>NC_140088.1:64364126-64989126 GCF_964237585.1 Gallinula chloropus
ACAAGTCCCCAAATCTTGAGCTACTGTGGGAAGACAAACATGTTTTTCACTCAGAGCTACCAGGCAATAATCTGGCCACCATCTGTCCATCCCCAATGAGTATGTCAAGCCTGATGGAGGCACCTCTTCCCTCTAGTCTATTCAAGTCAAAGCTGAATGCCTGCACAGAAAGTGTTTTAATCATTTCTTAAAGTATTGACCAATGTAAGAGCCACCAGATATCTCACCAGCTAACCCTGGAGACCTTCATCCTCTTTCTCTACTTTCAAGACGATTTTCCTCTACAAAAATATTAAAATAAGAATTTTGCACAAACTTAGGGAGATTTTTTCTACCCCACATTCAGTCCAGAACTTAGTCTCAAATAGGCCCAGTATTAGCTTTAGGACTAGCTGACCTGAGTTCTCCCTATTCATTTTATAAAACTTCCAATGCATTTTATTAGTCTAAAAATGTATTGTCTTTCCAAAGGCTATAATAATCCATTAAGAACTTCAGAAATTATGCACCACAGCATTTAAAGATGATCTACACAATAAAGAACTTTCAGCATTGTTGTAAGGCAGACCAATTTTATGACCTTTCATAACATTAAACAGCATTTAACAAGATGGAAAACCATACTGATAAACCTGTGCTCTGAAAATAGTAGCATCACTTAAGAGTAAAATCCATACCTCTGATTTTAAATCAAAAACCCAATTAGCTAACTTGAACTATGCAGAAAGTAGGTAAAGAGTTGAAGAAATGTTATGGCCATATTCCAATTTGTACACCTTTCTTTATCCTCTCTATGAATTTCCAAAAATACTGTATATAGTAAAGGTTGTAACAACTGTCCATAGATTATTAATTATTTATAATCAAAAGCGTATATATTAGAAGTCCAATATCCTTTCTCTGGTCATAATGATGGTTTCATTGCATCACCATTTCCTAGATTTATTTTTCTTTTTAATAGCGAATGCGTCACATTCTCTATAGCAGAGAGAAATGGAAAACAGTTCTGCTATTTATGGACCTAATCCTTACACAAAAAATACAAAGTGCATGAGACTGAACTTCTCATGCCAGAACCTCCCCTATAACTATGAAAAGCACATTCAGTGAAAGAAACAAGGATCTAAATTTTGAAGGAGCTGCACTAATATCAATAAGGTCACAGAAGAGCATTGATTTACAATCTCAGAAAACAGAGGATGAAATTCAAATCGATTTCTGTTTCTTATTTTCTGGCTTCATAGTGTCTGGCTGAAGAGGAAAGATAGTACAGGAGAAACTGGTCCACACTCCAGGTACATGGTGAATGCTACAGTATAACTGCTAATGAATTTAAAAAAATCGTGAGAAATGGAGAAACTGCTATATAGTTAAGGATTCTGGCTGAGAAGGTATGTTCCTGACAACTGATTTAAGAAAAAAAAAATAAAATCAACCTGTGCAACTTCTAAAAGTAAAAAAATCACTAGCTATAAATACCTTATTTTGGTTACTGACTATTGCCCCTCTACTGATTAAAAAGTGAAAGTCTTTTGTAATCAAGTCACTTGTTTCACACACATCAACAGAAGCCAAAGATCATTTAGGGGTGTGAGGAAATCTCGCTCAAGTTAGAAAGTTCATGCATGCAACATATTTGTTATTCCCTTGCTGCTATTTGCCATGGCATATAACTAATGCAAAGTTACCCAAGCTTTCATATCAACACTTCCATTTTCCACCCATGAATGCATGGTAAATTACACATTGACTGGTCAGGGTACATGCCAAGAAGAGACCACGAGGTGATATAGATTACCCTTTGCTCAGGTTTGTACTTATGCTGCCTTTTGGGCACTGCATACATTGTATGAACGTCAGTGCACTCATTCAGTAACAGCAGCTCGTTTAGTAAGATCAAGCAGTACGCAGGAGGATTAATGCCCTAATATTTCATAAATATATGTGGCTAATTAGTAGTGTATTGCTTTGGGGTTGTTTTTTCTAGTTTTATCTCTTCATGCAAGACACGAGCACTGCTTACTGGGAACCATGCTCACTGCCACGTGACACAGAGTGATACTGGATACTGTGATGGTTTTGACATGTTAAAGGCAGATAGACCAAGCTCTGATGCCCTCTAATTACAGGTGGTAAAACACAGACACATATACATATGTGGACAACAAACTGATTTAAGCACTATAAAGGGCATGAGCTACATAAACTTCCACTCAAATTCTCACCTATATGTGACCACAGAATTACTCCCTGATGCTCGCCTGCCATAGGATAAGCCAAAAAAGCCCCAAACCACAATTACAGAACTCTCCTGTTACCCCAACCCCAGCACAAATCACTGACTATGCACGTCAAGGGTGCTGGTCAGAAGTGACAAGCCTTTTCTTAGCTGTGTTTGAACACAGCTCAGTCACTTCAACAAATAGTAAATGAGCACAGTTGGTTCAGCAAAGAGTGGCTTAGAGCTGCCGTTAAGTACATGAACCAGGAGTGCCAGAGAGTTTTCTGGACTCTCAGCTGCCATGCAGTAACAGAGTCCTTTATACAGGCTGTTGAATTTACTTTAAAAACGTTGCCTCTCTAAAACAAATAATGAATTAACAGTCCTCAGGTTTACTTGTAAGATATTTTCACTTGCTTACTCAGGCACTGCGTAAATCCCAGGTCCCCATTAAAACCATTTTAAACAGCACTTTTAGCCTGGTCCCATTAATGAGCTCTGCATTCACATAAAGGACTGTTAAACAGCAGTCTTTTATCAGGAAGAGTAAAAATGGACTGTTTTAATGGTGCTACGATGTGGCACTAAAAATGTTGGTGAAGTTTATCCCCAATGTTAAATCCTTAAGGAAACAAACATCAACAAAGGACACTTCTGTGTTTGTGTATTTGCATGGCTTTTTATGCAAAGGTAGTAGTAGGAAATACTATCAGGCATTGAAATATATGTACCTAGCATGCATAAATTCATGTTATGGAGCTTTTGTGTACATGCCAGAAATGATACAAGCAAGAAAGATGACAGTAATATGTTGTATTTGATTAGTATTGGCATAAAACCATCACATTACTATTTGTTTCCTTTATGAAAAGCAAAACTTAAATGGAAATCTTCTAACGTATATTCACATACAAGGAAAGTAAATATTCAATTTGGCAATAAAATAAAGTTACAATAAAAATAGGGAAATTGCTTTTACTTTTTGTCATTAGGAGTAAGAATAACTTGTAGGGTAAAATATACCAAAAAAAATAAATCATGCTGATAAAAAGTATGACTTTAAGCTCATCCGTTTAGACAGGATGCTTTAAAAGTCACACTTAAAACTATACTAAAAACATAATTCTATTCAGTTTGTCTCTGTGTGTGACATTATGTCATTTCGATACATATTAGATGATAGGACAAAGGTTAATAGTTTCAAGCTGAAGGATGGTAGATTTAGATCAGGTATTAGGAAGAAATTCTTTACTGTGATGGTTGGAGGGCACTGGCACAAGTTGCCCAGAGAAGCTGTGGCTGCCCACTCCCTGGCAGTGCTCAGTGCCAGGCTGGATAGGTCTTTGGGCAACCTGGGCTAGTGGAGGGTGTTCCTGCCCATGGCAGTGGGGCTGGAACTGGTTGTCCTTTGAGGTTCCTTCCAACCCAAACCAGCCAATGATTCTATCACAACTAATTTTGTATGCATATTTTATTTAATGCAATATAGAATATATAAATCCAAATATGTTTAAAATAATCAGTATGCATAATTTTATTTATTCTACAGTGTTTGGTTTCTGCTGCTCATATTTGGCAGGGGAAGTTGCTTCCTTGTACCCTAAAGCGTATATCTTTCATAGATTTTAATGCATACTTGTAAAAAGGAAAACCTTAAAGGGAAATATGACCAAGTTCTAACAGCCAAAAGAAACTAGTTTACACCTTTTTCCTTAATTTTTTTCCCTTTTTTACAAAGCTGCTAAGCAGACTTGTGAAGCAGGTTTTTCCTCCAACTTTCTTCTGAAAAATGACCTTAAATAGCACATTAATATTCATAGCTCTGACATTCAGTGGTTTATATCCCTGCTTCCCATTCAGAAGCAAGACAAGGCCCTTTCTATCCTGTACAACACCTGGAAACCACAACAACCTTATTCCACTCACACACCATCACTTCACATGACCACCGAAGTTTGTTTACTGACACTTCTCTGCACTGGGCAGCCTGTCGACCTGGCTACTCACCTTTCCAAAGGCTGCGAAAACTCACCCACCACAAGAAGGAGAAGCTGGCGTCAAACAAATTCACAATTATTCAGATAAGAGAGATGTTCTTTTCCCCAGCATGTTACTGTACTTCCTCGTTCGACAGTCTGGAGGTGTTACGTGTCCTTGCACACTATTTTAAAGTGTTTCCTCCCCTGAAGCAATTCTGTTTGTCTTCCACAAAGTTGGGTTTTTTTTTTCCATGAAAGTTTGGCCTTATCAAGAGAGCTCAACAAGTTCAGTAGGAATTTCCATCTCTTCTTTGACACATGAAAGCATAAGTAAAAATCCTTTTTTTAATAAAAAGTATTTCAGTCTCATATTTTATACCTCTACATTGTTGAAAATTATTATGAAAAAACCAGAAGGCTCATATTTTTAGCCAATTAGTATCTGACAGATGACACTGTAGGAATTCAGTTGCCCTAAATTGTAGCAAAGAAAGCACTTTTGACATCTGCATCCCTAAAATAAGCCTCAAAGTGAAGTTTTAAGTATTATTGAATCAGAAACTGATACAGAACACAGAACATGCCAGACATTGTATTTATTATTCTAATCAAGCTACTGTCCAAACAAAAAAAAAACCAACCTGGATAGTAAATGAGCTTTGTAGTCAAAAATTTCTAATGAAAAAAATATAACACTTTTTATTACCCATTGTATTTTAAATTCCTTCCAGTTTTGCTTGCTAGTACATACAGGATCCAGAATCAACAAATTCTTTCTACGGGTTGGATAATTTATTTTCCCCTTGAAAAGCTGAGAAATGACAGGAATCACTTAAGATTATTGCCCTATATTATTTGCTTAAATAATGTACCCTAGAAGTAATACCATATCAGATGCTCCTCTACACAGAATTTCTAGCATAATGCCCTCTACTAAGAAACCAGGGATGGCATGGAGGTAGAAAGGAGAATACCAAAATCTCAGGCATTTCAGTTTCAAGAGAGTAACTTACAGGATGCAGGTCTTGCATACTAAAAAAAAAAAGAAAGCAAAATGTGATTACTATCCAAAATTAATTTCAGCTATTCAGTATTTCAGGCTCAGATGCAAACTCTGATTTATATACCATATCTTAATGATAGTTTCACCAACCAGAATGAAGAGCTGAAGGAATTATTTTCTCTGGGATTAGAAGCAGTATTTTCATTAGAAACTCAAAACTTCCTATTTCTAATCACACAAACAATCTAATCAAGTCCCCTCAGCTTAAATCCCTCTTGGTACCTAAATTTTCTCAATGAACAGTATTCAGTTGGTCTGAATGATAACTTTTGATTAACCTCCCAATTAACTTCAGTCTTCTATACAAAGCAAAATCAAAACAAAAGTTCACTTGCATCATTAAAAGACGTCCAAGGAACACTGGCTTCAGAAAAATCTGCAAGCTCAGCTAGTCCATTTTCCTCTTTTTCAGGCCTTTCCCTTCTAGAGTTAATCAAAACACTACCTTCAGCTGGAATACTAACCCTGCAAAACAGAGGTCTTAGAACTTCGAGCATCTATGATAAAAGCAAATGCATATCCTAATATCATACACAAAAAACATCATTTTCAAGAACTCTTAGCTTGGTTCCTCAATGTAGGAAAATTATTTCCATACATTTTTATTCATAACCACAGTTTGAAACAAATTCACAACCTATCTACAGCTCAGTTCTGCCATAACTTTTGAGTATCACACACAGTGGTGTTTCATACCAGGAGTCATGTGTTCACACTTAAATGCTTAATTAGAAGCCCCATCCCTGTCAGGGAAGGGTGTTGGTTTGAGGGAGAGTTGTTACACAGTTAGTGAAGTCTGGAAACAAACATCTTGCTAGCTGGAGGGCATCAGGCTTTTTAGAGCTGCTTTTTGTTTTTAATAACAGAAAGGAGTGTACTAGATGGTGAAGCCAGTATCACTGCTCTCGATTTATAGCTGTCTCAGTTTATTATGCTATAAATAAGACCACTGCAGAAATGGTCAATGGTTTATTTGAATTGAGCAGCACTTCTCAGTGAGATATACACCACAAAAATATCATCCTTACTTAACTCAGCTTGTCTCTCAAGGGAAAAGCCATTCTCAGGGAGAGTTCACAAGTATTTCCTTAGCATCTTATGCTCAAGGCATAGTGATGAGGCTTTACAAGTACATTTAAACCAGAACTCTATATGTTGCAAGTGCTAAAGTGTCACAGACATAATCCTCTATGCTATGGGGCTGTCAATTCTCTATCTCACGACTTGACTTGGAAGGTAAGTGTCCTGTTAATGACCTTTATACTGCCTCGCACCTGGGAGGATTCATCCACTTCTTTTTACAGAAGCTAAGGAATATACATGCTGAGAAAAATAGATTCAACTGTCCTTTCATGCTAAATTTTCTCACTACCCATTTAGCCAAAGTGCCTTTGTGTGACACTTAGAAAATTTGGAACTGAGTATTCTTGAAATTCAACTGGCTGCTTTTGGGGAAATGGTTTATTTCTCTGCAATCGCAGGTTATAGATATAAGAAATAACCCCATGATTCTAATCATAATTCTGACCAAAACAAAGCAACAGAGAAAATATGTGAAATAAAAATTTAAGAAAAACACAGTTTAGCATGCTCTACTAGGAAAATCATCTAACTAGTTTCTCGATGTTTATGAAGTACACACACTCTGGGGTGGGACAAGCAAGAAAGGCAAATGCTTAGTCAAGAATATACATTGCATCTCATACACACAGCAAATTTAAATAGGCTGCTATATCAGCTGCCGCAAATTTCATTAATTTCATGTTCTTTCCATTGCTAAACAACAAAAAAGCTCTGAAGAATGTATGCTGGTAAAGTACATGCAAGCTACATTTTCCCTCAACTACTGCAGTGCTAATTGGTGGCTATATAATCTCCTGCTGGTGATTACAAAATAGTTAGAGTATAGAGGCAAACTGATGCAAATCTAGATTATTGAAACATTTAAATAATCCCCCCCCCTTCCGTTAAAGTAGGGAAAGGTCTTCTACAAAGCTCTGCCACACATGTGGTTAACTCATTTTTGAAAACAAATTAATAACTCATTTAGTTTATCAGAGGCCCAATGAATCAAATCTCTGCATCACTTGGACTATCCTCAGTATTGGGCACCGGAAAGCTCAAGAATATAACAGAATCCAAGAGAAGTAGGTCTTGCACAGCAAGAGGAATGAAGTCTACTGATGTTGAAGTTTGCATTGCCTTTTTCAGGATTTGCATGTTTTGTGGTCAAAGGTCTTCTGCTTCCAACACTTTTGCAATGTCAAGTTTCATTTCTATTAAACTCTGAAAAAATGGAGTGTTAATATTCCCGCTAATTATATTAACCATAAGTACAGTGAATGCAAACATCAAAACACTAAAAGTTTGTGAATTAAATGGTTGAATTTGTGTCCTTAAAACACATATTTTTATTTTGCAGAGTATATTACATAGAGTAGCAAATGTCTATATACTGCCTTTAAGTCCTTTCCTTCTTTGCCAATTCCATTAAAATGTTTAAGGAAATATGCAATATAAGCAAGATATATTAAGTTTCATCTTGCCAAGCTAAGCACTCATTCTCAGGTACAGATGTGTAGGTTAAAAGGAAGAAACAGGATTGTCTCAGCACTATTCCTTATCTCATGCAGCCAGAGCTACAGTTAAGATGATTTTTGGAAGTATTTTTGCTCAAAAAAGAAAAAAGAGGAAAAGAAAAAAGATTAAAGTCTGAAATGGACTTCATACATTACTGTAGGTTTGATTTTTTATCTCTTTACTGAGCAGTTCTGCAAAATGCAGCAACATAACATGCCTCGGGTTTGCATGTCATGATGAGCCAAACAAGGGACTTTCTTTAAATAGTTCTTTCTTCAAGGGGACAAAACTCAAGTTGGAAAATGCTTGGGCACCTGCTGCTTCTGTCACAGTCCATAACTGCAGGTGTCAGTGTGGTACTAGCAATAGCAGCTGCTGGTTTCTCTATCAGAAGCCAAAAATGAGGCAAGTCAGAATAGGCCAAATAGAAAATCTGATTAAAGGTTTAATCCAACCTTTAGGCGCTTCCAGTAATAGCACCAGTTCTCAAAATAACGTATAAATTCTAGGAGCATCAATAAACTGAAAGCATAAGATACTATCAGTATTAAGCTACCAGGTGTATTAGTAAGAGTATTACCTAGCCAAGGTGATTCTTCTCTGTTCAGCACTCACGGTGCTACAGTGAAGATGGAGCCAGATTGTTCTTGAAAGTGCATGGTGGTAGGACAAGGGGCAATAGTTACAGGTTGAAAAAACTTTGGGTTTCCCGAAAAGGTTATATAATCTCCATCTTTGGAGATACTCATGACTAGAAACGGAGCCCTGAGAAGTGTGATCTCTGTTGGACTAGGTGACCTACAGAAGTTTCTTCCAACTTAAATTATGATTCTGTGCAACATACTAGCAAAAAGCTTAAAGACACATCAATGGGAATGATGAAGCAAATCATTGTCTAGTACACAGAAATCCATGAGGAAGCAAAGACAGTTGACTGGGAACATGGAAAATGCAGACATACTATCAAAGATTATGGACAAGACAATGGAATGTGAAACTAAAAGAATAACAGTTACCACCAAAACAAGAACAGTATTAACAAACTGTTCAAAGAGAGTGTTTATTGAATAGAAGTGTAGTTCACACTGTTTTGTTTTGGGGGAGGTTTGTGGGGGTTTTTGTTTGGGTTTTGTTGGGGTGCTTTTTTTGTGGCCAATATGGAAGAAAAATATCCAAAGTCAGCCGAAAAACATAGTTCAGAACTGTCTTCTGTCAGAACATCTTTAGAGTTTTTGAATGTACTTTCTGCTCAGCATGCAGAAGTCCCTGCTATTACCCTGAGGCACTGTTGCTGAAATAAGAAGTCTGCTGCACCAGTGAAAGTTAGAACTTGACCTGCTGGAAAGCAACTCTGCAGAGAAGGACCTGGGAGTCCTTGTGAACATCAAGCTCTCCGTGAGCCAGCGATGTTCCTCATGGCCAAGAAGGCCAATGGCATCCTGCGATGCATTAAAAGCATGGCCAGCAGTGGGTTGAGGGAGGTTCTCTTCTCCCTGTACTCTGCCCTGGTGAGTCTACATCCAGAACACCATGTCCTGTTCTGGGCTCCTTAGTTCAAGAAAGACAAGAAACTACCGGAGAGGGTCCACTGGAGATGATTAGGGTACAAAAGCATCTCTCAAGAGGAAAGGTAAAGAGAGCTGGATCTGTTTAGCTTGAAGAAGACTGAGAGGAAATCTGATCAATACTTATAAATACCTCATACTTACAAATGTCATGTCAAGAGGATGGGCCAGAGTTCTTTTCAGAGGGACCCAGCAACAAGACAAGGGGCAACAGGCACAAACTGGAACATAGGAAGTTCCATCTGAAGATGAGAAAACTTTCTTCGCTGTAAGGGTGACACAGAACTGGGACAGATTGCCCAGAGAGGTTGTGGAGTCCTTCTCTGGAGGCATTCAAAACTACCTGTGCAATTTGTTTGAGGTGATCCTGCTTTAGCAGAGGGGCTGGACTAGGTGATCTCCAGAGGACCCTTCAAATCCCTACTGTTCTGTGAATCTGTAATTGTGATTCTGTGACTGTTTATAGCCATCCTGTGATCAAGAGGTGGTACAAGTTTGATATTTTACTGCAAAAATGTATTTTATATTCACTAGCATCTTTCCTTTAAATTTCTGTTTTCAAAAAATTTATTTGCATTTTTAAATTTGAGGCCAAAATACGACATTTTTTAAATTCTGATATTTTGTAATATTCATACTCCTTTTCAGAATTCTTTAATTTTTCCCTTGTTTGCCATCAAGCACAAAAGAAGGACCACTGTGTAGGGATGCTTCTTTCACTTTTATTTCTCATTCTTTTTGCACTTTATGTTTTTGTCCATCTTTTTAACTTATTCAGCTTCCTCAAATGAAAATAATATCAGTCTACAAAAATAATGAAAGGAAAAAGAAAAACAAGGAGGAAGAAGGAAGAATTAATGATTAAACTCAATTTAAAGAAAAAATACGTGTTTCTAAAGCATTTTTCACCTGCATATAATTGGCTATTAAAAGTTCTAATTTTTAACATTTTCCTAAACAAATTCTACCTCTGCCTCCTAAGAGACACACTTGAAACACAGCACTTAGGAATAGGGTCCTACCACAGGTCTACACAACATACAGCTCCATGGTCATGTGAAGCTGTAGGACCTCTACTGCTGAGAAGTATATTTTGCTGCAAGATGGCCAAAGGGCAGTAGCCAGTTTGCCTGTCAGAACACTCACATAAAGTAGTGAAGGGCCACTTATTTATTGCTTGCCAGCAGTGGAAACTGAGTAACTGGGGAACAAGTTCCTGGGCTGGCCTCTAGTTCAGGAGTGAAATTTTGTTTCCTCAAATACCACTTAGGCTCCTAAAGTATTCAAAATATACACAAGATGGATGGCTGTGGTTTATCGCTTTCATACAAGCAGAAATCATTATTAGGCAGCTGTCTGTCTCCCAAATTCTGTTCATAACTGTAATATCTGCTGTCTCTATACACACATAATACACAGGCTTATCATTCCTTAAGTTATGGACCTTGAATCCTCACATTCCATGGACATAGCAATCTGTACTCATATTACACAGCAGCACTGTGAATGTACTTCCTTTGCAATTTACTGTGGGGCTTTAACAGTGTTATCAGAAAATTTAAGTCTGCCTGGATTTCAGTTAGACCATATCTACTTCTGCAAATGTTATTACTAGGATGTGTAAGATTATGCAATCAAGCCCATTATAATTACATTGGAGAATAATAACACTCTGCAATTTCAATGCCAATAGCATTTCAAAAGCATCCATAATAAATCTCTAGACGTAATCCAACTGATTTCCTGTCTTTGAAATAGGATTTTCTTCTTTTCTGAAGGTAAAAAACCTATTTCCATTTCCAAGGTTCAAAAATGAGTTAGGCTGCATTTTTAATGTAATTTGTTTTGTTAGTATAATTAAATCAATAACTATCTTTCAATAAATGCATTAACAATGCAAAATGAGAGATTCATTAACATTTTAATCCCCAATTATGTTCTCCCAGCCACAATTTTTTTTCCCCTTCTAAGGCATCTATGTGGAAAACATATTCAATTGCATTTCAAAATGCCTTGAGGGCAGGCATAAGTACTGGGGATCCTATTGACAAAAGCAGGACCTTTCTGTAAAGCAACTTATTTTGAGATCCTGTTTATTAAGTAACTGCAGTTCTACTACATTAATTACTGGTTCATTCTAGTCTTCTTTTGGCCCCCTCTCTTCACATCTTTCTGAATCCTAGTAACCATGGGCAAATAATTTGCCTCTATGGATGTTTAGGGGAAAAATACCCAAAACCTTCAATCACAATGAATTCCAGAGAGTTTCAGAGATACGAGAGTTCATTCATCTTGGTGATTTTTGCTTTCAGTATTAGTTATTCAAGAATTTTAACATTATGTTTCACAATTTACAAGAAGCATTCTGGGTTTTGCAGCAGCAGACTTGATACAGCCTACTAAAATCCTTGAAGTAAAAATACATATAACTCTTCCACAGAAAAAAATCAGAAAGAATCAACCAGACTTAGCCAAGAACTTCAAGAATCAAAAGGCAAGTTTGAAGACCTTGGATTTTCTGGAATCTCGTGTTGTCCAGGCATGATTTCTAAGTTGGAAATTAAGGCCATCAGCAGTACTGTGTACGTGGAGAAGTCATTCTTTTACAGAGAACACAATGAAACCTTCGTTCCACTATCCCATATAAGTTCATCCTCAATATCAATCTAGTAAAACATAATAGGTCATATTCTATAGAATGCACTGGTTCTGCTAACATTGACTTTTTAATGATATCTGTCCTATTAATAATTAAAAGAAATGTTTACTATTTGTAACTATGACTAACACTAAAATCCTCTTTTAAGCTATCTAGCTCTATGCAGAGATCGTTTCTACTGGCAAATCACTGATTCTCAAAGCACTTTATAGAAAATTTTACATCAATTTTTGATGCACTTACATTGGATTGCTTTATCATTTGTTTTGCAGCCTAAAAACTGCTGTGATAAAGATAAAAGGGATCATTGGGATCATTAGGATCATTGGGCACCACAACAGAGTAGTTCCATGATATATCAGTGAGCTGATCTCAAAAGGTTACTTTTTCAAAACAACAGAGAAAAATATGTATGTTCCCTATTATAGAATATTTGTGAAAATTAAAAGAAAAAATATCCAGCAATTTCCACAATTTTACCTGTCTTGACTTTAAAATGATCAAAGAATATTTAAATCAAGAGTCCATAACTGAAACTCCAAAGTGCTTTTGGATGTCTGCCCAGATTCCTGGCTCTGTGCTTCTGTGCTGTTTTACATGGTCCAAAATACTACAGGGAGCTGAGCCTGTTAGGGAGCTCCTTTTAAATGATAAATATTTCTGGTAATTTAAAATATTAAGAAATAAACAGAGACAGTATATTTCAATAATTTTAAGACTACTTGCAGCATCCTTAAAGTTTTCTTTTACTTAACATAGAAATCAAATTTCTGTGATAGTTTTATTCTGAGCCATTGCCTCTCTTTTAGTAGCCCTAATGCTTCCAGATTTACTTTGCAATATGCAGATCAAACATCCTCTCTCTTTTCTCTCAGATATTCTCACTTCAAATTACTGTTATTCAAAGCTATTGATGGGCTTCAATCTGAGTGCATTCAAACACTAAGCACATTATGACTGTAAGATTTTCTGGAGTATTAATAATTCTACACAGGGGCTTAACAATAGTTTACATTAAAGATAAATGTTTCTCTTAATTTGGAACACATTTTAGATCTAGACTAAAACCACATCTGGTTCATGTCTATCTAAAACCTACTCTGATTCACCTTTCTTATTTTTAACATCTACTATAATAGATTGTGTGTTATTTCATGTTTCTAGCATCTAGATTTTATTTTTAGCTGTAGAGTTGGGCATTGTCATCAATATTTTACTATTTAATTCAACTGCATGATTTGAGCGAGTTTCTTAGTCTGTATCCTTCATTTTACCTCTGAAAGCAAAAGGTATAAAAGAGATTCTAGGAGGGGATTAAAGTATTTAGTCTTCCAGAGAGCACTAAAGGATATTTATCACCGTAACTCATGTGAAACTCAAACATCTATAAATCTCTATGTCCCAAAGCACTAACAGTGGCAGTAGGCAAAATTAAAAACCACCCAAACTACCTCAAAACATTTTATATCACATTATCTGTAACATAATGTCAAACATCCCATCTAGTATGCTATCCACATCAGCAACTAACTTACCTGGCGCCAAAATCCAAAGACCTATCAACACTGACCCTGACATACCAGCCAGTGTCAACGGCAAAACCTATTTCCTTCAAAATCTTCTATGCTGTGCATCACTATTACAATGTATCTTTGTCTTTTTTTGGACAAAGAGTGAACTTTTCACTCTCTGGAGACCAGAATTGATAGGTCAAATTCATGTTGTGGTTTACTGGTTTGGCGGTGCCTGGCCTGCATGCCTGTTATCTTCTCCAAGTTTTCTATTTTATTTGAAACTCATTCGTAGGAGCTGCAGCACAACTATTCTTGCAGGAACTATACTGCAAATATCAAAAACTACATACTGAAATTAATTTTGGATATTCAGTGGCAACAAGTCTTTGCTTATCAACATTACTTTTCTTCTGACAAGGAATTGGTCCTCTGTACCTAGTTCAACACTATCTACCAGAACTGGGGAAGAAATTCTGAAAAATAGGCTGTTCAGCTGAAATCAGAGCATTTTATAAAACTGGATTATGTTGTAATTTAATTTCTAAAGAAAACTAGAAAATAAAGCTCTGACAAGATTCTTTGTTCAAAGTCTCCAATTTGTGTAATAGCATCATAATTCAAAATTTCAACATTTGATTTTGCAAGGAAGATACACTTTGATTAACCTATCTTTTAAAATCTAGATTTTCTTAGCAACAAATTTTAAAATTTTAGTGTTTGTTCATTTGGGAAAAAAATCAAAACAAAACAAATATCAGTGTCTTTCAGTCTTTGCAAAATTTCTCTTCTCTTAATATATTTACCTGTTCTGCAGGTACTCTGATAAAGAAATTATGTTAAGACAGAATTCAAGCAGTGTCTTGGGAATTGAGTGAAAAGAAATAGAGTGGAAATGCCAAATAATTCAAGAAATATCAACTAAAATGAGGGACTATTTTGGAAGCAAAAGCTAGAGTGAGGTTAGTTGTACAGGACTGAAGCATCATATGTCATTGTATCTTAGCTTTTATTGTTTGAAGAGAGATCCACCTTAATTTCTTATAAGTATCCCTGGTCTAGTCTCTCCAAATACCCTCTCCATGTCCCAAAGAAACAGACTTCTCGGTTCAGACTCCAGCAGCTTCTTCCATAATCTGTTCCATAAATGCCATATACTTGGAGGAATAAACCCAACTTTTTAGAGACATCCCAGACATGTTTAGAAACCAGTGAGGGAAATTAAAATATACGAACTGAAATGCAAACATGTCTTCTAGATTTACATTATGTTCCAAGAAAAAATGGAGATTAAAAACCTTTTAAAAAGAGCTGTTGAAAAATAGGAAATAAAGAATTGAAATATTCACATAACATTGGAATCGTGTTCAAAACTCTATTACTAACTTAAACCTGAATTAGCGCCTTCTTCCACAAACACAAGGAAGTTCTCCTGTCAAGGTTATCTGTATTTATTTCCCATCTGTATTTATTTTTAAAGCAGTGGATGAAACACCCACACATTTCAAACCCCTGTGGTTAAGAAGGTGAAACACGCACTGACACATAACATACATGTAGCCCGTAGTATTTACAGACTTGAAAATGTGTGCTGGACAGGGCTGTAAACAGGACTTGTACTGGAGCGAGACTGACTCCACAGCTTCTTGAGACCCCTTCTAGCCCCATTTTTCTGTTATTAAATATGGTCATGCGGAACATACCTAATTGACACAAAACATTGCTATAGGAAACATAGGGTAGGCTTGGGCTTTTAGTGGGTACAAATGCACAAATGCACTGTCAGGGTGCTGCAAAGTTTTCCCCCTCAGGGGAATCAGGGCAGGCCCTGGCAGCCACAGCCAGAGCCCATTCCCACCACCCCAGCCAGAAGCAGGGCAGCTGTGGGGTAGACCCATCCCCAGGCATCAGACACCTCTCTTGGGACAGTCACAGGCTGTAGTTAGGCCAGGAATTCAACCTGCAGGATCATGGGGAGCTGCAGGCCAGGACCACTGTCGCTGGGACAGGGTGCTGAAATAGGGCCGTGGACATGGGCAGTGAGGTCCCAGGGGTGGGCAGGGACAGTCAGGGTTATTGATGCCCTCGGGGACATACAATCCTTTCTAAAACAAGAACTACAAGATGCATTTTCAGAGTGGAAAGGTGCCAAGGTGTTTGTGACTCACTTCATCATGTCAGATGATACCTCCTCGCATGAGCCAAGGTACACACCTGTTTAAATGGCTGCGGAGTCATGGCTTTGAATTATAAAAATGCAACTAAATATGAGCAAAACTGAATTCATTTTGCTGATAATTAATTTGACATTTCTTTCAGCATGGAAAAAATGCCAGTCTTGCAGTAAAGGAAGCAGTCTCAGCCACTTGGTTTTTATCATTAAACAGAACCCAGGCCTCCCATGGGAACCCTGCTTAAGATTCATAAATCTTACAAAAAAAAGACAGCTTCAGGACTCTCTCATTAAATTCATATATATTCCTTCTTCATAACCTCTTTTGTTTAATGTCTAAAAAAAGCCAAACTGAAGTTAAACAGTTCATGTAGCAGGACACTATCTACACTACAGTCTAATGCACCTTACCAAATCTTAGTTTTGTTGCCTATCATCCATCATTTTATGCTTAGATTGTAAATTCTTTGATGGGAGATCATTATTTGGTTTTGTTTGTATAATGTGTTGAAGGGTAGAATTCTAGCAATGGCAAAGAATGAAAGTAATAATATCTGATTTACTGTGGAGATCTCTCCCAAGTAATTTTTTCAATATAATTCTTAATCAGTAGCACAACGCTCTTTGGCTTCTGGACATTAGAATAGGTTTATATTTTATTTTAAATATACTTTATTCTGAGATTAGTTTATTTAATGTTTATATATATTGTTGAACTGCAAAACACAATGGAAATCCTAAGTATTTTATATTATTGTTCTGAATTCTGTAAAGACCTGCACACTGCCGAGGCACTAAATCTAGTCTTGACTGTTTCTATACACTATCTGAGATGAGTGAGATGTAGCTGAATCCATGAATGCAAATACCAATATTTTCTCAAAAACTTCAGATAAAAACCATGTCAGAAAATGAAAGCACTAGGGGCACCATTCACATGCAACCCTCAGAAAAGAGCTACTGGTGCCTACAATTCAAAGCCCAGTTTGGGACAGCAAAGCTGCGCAACCTTTGGTCTGTCTGCTGAGAAAACTGCTGAGATGACCAAAAGGAAGCGAGACAAAAGCTGTGTTAGATGGGAAGCGTAAAAACACAGAAAAAAAGTGTAAGAGGGGATATGGTGGTAGCTAGGAGCATGAGGACTCAAGAGGAAAAATACTGACATTGAAAGGTTTAAAATGCTGAAAAAAATGGTGAACCAGAAGGCAGCAACACAGCAACATCAAGAATTGGTTTGATCTAAGGAGCAAAGATGGTTCACTCCTCCTCACCTAACTTAAAACCACCTGAGCAGCAACCACGTGTCAGCTGTCTCATCAGACTGGTAAAGATATACTCTGCCCAGTAATATTAACCCTTACATACCAGCTCAATAGTCCTAGCTATCCACAGTGTGCTTACCAGTAAATAATTGCTTTGTACTCTTCAGCTCTGTAAATTCCGTGCTCTGTGAACATAGTAAAAAGAGGAAAAGCTGTAAAAGTTGCCAAAGTGAATCAGAGAAAGAGGGTTACAAATGCAATTCTCTTAAACAAACAAACAAACAAACAGACAGAAAAAAATGCAACTCCTTAGAATTACAGAAAAAACAGTGAATTATGGTTGCGGTACCATCAACCTACTGTGTCCTGAAGGCATTTCCATACACAACACATTGCCAGGAGCCCTTATATCCACACTGAAGTGATTGCCGTGAAATATGCAGTCTCCTGGAGTCATTGTGCTAGTACACATTCCATATAGAATCTATGCATATAAAGTTTCACCTGCAAAAATTATGTGAACATAAGCTTGACATATGAATAAACAAGAAGTAATAGGCTTTTCGTGTTAGAAAAAAATAACACAGTTGCAATTAAACTCAAAGGGTGGCCTGCACAACTCTAAGTGGAAGTATTGCAATCAACTACATCAGTAATGTCTAAATTGCACTTGACATGCCTAAATTCAGGCTTGAATTTATCAAGAAAAGTGATCTGCATCAGCACTATCCACCCTGCAAGCTGCCTTTGCCCCCAGGCTCAAGACACTAGAACAGACTGTACCAGACAGTCCCTCTACTGTGCCACCCACAACAGCATAGTATGAAACACGCTCCTTGACTAATTCCAATACCACAGCCCCACCACAAGACTCTTCAAACACCCCTTCGTAGAAGACCTTCCACCTCATGGTTATAGCGTCTGTGCTAAATTTGCTTGCAAGAGCTTTCTACCAGCTGCTGGTCTGACAGTGATCACAAGCTCTTCATCAGAGCAGACCTCAACCATATTTCTTTCTCCATGCTGAGGACAAGTGCAATGGAAGTATCTCATAGCTTCTTGGCACAGGAAGGCATGGCATGATTTCCAGCTAAGGGGGTGTCTATCCTTTAGTACTTTTCCCAGGACATAAGAAAGAAGTGAGAATTACCTTCCTGCCTTCTGGCAGTGTCACCTGTGAAATCTGTAGCACTATCACCTAATGTTTAAAATCCTACTCTAGCTCACAAGAGGACAGCCTCCACTCCCTGGATTCTGGCTATTTCACCTAGGTTAGTGTGGAAACATACATTGCTATGTCACACAGAAATAAGCATCATCATCCAGCACATCTTCCATCCCTATACATTTCTCTCAAAGATGATGCTGATCACTCCCTGACTGGCTGTCAAAATGTGGTATTCACCTTCTAACCCACTGCCCGCTGAAGACATCTCTTTAAACTTTCAGTATCACTACACTCATGCCAACATCTTCAAGGTTTTTTTGGCCTCCCTGCTTTTGGCTGGACCATTTGAGACCTTACACCACAGGCCATCGCTGGCCTCCAACCGTCGCTGACTTTTTAAGCAGGTCCTGAGATTCTGCATGGGTGCAGTGATGTGCACGCTTAGCTGGCAGCTGCACTGGAGCGAATTTCACACTATCACCTGGGCAGCAAAATCTCAACAGAAGAATGCCACGTTTTGCTCTGATTCTCCAGGGACTCCAACAAGCTCACCCATCACAGCTGAAGTGTCTAGCCCCTCCCTGTTTTTCAGCTGATGGATGAGGAAGTACAGTCTGAGATGTCTGGGTGGTCCAGTTTCAGCACAATTTTTGGTTCTCTGAACATAGAGTGAAAGTTTGAGATGGTCTTCTCCCATCCACACCAGTTTGAAGCTCTTTTTGTAATCTACTTTGTTCCAGTTATAAGTCACAGGAAGTACTGAACAATTTGTCAGCCTTTTTGGTACTTAGACCTTTATCTAGTCTGTGTCAATTGAATAAGCCCACACTGGGCACATAATTTTTCCGACAGATGTTCCAAAATGAATTTGCTGAATTCAAAGGGGAATAAGACAGTCTCACACAAACTTCTGCACAAACTCTCTAAATTATGTATAACCCACAGATTCAGAAACCAGACATTATTTCTCTCCTGATAGAACAGCACAAACATATACATCCCTGTGCTCGGAGAGCTAAAATCAAATGTTTCATCTGAAAGAACTGTTTACATGCCTAAGTAATGTACATTGTGAGCACTGGATGTAAAACTAGTCACACAAAAATGCCTAGTATTTACAAACTACCTCCAACACTGTCTCTGGCAGAGCTGGCACATCCAAGCGGTTTTCATGTACAGAAATATCTGGGTTAATACAGTGCGAGAAAAGCACACCTGGGCTTAAAATTCACCTCAGTCTATTCTCAGCTCCACTGCAAATGTTTACACTCTCAGCATCTCATACATATGCAAACAAATTCAGAATTTGCAAAATACTTTCTGGGCAGTTGCTTAAATTGCTGCAGATTTTCTGAAAAGAGTCCAATCTACACAAAAAGTGCTGGGGAAACGTGGACGGGACTTACTGATAGGTAAAACCTATCTCAATACACACAGGTATTGAGATAAAGTAAGTTCTCACAACAGAAGCCATTCATGATTAATATAATTTAAATTATATCATCTTCTTTGGCAGCATTACTTATGAACCATAATATATAATTACAGAAATCAGTTGGCACTAATATGCCAGGTCTAAACCTAGATGTTGGGAAAAAATGTTTCACTGAAAGGGTTGTCAGGGCCTGAAACAGGCTGTCCGGGGAGGTGGTTGAGTCACCATCCCTGGATGTGTTTAAAAAAAAGTAGATCAGGTACTTAGGGATATGGTTTAGCATAGGAAAGGAACAATTGGACTTGATGATCTTAAAGGTCTTTTCCAACCTTGTAATTCTGTGATTCTGTATCTGTAAGAAGCAGCAGGTCTTTTAGACTTAATACATTCTACAAACTTTCACTTCTTATCAAAAGTAAAAGTTTCCAACTCACAAACATTTTGATATATTGCATAGGTCTTGGTTTGCAAAGATGTGAAATACACTATACATCTACAATGTAGGTCAAATCTATGTTAATTAATAAAATACAGTCAGAATTACTGCCAGAGGAATACTATGTAACAATGTGCAATTATTTTTGTACCTTTCTTACCTTTATGAAAGAAAGAAGAATTTGTGGTCATTTAACCTCTAAACATGAAGGAGTCATTAGCATCATTCACTCCTGCTTGCAATAAATTATCAAAGTGTTACAAAACAATCAGAATAGTGCTGATAATCAAAGAAGGTAAGTTTTCCCAGGGTAACCTAATCATCAGAGTACTCTGTCATTAAAAATGGCAAAAAGATCAAATTAAAAATATTAATCACTTTTTGGTGTTTGACATGATCTAAGTGACTAACTTTGAAAAATAAATCTCCTCCAGTTATGTCCACATAAATACCACAAAGGTGGTAAATACCACAAACCTTTTGCATTATGAACTTGTTTCTGTGAATGACAGTGCTGTTCCGGAGAGCAATTTCTAGCATGTACCTAAGTGTCTTCCTGAGTAGAGATGAACTGATACAGATGTTCAGAATTCATAAATCAAAGAAAGGTTGACAGAAAACCTTAAAGTTAATTTGGGGAAACGGAATGGTAACTGCCACTAACCCGACTGCTCAAAAACGTGGGAAAAACTCACAGTATGTCCCTGAACTTTCAAACTGGTAAAACAAAGATGCTTTTTAGCCCAGCTAGAATGGGAAAACATTTTTTTCTCTCTGAAATATTTGAAGGTTCTGGAAATTCAGATCGACTCTAATTTACTCTTTAATTGTGAAGTGCTCCAACTGCCAAGTGTCGGAGTGAAGAAGCAGATAAATATTTTACCTTATGTGCCTTCTGAAAGGTGGTACCTGTTACCATTCAGTGTATTGTACATGTGACAGGTGCTCCACTTCAAGGTGTAGGTAGGTAAAGGCAGATGCTTCAAATGACAGAGCTCTGGAAATGCTGACATGTGCGTTTTCCTGCCATTGCTGGACAGTCCAGCATGGTGGAACTGGGGAGCACTGTTCCTCACAGAAACAGAAAGTTTCCTCTTCCCCATACTTCCTCCTGGAGGGAAACAGCTGTAGAGAAGCTGGTACCAGGGAAGCCTTGTCCCAGGACAGAGGATCCCAAAACCTGGTCCCATCTTTCAACTCAGGGAGAGACGTTCAGTGTTTCCTGTGTGGCAGACTTGCCCAGAGCCATCTCCAAACAGGTGGATATCTTCCACTGGGATGAATTCTGACCTCTGAGAGTTAGAGACAGATAACAGAACTATTGAAGCTGAGTGTTAGGAAGGGGAATAGAGCATCTAAATTGTAAGAAAGATTACCTCACATCAAATCTGTAGCTAATGCAAGAGACTCATCACTAAATTTAGTGAAGCTCTGTCAATTTACAGCATCCTAAAATAAAGCAATAAAGATGAACAGAGTCATTTCCAAAGCTTTCCATCTTTGTTCAGTTACTGTCAAATTTCCAGACCTGGGGTATTTTTCCAACATGATGCACTGCTTACCATTTAATTAGTAGTAAAATCTATTTCAATAGTTTCCATTGAATCAGATATTTGTGAAACAGAAGTCAGGATCTCATTACACTGTACAGTAAGCAGATTTAATGTACTTTATTCATCAGAACGTACTTAGCCCACAAGATAACCGTGAGTCTTCTGATCAAGCCAAACTTTTCAAGGTGAAACTGAAGGAGTTTCAAAGACCCTCCACAGATGGGTCCCTCCCATCTGCCATCAGCCTGCTCTCCAACTGGATATGCAACCCCACTTCATTTGCAAGCCTGAAGGCATTTTGACTGTGACAGTATTTGGGAAGTCTTTAAGAAACCAGCTGGGACTCCAGAAATGGAACAAATTAATTCCTGGCACATTTGCACATGTGATGGCTCTAAATGTAAAAGAGTCACAGGCTTTTGACAGTCCATCTCCCCTGACTCAAAGCCTTAGGCAGATAATGTTTTATTGTAATATAAATAATGCACATTACTGGAGAAGAAGAGAGGCTGTTACTTGAAAAAAAACCCTTTATTGTTCTTTGAAAACTACGGAGCGACACTTACTTTGCCGCACCATGCAAGAGCAGTGAGAGGACAAGTGGGAAGGAGGAGGTCTGTCTTGACATGGATGGGAAAGGAAAGCAACTCTTCCCAAGCTTCATTTTTCACTTGGGTCTGAGGATGGAGATATGGGGGAGTCCAGAGAAGAAAATAACTGAACTGACACACTCTCTTGCTTGTTTGTCTCTATGTTATGAGTTTTCAAACATAGAAATTAAGGGTGGGGTAAGCATGTGCTGGTCAGGGTCAAACCGCCCATTAAAAAAATTGTCCTTGCTTCAAGAATGCAATTCTTCCTTGGAAAAGAAACCAAGGTGCTCTTGGCAAAGACCTCATTGCAGCATTTATTCCAAGTACTTTCACCTCTCTTATTTTGCCAAAAATAAAAATATGAACCCCAATAATGTAACACAATTTTTAATATGTAATTTTCTTTCAGTTACTCATACATTTTTATAACATTTTAAAATCATTTCAGACAAATATCAGTTATTAAAAGATCCATTTCTTACTACAAATAGTGTTGAAAAGCTGACTCCCATTTAGACCTTGGAAAGCAAATTGCTAATTTCTCAAAAAGTACTATATCAAAGAGAAAATGTCATCACAGAGGCAGAGAAGAAATCAGCACTAGTTACTGACTAGTATTCCACAGGCCTCAGCTTCATTTCATAGCATAGCAAATAAGAATTTCGTTGCTTACAGGAAATTACTTGTCCTCTTATTAGGATTTTTTTTTTTTTAATTAGAACCAAAGCCAGCTCAGGCAGTCCACATGTATTCATAGATTTATACAAACCATTTTCTATTGATCAAATGAATCAACAAAAGCTATTTAAGTATATGATTAATTGTGTATATGGTTTACTACCTATTCATGGTTCATAGCATAAATATCTACCACAATCTAAGATCTCAAAGATATTTGTTAAACATGAGGTTTGCATAACTATAAATACAGTTAAATTTTGTTTCAATTTACTGTCAACTACAGTGGAAAATTTGTAATAACTTTATATTCTTGCTTTGCCCCAAGCTTTTCCTCCTTCTTTTTTCAAGGTAGCAAAATTTCTGCCCAAAAGCTACCTGGTCTTGAAAGTTCTCCAAATATAACCTACAAGAATTTTCCAAACTATGGACTGTACAATGAGATAAAGACTGTACTGCAAAAATAGCCTAGCAGAAAAAGCCCAACCATCCTAGACACTTCCTGTGCTTCAGTCAGTGATTACCACATAGAAAACTGAATGTATTGGATGATTTTCAGCAATTTACTTAACAAAACCTATCCTGACCAATTTGTGCTGCTGACCCAGTTTTATAAATTCACTTTCCATTTTTTTCCTGCGTCTCCCAAGGAGGGGGGGAGGGGGGGGGGGGGGGAGGAGTTGACAACACCTCCCATCTTGTCCACACTCACCAAGAAAAAGGCAAAAGAGCAGATTTCCTATAGCCTGTAAATTCCACATTCTCCCGTTTCAGTGGCTGTGTGCTTTTACACTGCCACCTGAAGCTATGATTCACAGGGAAGTCCTCTCATAAAACCTGACACCACATAAGATTCATCATGCAAGAAAATAGCCAATAAGTTAAAACCACTGGGAATACGTAGATGCTTAAATAAGTTAAGCAGTTTTTGAAAAGTAAGTCATAATCAAGCCAGCTCACAACATTTAGGTAATTTTATTGCCCTGAAAAGTAGTGAGCACAACTTAAATCTCTTTCTGTAACATTTGCTTAGATAAGAAATAAATATGAGCTCTTTCCTTGAACTTTTAATGGGATTTATATCAAGTTGAGTTTTGTTTCGCTGCTGTCTCTTTTCGTCTCCTAATGCAAAATGAACAGTCGGTGTCTGAAAACATAATGAATATTGTTTTCAACTGTGCAATTCTACAACATGAAAATACCATGACAAAGTTTTCAATAAGCTTTGTCTGCACTAGAAAGGCAGCAATGCTGCCTAGGACATAAGCCAAACATAAACAAACCCTTTGTGGTAATTTGACAAGACTATGTTATCAATTTAAATACATAAAGCAATACCATCTACTCCTCTAAAAATTCTTAATCTAAATATATATATATATATATATATGCTTACTGTTTATAGGACTCGGGCAAATACAGAAAAGAGCCAGCCAAAACCAAGTCTTGCTTAAAAGATCATATTAATTAAGGATTATTTTCCTTTTAGTTACTTTAAAAAATGCAGCTCAGACCTCTGTCCTGCTTTGGCCATTTCCATGTCAGCAGCCCACTGTTATGTATCAGCTTGTCCAGACACAAAGCATTGGAGTGACCAACAGGAGCCACTACTCTGATAAACACTGATTCAAAAAGGCAGGGAGCCACAAGGTATCTCCAGATGGAAAGAAAAGTGTTGAAAAAGAGACTTGATAAATACTCAGATTTTCATTGCTTGTGATGACTGAAAAGATAAATTCTAAACTTTTGCTGCTAGCTAAATCTCTGCAAAAAGACAACAGCAAGCAGGTCAAAAAACCCACTCAAATCAATCTCCAGTTCGCCATCAGTTATTTGTTGGGTCTTCTTTTTAAAGTCTGTCTGAAAAAGATTTAGTGCTCTGACAGTCTTATTATAAACCTAGTTTTCATGAATCAGGCAAGAACTAGGGAAGAGGGAAATGGAGTTTAGTATCTTAAACTCTTCCATCTACATCTGCCACAGTTCACACACTTCTGTATAACTAATTTTCAGCCAGAAATTTGAAGGATTTCCAAACCCTCTTCAACTTCACTTACTTGTTACTAAAGTTAATAGCAGATTTGGCTTTAATAGCTGCCGATTTAATTCCATCCAAACTGCTGAAATATCCACTCTGCTTTGTAAAGGAAAAGCATTTATTTATAAGAACTGTACTGTAAATAAAACACCTGATGTGAATAAAATAATTTAATTTGACATGTAATTCATCATCACTGTGAACATAAGCCATTCTTGCTAAGATATTTTTAATTGAACCCTTTATTTTGGTGACTCGATCCTTCTTCCCAGTGAAATCAAGAGGAACTTTAGCTGTGTTACTGTTTAAATTACATCAGTTAAAGCTTAGATAGTCAACACGTACATCACAAGATCCTTTCAAAAAATAATTGTAGGGACACAAGATCTTGGCTTAAAGACAATAAAGTGACAATTAACAGGAATGCTTGGTTAACAGCATTAATTAATATTGTAAAGAAAATAATTTTCCTAACTTTCCAAGAGTAGAAATCACTGTATTATTCAAAAAAAGTACTTCACAAAATTCATCATTAATCCATACAGACAATCTGGTATAACCTGGTGAGTTTATATATGATAAATAATCATCCTTTTCTTGCTTCTTCCTTCAGCCTTCCCTCCCTCCCAAAAGATTTTTTTATTTTTATTCATATTCTGCACATCCCCAAAGCGCTTTGCTTTACTGCTCCAGCAACTTCACAGACAAAACTGACAAAACAGACACTTTAGCGATTTATTTGACAACAAATTCTTATCTATGCGGATTTCATGAGAAACCAAATCCAAGTCCTAAACATCCTTGAACTGAGGGGAAGTTTGACTGCTACGTTCTTCCAGTATGACTTTGGGGAATATTACCAAGGAAAAACCCACACTTCCTTTATTTTACTGAATTATTTATTAGCTTTTCAAGTTTTCTATTCTGAACTTTTCTAATTCTCAGTCATACAATGTTATTGCAATATTTTAACAGCAAAAAGAATAAAGTCATTAAAGCACAGATCCTTTGTCTTGGCCAAGAACTCTCCTCCTCTCCTCTGATCCCTACCAAAACAGTCCATTACCCAGAAAAAATCTGCAATAATACAGTGGGAAATTTAGGTTCAAGCACCTGACCTGCTTCTGCCAGATCAAGGCCAGAAACAGAATGTGTCCGTATGGCCCAGGGAATCAGGATATAGAGCTGCCATGCTGTCAGTGTGCAAGCTGTTGTCTCACCTGCAAGTTGCCTTGGGTGATGACTGCAGTGTGGTGCTCACCCTACTCTTCCAGTCTGAGGGTAGTACGCAGGTATCAGGTGAGCCTGCTGCAAGCCCCTTTGCTTAAGCTCTTTGACTTGTTTAGCTTACTCCGACTAGAACAGGGATTTACTGGATGACTACCAGAAGGTTATCAAGTCAGCCTATTTTGTAGAGTAAGCTGAAAGAAGAGCTGAATTAGCTTCCTTCTGATGCCCTCAACATTTACTGAGACAAGGTCTCCTCAAGGAGAGATTCAGGTTTCTGGCTTTGCTTTCCTCTGGGCAGAATAAGGACTTGAGTCTCCCATCAATTTCCCAGGTAGGTACATTTCTCCCAGTTTACAAATTATTCTGTAATGGCTTGCTCTCTATGCTTTTTTTATTCATAGAAATTTTCTCATCAAGACATGTAAACTTTTACGAAGTAGTTTTGATATAACCATTTCATCATGGCTTCTAGCATACAGGATCAGAACATTTGTACAGGGTAGGTAAATAAAGCCCAGTATGACATAACCATCAACATAAAACTCACCAACTGAAGTGTGAAAATTCATCGTAATTCTGAGCACTCAGCACTCGCAAGACAAAGCCTCTGCAGAGACAATCAGAAAAGCTCCTGCTCATTTCTTGCTTACAGGTTACACAACAGTTAATGGAGCAAACCTAGGAAAAAATTACAATTATACATTGTGAGGAAATTTATTTTCAACCTGAAAGGTGAAAGTGAAACATAAGAACACATTCAAAAAATAAACAGCAACTACTGGGTAAGCAAATGATTCCTATGGCAAATGTCTACTGGTATAGCAATGGCATTGGTCTTACAATAATTGAAATTAATTATCGATAAATACAAAATTTTGTCATGTACCTGTAATTTACTGACCTTAAACTTATGCAGTTTTACATCAAGTATTTACGTTTACTGATGTATGTATTTGATATACATAAAATATGTTTGAATTTATTTTGAATATTTAAGAGACCAAACCATTCATATGATAAAGTATTAAAAAGCAAGAAAACTTCATTTGATAATGAGAGAGTGAATAAACTGCAAAAATTATTTCAATCGAGCACTGCTTTAACGTTTTCTCACATCTTTTTCAAGCAACACTTTTGACAAGTGAGCTGTCATTAACAGCTGAGGTTTGACTTCTAACTGCTGATGCAACAAAACACTTAATCATGAGGTTTCAATTAACAGTAGATATGCTATAGCACTGGAGTGTGCAAATTCACAAACTGACAGCAAGCAAGACAAAGACCTACTCCAGAATTAGGTAGTAGCAGGTAGCTGCCTGTGGGGATGCTGAAAGCACTGTTGGGAGCACAGATAATAATAAGCCTGCTATAAAAGCAGAGAAAGCAAAGCACAAAAAACCCAAGGAAAATATCAATCTGGCCAAACTTTCTCCTCACCCTCTATCCTGTCTACATGCACACACACTTGGCAGAGAACAGACACCAGTATATCATTGTCAGCATCTGAACACAGGCTACAATGTAATTTTTTCTTTCTGGCACTTGGAATGTATTTCAGGTAGCTCACTGATCACCACAGTCCATGAACATATCCAACTATGTGTAAAAATAACATCAGAACTTAGAAGAGCTTTTTTTTTTTCAATAATCTAGGACAGAATTTTCTCAGTTTAAAATTTCCAAACTGAAACTTGTTTTTTAAAAAATTATGCAAGTTCATTATCCAATTTGTTAGAACTGGAACTTGGTGACACATGTTCTATTTCCTCTTCTAATACATTAATTGGTTTTGTATTTTGTTCCAGATATTTAAGAAAAAACAGCAGTTATAGCAAAGAAATCAAAAACTTGTGAGGGGGGAAAAGATGAGCGTAGCAGTTAAGACTCTGTTTTGGTTATGTTATTTCCAATTGTATTTATCTCACTAAATGACATTGAGAGAACATACCACAGTTCTCCTGAAGTAAAATAAGTTCCAAAAAAGTGAATTTGGCACCAATCTTTTTCAGGTGTTGGTGAAAACTGGCAATTCTGCGTTATTTACAAGAAATCCAGGCTCAGACCTTTAGCAGCTGTAATAAAACTCTGGATCCTATTGTTAATAATAGAGGTTAAATATCTTAGCTCTCATTAGTGAAAATTAATCTTATTACATCATTGATCAACTCAGATTCAGATGATGTAATTCTGCAGTAGAGGACAACATAGGCATCCTCATTTTTGCTGTTATTCTTAACTATAAGGTAATTCAGCAATAGGTATTTATACCTGAAAATCTGTTTAGTAGAAATAGAGGTTAAAACATAGGAAGATAGCTTTATGAGTATACTGCAACATAAGCGAACATCAAAAGCAGTATACAATGAATTTATCTCCTGACCTCTTAGGGAAAAATAAGATGACCCATGGCCCTTTCAAATGGGAGAAAAGTCATATTAATCTTTCATAGTTCATCTTAGTCTCAGCCCTTTGTTTCTTGAGTAACGTGTGTGACTATACTGTCAAACTCCATGACAAAAGAGCTTTCAGATCAACCATACACCAACAGGTGTCAGGTGGGGCCATTGAAACCAGTATGAAAATCCTCAACAAGGAAAAGAACATATTGGGAAGCTACAAGGCAGAGGGACCAGAGGGACAGTGTAAGAAGAACAGCAGGTCCACAAGAGGACCCATAATCCATGCAAATGATTTAGGGAAGATAATAATAGTATATCTATTGCATTTTCTGCTTTCACAATGGAAAAATGGGAGCTGCAAAAGTTCTGTCAAAGTTTAAATGAGGATATGCACAAAAGAAAGTGAAAATGCATGAATCTGAGTTGTAATTTGTAAAAAGTATTAAACACAAATTGCAACAGATCTACAAAGAATTACCTGTACCATGGTTCCCCTTCTTTGTTTACCATTCCATTCTAATGTTCCTTTTCTGGATTTCTTGCCATATTTTCAGTGAAATAGTTTAGTCAGGACTCTAAATCACTATTGCATAGCTGGAGTTTCATACACAAAGCACTGCATGCTGTTCAAAGGTGTGGAAGGGTGCCCCAAAATTGCTGTTCAGCTAGCGAGACTATTTCAACGGTGTTTAGGTTACCAAGTGGCCAGAAAACTATGTTTTTCCATATGCTTCCTAGTGCATCCAGTCCATGATTAATTCATGCATCTGGTCAAGTCCCACTGACATGAGACAGAAAGCTTCACTTTAACCAGGATACACATTGCTTATGTCCTCTTTAATATATGCTTTGTTACTGACTGAGGGAACAATAAGCAATTAAACTGATTGCCTTATACATCACAGAGACAGTTTAAAATTGTTTCATATTCTCAAAAGCACAGAAGTGTTATGCAGGGGGTTGGACCTCTATGATCCTTGGGGTCCCTTCCAGCCCATGCCATTCTACGATTCTATGACTCACAGTATCTTCTCATAACATTGGTCTGGTCAGAGAGAGTCTCTGTCATGATGCTACGTACATCTGAGATGAACAGTAAAGCGCACTCGCGAACCCAACTAGTCTATCTGCATAATAGGAAACTAACTAATATTGATGGTTTGCTGATACACCCAAATCAACTAAGGAAATCAGATAAACTGCCAATTAGCCCAAATAAACACAATCCCACTCAAAAATTTGGTTTTGGCCAAGTTTCCTCTAGAAAAATATTCCATTGCAAAGGCTTGTTTGCAAAATACACACAGAAATATGGAAGACTGCTCATTTATCATGCTCTGTTATTAAACACTGCCAACTATGTGTTCAAGTCTGTGAATCAGAAATCCCTAACTCTCCTAATCCCTTCTGCTTTAGCAGAAAGTAACATATAAAATTAGCATGGGGTAAACAGTTTGGTATCAGTTTTCCATCCTTGCAATCAACTTACACTTTCAACTGAAAAGATACAAATTTTCATTATTTAACAAAAGTGGACGTTTTGATGAAAACTGTCAGTTGTGGCAGCTGGAGATCTGAGAGCAATGCAAGGCTGGCAGCTGAAAGCTAAGACTTCTCCTGTTTTTTCCATGGTCTCAGTCAACAACCAGCAAAATCAGCTTTAAATACACAGTCATTCTCATAACATAAGAAAAACAACAGGAAACAGTCAAACAGAGCAACAGCACTTTTTTGTTTATTTGTTTGAACTCCTTTTTAGTGAATGTTTTAAACAATAAATAATGCTGCAGGTATCAAAAGTTTGAGGGCAACTACCTACCCAACAAAAAATATATTGTTGACATTGAATTGTTTATTTATGGAGAATAAACTTCAACGATTCAGAAATACTGTGGAACAGGATTGGGTTTGGGAATTGGGGTTTTTTTTGCTTTGCTTTGCTTGGTTGTACGATAGCACAGGCCTAATGGATCCTGAAACAGACAGAAGATTCCTCCCTAACTGCCTTCCTTTGAGTTAGAAACCTTTTTTAGAAATATGGTATGGTATTTTATGTAGCTTTTGGGGTAAAACAACCTTCAAATGTCAACTGCTGAGGAATGTCAATGTCCTTGACTTACGTTTGCTCTCATAACTTTTGGATGTTTGGGATAAGATTTAGATTGCAGTTGATAGTAATTGTGACTACTAAAATGGCACAGAGCAAATAATATTAGAAAAGACTATCCAGATGAAGGACTAAAATAAGGTATTTGATCTAGCTTCTCTTTATCAGAGCAAGTATTCACCCCATTTTGGCACAAAAAAGCTAATCTAAGCAGCTTTGTTCCACTCTTGGACAAGTAGCAAAGAATAAACTTGTACTATTCTGATTAAAATCTCTTTATAAGAAATCGAATACCAATGAGCCAGGACAAACAAAACCAGAATAGGCTAAAAGAAAGCCTTGAAACTAATGGTTTCACTGGAAAACAGTTTAAGAATATCACATTATGTAGAGTTAGACAAGCCATACTACACGTGAAAAATACAAAAGAGCAAAAGATTTGTTACAGCTATCTCGTGTACTATAAGAATTATCCAAACTGAGGAATTGACTTTATTGAGCTAATGGAGAACAGCTGTTGGTGATAAAATAGATTTTTCAGACTAAAAAAAGAATCAAACCAAAATAAAATCAGCCCCATTTCTCTAAAATAGCTAACAGTCACTGTGACTTCCAGTTCTTCCCCCTGAAGATATTCCAGGGAAAGTATTTGACCGATCATCAAGTCAGCACTAGATGAATGTGGTAGGAAAGGACTGCAGAAGACTTCCTTTTTATTTCCTCATTCCCAAATAAACACAGAAATTGGTCCTTCCTAACACATAACTGACAGTCCTGTTAAATTGCGTGTGCTGAAGCAATCCCTGGAAGACATTCTGGATCTTCCTGAAGTGTTCACTTTCCAGAGGTCTTCCATGACAGGATTGGAGAGAGAATTAGAAGAATGAAAGTGAGAAAACTTGTGGGTTGAGACAAAAAGTTAAATTGGACAAACAAAAAGGGATTATGATAATAATCACAGAGTGATAGAATACATTTAGGTTGGAAAGGACCTTTAAAAGTCATTTAGTCCGACCCCCCCAGAGTAAGTGGGGACATCTTTAACTAGATCATATTGTTTAGATCATCATCATAATCATCATATACAAAACAAGTGACAAACAGCACAATCTCTCACCACTCAAAGTCAATACTGTGCAAGGCCCCCAACTGACATGCCCTACTTATAAATGGAACATGATATCATATGGTATGGAATATCCTTTTAGCTAGTTTGGGACAGCTGTCCTGGCTGTGTCCCCTCCCAACTTCTTGGGTGCTCACTGCTATCTTGCTGGCAGACCAGTATGAGAAGCTGAAAAGTCCTAGACTGCTTGGCAACAAGTAAAACACCAGTGTGTTATCAGCATTACTCTCATCCTAACTCCCAAACACAGCACTGCACCAGCTACCAGAAAGAAAATTAACTCTATCCCTGTTGGAACCAGGACAACTAATTTGAAGAAAACTAACTTTCATTAATACAATTATTAACCACTATTTTCTATGATTCATCATGTTTCTAGTATATTTTGTATGTTCTTTGATATATCATTTTACAGCACTGCTTCAACCTACATACAGGTTTTACATTCTACTTATTTCCCCTTCTTGTGGTTCCATGATAGTATTTCTCAGACAGTCTTTTGTGTTTTGCATTCACAATTGGCAGAAAGCTTAATGTAATTAAATGACACTAGAAAAAGTTAGCAACATCCTTGTGAATCACCAATATTCCAGTATAGATTTAGATACATTCTTTAACTGATTTTATGACATCTGCACAGCAGAGGCAGCCAGGTCCTATTGGAAGTTATTTAAAATTAGGTACACAAAGCCTTTCAAAATTAGTCATCACCAAACTCTGTTCAATTCACAGCCACAGAAGTCTAACCTCTGCCTATGATCAAACCAATGTTTAATGCTCTTTAACGTTCATAATTCTGATTTTTTTTTTTTCCCAGGATAAATGGTGCCTAGGAGTTGAACTCAGTACTGTGATGTAAATATAGGAGTGTATGAAATAGAGGATTTACAATTTAATTAGAAATACTCCAGACTTTTAGACTAAGCAAGTTCAAATCAGTTCTATTTATCTAGAGGGAAAATACAAGGATTTATTAATACATGTTTTTACAGATAATTTACAAGCCAGAGGGCAGAAACTGTGAAATTCAGAAACAGAAAAACAAGCCTAAAACCACAAACAAAAAAAGAAGTTATGGAAATTTTCAAAACTCTCTGCAGATAAGCATGTATTTTCAATAGACATATTTTGGCAATATCTACAGAAATGTACTAAGGGCAGAGTCAACAAAGAATTTCTTTGTAGTTATCAGCACAGAGCTGCTCTGATTAAATGCATATAAATTCGGAGCAGATGACCAGTTGCCACTAATCTTTACTAAAACCCATGGAAAACTGTGATAACATTAAAGTTTATGTATTTATTATTCCAGACAGAACTAGTTTCAGCAATTTAAATCTGAGTATAAAGCAAGCTTTCTGCTTGTATAGTTCAACAATTCAGACACACACTAATACTAAGTGGATTTATAAATAGAAGTGGCTCCAGTGTATGTGCATTGAAACACTATGCAAAGTCCATTTTCAGGATCTTATGACTTGTGCATCAAATCTTGATTGTGAAAGAATAAGGACAGATGTGTAATATACTTGTACCAGATTTCCAAAGCAGGCACTTTTTGGGATGAGTATTCCCTTGCTATACACTCCAAATTGTGCATTCCCTATCCATCTAAGGCATGAAAGGTTGAAACTGAGGATTTTAAAGTTGCAGCTGAAGGACTTTATCACAAAGATGATAGTTTAATTACAACAGACACTACAATCATAACAAAATAGTTTGTAATCTAAATGTTCAACAGTTGTTGAAGAACACATTCATATTTCATTCCTTCCCCTTTCTGCAATGATATTATGCCACAGAAATAGCTGGACATCATAAATCTGCTACAGCATATTCAGTACATTTCTTATACTTGAATACATAAACAATGCAATTCTCTATGATCAATATGATTTTTTTTTTCCTTCTTGACTGAAAACCAAACAACTGTTCTATGCATTGATTACTGGAATATGCCAGCATTCACATACGTAAAAACAACAAGAAAAAATATCAGGAGTTTTGTGCAACATCTGTTTCTTCCTGGCTTACATACACTGAAATATATCTTTTTAAAAAACAGGAAAAAAGTGATTGGTACCTAATTTGGAAGCAGAGTTCGTGTGATGTATCCCAAACATTTCCAATTTATTCTAAGTGTAATATCAAGCTATTCTGCTCTTGTTTGCAGCATCCATTTGTTTAAGATCATGTGTAAAATAAACCATAGCATTTTCGAAGGTAGAGGAGACTTCTGGAGATTAATACTACCCTATGTCTATACTGAGAATTTAATTTGCAGCTTCTACCTGGAGAAGAATGCCTAAAATAATGCGCTGTAATACAGAGTATACCGAGAAAATTGAGCTCCTTCTGCAAGGAAGGATTAAGTTCTGCAGCACAATTTCAGAAACTGTCATAACAAACAACAATATTTTTTAAAACCTAATTTATTTCTTAATCTTTCTAGGTTACAATTTTAAAAGATGAATGAAATAAATGTAAACAAGTGACAATCTATATTTAATAACAATGCAGCTTATCCACCAAGCATGTTTCACAGGCACCTTTGGCTTGGCACATATTAACTTCCTAGTATTGGAAAGAAAGTTATTTTCTGCAAAATATATGTTCTATAATCTGCAGGAGAATGAAAATGGTTACAAAGTTATGACAAGTTTATTTAAGGAGAAAATATTTTGGAAAAATATTTTGTTTAAAGTCAAGCTACTAATCAATGCTTCCAGAGGAGACCAACAGGGAGTTATCTTGAAAGCTACTACTTGGAAAAAGCCTGCTGAGCTGCACTGCCAGAATTACACAGATGTACTAGCGCTGCACATACCTTGGAAAAAAAAGACCTAATTTTGAGAGGATCCTGCAGTAAGAAGTCTCCCAGGGGCTGAAAAGCTAAAACACAGCTAGAGCTTACTACAAAGAAAACAGTAACATCTTTAAAACTGCAGTCAGGAATGAGTGTTGTTTTAGGACATCAGCTTATGCTTGTTCTCTTCCTCATATTCCACACATCTGTGGAGTGCACTCTGTTTCACTTTCCAGTGTGTAACTGAAACAAGACAACCTCATGGGTAATCTAAACAGTCAAATACTGAACAAATAATCATAGAATCACAGAATTGTAGGGGTTGGAGGGAACCTCAAGAGATCATCGGGTCCAACCCCCCTGCCAAAGCAGGTTCCTTGGGAGAGATCGCACAGGTGACATATCACACAGGTATATGTTCTACTCTCTGTCAATGCTATATATTGGTGTCACATACAAATATAGCTGCACAACGACCGGCATAGAAAGATCTCAGTAAGATCCCCACTGCTCTTGGGAAATCATTGTGTGTCCAAACACAGCTCAGTAACTCCCAAACAGGAATTTTCATGTGATGGACCACCTATACTTCATCTTTTCCTTAATTTCATCTTATTAACTTTAATTGTACCATTGTGTTTATTCTAAAGGATTCTTCTTCCTTATTATCACTACCCTTCAAACATTTCTGAGTTATTTGAATTCTTCAGAGGACTATTGCATGAAGGCCATGCTATTTTCTTTCAAAGTATGCCAGGTCAGGAAACATCAGCTGTACCACAATATCATTGAACTATGCCAGCACTGTTTGGAACTGGCTGAATTTCTAGGTAGAAGGTCTTGTTATCAATCCACTTTTTAATAGTTTAATTATTTATTCATTTAGCACAATATAAAAATATCAACCTGTTCTCTCTACATTTCTATATAAAAATGTGCTTTTGGGGGGCTTTGGGGGAGGAGAGGAAATCTGCAGTTATAATTCTCATTTGATATGTAATATTAATGGACTTTTTTTTTTCTTGTTTATAATGGATGTGTCTCATGCATTTTAATAAACTTTTAATGTCTATAAAGGAACATCTAGGCTGCTTGCAGGAAAAACAACCCACATGGCACATCAAGTGAGATTTGTGGTTCTTTTCACAACTGCTTCCAGATTGCTGTTACACTAAATATTGTGAGGGTTGAGTGAACTGTGGAGAACATCAGCAGAAAAGCCTTTCTACATATGAGCTTCTCAAATACTTTTCAAGAACATTTTTTTCCAGAACTGCAGTCCCTGAATAATTCATCTGTGAATACCCAGATAAAAGTGACACATCTGGTTTAACAGGATTCATTTTGGAAACAGTTTGAGATAAACCATTGTGGCAATTCTGTAGCTCATAAACACAGTTATTCTAGCATAATTATTCAAAGCCTTTTGTAACTTTAATCCAAGTTATCCATCAAGAGAAAACAAGCCTTAACTGAAAAGCTCCCAATATGCATGGAACACAGCAGTCACAAAGCTGAATGGTAAAAGCAGAATGAACATCACAGAAGCTACTCTCTCTTCAACCACTGGAGTCTAACCATAGGAAGGAAGCACATATAACACAAAATTGAGGAGTATCAAATCCAGCTTATGAGTAATTGGAAAAACCTTGGAAAAATTAGAAGATAGAAGTAAACAGTACCGAAAGTTAAGGAGGGAAATATGCATTCAGCTTTTAGGTAATGTTTTAGTTGTTAGAGCACTAAAATGAAGAAAGGTGAGATTTCAACCTTCCTTCATCCTTTTTGAGGATACCTTAACCACCGTGCTAACTGACTGAAATACCTGGATAAGCAGTGCCTGCTTTTCAGTCTCTTCCTCTCCCCTTAAGGGTCCAAGTGCATAGCTTTCACTTCAGTTATGAAGTGCAGCAGCTCTGAGGTGTCCCACCCAACCAGAGAGCAGGAGACCAATGAGCAACCTTCTCCTAAACTGTGCATCAGAGCATGAACTTCAAGGCTTTCAGGACTCATTTACTCCAGTAGAAGGCAATAGCACTTGTAATTTGCAAATATAAATACCCTTTTGGCACAGAAACTCTTCTGGTTTTCTGCATTGTAGATCCATTACACAGATGGAACCAGTACCTTTACATTCCATTCTTTTTCCTGCTTCCCTGCCTGCCTGCTTCCTGTGACCCTGCTATTGCTCAAACCGAATATTCATATGGGTATGAGCCCTTTCGGTTCCATTTTGTTCCCCTGATTACGTTTTCCCTATTCAATGTGTTAAGTCCAGAAACATGAAGCTGTTGTTCCAAAGTTACATTACTTTTGTTCAAGCAAAATTGCTTCCTTGATTAACACACCAAAAAAAAAAAAAAATCCTTTTGAGGAGCTCACTATGGTAGATTATTTTCTCTGGGCACTACAATTGAGTATTTTCCCTGATAAAAGAATCACTCCAGATGGGCTCTCCTCAAGCCACTGGGGACAGCAGGCTGTAGAGAAGCAGCAGGTTTTTTGCAGGGAGGTGAGGAGGGCATCAGTGGGCAGACCCTGATCCTTAAGGGAACCTGAACCATGCATAAAACTGCAAAACTGGGACATTGCTGGGAGACTGATGCTTAAACTTCACTGCTTTCCACTCCTAAGTCTTGTCTGAAAGGTAAGCGGTTTGAAAATAGATCAAGGTGTCACAAAAGCATCCTCAGTGAGGAGTGGATCCCATAAGATTTGGGGCTTTTTCAAGGTCAGTTCAAGATAGTACAGCTTGGAGAGGACAATGTTGGGGGGTTATTTTAGATAAATTTTGTCTTGGTAAGGTTCTTAGTGTCATTCTGATTGCAGGGGAAGTGACAACCCCTTTGTGTTTAACCCAAACACAGCTCATGCAGGAGTCAGCCTTTTCAACTCTAGCGTGAATCTAATATCTCTGCAGTCTTTTTATTGCTGTAACCACAAAGTCTGCTGAGCTGTGAGGCAGTGCACATAGACTAAGAGCTCTGTAACAACCAGTATAAAGCACAGTACAAACAATATAAAAGCAATATAAATGCTATAAATCATACACATAAACAATATGAAGCACAGTACTAGAAGAAGAAAGCAAACGAAGAGTTATTTGTGAGTCTGACGACATATGGAATCTGTAATAGCAGAAAACACTTCCACTTGAGCCAGGCTGCCACCAATAAAATGTCTTCATGCAGATGTGTGCATCTGTCAATGCACAGTTGATGTCCACTGGGCAGCTGAACACTGGCAACACAAGGTTTGTGCCCCCTGCCCATTTGTCTGCAAAGGCTTGATCTGTATTATGAGGAACATGGCTTTTGAGAGCAGTTTTCCAAAGTTGCCCAGTCTGGATTCTTGTAATATGCAAAGCACGGAGAGGGATCTTTACTGAAATCTTTGGAGAAAAGCACGGATACAAGCTATAGTGGCACAACCAGCATGACCTTCTCATGAAATACACAGTGACTTTGATAACAGGAATGGCAAGCAGCTCCTTTTTAAGGGAGGACAGTGCTATGGAAACAAGTTTTCAGATGTTGTCAGGAAAAAATTTCTACCAGAAAGAAAAGCTGTTTGATTTCTAAAAGAAAGGTTTGAAACAGCTCAGCACGTATTTGAGGCACAGAGCAGACTCAAAACTCCCAGGCCTCCAGGTGTGGGAGATGCACAGCTCACTGTGCTGAGCTGATGAAACACTATGTCTTGTTTCTGAGTGACTGGTCTCCCAGCAGCTCTTTGGTTATGGACCCAAGGTGCTTTTGGTTTGGAGAAATAAATAAGGTTGCATCCTTTGAGGATCCAAAACAGTAACTAAAGAGACCAGTAGCACTGAGCTGGAAATAATGGTCTAGCCCTTTCATGGCCTGATAGCAATTAAACCTGTTGTCTAAAATTAAAGGGGATTTTAATATAAGACAATTGCTATGAGCAGGGAGGAAAAAATGGTTTTATTCCCTCCCAGTGAAAAGGTATAATTTGTAGTTTATGTGAGCCAAATGCCAAGCTGGTAACTCTACAAAAGCTCTGGTTAGAGGCCTTTTGACACTTCCTACTGCTTATTTTTCTCTTGGGAGTGGTATATCTATTACAGGAGGTTTCTAAGATTTTTTGTGGCATAGGAGCTAACAGTAGTCCAAATGAGCAAAAAAATGGGGAAAAGGGTTAGGTGAGAAACCACGACAGGGTTTATGGGGTTCTACCACTCATACAGAAGATTAACTTCAAAGTCACACTGGTAAATTAAATACTGGAAAAAGCAGCACAGGAAACTGGAAATGAGAGTCCTTCTGGTAGCAGGGCTCAGCTCTGCCTCTGTGGATCTGGCTACATATGAGAGGTGCAACAGCAGCCCTGCAAAACCCTGGCACGGGGGGTGGCAGACCCTGAGTCAACAACTCCATGGTGGCAGAGCCAGCACCTGGCTGGGCTGGCTCCTCACACTTCTTCCTGCGTCACTGCAGTTCTCCAGGGCCTGTGGAATGCTGAGGGTCCTCTCCCCTTGCATTGGGTGTAAATGGTGACATTTTGGTTGGAGGTGGGTGGGGGAGTGTGGAGGGGGAGGCCCCATGCAAGAAAGTGGGAACTGCCACCTAACTGGCAACAGTTAGTTCCCCACAGACACAGCTGAGACCAGCACAAGGAGCCTGTGGCACCTCTGAACCAACTGAAGTTGATGGCACCTCCATGGAAAGTTATTTCAGGACTGGCGGCTGGGGCCCAGGGCTGCTGAGGAAGAGGAGGGGCAGGGTGGCTGCACTCAATGGTAGGGCTGGATCTGCACTTCCAGGGGCTGTGCATTTGGAAGGTGTGCACCAAAGCAGAGAACTTGAGTAGGAAGAACAGAGCAGGGGAGTGTGAAGGAAGAAAGCAAGAGTCAGGGGCCTTTACTTTGGCCATACTGGGTTGCACCAAGGGCGTAGATCTAAACTCCAAGAAGATCCAATGCTTTAAATCTGCTGCCAGCTGATTGGCTTTCACTCACCTCTGGTAATGGCATCCCATCACTCTCCGCTCTTGTACAATCAACTGAAGAAAAATGGCAAAATAAACAAAGCAGCTTACAGTCTGTTCAGGGGCTTGGAGGACTTTGTTGTGTATTACCTAAGCATTAAGCGATAAGTAAGATACTACCACTTCTACATCTCTAATACTAAAGCTGAAATAGAAGCCAAAAGAAATATAACCTGAAGCAATAGTATTTCAGTTTAAATACATTAAAATGTTAGTATCCCAAACATGTTTGCTGATTACATGAGAGACAGGCTTATAGCCCAAAGCTGAACAATTTTTCTTGCCTCATCAGCACAAGATGAGGTACTTTACTACAAAGTCCTGCATGTACTACTCAAAAATACAGGCAGCCTGATAAAAAAAAATGTCATACTTAAAGCTTAAAAAATTCATACTTGACCTTCTTTTCATCTCTGACTTGATTTTCTGTAACAATAGTTGCTAATCTGTAGCTACAAATATTATTCAAAAGATAAATAACTTGTAAAATCCAGCAGTTCTGACCTGACAAATCCTTTTAAAGTCAGTTAATTTGTGAACTTTCATGTGCTTTTATCACTCTGACTAGATACAAGTGGATTTTTTTTAGTATTTGAAAGCTGTTGCTGACAGGTATTTATTGCCATCACCATCCACTCTTAACATTTAGACTGTAAAAATTGACTCTACCCTGTCAACCATTAAGCAGCAATAATTATGTCTGAAGTTGTGAAAGTGAAGTGTGACAGCCATTTCATACCTAATGCTTTAACAGGTCTTATAACCTCCTGAATTACTTTTATTCTCTGCTTTCCATGCACCAGTCAAAAAGATGAGTGTGTCAAGGGAGAAGAGTCAAGTTTGTACGTGACCAAAAAAAGTGACATTTTTATTGCACTACTGGTGTGAAAGAGTATTATCATGCACCAGGTGGATGTTAAGGTGCCAGTTCACTAAAATAAAAAAGATTTTTTCATCTGTGAATATACTAATAACCAACATTTTTTAATTAGATACACTGGCATTGCAAAACAAAGTCTTGCTACCAAAACCAAGCAAGAATTAACAGACTTTGTATGTAGGTAAAAGGTTATAAACTAACAGAAAGACTTTTGTGAACTGCAAGTATCTACTAACCTCATGATTTTGACCACTAGACCAATATAAATGCATTGCACAGGTTTTCTGCAACATGAAGTGTGCATCTCAAGCACCAGTTTATGATACCTTTTAGAACCAGTATATTTATTAAATTGTAAAATCTCTTTGGGTCTGCTTGTAACTTGTTGATGCTTGTTGGTGTTCTAGTGGTAACGGTCCTGTAGTACATATTTCTCATCTATTTTTTTTTTTTCTGGGCGTTAGAAAGAAGAAGGTATATGGTGCCTCAGACATTCATTTGCCATGTTAGCTTTAACCAGACAATGAAGCACTCCTTCAGGTAAAATTCCTGGCAGATACTTCCCAAGAACTCCAGCCAGATCCTCTCTACAGACCAGGTAGTTATTAACAGCTGCTGTATAGTGTGCAGCCATATGATTAAACTCCCTTTCCCAAGTTAAACAATCAAAAAGTCATCAGTATATAAGTACGAAAATAATTCAAATGTTAACAATATGCTGCAAATTATTATGCAAAGCCCAGACACATTTTCAGCTTATTTGGTTTTAAATTACCTCAGACTAATACAGTTTATTTAGAATGACTGACTCATAATGGGAGCTTTGCTTGACATTTAAAATTCACTTCATTTTTAATGAATGAAATTAATTTTCATAACTTGACGTGTCTTGGAAAGTTCTGTGCTGATCAGGTCATATATGTGCATCTTGTTTACATTTCAAAAATTAAATGGCACAAAATGACAGGAATATTATATGCACATGAAGCCAAATTTGTGTTGCCTGTTTCTATGGATGGCACCTTGACATATAACTGGAAGTCATCTTAGGAACTACTTTTAGCACAAAAAATTCACAGTGCTTCAGCAACAAAGAACTGATGCTTGAAAAGCATCTGGTCAAAAATATAGACACGATGTCCATAATGTAGTATTCAGGAACAGCAAAAGGAGAAGTCAATATTTTTCTCACTAATTCTCCAGGAAAAAGGTACCAGAACATCATACATTTCGTAGAGAATCTGTTAAATTAGGTAGGTATCATCATCACAAAGTTTGCCAGAAAAAAAAACATTATCATATTACTGAATTAGTCTAGCCACCCATGCCAAATATTATCCTCTGAAGACTACACATGATGCCAGAAAATTCCACTACACTTATCTTTTCATTTACTCATATTTTTTCAGTTATTTAGAAAAGCATTTACCGAAATATTTTCTTGCCCTGGAGAAAAGGTCAAATTATAGGTACTAAAATATCATTTAACTATTAGGACAAGTTCCAGAACAACTGCACATATTCAATGGAAGAAAGCCAAGGATAAAAATAGTAGTTTAGGAACTTATATTTGATCCAAATGTAGCATGTGGTATTTTTAACAGGAAAAAAAAAAAAAAGAAATCTCTTAACAAAATATTCCTGGCAATGATTCTGACGTTTAATCAGACATGGATAAAACAAAAAAAGAATATAACAGTTGTGACTTTTGAAAGGTTGTGTACCTTTATAAACTGTGTTATGATGAGAGTTATCGATAAGCAAAGAGAAGTAACACCAAGATTGGAATAAGGAGTACGTGCTGAGAACAAAGCTAATAAGATAAGGCTGAATGAAGTAATTTATCAAACTGTTCTTAGAAAAGTCAAACTGAGAGAAGTTTGACATGTTCAAGACTAATTGCAGCAATCAACAAGCACATTACCGAGTATTCAAGCTGAAGTCAATCTGTTACATATATTTTCTATTCTCTCATATTCTGTAAGACTCTTTTGCTATTCCCAATATTGAGTGATGCTCTTTAAAATACTTTATTTTGGGGGTTTGTAAAACTGATATTTTTTAAACCTACCAGAGCATACACAATTGTAGTTTAGCTTTCTAAGGCAGGAGTTACCTCTTTATTCAGAACTTAACACCATAGATACCCAGCTCATTACTAGCAGCATCAGCTGATTCGGCAATGCCAACACTAAAAAGACACTTTTTCCCTGTAGTCCATGGGTGAGCATATACTTTAAGAAGAGAAGAATGTATAAAACTATTTAAAGCTTTAGAGTCTCTCTCAGTCTGTGCTGTCAAAGCTGCTCCATTTTGTGCAAAACACTTCATCTGAAGCCATCTCTCAGATGAATACACTCTCTACCAGGCTACAGCATCGCTCTCATGATCATTCTATTTGGACCATAAAGAACAGAATTATGATGAATGCCAATCTAGGTGATTTATTTCTAGAGCATTTTTATATAAAATTGCTATAAAAGACTTTTCTTTCAGCAAAGATAATGTGGTTTGGCTGACTGAATGAAGAAAATATTTCTATTTTGGGTAAATTCAGTATCAGTACACACAGATATATTAAACTTGTTTTGCTTTGAGTTCAGTACTTTCCTAAAAAAGAGCAGTAGATCACAGAAATATCTTGCTGAATTTATTTTATAAGTTAACTATAAGCATTAGCTTCTTGAAATAGTCATCTCTAATTTCAGGAAATGTTTTCAATTTAGCTGGAAGACAGTAACATCACGGCAAACTGCTGTTCAGGGAAACAGAGTATGCTGATATTTGAAAAGTAACTACTTGAAATTTGTGCCACTTAGTTTCTATTTTCATTTAAAGGAAAGATTATAAAAATCCTTTATCTATAATGAAAAATTATTTGCATACCTGGAAAAAACTCCTCCCTCTCTAGAAACACTCATCAGCACACTTCATGATGCTGCAGTTTCTCTACAATATAATTCAGTACTTACAGCCTCATCTCTCTTCTTTAAAAGCCATCTTTCATCAAATTATTGACATCAGGGGGTGTTCTGTGAAAAGCAGGATGGAAGCATCTCAGCCATATGTGGGCATTTAACACTCTTTTTCATAAAACAGTGCAAGGCAGACACAGAGGTTAGTAAAACACATGAGAAAAAGAAAATCAGAATGATTTCTAATGGATTCCTCACAGGAAGAAGAATGTTTTTCTCCATAGAGAAAGCACTAACGATCATATTTGGCATTCAGAAGTCTAATATTACACAGGAACAGGCATTTGACCTAACAGTGGTCATAGCTGGTCATATTACATGGAAAGAAAAGGTTAATAAATAGGATGGTTTTCAAGTGTACTACTAATCATCCTCAAACAATACCTTATCAAAAAGAAAAATAAAGGAGGGTGGGAGGGGGACATGACCCCAATCCCATAATTTTTCCAGGCTTTTAATAAAATTCAAGTATCATGCCTGATCCACATATTAGTACCCAGGATGTCAGCATCAAATCTTCGTGCAAGTTTTGCCTTGGAACATTTGTGGATAAATTAATTGCAAGCAAATTCCCCCCAGTCAAGGAAAAGGTTCATATCTGTAAATCACTCCCTTCTTGCTGAAAGACAGGTTCAGCTGCCCTCTGGAATTTCTCTCTTCCCCAGCTCACTCAGTGGAGTCTTCATTTTGGGGCAGATGACAAAGATTTAGCAAGCCAGAGGAATGATTAGGCAGGACAGAGGCCAAATAGTTGTTCATAGACTGGTGTTCTCACCTATGCACAATTATCTGTTCCACAAACAAGAAAACAACCTCCAAAATAAAACTGAACCAGCAGCAGCAGTGCTCATCAATGCAAGTACCAGCAACACAACACAATCCAGAGTACCTCCTCTACCTTTGACACGTTCCAGCTTATTCTCTTTACCTACTTTCCACAACTTCTGCCTTCCACCAAAGCTGAGAATTTGCCAGAGTGCACAGCTACCTTTGGAAGCGACACCCACACAGAGGTTTTCCTTGGGTTGAAAACCATCTTTATACACTTGGACTTTTCTAAGGAATAGTGCTATTCTAAAAGGATGGATTATGTGTATGAAAACACTGCTTTGCTATCAAGTTCCAGTAACACTAACGTGAAAAGTTCCCACAAATAGCACAGGGCTACTCAGGAAATGACAAACCTAGATTTCTCTTTCCTGATTAGGTGGGGATGGGAGGAGAATATTTGTAAAACACCTGTGAACTTGGGAGAAGGCTGCACAGATACACACATTCACATATTTATTGTGGATGGGTTGCTCCCAACACAACCTTTTGAAGAGCCAGATACTCTCAACTGTCAGACCCAGAGATAAGCAATGTCTGCTCCAGGAAGGGGCCAAACCTGTTGGTCCTCTCAGCAGGCACAACAGCAACCATATTTGTGATAAAGTAACTAAATCTTTTTTACTAGTCCTAATGTTCTTTATCTTCACTGTAATGATACTCACCACTTTCACCTCATTTGATATTATGAGGCTCCTCGGAATTTTTACCTGATATGCCTATATATAGCACTTATCTGCAGGTTTTATATTTTACCTTATCATTTCATAGAAGCTACCTTGAAAATTTAATGCCAAGCAATGGTTTTGCCTTTGATATAATATATACTTATGCTTGAGTCTTGAAGTCAGTTTTGCGCTACAAAATATGAGTGGTAATAAATGTGAAAAAGTAGAAGAAAGGGGTAAAAATCATTTTGTTTAAACAGACAAACTCATGAATTCTGACAGTCACGGATGGGAAAAAGTGAAACAGAAATACTGAATTGAAGACAAAACTGAGGATAAGAACTGGGGGAAAAAGTTTCTCCAACAGAAAAGGGGAAAAAAACCCAACCCTAAACTTACGATAAAGAATTTGAAATATTTGACAATATTCTGGTTTCAGAATATGTGTATAAATCAAGTGGATGCACGGAGTCTAAATGATCTGTATCTATGTGCACCACAGAGGAAACACTACTCAGGAAAAGACTAAATAAATGTACTGCCACAGGATGAAGAATTTGCTCCAGTCTAACCAGTGTGGCTTTCTCTGCTGGAGTAAAAATGAGCAAGATAAAAAGAAAGACAATGTTGTAGCCTGTGCTAATCATAGAAATATAAAGGTTATGAATAACTAATACAGGGGAAAATGAGAAATGGAATAAAGAAGAGAGGGCTTAATGTCGAAATGAAAAATGTTTCTCAAAATGAAGGAGTGAACCTCTGTAACAGAAAAAAAGTACTAATGTAGCTACACTGAGCATCTACATTATTCACAGCAGCTTAGACCTCCTGACTGATTTTGTCTTGCACTTGATGTTCCTGTGCAGAACTGCATGAGCCAAGCTTCCCCTCCAAGTTCAGAATAGCACAAAGTACACACGTGCTGCATCCTGAACATCATCTCCTACCATGGTATCCAAGAGTACACACAGTTTCGACATTCTCATTCTTGAAGGAACAATGTTATATCAGGGGTGAAACAGCACAGCAGCAACAGAAGAGACTAAAAAGCATAAATTAAAGGAATTAAATTATACATTTACCTGTGACAGTGAGGACTACATTCAAAAGAATTTTCTAGTATTTTGTTCCTATCGCAGCAGACTGCTGAGAAGGCAGGCAAGCAGGATACAGAAACCAGAAATTTCATTTCTGGAATCACTGAGCCATTCAGGAGTGATTCAGTTTGCAGTGTGGAAGCCCCGCTACACTGTGTGAGGTTATGATCTCAACCTTTCCTTTACACTGAGAAGGAGTAACATAAGACTCATGGCTGGAAAGAAGTACCTACTTTCAAACATCTCATCATAATCACACCCACAAATACTGGCAGCAAAATCACAGGAAATTACCCAGAATTACACTTTCACATCGAAGAGAGATGCCAGCTGCCCGCAACTTGAGTTCTATCAGTGCATGCTGCATCATATTAGACATCTGAATTCTGCAATCAAAATCAATATTGGTGTATTGTTTTGGGTTTTTTACTGCCTACGTCCAGCAAGTTAACATTTCCGTTTCTACTGCTATGCTCTCCTTCGCTTGCTTACTAAAGCATAGCACCTGTACAAGTTTTCATGCCACTCTTTCTTCCTGAAGTTTGGCATTGTGGGCAGCCCGCTTTATGAAGCAATTTATGTTACAAAAATGTGTAACAACTTTTAGCCTTCAGTCTTTCATATTACAAATCGTGTTATGTTGTATTTTAATGATGTTAGAAGACGTTTGTGTTCAATCCATACAATTCTTTAAAGTACTGCTCTCTTTTTGATGCCTTTGTAAATAACATCATCTTTACGTTTCCTGCATACCCAAGTTACAATTGCTTCTTGTTACTCTCTCAAGATTCCCGTACTTTATTTTCAGCACTTTTCATGGAATTTGTTTTGAGGAATCTATCTAGTAATAAATGTGTCAAATAAGCATGGAGCCAAATAATCACTGTAGCAGAACTTCATATTCTTATATCACTCTGTTTTCTTCATGTTGAAACTACATAACACTTTCTACATTTATTTTAAATACAATTTGCATAATGTCCTCTTTTTTCTTTTTTTATCAGTTTGTAGCATATTCTGCCTTCTCTACAGCAGTTTATTAAAGAAATTTTTAGAGATCCATTTATTTTCACAACCACCAATACTTTCTTCAATAACCACTCTACAAGGTTTATATTCTCATTTCAGTCGCATAAAGGGTTTGAACTTTGTCCAAATTTGTGTTCATTTTCCCTTCCAAGTTTATCAATGATACACCTGCCCACTGAACTGAGTTAAACTTACTTCAAAGTATTTCCAATTTCATGTAGATATGTCTTACCACTCAAACTATTACCAAATTTCCCACAGTAACACAAAGGTTCTTCTAAATCCTGCTTTATCTCAGCAACAAGATTGTCTCTTTCCTTTCATTAACTACATCTAATTTCCAACTAAAAATGCCTTTTCCTGATATTTTCTTTCCAATTGCATGAAGAGGATCTTCAGTGAGAAAGAAACTTAAGTATCGATCAATATAATGCAACCATAAGAACTGAAGAGAAGCAACAGCGTAAGAAATATGGGCTATTATTAAAACGGTGCGTAGTTCTACAGGTCTCTGCGTGAAAAGGAGTTAGCATAGGTATTTGTTCAGGAAGAGGGAGGGAGCTGACTCAAGAGAAAGTTACCTGTGGTGTAGCAAGCAAAATCATGAATGGTAGAGACAAATCTGGTGTCAGAAAAATTAACTTTAAAAAAAAAATCCATATACACTGTAAAGAAGTATATGGGAACTACAAATACCATTTAATGCTTTTTAAGCATAGTAATAGTGCTCTGCAGATTCATTTCATATCAATAGCAAAGTCTAGTTGCCAAAGAAACCAACATAAGTTATAAAGTATTACACAGCAGGCCACTTTCTGAATAAACTAGGAATTCGCCACAAATCTAAAGAGTAACAAATGACAGTAAACATATCCAACACATTCACAAAATAGTATATCTGGGACTGCCCCAAGATGAGGCATGAGCAAACCTGCAATTTCATCCCTGAAACTGTGTATGTCTTCAGACTTCCAAAGTAGCTGAGAACTAAACCTCACACTTGCAAAAGAGCTTTTCCAGGCTATTAATAAGACATTGCTCTAATAAAGGACTTAAAAACATCAATGAGCATTACGTTCAGCTTGCTTTCCCTTGTTACAGGATGTGAATATGTAATACAGAAATTGGATGATACTTAACAACATTAATTGTTGTACCAGACTATCTGGCATCTTACTTTCAGAATAATTTACAAGCATTAACTTAGCCATGCAATGCCCTTCTGAAGCAAGTGCCATTAGTGTTTACATGAGAAAGGTACCAAAGACCCATGGAAGGCAGCTGACATTTCCAAGACTCAGCAGTCAGCCAGCATAATTAGTAAAATACACCATAGTTCTCTACCTAAATAATGAACATCAATCTTCCCTTTTTGCTAACATAATATTCATCTTGATCTACCAAACTGAATAAAACCATTCAGCAACTTAAGTCAATATAGCTACAGGTAAGAGATTTAGATCCAAAATACTGCAGTCTGTTCAAGACGGTGTGACAAAGCATATTTAAGTAAACCCGAATCTAAAATAATGAGGAGTTAATGAGATTCTTCTTTGTGTAAAAAGACAAATCAAATGGAGCATCAGGACAACTAACCAACTGACTAAAGACCCAGACAATACAACACAAGCCATTTTCCTTCCTCCTCTCCTCACCTTCTCGCTATTTCCTCACCCACTCCAGCTTCCCCACCATCAGCCTGTGCCAATGCCTCATGAATCAGACAGTGGAACTGATCCAGCCTTATTCTTTTACTAAAACATAAAAGAGTGGGGATAGGCCTTGGCATAGTTGGCTGTAACTTGGACTATCTCTTTTGCCACTGTTCAAGCTTACCAGTGCACTCACCTGGACAATGCAGGTGTAGAAATGAGAAACCTGATCAAGAGTCTCACCATGGCCTCCCAACCCCTATGCCAGCTGGCTTTGGGTCACACTTACTGAGAAAAGTTAAAACCACACTCAAGCTCATCTGGGCAGCTCTAGCAACAGAAAGCACTCTGTTGGCAACATCTTCATCTTTGGGCAAATACCCTGGAGTGTGCCTGTAGTGTATGGAAGACATGGACTCCAGTAGATGCAATCAAGCTTTATTACACTCACTTAAATATCTTTCTCTAAAGGGAGACTCCACTCATTCCCCAATGATCACTTGACTCGAGTCTCTAAATAGCACAAAGCTAAACACTTCTCTTTTCCCAGGCCAGTGCTCAACAGTCTCCTATGGGTTCCCATTCACTCCCAGAATCATGCATATCTTGCTGTTCCAGATTCTTGCTCAACACACACTCCCATGTTCTTTCTTTAACTCTCGCTTCTTGGCACATCACCTGGACCAGTCTTATCAAATATGTTTACATTCTCTATACGTGCCCATGTGTGCTGGGTCTGGCTGAGAGGGAGTTAATTTCCCCCAGAGCACCCTCACAGTGCTGTGCTGTGTGTTGGTAGCGAGCAAGGTGTTGGTAACACAGCGGTGTTCTGGTTACTGCTGAGCAGGGCTGGCACATGTCCAGGCTGCCTCTCCAACATTTCCCACTCCCTTAGAAGTAGGCTGGTGGGTGGGCAAGACCTGGGACACAGCCAGGATAGCTGACCCAAGCTGATCAAAGGGATACTCCATATCATATGGCATCTGTTTGGCAATAAAAAGCTGAGAGGTAAGGGGAGGAAGTGGGAGGCATTCACTTTTTACAACATTGTCTTCCAGAGCAACTGAACCTTGCTTCCTGGGAATCATAGAATCATGGAATGGTATCGGTTGGAAGGGACCCTAAGGATCATAGAGTTCCAACCCCCCTGCCACAGGCAGGGACACCAACCTCCAGGCCTGGATCTACACAAGGCTGCCCAGGGCCCCATCCAACCTGGCCTTGAACATCCCCAGGGACAGGACATCTACCACCTCTCTGGGCAGCCTGTTCTAGCACCTCACCACTCTCTCTAAAAAACTTCCCCCTAATATCTAATTTAAACCTTCCTTCCTTTAGCTTTAATCCATTCCCCTTGTCCTGCCATTGTCTGCCCTTTTAAAAAAGGGTCTGATCCACCTGCCTACATTAGCTGTGAGGCCAACTAAGAGGAAACGCTAGCTGGTATCCATCTTACATGTTACCATGCTATGGGATTTGGTTTCTTTATGTGGGGATCAAACCTCTGAACCCCTAAAAAAGGATCAAGCAGAACTCATCTAAACACAGGTGGTAACAGTTAGGAAGAAAACCTCTTACAATATACATCACTTCAGTCATTATTGGGCATCCCAACCCCCCTTTTTTTTTCCTTAGCTACCTTGAGGCTAGAGAATCATGGGATGGATTCCCATGAAAACAGAAAGAAACTTTTCAGGCAGAAACAGCTTCTTATAACTTTAACTGTACAAGACATACAAGTTGAAAAAGCAGAAATCTACATCCTGAAACATCTAACCATCACCTAAAAGTTAGAGTCTAAGGATCACTTAAGTGAAGCTAGTGTTGAAAGGTACCACAGAGCTGGGAATACAGACTTGTTTCCATTTGTTAGCACAGCCATATACATGATGTACTGCATTACACTGCAGAATAGGATGGTCAGCAATGACTAGATTATTTTGGAAACTTTGCAAAACTAATACAAAGGAATACTCCTATCTTTGCACACTACTCTGCAATAACTACAGCTCAGTTTAGGAGCAGAACTTGTGAAACAGATGACTGCAAATCACACAAGTAAGTTGTGTCTGAGTTGTTTCTGTATTATTTCAAACAGTTAAAGCAGTCATACGGAAGTGCAGTTATTTGCAGTACTGTCCAGAAATCATAGCTGAAAGCCAGCAATGTAAAAAGCAGACCTTTCAGGTGTGTTTTTGCTAGGAACATAATGATGTCCTCTATATGTGTCAGCCCTCTACACTGGAGTCTTGGGGAGAGAGAAAGAATGAAGGTCAGGGACAACAATGAAGAAAATTGCAATTGCGCACAAAACAGAGATGAAAATTGTTATGATAGCTACATCCACTCTATATATAATAGTTGATTAGAGTGAACAACTTACTTAGGAAGATAAAAATTAATTTCTCAAGTGATATGGCCATGTAATATATGACAGAGAGGCATAAAGTCAAAGTTCCTACTTGGTCATACAGTAAGTGCCTTCACTCCTACTGGCACCAGCTGTGTCCTGTAGTACTTTTCCACAAAGTCCTTGAAAACATACAGAAAGTAAGCCTTCAAAAGCAGTCTTCAGTCTTAGAAACTTCTTTCTAGGGATTCTGCAGTTGATTAGCCACTTCAGAAAGAAACTCAGAAACCCACCACCTTAACCTGTTAACCCTTATGCCTTGCTTCAAAGATTGCCATAATTATTTTAGACGCATAGTCAGGTGTAGACACATGCATAACCAGCTCTGATTTAATTTTATTTCAGTATCTCATGCATGTACATAATCTGTAATTTAAATCAATAAACATTTATTAAGCAGGTTGTCTACTGAGTCACAGATGCTCTTGCTGCTGTTCATTATGCTGACTCGTGTTCCAGAGTGCCCAGTGAGTGCTGGAAAGATAAGATACTGCAAAGTAAGTGATGTGTCTAATGCTTCCAGCTCTTAAAAGAAAAAAAAAAATAAAAATAAAAATATTACTGTTTGAAACTTGATCTTAGCAGCATTAGTAAACTGTGGGACTAAAACTCCAAGCTGGAGTCCTTTCATGTTTTATATTTGTTGAAAAAAAATCTAGAGCAAGATAATCAGCACTGCAAGACTAAAAACACTTCACAACACCACCCACAAAAACTCAGAAAACTCTGACATTACTCTGAAACGGTAAATGCACCACTACACAGCTAATCAGTGACAGGTTTGGCAATGGAGAAATGTCATATACAAACTTCAGACAACTCACAGAACAGTTCATCATATTCACAGATCACATTAAAGGTTACCATTAAACATAATGACTTTGAGATGACTGCTTTTACAAATACTAAAGAGATTAACATTATACTCACACCAAATAGGGTATTTAAATTGTCTGTAAAGAGTAAAAGTGGAGAAAAGATCAGTAAAATTAATTAGAAACAAGCCTAGCAGACTGCAGATGGAAAAAAAAAAAAGTCATTACGTCCACATTCTTTTTTTAACCAGCAGCTAACAATCATATTGATTGAAGTAATTGAGAATATCAGAAAAATATCTACCTTCCATTGCACATGAACAGGAGTGTCTGTGACTACCTAGGGAAAGTTCAAAACAAATCATATTTAAAGAATATTTGGAAGGTATAAAAATTGGTTATGTTACTATTTGATAGCAAGTGGATGTTCTAGATGTTCCAGGCCATGGATTTTTTTCACAAACAGATGGACAAGCTTTGCCTACAACATGGCAGTTAATCTCTAGGAAGTAAGTTGCTGGTGCTGGTGCTGCTGCTATTCTAGCTGAATACCTTACAGAGGTTAGAAAGATATTCATCTGCAAATTATTTGGATGACCATTTGTGATTCCCCAAAACCACTAAAACCAGTAACTGGCCAGCTAGACAGGTCAGAAGAGAAAAGAGTGTCTGTCATACAGAGGCCAATGCTTTACTTAACACTCCTACATAATACTGGTTTCCTTCTATCAGAAACAGTGTTCCTCAGTTGAATCTTTGCATCAACAAGCAATGCTCTGAACTCACCAACAGGTCCTGCGGTGAGAATTTCACAAGGAGAAATGACAGAAGTCAGCTTGCAATACAATTAGCAGCAGCAGACCTGAAGGAATTATCTGAACCTTTATCCTTGCTGAGTAGGGGGATGGAGCCCCAGATGAGGACCTACCTCCACTTCTCCACAAGACCAGCCAACAGAGCATGTCACAGCACTCTGTACTCCTGACAATTGGAGTTTAGCAGATGAACAGGAAACATGATGTGGAGCAGGTTTTGCTAGACCCCTGAGCTCAAACTAAATTCATCAGCTACTCCAAGTTCCAAGGCCAAACACTTTTTTTCCCATTAGATGTAAATTATTGCTATTTTTTTTTGTCCTATGGCCCCTTTCCTCTCTAAATATGCTTAAGTTTCTACTTTTTATTTCTTAAGTAGAGTTCCTCTAAGAGGGGAAGCAGTACTTACTAAAAGCACTCTTAGATCCCATGCTTGGGAGGAGTTTGAGTTGTTGGTGCCTAACAAATTTAAAAAGAAAACAAAACCAAAGTTAAAACCGCAACTCAGAGTAACATATTTCCACAGAGAAGATAATGAGGTCCTTTCATATTTAAATCTAAAATGCTGCATTTCAACACCAGAATGCTGTCACGAGTTTAGCTTAGTGTGGCGTAATTATAAATAAAGGTATTAGCTGGTCCTTGAGGATACTCCATTAGTCCGTCCCATTCGCACATTTAAATTGTGTACAGCCATCCAGCTAAGTTATTGTACCCAAGTGCATCGTGAAATATAGTTCATGCAGTGTCATTAACGTATAACAAACACAAGAAACGATTCTTTGCACAGATCCTAAACAAGCAGAGAAATAAAATACTCTCCTGCCACTATACAAACATTTCCTCACTGTTCGTTTCAACAGCTGCAGTGCTTTAGTGGGAGACGCTAGGAATTTGATATCTGACAGTTTTCTAGCCCTTGCTCACAGAAGTGCCTTCAAGTAGTCTGGTGAGACAACGACGAGGGGACAGTCTCTATCTGACTGCTTGTTCACCTACACATAGAAGGTGTAATGTGTGAAATACACCCCTCGCTAGATATTTTGAGAGAATTCCCCACTGCAAACAGTCCTAGTTTAATCTAAGCATCACATACTCTTTTCTTGAAGGACATGAAAAGAGCATATCTGTACCATTTAGCAACTGCCTCCGACAAAGTCGGTACATCCACATGACATTCTGAAGAGCTATTAACCAGACTGATCTAAAAGGAGTATAGCTACATCAAATCCATTGCAATGCAGCTGTGACATAACCATACCGCTTCAATTTCTGAAGCTAGCATGGGTGCTTCTGCACTATGTATTGTGGACATATGCTCTAAAATTGTCTACACAAGGATGTAGCATAAAGAGAGCACCTAAAACAAATTCATAGACAAATATACAGTTTACTTGCAGCAATTCCCCTTTGAAGTAGGTCCTCTTATTCCACAGGGTATGCTTAAATCTCGATTTGGATTAAACAGCCATGAAATTGAGTGCAGGAATCTGAAAAGCTCACATGGCTAACAAAGAATAACATAGTAGGGACAAAGAATTGAGAGATTTTAGCATTTTCCAAGCTTTGGAGGAGTTGGGGGGTTGTTTCCTCTCCTTCATCACTCAAAACCAGTAACCCACAGTAACAGGCTAGCAGTCTTTAGGCGTAGGTTTTTTTATTATCTATATCGAGTTCATGTAGTTTAAGGAGTCATAATCCCAAGTGAAGATGATGAGTTAACAAAGACTTTTTGATAATTCCACCTTTACTTCATCACTTGGGCAAAACTCTGAGTCAGGAGGCAGACCCTAAAAGCTGTCCACACAGTGGGAAGAACAGAAATTGTAGTTTACAAAGTACTTCATGCAACACATAAGGACACAATAATGAGAGTGAATTCTCACAGTAACATAGCCAAGAGAAATCTGCTAAACTTCTTGGAACGTATGCAACTGACTGAAGCAAAGTAAGCAGCAGTATCAACAGAGATCTTTAAAAGCCAATTGAAAACTTGAGAAGAAACCAAGACCAAATTTGAGGATTTGCATTTCATTCAATAAACTCTGCTCATTCACTGTTTTTTATCTAAGACAACTAAAGTGTCTCTGAACATATATCAGTAAAATACATTAAGAAGATACATGAGTTCTGCATGTCTTCAGAGTCAACATCTTTCAATGGTCAGATTGGCTGCAGTTTATTTACATGGTCTGGAAAGGAAAGCTGTCAAGTTCCCTTCGCTGAACTGGGAATGTACTTTGAAAGAGTTTTATGCAGTCTTTGCAAGGGCAGTCAAACTGAAGCACAGTCCTAAGCGTTGAAAAGTGCTCCGAATACGGAAAACTGGCACTATCATGTTAAATATGAGACTGCAGTGGAACTCACTGACACCAAGTAACCCACATTTCTGAAGGGCACTGATTTTTCCTGGGTCTTCAAGTCTAGAATTCTGGTCCAGAAGAAAACCAAAGCTCAGGTCTCAAAAACAAATATCTCATGAAGTTTCCTTTTCTGAAACAGATTGTGAAGTAAAGAATCCTTGAAAGTGTTTGGGAATTCCTACTGTGGGTTTGGGGTTTTTTTTCCCTCTATCCATTCTAACAGAGGCGATGATTGTAGTTTGAACAGCCCACTTAGAACTGGCAGCAGTAGTACCTATCCACCTATTGTCTACTTAATTTCAAGAAAAAAATACTGAATACACATAACCATTTTTCACCAGGACTTCTCTTGTTTCCTTCAGGTTGAAACACACAAAAAGTGCATCCAATTTCCATCAAGAATACAAATTAGCCTCCACACTATACAGTATTTGCATTGAAGTAAGAGTACACATGTTTGTCTTTGTTCTGACTTGGGAAGGTTAACTCTGTCCTGGCCAGAACCAGGACAATGGTATAGAGAAAAGCATGCAGCCACAGGGACAAGGAGAGAGGGAAGGAGTGGAGAACAATACAGGGAAAGGAGTGGCAAAACATTCTATATCGGTTTTGTAGAGTTTCAGCATGAGAGGTTACCTGGGCTTTGTCAATATTAGTGCATAGAGAGAATAAAGGTTCACAACTGAGTATTTCACTTTGCATAGCTGGCAAAGAGATGTTATTAATAAAATGTGACACGAAGGCAGTTGTTTCATTCACAAAATTCAAGTTGCCCATCTAATTAAAATTCCTTTCATGCAGCAATAAACTGATGCTGAGCATTCCAAGACCAATGCAACCTAAATTCCCATGAAGTGCTTAATACAATCAATGCAACCTCAGAACCAATAGCAAGAAGGTTCTATGTCAGGAGCTAGTGGAAAAAGTCTTGAGGTTATGAGCACAAAATGCTTATATTTAATTCATCCCATATTCAGGAAAACAGATTCTATAAATGAAGTGACATCAATGAAATACATCCAATTTCTCCTTATAATTGAAACAAGCCTGAATGTTGTGCTGCTGAGTCAACAAATGAGAATAGTAATACTGCTGATAACACTTTCTATTTCACGTTACAAACTCTCTGAGAACAAAATCCCATCACGGTGAACGCTAGCAATAGAGGAACCTTGAGATCACAACTAAAGAGGTCGGAGCCCAAAGCAATGATTGCAAGTTTGTTCTATTTGGCTTAAGCATGGTTCACTGTTAAAGTAGAACATTGTATCTGTCCCTACAAATTCAATAGCACATCTGTAAAATTGATGACACAAACAGCAGCCAAGGGATCTTGAAGAGAAAAAGCATAATCTAGAAGATGATACTGCATTACATCTCATAAAAGGAACATTAACCTTCAATACCAAATACGTAATCTGTTCTTTTACTGCTTTTCTGAGAAAATAAATGCATAATAGTAAGCACAGGCATACAGTATTAGAAGATATATAGACCAAAGTGGAATCTGAACTGAGAAAGGACTTGACATTGAACTGCAGAGGTTTCAATCAAGAAAAGGGTCTTTGTAGAGCAGAATTTCCTTTCCCACAGTGCAATATTTACATAGGATTGAAGTTGTTCAGGTGACCTTGGCTACCACAAGGCTATGCAGACCTGTCACTTGAAGCAAAATGTTATTAACTTTGGGGACCGGAGTAATTACAATCAATTTGCTGTGTTGATTGGCTAGTGACCTCTTCTTCAACTTCTTAACTTGCAACACAGAGAAAGCTCCAAATGAAGTGAGTGAAGGCCTATAAACTGATCTGACATTCTAAGAAATAGTCACGTCACTACTGAAAATATTTAATAAACATTTGAATTTTTAGAGGCCCTCCTAATTTTCCTCTTCTCCTTTGACCTATCATGACTCTCTGGTCAACCAAGGTTCATTGTCACCTACAAGAGTGGATAATGTTATTAACACTGTTAACAGCTGTTTAGAGCTACTCATTTGAGGACCAAAAACTAATTTCAAAGTTAAACTGTTCTTCCAGCTGTGGTCTCACTTACCCCAGTCTGTACCGCTATCATTTCATTGATTTATGAGGAGTAATTGCTGTTTGACAGCTGGCTTCATGAAGTACTGACAAAAGTACCTTTTCATCAATAACGTATTTTAAAAACAAAGCTGCAAACCATTCAAAAATACACTCTTGGAAGCTGCAGATACTTATGCTCAATTTATTACTTTACCATATCTGGCAAAATGAACTTCCTCTCTAATGATTGCTGTGTTCTAGATTCTTGTTTAAACCCTTTTCAGAAGGAAATCTGCATTCGAGCTGACAATTTCCATGACAGGTTTCATTCAACTGCAAATTACCCTAGCTGAATTACATAAACCATTGAAAACAGACTTTAAAGCAAACTTCAGTCCTCAACTCTGGCAACGGTGCTGAGTTTCACTGTAATTACTGCTACACCAGCACTTCACTTACAATCCCCGAACACCCTATGTCTATTGCTATCAACAAATTAGGGATGATCAACCCACTTGGTTGCTGTCAAATATATATTGTCTATCTAGTGTTCAAACTAATAGCTTGCAAATAACATTCTGCAATTATGTCAATAAAACACCTATAGGAATAAGAGCAAAATGAGTACAAACAGTAAAAACTAAAGTGAAAAGCATAGGATGATCTCAGCAATTTTTTGTCTTCTATAATAAAGTTAAGTACATTTGAGTCAAGACCAGAGACCCTGGAAGGTGAACAATGCTTAACCTATTCTTTATAAGAAATAGAGACAGGACACAAAAAGTTGTTTGGTCCAGGAGATAACTGCAACTTCTTTTTGCTTTATATCTCTAAATGGTTGTTTTTTTTTTTTCTGTCTATTGCTTGGCAGCTTCTGCCAGATTTAGTATTTAAATAATTTCCTTGTTTGTTTCTTTTTCTCCAGCTCTGGAGTTACAGAGATCCATAAAAAGGTTGCATGTGCAGAGATAATTTTGGAAATCATTATAATTGTGCAAGTTGTACACCTGTATTCTCTTGAAGCCACAAGCAGAATAATTAAAAAAAGGAGTAGGGTTTTATGCACAGAAGTATATGATCTATATGCCCACTGATGTGATAGGCAAAGGCTATCCATATCCTCTTGGAACATTTATGGTGGTCCCATTGAGGTAGGTGGACCACATGTTCTTATCTCCATACATTCAGCATTTTCTATTTTATATAATGTTCCTGCTCTATGTGAGGAATTTAAAAGTTTCATGGACTCATCCAACCGAGAGAAGAATATAGATAAACTAACAGAATATCCAGAATTGTGAAACAGACTTTAGCTCAGGATGTACTTAGGCAACTAAAGACAGAAGGGGAAGTATCACTTGTTTTCTTTCAATACACTTTTTCTACAGACACGGGATGTCAAGCTAGCTGATTTGATCACAGACTACCATTCTTAGGTTTTCATTAGTAGGTATAGTCATAACAGCATCACTGATCACAAAGGTCCATCAAAGACATCGATAATTAACCAACATACCTTGCACACAACCACAAATCCTCAGTGTGTCTGAATTGCTGTAATGATCTTGCTATCCAAATTGCTACATTGATTTATATCTTGCCCTACAGATCTGTTCGACTATCATGCTATTATAACAACATTCAATAAATTATCAGCAGTGGAGTACTGACCTATAAAAATCAATGCGAGTGGAGCCTTTAGTTTTAGGGCGAGGAATGTTTGCAATGCATAATGAAGTCTTATAACAAGTTTCTCATTTTAAAACCCCTACTTTTTAAGTGTTTCCTCATATTTATAGGCACCTTCAGGATTCATTTTGTAAGTTTTTAACTACACAGTATTTGGAGGGTTTTTTTCCCAGTATTACTCCTTCTGCACTAATACTACAAGTTCCAGTAAAAAATTTCTTTGAAGTCATATTTCTTAAAAGTAAGAACATTGTCTGGAAATAAAGAAATTCTCCTCAACATTCTATGGAAATTTTGAGAAAGAAATTTTCAAGGGAACGTGCATGGGTCTCTTAACTAGGCAAGGAGCACACTAGGACAAAGGACGCTTATAGATTTTTTTTTTTAAAGGTTTTAGTGAAGTCATTTTTGGAACACACAATGCCATGGGATACTGGAGAACATGTTACAGAAAGCATCTTTTTGGTTTGTGTTTGTAGATGCTATACAACAGATAAGAGCTTTATCCTAGACAGCAGATCGGATGTGACAGAATGTAAAGAGCAGGATGATGCAGTTTAAATTTAAGTGTGCATTTTTTCATTAGATCTTTTTAAAATGTCTTTAGCAAATTCTTCTTATTTTGAAACTGCTTCTTTGTTGTTTCCTTGCTATTACCTGGAAGAATAACTGCTAAGGATGGGTGTGGAAAATACTGGTTTACTCCTGGAGTAGAATGATTTGTCAAGATCTAACAGCAAGTGGCTTACAAGAGCTGTGCAAACGAGGCCATCTCTTGACAGAATTGACAGAAGCAATATGTGGGCTGCTAGAGTGATAAGGGATTGTGGCTGTTGTAAGTGCTGGCATGATGTTGTAAGCTAGTTGTCTACTGCATGGATCAGCTTCTTCAGGTTTACAGGTGTACAAGTTTGGATTTAATAAATTTGGCTGGGATCAAAAGCTCCTTATCTATAACCCTACAGAAAAAGTAACTGCCCAAATAATTCCCACAAAGAATTCTGTAAGTTAAAGCTGCATCACCACTTTCCTTACCACGAGGACACAAAAGATAAAAAGACAGTCGATTTCTAAGGTATACAGCAACTTTTGAACTGTACTGCGTCCCAGCTTGGTAGCTAAAGAATTTCACGACTGCTGTCATACTTCCCATAACAAGGAGAGGTTATGACAAGGGAGGCGTTTCTCCTATTGCTACCCACATCCTCGGAAAAAAAAAATCTTACAGAATGTCAGGCTTGACTTTACAGCAGTAGAAAAAGAACTATAACTTCCTTGGAAATGCTGACATCGTGTTTACAGGGGCTTTGCCCTCTCCAGTACTGGCTAGTAGTCATACTTGGTTAATTCTTAGCCCAACGAAGGACAAAAGAGTGTTATGAGGGAAATGGCACAGCATGCAGATCCTACTGAAATACCTGTCTGTAGTCTGGGCTTTATACTTTGTGTTGAAATTACAGCTATAAACATATATGAAACTGAAGCATTCAGCTCCTTAACTGAAGTTTGACTGATATATGACACAGTAGCAACCAGCTGGTTTGCATTTCTAAGTAATTCCAGTTTTATCTTTCAGGGATGCTCTTGGAAGAGTGGTGATAAAACCAGACAGGAAAATGAATGCAGCAAATAAAGAAAAATAAAGAGAGAAAACTGTCCTCATAACAGTAGAGTACTTAGTGCAGTAATTCACCTGAAGGGAAGTAACTAGCTGGTTGTCAGTGAACAATTTGCTTTCATTGATCTCTTGGTTAAATGTTGAAGACATTTGCCTGCAGGGTTCAACGAATGAGAATAAATTCCTTAATCACCCTACTTTTTGTGCCTGTGCTTGTAAATCAACATGTCACAAGAGGAAAACTGGCAAGGTTTTACAGAATGCTCTACATGGTCAGCTGTGTCTTCTAATTGCCCATGTCATGAACTTCACACATTAGTACCTCCTTCTTTTCCCGTCTGATCTTTATTTCTTTTATAAAGCATTGAGTACTATTAAATACACATATGGAAAGTTGAAAATAAGTTTCATGCATTTTAACACCTGGCAATGGTGTCCCAACTATTTCAAATTCAACTGAAGTTCTCCGACTGTATTCTGTAAAGTACTAAAACTATGGGTTGAGAAATATTTTATACAGATATATCATCATATAACATGTACATGTCACAGTACACATTATAGAGAACAGGCTATTAAACTCTAATATTCTGTCTTGATAGTTTTTTCTAAGAAAAAAATCTTTCTATATGTTATAACTAAAACCAGATTGATCTCGTTACATTTTTCACTACAACTAACTCATAAAATTTAGCTGCTGCTTCTCCTCACTGCATTACCATGAACCAGTCCAGCACACGCAAGCCACAGACTCATGCTTGAAATCCATTTTGCCCAATATCACATTTAAGAGTGGCCAAACGTGAACACTTGAGAAGCAGCAGAACCAAGTGTATTTGCAGAGCAAGCTCACAGCTTTTGATCATTTTAGTTCACAGACTTACTATGACAGATATGGTTAATTTGTATTTAGCAATCTCAAATGATAACTGTGCTCATTTTAACTCCACATGACTCTTTATCTCTCCATATCTCATGGCAAAAAGCTCTACTGCTTGGCTATAAACTGATTGCTTTCCTGGCCGCGTCCTGTTATTTTGAGCCCACTTTCTGCTATCTTCATGTGATGTTCCTTACTTTTCATTAAAATGGACGTTCTTATGGGGTGTTCCTCATTCTTTCCCAGTTAGTTTTAAAGGAATATGATACTGCTTATTCTTCAGTTATTCATCAACACATTTAAATGATTATTACACCCATGGCACTGGTTTAGGCTGTTTTTAAGGTCTGCTTCTGCTCTGAAGAATGCCCACAGCTACCAGTTGTTTTTATCGTGTTTCATGTTCCTTGCTCTGCCAGTAGCACCAGTTTTCAATGCCTGCCATTTATACACATAACGAAGCAGAGGAGGGGATGTTTCCAGAAAACTTATACCACAAGCAACCTAGAAATTAAAAGCCAAGCTGGATTCCTGCCTTCTCAGCCATCACACTCCCTAGTTTTTCTGGCCAATATGTACTTTCAATCATATCTGGGCAATCCGGGCCTGTTTTAAAGAATGCCAAATAAGTTATGTTTTTCAAGTATTACTGACAGCTATGTAAAAATTGTACAAAATAATTTGAAAGTCTAATGGAGTACAGTTACCTCACAGACATTCAATCCATTTCTGCCTAATTTCCATAGAAGTCTTTGTGATTGAAAGGAAGTTTCCCCTTGGTAAAGCTGAAGGAGAGGTCTTAATTCAGATATACGTGTTCCATGAACTTCGGGGGTTTTATTAAAGAGACATTTACCTCTGAGAAGCGTATTATGTTGCAAAGTAAAGCTCCCTTTGTTTTCTGAAACTGAAATCCTCTATTTGCCTTCCTCACCTCAGGATCTTGAACACCACTAGCGACAAGGCTGCCATTGACAATCACCTCCCTGACCAATTTTTGTTACTGAACAGCAAATCCAAGAGATCCAAGGTTACTACACTCCCTTCCTTGTGTTAACTGGATAGTAAAACTACATGAACACATCATCCTTAGTTGCTTCTCAACCTTTCCTGCACCACAAGGCCTTCTTTGTCATTCCATAGAAGAGCTCCACAGATTCAAGCTGCTGCTTCATGTAAAGAGATGCCTCCCTCCTCATCCTCTTTCCTAAAGAGCCTGCCTCCATGCATCACAGAAGGTCAGTCATCCAAGCCATGACACTGTCTCAGTTATTCCAAGGGGGCCATACTCCAGTGTATGTTAGAGCACAGGGAGCTCTAACTCCTCCTGCTTGTTTCTCGGGCAGGAAATTCCTGCCTACATTCCACCTACAAGCACTTGAGATGAGCCCTGTTTGAACCTCTTTTCTGGCAGGGTCTCACTCCCATCACTTTGTTTCACACACCTGTCACCCTGACCTCCATTCCCTCACTTAGATGCAATCTATTGGCACCAGCACCCACCATGAATTGTCAGAACATTTTTTAATTATTCTGCAAATTCACTAGTGTTTATGGAACACAATTTGCTGCACAACATGCTTACATTTATGGACACAACATGCTTGATTTGCATGAAATTCTATCACCTGCTCCATTTTTTCCCTTCTTTGAATGGATTGCAAGCACAGAAACCACTGCTTCTCTGGACAGGAGGGTAAGAACATAAATACTGTCCTGGTCAATACTGAGTAAATTCTTAAACTTTTTACCACATCACGTTTGGAAGATTCCTTTGAAGATGCAGTGGTTGGACACATAGGTGCCAATGAATTTCAGTCACCAGGATCAGAAGAAATTCTCTACATGTAAATTTGTGCTCATTTTCATCACGAGCATATAAAAGCTTTGTGTGGCCATACTTATGTTATATCCGAGGGTTAAACTCATACACGTTGTACATATAAAGTGTTAAATGGGCCAAGACTATATCATATACTGGTTTGCATTGTTCAATAAATAATATGGATATCCTTTCAGGCAACAAGTGTGCTGGGAACACTCCCTAAATGAACAAGGCTCTGGTTCCTTATTTCTTTTATTGATGCTAAGAATTTATATTCGTTTGACTTAAATGTCCATAGAAAAAGCTGCAGCAATTTATTACATTAGTGTAAAACCACACCAGATAAATTGAGGTAGTTGGGTATGCCAATGGAACGAAATCTTTATTTATGTTTGACTTTAAATTAAAATGAAAATCAACTATTTGCCAAAAGTGTCTAATACGCTATGACTTTTTATAGTGAAAAAGAATTACATTTTAACTACCTTTCTCTTCGCTATCTCTCTGTTCTTTCAACTCACTTCATCATTGTCAAGCCACAGTTAGCAGGTAAGTGAGTTCCTTCAGGGGAAAGGGGGAACTTTGGTTAAATTATGCAAAAAAATTGTACACAAAAAGTTAAGCATGAGCAATTTTGTTTCTAACACAACAAAAGTCTTCAAAATACTTGAAGTTCATAATTTACTACTGTTTTACATTCAGAAAAACAAACTGTTTCATCAAAGGACACCTGAAGTACAAAATCTCATCTTAGTTTATTGCACCTATCCATGAGCTGTGGGTAAATAGAAGGGATCCGTGCTTGGGAAGCAGAGGTTTATGGATGACAGGCACTAGAGAAAGTATTTAATAATGCAGGCAATATCATCTTGCTAGAGAAAGTGCTCTGGAATTATGCCTTTTCAGACAAAATTAATGACTTAGTTCAAGCATACTCAGCCTAACAATTAATCAGTGGAAGTTCTGTGAAAGACTGTCAAAGGAAACGGTGGAGGTGAAACACTTCAGGGATTTACCATACTCTTAATTTCTAGAAAACAGCAGGTCGGTATACTGATCACATGCCTGCAGGCTTGAAGCCAGAAGTTCACATGGTTCTGAGTGCATTTTACTACTATCATCAACAGAAAGTATATTTAATAACAGAGCTGGTTTCCCATTTGCTACAAAAGCATAATAGCTGATGTATGGTAATGTAACTGTAATGTTGATTTAAGTTAACAAGACTGTTTTAGTATGGCTGTATGTTACTGTTATTCCACATTAGGAATTATTTTTCCTGATCTCTCTGTCACAAGGAAAACACATGGAATAGTAACACCAGAGTGATAAACTGAGGTAAAATAGCTAATTGTGCAAGTACTTGAGAGCTGTGTTAAAGAGTTTGTTGATGTCAGGTGCAGCAAGAGCAAGATATCAAAACCTGAAAGTACTAATTCCCGTTTGATTTTTACATCTGTTTTTCATGCATGGCCTGAGTTAATTGAAGATTGCCTCCCTAAATAAAAACACACTTCTGACTTCAGCAGGGTCTGGATCATGCTCTTCATTCTTTGCATACATTGAAATACAGAAGGTCTACTTCATAGTCTGACAGAATAATGGAAATTACAGTAATTGAAAACTGAACTCCTTGTTCAGTGCATCTCTGGACACCAACTGAATACAGAAATAGCAAGTAACTTCCACAAGTTCACAACAAGACTCTTGACAAACATGAAAGCTCCAGTTGTCTTCTAAGAACTTACATCTCTGGTGTATTTCCTTAGAAACAGAAGCAATTTCAACACACAAGGAAAACAGTGAATCCATTAAAAAAAATAGTCAGAAAGCTTGGATTGAGATTTGATGGAAAAATCTGTATATCAGTGCAAGCTTAACCTCACCAAGTCTAGTTTGCCAAAGCCAACATGTTCATCCACATCAGGATGTTAGATTTACTATAACTTTCCTGAAAGAAGCCATTTGGAAAAGCTCAAGTATTGCCTTTAGGCTATATTAAAAGGGATGAGCTTTATGATAAGTTAACCTCCTTTTATAACTCTTTAGAGACTTTTACAGGAATAAGGCCCTAAAAAGCAAATGGCAGATGTTGCTTTACAAAGTCAGTTTGCATACACACCACATTTTCACCCAACAGGCAAAAAATACAGCTCCTCAGAGCATTCTACATAAAAAGATAGAATCCATCAAGATTCTGCCAAGATGAGTGTTTCACATACTAAATATCTGAATAGAGGCCATCACAGATTAGATTTAAGTCTCACGAGATTGCTCTGTCACTTCCAAAAGACTTATGGCATATTGGTGAAGCTAAAGAACTTTTAAATCATGACAAAGTATTTTTTTCTGCTTCAGTTAGGCTATTTATTTATTTAACAGAAGGTTCTTCTGCAGCCATTATTATATTTTTTCATTAGTCAGTGCAAACAATGCAGCTTCTTTTTAATGTCAGTAGACTCCATGGACCCACATTTAAGACAATGTCACATCACACCAAACAACTTACTTCTGGAATCAGGTAGTTCTCAACATTTAACAAGTATTAAGCATTGAACTTACATGGCCATAAGGCCACTCAAGTAAAAAGAAACACTTAGTCTAATAAAAAGGTAGCTGCTTATTTGAGCAATTAAGGTAGCAGTCTTGGGAGTAATGAGGGTGAAAGGGAGAAACTAGCTGATCCCAGAGCACTTTCCACTTTCCTGAATGGCCTCCCCTTCCTTTTTTTCATGTGCAATTCTCTCTCCCCATTTCTTGATTATCAGAAGTGGACTGGCAGCACAGAATTATTTCACATCGTGAAGTCAAACAGTAGGAATGATGAGGAACACACCTGGGTGAAGTAGGACAACGGCAATTTGGTTCAGTTCACACTGTAATATAATCTTTCTAGTAACTGTTACAGAGGTTGGACTGATACCCAGTCACAAGGAGGAAGCATATCACCTCGCTTGAGGAGAAGCTGGGTGAACTGAGACGGTAAACATAGAAGAGTCACATAGTAAAAATCCGTTGTCTTTCTTGGGAAAGCCAGAAAGAAAAAATCAGCAGCTGAATTGGAGGCAGAGAATTTGGGTAGTGTGACAGTAGTGTGATTTTAAAAGAGTAAATTTCAAAAGAATTTAACTCTTGACTGATTGTCTTTGTTACCATTAACATTACCTGTTATCTGCAGTGTTTTCTGGCTACAAGTTCTCATGAGAAAGCACCCCGAGAGTTTAGTACTTCTTACACTGTGGAGAAAATTAATCAGAATATAGTAAGCTCTATCCGCATAATAAAAAAGTGTGTTTGGCATTGAAGTGGTTGTTGGCCCTGATTCACTGATTTTAAGATTATTTCTTTTATATGTCACTCAGGACAAGTTGTTCAAAGAATGATTGCTCTGTCTGCTTTGGTCATATTTAAATACCAGAGTTGGGCTGTCAAATGTGACTGAATTTATCAGTGACGCAGAATGATACAGAGGAAATTAAAAGGCTGCAAAATAAATTATTTGGGAAGTTAATTATAAATAATATAATCTCTACATGCAAATATTAAATGTGTTTGTTTAATTAAATCACTGCAGATTTTAAAAGTTTTTCTGGCTTCTTTGACATGTCATCCCATCAGACTGTTTCTTGGGAATATAATTATTTAGTTAAATGATTAAATGAATGCTGTTATACATATTAGCTGTTCTAAGCTTTAAGCATATGAAAGCATTTTGTCAGTGTTCTAACCCAGGACTGATCTAATTGTAAACGGATGTATTGTGGAAGAAGAAAACGGTCATTAGCTAAAAAAGCAGTACCACACAGTGCCTCTGCCTTGCATTTTGAAGGTGTTTTGTAAGTTGTACACATAATACTACTGAGTCACTTAGATCCATTTAGAAGTTTCTCTTTCACTGACTTAGAAACCTCAAAATACTGGCTTGAACTCAGTCATCATTGAGAGGAAGAATGCAGCGTAATTTTTACTTATTAATTTTAGAAATTAGCAAGGATAATAATTCACTGTTGCACTCAATAGAAGTAATGACACCTAATGATTTTAGCCATGTGTTTTAGATACTGTCTGTGAGTACTATGTCCTAGGAGTTGGACTCTGATCCTTACTGGTCCCTTCCAACTCAGTATATTCTATGATTCCTATCCTAACTCAGGTCACATTTTCTAATAGACTAGGTGAAATGGTATATAAATCCCGACACAATTTATAAATTTCCATGCCTCCTCTTCCCAATGGGCAAACGGCATCAACCAGTGAGCTATGGCATCAGCAGTATCCACCACCACAAGGTGAGCTGCTACATCTTTCCCTGCTTCACTCCCCAGGGGCAGCTGTTCACTTTTGACATACCAGACAATCACTACCAGGAAAGACCTATTTATGATTTACACATTCACAGCACAAGCCTAAACCTTGATGCAGTCTTAACTTTCTGCTTGGTATTTTGATAGCCCAAAACTGACACATAATGACATGCAGCTCTTTAATGACCTGTCATTGTTAATGCACTGTGTTCGTTATTTTAATTTCTTGGGCTCCTGAGTTCACTCAAGCATGGATTTGCAGATTATTCCAGCCAAGGCATCCCCAGGGAAGTATTTCTCATTTTTTGAAAATACACCTAAATGGTTGTAGTAGTCAATATACAGATAAGCTCCTCTATTTTATTACTTTTTCAAGTTGCATTGGCAATGTCTAAAGTACTTATTTTTCTTGAGACCTTTTGCTTTGTTCACGTCACAACAAGATTGCACTAGCACCAAAAAGACAGAGCAGGGTGCACATTAAGAACACTGTAAATTGTTCATCATAGATGTCTCTGCATACTCAAAACTATGCTACTACACATGCCAGTACAAAATGGTTCCCAAGATCCCTCTAACAGCTTTCCAGAACAGTCATCATCAAGCAGTTTCCATCATGCTTCTAGTAGTGAGGATTTTTTTCCCTAAGTATCAGTAAGACCCTTCAGCTGTCTGTAAACTGACTGATAAACAGACTAAAAACATTATTTTTAAATGGATACTTAAATCTGTATACTTCAAATTCCTATATATGTATGAATTTTGTATGTAATTTCATAACAGGATTGTTTATACGGGTTAACTAGGACAGTACATTTTGCTACGTTAAAAAAAATCCAGACTACTAAAAACTTGCATTTTCATATCAGTGAGATCACTCCTAAGCATATACCTTGGTAAGAAGATCTATTCTCACCTAAACCTGTATTTACGCTACCTTTAAAATGATCCCAAGGAAGCTGTGTCTAATGTAAATTAAAATCCAGATCAGGCATAAGAGCTGTAAAACCAACACAGCAGAAGTCTACTGTTTTGCTAGATAATATCCTTACAAAAAGCCCTCCAGTGTACCACATATATAGTAAGACAAAGTAATATGTATCCACAGTAAGACCATGTCTTGATTGCTATTGGAAGCACTGCAGAAGAAGCAGGCCCACAAAAGCCAGCATGGTGACATCAGGGCTGACAGCATCCCAGCTGCAGATCAGACTCCTCACTGACTTACTCAGGGAGCATCACATGGTGGAGTTCTGGCCATTGCTCAGAGATGCTGTAGACCAGCACTCAGGAAACAACAACCCATTAAGAGACCCTTACTTTGGGACAACAGGAACACAGTCACGATGAAAATGAAAATTAGTATCTTGTCATTTAGCCTGTGAGTAAAGATTACTCTTATACATATTGATGTACAGATTTTTCAGTAAGCAAATCTATCTAGTATAATGACAGTATGATTTTTTTTCATATCACTAAAAAGTGCAGCTTCTTTTCAGAAAAAAAGAAAAATTGGCAACAGGGAACCTGCTTTCATTATTTCAGTGTCCCCTATTTCCAATTAAGTATGTGAAATTTGGAACAATAAATTATGCAAGAGTCACTGCTGAGAAAAACATACCATGACTGCAATCAGCATAAGTTACCTCACAAGCTCTGCTTACCTGTTAGAAGAATCTCTTTCTTCATTTACCTTTGTATTAAAGTGCCTACATTCTTCTCAGCTAAACGCAGTACACAGAGAGATCATCACAATTCAGACAGCTCCTTCAGCGTCTCACTGCCAGCCACAATGTCCATGCTTCTTGATTTATTTATTCAGTATTTACTATCTTATTTCACTCCATCGAACAACAGTTGTATTTTTTTTCAGTGATTGGTGCTTTCTGATACATATTCCATATTTCCAGTTTGTCCACATCCAAGAGAGTTGAGGGTGATGAATGAGGTGGAGATAGAAAAGCATTTATGCAAACCTCCAAAACCCCTCCCTTCATCACAGACTTAACTTTAGTCATGATTTCTCTCCCCTCCTCCCCACCAGGTGTCATGGGGGAGACAGGGAACGGGGATTTCGGTCAGTTCCTCACAAATGGCTTTCCTTCTTAGTGCTGGGGGAGGGGGGCATTGCTCATACTCTTTCCCTGCTCCAGCATAGGGTCCCACCCACGGGAGACAGTCCTTCACAAACTTCTCCAACCAGAGTCCTTTTCCCACAGGGCTTCATGTCCTCACCAACTGCCCCAGCATGGGTCACTTCTGTGAGGTGCAGTCCCTTAGGCCCAGGCTGCTCGAGCTGGTACCCCACTGAGTCACAAGTGCCCCCCAGAAAGCCTATTCCGGTGTGGGCTTCTCTCCCTGCAGGCTGCAGGTCCTGCTAGGACCTTGCTCCAATGCAGGTCACAGTGTCTTTCATGTGTCTCCACCTGCTCCAGCATGGAGCCTCTCCACAGGCTGCAAGGGAATGCTATGAATTTCCCCCAACTGTTACCCACAACACTCAACCCTATCATCAGCATAATTAAGCTCTAAACAATCAAAACACTCTTTAACATATAGAGCCACTCCACCACCTCTCCTTCCTTACCTATCTCTTCAGAAGAGTTTCTAGCTATCCATTGCAGCACGCTGTCACAATCCACAACTTGGACAAGACTTAGTTTGGCAGAGATTAAACCCCCCTGTGTTCCAACCGAACCTCAGATGGCTCTGGGGGGCTTAACCAGTGCAATTGTTAGGTGTTTTATTGTGACACGTTCTTCGCAATTCTCGGGGAACAGAATTAAGACTCGAAATGGAGTCAAGGTTAAAGTTGCTTTATTTGGCCCGCAACAAACGTGCAGGGGAAGGGGGGAACAAAGAGAAAGGGTGGAAAAGAGAGATAGAGAGAGGGAGAGAGACAGAGAGGGTAGAAAAGAGGAAGGGGAGGTGGGGGGGTGGCTATATCTACCACCACGAGGCTACGGCATTCCATCCAATGGCAGAGTATTCTTCAGTGTCTCCGGGTCCAATGGGGGGAGGGGGGTGTCCCTTAATGTCCCCATGTCTTCCTTGGTTGTCCCTCGATGTGTTGTGTTTGTTCTCTGTTGTTTCCCTTATTTTTCCATGGCAGAATGCTCCTTTTTTGTAGTCATCCCTGGCATAGCCACAAGCTTCCACCTGACTTGTGGGAATGCTTCAGGGTGAATGACGGAATGTCCGATGTGTGAATGGCTACCTTACACAGACCAGCCAGTTGTGAGAGCCACCTCACCGTGTTTCTGTGACAGCAACTATATCCTGGTTTTCACCCTGCATAATGACTTACAGCTCCTCCTGTTTGTTGCCCATGCTGCATGCATTAGTGTAGATGCACTTCAGTTGGGCTACTGATCCTGCCACCTTTTTGAGGTGAAAGCCATAGTTCCTACAGGACCAGTCTCAGACACTTCTGTGGTTTCTGACACACAGCAATCCTTGTGTCTTTGCTGTTGCAAGGCTCTCCATCTCCTACCTCCACCAAGATGGCTTAATGAAAGACCTCACTAGAACATCACTCAAACATCTGCATGCCACCCTCAGGCTTACCTCTCGGGAACCTGGTTTTACTTCCTTCTCAAGCTCTGTCAATGAGATCTGCTAATTCCTGTGCAGAGATCTTTTCCCCCCTTTGACACAGGTGTACCGCATCTGTCACCAGCAGGCCTGGTCTCATGTAGACAAGCCCATGATCAAAAAACCCCAAACCCTGCTAGTGACACCAGCCTCAGAGCCAGGTGTCAATCTACTGTCTTTTCCTGTTTCTCCCCTCATCACTCCCTGCAAATGGAGGAACAAAGAAGAATGCTACTTGTGCTCCTGATCCCTTAACCAGCTGTCCCAAGGTCCTAAAGGTGCCCTTGATTGCCCTTGGACTTTTTGTTGCCTACCTGAAAAATCAATAACAGATAATAATCTGAGGGCTATCCAGGGTAGGAAGCTTTCTCTTCACATCTTTGACCTGAGTCCCAGGGAGACAGGAGACTTCCCGAAGAAGAGGGTCTGGTTCAAACATTGGGCCTTCTGTTCCCTTCAGAAGGAAGTCTTATGGCATTGATCCATCTTTTTTTCTTTATGGAAGCAGTTTTGATGCTTGACAGAGGCCAACTTAACCTCAGCAATGCCTCCAGGCTAGATGAACCATTATCTTCCATATTATCTGGTTCTACTTATGGAGCCTCATACCTGCTGTGCAGGGGCACCTGGGAAGATGGGGTTGTCGCAGACATGCCCACTGCACCAGGCAGGAACTCATCGCCATTGCCCCCTATCCCTGTCACTGTGTTCAGACAGGCAGAGAGGTTCAATATTTCACTAGAGCAGTAACATGTCCTCAGTTGAAAACAAATGAGATCATGAACACTTAACCAGTTTACAATTAGCCTTCCTCTGATAAGATCCCACCTCAAAAATGAAGCTCAAGTAAAAGGCTTTTTCTCCCATCTGCAGTCCACGGAGCTGTCCACTCTTCCTCTAATGAACTTCTTTCTTAGCAGTATTGTGCACCACATATTACAAGCTGCAATTTGTATCATAATAATCCTTTTAGAAAAACAATCCATTTAATGCATTTTCTCCTCTTCCAGTTACACAAAGATGTAACAAATGATGTTTACGAAGAGTAGATGGAACTGGAAGAAACTCTTTTTCAATTTAGAATTTAATTGCAGAAGGCCAATTATAAAATTTTAATTTCCGCTATCATCTGTCTTGGATATTTATCTTATCTAGCAGTTATTTTATTCATAATGGAAACTTTTGATGGCTTTTTTGTTATGCTATTCTGAGTCATGGATAATGCACACTACACTGGATTAAATTTGTATGGAAAATAGGCCATGCTGGCTTATGTCTGAAATTAGATGCAGCTAACTTAATTTTGCTGACATCTAAAAGAAAGGGAGTTTTATCTAAAAAAAATAAATAAAACCAAATAAATTTACTTTTAAATCTCATAAAATATTACACTTTGTATTGTATTTATCTAAAGTATGAAATCTACAGAAGCATTAACAGGAATTTAATAAAATTAGAACAGGACGCCTGGGCTACCAACTTTTGCCTGATTAAAACTGCGCATCTTTAGCATTTAATAATGATGTAATTTTAATGTTATGAGCATTTAGTGTAGTTCAAAAAAACTAATTTTTTTAAAAACTGGAAAAATTCAGGCTCATGTTTATCCACAGGTACAAAATTCAATGCACTGAAATAACCCCGAACATTAAATATTTCAGTCTTCAAAGAAGAATAAAGTAGGGCATGGGGTAGATAAGCACAAATTCCCAATTACAAGGCTATTCCAGTAAAATAGATTTGCTGAAGAGATAAAATAGAGGATGTACATACAGCAGGGCAAAGAAGTCCTATTTAATTACTACAGATAAAGCAAAGCAATCACCACTATTTGCACTTCAAAAGCATGACATTTTCACAAAATTGGAAAGGCCATAGATTGTGTAATATAGAGATTATAATTTGCAGAAAAAAATATCAAAAATGCAAGCCTCTAAACTTAATATGATTTTATCTTAATCATCAGTAATCTCTCATTTACAGTCAGTTCAAGCCACATGGTGGACACAACATTGAAATGCTAGGCACATGTTCTTGAAATTGTTCCCCCTCCTTTTAACATCTGCTTGCAGGTTTAACTTCATCAACACTTCTACTTGCACCAATCATGACATACAGCTGCAAATATATATAAAACAAGACTACTGGAAGAAAAATTCTTTCTCCCTTCTTTCTCCCTCTTCTTGGTTTAGGTAGAAAAAGGAATAATGCAGAGAGCAAGCCAAAAGCAGGACCTGCAGGATTGACCTCAGCCATTGCAATGCCCAAATTAGTCTTTCAGTGAAGTTTGTGATAAAGATGCATATCAATGGAAGTGAGAAGAGGAAGGAGAAGGAAAAAGTTAGGTTAGGCATAAGACACTGACACCATCTTTCTCTCTCTTCTTGTATCTGAGCAAGTCTGAAATTCTGTGACCAAAGAGTAAAAATATGAGTTCAAGAAAATAGATTATTCTAGCAATTCACAAAAAAAAAAAAAAAACCCTCAACCATCTGCATGAAGAATTAAACCAGACCAGCTATTGAACACCACACATCAAGCCTTAGGCCATAAGACACGAGGTATGATATTGCCACAAGGAACACATCTTCATGCATGCTAAGCAGCAATGACAAGGTGATTAAATGCATCACGTCCAAGCAGGGTTAAGTGCCTCATGCCACCACGTTGCCACTACTGTTTTCTACAGAAAAACTCAATGATGTTGAGTATCTGAAACACATATTGGGTGACAGTCACAACTGAATAGTGCTTGTGTTCTGCAGCACTATAACCCAGAGCAAATACTGGTAAAACAGATTTATGAATTCCTCATGCAGTCAGCTTGGAATTCGCTCACATTATCACTTGGAAAACCAAACACATTACTTTATCCGCCTCTCTGATTATCTTTTAACATAATGAGTTGCTACTTGCCCTTTTTTTTATTTTCACTCAAGATTTCTGTAAAAACTGATCACTAAGCACTGTATTAATAAAAAGTTGTCTAAGGATGTACGTATCACTGGGTAAAATGATAAGACAAAGCGTTTCCCAGCTTGGCATGAGGGGACTTTAGCACAACAGGACCTGTTCTGCTCAGTCCAGACGCCTCTGAAGGAATGCTATCAGTACTCATTATTCTGCTTCTCTGAATGCACAGGTCAAGAAAGTCTGCTGCAATGACATTTGATGAGGCTATTCACTAACCAAATGGAAGCTTTTCCATTGATTTCTAATGTTGATGGATTCTCTCATTAGCCTGTTTAGCTTTAGACAATCACCTGCAAAGTGACAGCTGTTGAACAGACCATATAAAACACCCTAACAGTTTTGTTTAAACCTGAAGCGTTATATTGCACTGACAGCACTGAATTTGCATGTTGAACAACTGATCGGTATTACTTCCACGGCGCATGTTTGTTTATTGTCTTTAACTGGAATGAAAATTAAAGAGCAAATTTATTTTCTTCATAGGCAGGAAAAGCTGCCTACGGGCAGGGCTTGAGAGCCTGGCTGGAGGCACAAAGAGGATAACGTTTTATGCTCTTTTTTATGTTAATGGTTCCTAACTACTTTGGTGGCCCCTCTGCAGCACAGTCTTCTAGCAGGCCTCATGGTCAGACCACGCTGCACACATCTTTTGCCTTGCTATAAAGAGTTCGTTCACTAGGGCAGTCTAATAGACCACTATTTTATTTATTTATGTGGCAAAGTAGAACCCAGAGCAGTATGGGTGAAGGACTCTTGAGTGGCACCTACTGCAAAGAACATCAAATCACAGTTGCTGTTTGCACAGCTACTACACCAATACTCACTCTGCACTAACAGAAGGGGAAAAACACTGAAAGATGTGTCCATTATCACCCAGAATAGACACAGCCACACAAGTGCCACCACTTGGCATGGCTGTCCTAAATGTTGAGCTGTACTGAATCACTGAATATGGGCAACAGTCCCTTAGAGTGGCCAACCCTGGATTGAGGGCCCAGCACCATTCTCCTCATGGGGTCTGCCACAACACCACTAGAAGTAGCTAGAACAGCCATAGCACCCACCCTCTGGGCTACCACCACATCCCTGATTGCTGGGACTCCTCTCAGAGCAAAAGCTGAAGTCAATTTGGTTTATGCTTTTGCAGCCAGGGAAAAGAAATGACGGTTGTCCCTGAGTCAGACGTTTTTTGATACAAGGCAGCATCTGCAATCTAGGTAGAAGGAGTATCTGTCAGCTCTTCAACTCAGAGCCTCTAATGGCAACTGTAGCACACAAAGCAGAAGGTGCCAGGAGTGCTTCTGGACAAGAAACTCCAAGCAAGTTTGGTGAAAACATACCAAGCACAGCGTGCACATCCTTCTGAAAGGGTAACTCTGGCAGACATTCTCTCCTGCAGCCTGAGCAGATCTTCCCTGAGGCACAGAACTTACTGCCACAGGGCCGCTCTTCTCTCCCACCTCACACATCCCTGGAAGTAGCAAGCCCAGGCAATGGCTCTGCTTGGGGTGGTAGAGCACCATCTCACACAAACCCCTGCTCCAAACATCCCTTTCACACACCCCATGCTGCCCCCAACCTACAGCCATAGCATGGACCTCCTGAAGCAACCTCCATAGCTCAAGGCTCCATATTTGTAATGTTATTCTGTATAAAGAAGCATTAGAGAAATACCACAGGAGTGTAAATCAATTAATATCTCCTTGCAGCTCGTATATTAACAAGATTAAGTATCCACTGGTATTATCAATGATTTCATAGTACCAGTACGCTTATTTGCATTTATATAGAGAGAACAAACAGGAAATATTAATAGATGGGTAAAATAACACACAACAGGCAAGTAAAGCAGGGCTGTGTTTTTCATCATGGCACTGGTTGTTCCTGGTGCAGAGCCTGAAATTTTAGCATTTTAAAATTATATGTGTTTATTTAAAGTGTATAAGCATAAAATGCTTATATGCTTTAAAAAAAGCATATAATGCTTATAGAGAAGTTAAAGTGTTAAATAGACTTCCAAAAATCAAATTCAAAGGAACAGTTATCTATTCAAGCTATTTTTTTTTTTTGTGCAGGTGGTCACTGTCACTTCTCACAACACTGAATTAACTCGATTAAGTGATGAAAGTTGATTACTTTTGGCTTCCACCATTTTTTAATCTACTAGTTCATGTAGCCATATTTATGTGTCTGTTTAAGATGTTCTTCTATACAGATTCTATGTTGTATGGCCATTTTTCTGAACTGCTTCTTGCTGTCATGAAGTCTATCAATAGCCAAATTGTCACAGTCTGACCTAATTTAATCCCTCGCCTAAAGACAGATTCAGTTATATCTATGTCATCCCTTAAAGACACAAGCTGGGGCTTGCTTTAGTCTAACCATCCTTGTGAAGTGCAAATCCACTGTTTAATCTGTCCTCTTATTCGTGGTGCAAATATCATGCGCTATTTCTTTGTCACAACCCTGCAAGCACCTGAAGACTGAAAGACCTCCACCTGTTCCCTCTTCTTTTCACTACAGTAGACCCTACCACAGCACATTCTCTTTACAGACCAGCGATATCTTCCCAACCTCTGAACATTTTACTGCTCTCCTCCTCTCAGCTCTTCCTATTGAGTACATCTTTCACAGGGATAGGGCCAAGCAAGATACTATCCCCATGTAGCTAAAACCTTACCTATACACAGCCCTCCAAAATGTTTGCATGATATTGTTGGTTCCTGCTATTCATGGTAACTCCTAGACCATTCTCAAGATAGCTGCCAATAAATGACCCTGTATTTCTTGCTTTCCATGAAATAGATTCAGGTGGCAGGTCTAATTTGAAATAAGAGTACTTTGTAATACTGCAGTAGGCAAGGATCTTCTCCCTCACTCATCCAATACACTTAGAATCACAGAATTTCCTGAGTTGGAAGGGACCAATAAGGACCATTGAGTCCAACTCCTGGCTCCACACAGAGCCAGCCAAATCAGAGCATGGGACTGAGGGCATCGTCCAGATGCTTCTTGAAGTCAGTCAAGCTCAGTGCTGTGACTGCTTCCCTGGGGAGCCTGTTTTAGCGCTTGGCCACCCTCTCAGTAAAGAACCTCTTCCTAACATCCAACTTAAACCTCCCCTGTCACAGTTTCATACTGTTCCCTCAAGCTCTATCCCCTCGAGCGAAGAGGGGAGATCAGCACCTACCCCTTCACTCCCCCTTGTCAGGAAGCCATAGATCACCATGAGATCTCTTCACAGCCTCCTCCTCTCCCTGGTTGAACAAACCAAGGGACTTCAGCCTCTCCTCATAAGTCTTCCCCTCCAGACCCTTCACCATCCACATATTGCATATATTCTTCCCAATGTGTTAGTATAACTTACGCTGAAGCGATCATTTACGTGTATGGATGAGTGGTAGTAAGATATTTGTACCACAGTAGTAGTTGCAGTCCTAAGGATATACAACAGCAGCTGTTATCAAAGTGATTAAACACTGTACATGTGTGCAAAGCTGCAGCATGCACAGCAGTTAGCTTAGGTCCCAATTCTGGTGGCTAGAGCTCATTCCTCAGTCTTTGCCTCCGCAGAGTTCTTCCCTCCAGCTGTCTGATGGGCAAGACCGTGGTCAGGTCATGCTTGTCCCTTCCCTCCTCCAGAGTGGCACTGATGGAGCAAAGCTGCTGGGCAGAAGTGTCTCATGATCCAGAAAATAGGGGTCTGAGCCTATACCACTTGTGACCATCTCACTGGCAGGGAATAGGGGCTAGTGACAATTAAGAGACTCTCATTCACGTCTCTAACCCTCAAAAATCCTAATTCACTAATTCTGTCCAAATAATTGAAAAGTGTGCGGTACCTGCTGTTAATATCTTTTATTTGGTATCAACATTTTGAATCACTGAAACGGTGTTTTTCATCACAGAATTAATCCCTTAAAGGTAGTTATTACTAACATTTAATCCTGAAACACTTTCGTGATTACGATACCAAAAAAAAAAAAAAATCACTAGGCTGAAAGGTTTCATCAGATGACAATCTATTTTAAAAGCAATTTAAAACCTAAGTCAGAAGATTCTGTATGAGGAAATTATCTCCCTGAATCTATGCATGAAACATTGTGATCGATTTGACTGCACGATCAGAGTTTTTCCAGCAAGCCTCCACCTTACTCAGTATACAGGTCATCTAACATCTGTCAGTTTTACAGGAGAGTATGAAATGAATTGTTTAGGATCAAAAAAATACTGAATTTTCAGAACATGACATTTTGGTATGCTTCAGAAACAGTCTCGGCAAAGAAATGCCCTTAGTTTCTCTTTCAACTGGCTTTTCGATATGCAAAACCAGTTTCCACCTAATTAAATTGCTTTTTTAAAGTTCCTAATTTATTAAACTGCTGAGTCCTTGAGCCACAGGAATGTTCTACACCTCCTTTTTCAGGCACTGCCCTCCTATGTTACTTTTAAGTTATTTATAAATACATTTCTCCTGCAGCCTCTACCAGCAGGGCACCTTCACATGTTGGAATTTAATGAGGCTGAGGCACAAGTCATGAGTCCCTGAAGAAAAGCGTTACCTGATCTGCTTCATTTATTTCTACCAATAATCATACCATTACCTACAGCTTCTGTTTTTAATTAGTGGTATCTAATGATTAACACTGGCCAATTTGCATCCAATTATGTCCCCTGAAAAATTAGAAGTGGATGAAAAGGCTGAATGCAATTAATCATTCTGCAATGTGAATTTGCTTAAATATCAAGGATGAATGTGTTGTACTTTCCTAAATAAGATTTCATTGAAAACATATACTGTCTGGTTATGAAGCAAAAGCATGACACTTCCCATGACAGTAAGAAAACTGGATATTAAGCATTACAGAATCATCAAACACAAACACATTCATACACATCCTTTTGCTAACAATGAAAAAATTATGAGACTACTATCTAATTGCGAACTGGATTCACACACTACAGAAACAATTGAAAACAATAAGCAAGATAACAGTTCATAACACATAGATGGATCTTAGCCTTCTCTCAAACAAAGTTTGGGTTTAGTATGTGGTGGTCTTTGCAGTACAATTACCTCATCTTTTCTTTCACCCTTAAGTTTGGTTTTAGAAAATACTCCTTGCCAACTTCCAAAGCACTATTCAGCATTACTTTGTCATAGGCTTTTTTTGGACCACCATAACAGCTTCAAGAAAACTTATAAATCATAGGAAACATTTTTAAAAGAAAAGAAAAATAAACACACTATAACCCGAAAGTCATTTATGGGGTGTCTTCACCTTTCCCACAACTTTCAGAGACCCAACTTGATCAGTCAATATCCCAGACAATGACTACAGGGTACCTTTAATAAAAAGTTTTCTCTATAATGCACATATCTGTCTAATAAACTCTGACAGGATCTCAGATTACTACAGAAATATTAACTACTGGTGAATTTTCTTTTTCTTTCCCCCTCGATAATGGTGAATTTATTTTGTCACTAGGATAACTTGACAATTATTTCAAAGGTTACTACTTGTATAGCAACTTGCAGGTATAAAATAGAGGAACAGCCCTCTTAGCTTAACATACAAAATAAGATTTATTAAAATATATTAACTCATTCCTTCATCCCAAATTTTTTTGATTGAAGCATCATTCAACATATTTTGAAAATATTTAAAATACAGTAAAGTGTATAGAAATCTTTTGGAAGAAGAAAACAATGAAAATAGACAAGTGGAGACCCTAATTAACATCTGATATATATTTTTTCTGAGTTTTAAAATGCAAATAACTAAGCCCCTGACACACACCACCTAATTTCTACCCAAGAAAAAACAAAAAAGTGGGAATCCAAATAAAGTGCTAATTTCAATGGCATGTGAATAGTTTCTACTTGCGTTCTCCACCTTTTTCCCATCTATTCTTCTTTTTCTACTTCAAGCAATTTTTCCAGTTTGTAGCCTAACTGTCAGGAGTTTCATGTTGTTCTTCATAATACCTGGGGCACTGCTCTCTTCCCTTTATCACTGTATTCTTCCATCCCATTAAACTCTCTGTTTGGGACACGGGTCCATTTTTAACTTGTCAACATTTTGCACTGCACCTTGGGAAGATGGGCAGAATTTAGAGGGAAGATAAGATTATGTTGCAGACATTAACTGGTTGACTGTTTCCTCATGCTTGGAAGTATTAAATTTTATTTTGCAAGAAATGTTTATCTTTTAAAATGTTAAATTTTTGTCAGCTAGGCTCTTGTATTCGTTCTGCCAGACATTCCACTAATAATTCTGCTTTCGAGATATATGGTGCTTGTCATCCCTGCTCCCACTCCAGGCAAAACCATCAAAAAAGCCACAAAATGCTGCTTTAAGAAGTGTATCTCACCAGGACAAGTGCTTTAGTTTTGAACATGAGATTCATTTACAGAAGTTGTACTGGAAAACATTGCAACCATACTTAAATTCATCTGCAAGGACTCCAAAATAAGATCCAAATAATACAGTGCATTTATTTTGTTCCCGTCTGGGTTATCAAGTTTCAAATAGGATGGACTTGTTATTGTACAGGATTGGCTTACATGTCATGAAAAAACCTGCAGGTACCACCAGCAGACATACTGTTTCAGGCATAACAGGTTATCAGGATTTTTAGTAGGTGAGTCTGCTACCTCCCTACAGCTAGATAAATTCCTAGTGTCTCAATTACTATAATACGAACATTAAAATAATTTGGAAGATTAAAAAAATTCCCTCTCTTCATCTAGAGTTATTTCTTAATTGATTTAACACCTGCATGTTAGCATAACCCAACCAATTGACTGAGGCTAGTGGAGGCTCTTTTTGAAGTCGAGTGACCTAATTGAAGTTGCACGTGTTAACTTGCTTAATTTCACTATCATTTAGGAAAATAAGTAAATGAGTCTACCAAAAAATGTATTTTATGAGAAAAGGTAGATGGTATTGCAGTATAATGGCAAAATCTGTGATAAACTATGAAAGTTTAAAGATTGCAAACAAAATATATACAAGGAAACAAATGCCGCCAACCTCATAGAAATAAAAATCAAAATCACACTCTATACTGCAGCAATGGATTATCATTTTCAATTAAACTTATTTCAGTACAAATCAAGACACAAAAACTTGACAAATGATGTCATTTCATCAAACCACCTACTCCTTTGAACACCATAACAATTCTGTGCCCTGTGGCTTTTGGGAACAGTCCAAGATCTTTGGAGTTTGCAGTATAAATGGGGAAAACATTCCCAATATGTATCTTTTATTGTTAGTATTATGGTCTATACACTACTGAGTGCAGTCGAGTGATTACCTTGGACCATGATGACATCACAATGAACAAATCATGAGATTTTTAGCTCTGATAGACCCAAGGACTGAAGGTGTGACTTCAAACTGTACCATGCAGTGTTACTCCAAGGTGCTCATACTTTCTGAATTCCTTATCAATGGTCACTTGAATTACATTTCCAGTCTTACTATTCCACATTCCAACCATCTCCCAAACACAATCTTGCTGAAGCCTCACTGCCAATATAACCATTCTGGCTTTATTTGAAGTACTTCTGTTTCCTCTTACACCTCTCTACTAGGATGATCCAGCAAAAGCAATTTTCCTGCACCATTGTCCTTTGCATTTTTTGTAACTGATGAATCGAGCGAGGAAAGAATGCAGTGACAATCAGTTCTATTGAAAGGATAGGAAAGCTCTCCTCTGCTAGTAACTCACACTGATTTTCATGCATTTCCTTCCTTGTCTTGCAACAATATACTCATTACTTATTTAGATAAGCTTGTTATACAACTACCTTAAACTTCTCAGCTACTTAGAAAAATAAGATACTTTAAGGCCTATAAAATACTCCAAGTAAGAACAGACAAACAAGCTACAAAAAGTTAAATTAGGATATAATCTTACAGCATTGATAAATGAGAACCACCTACATGCACATAGCAGAAAGAAATTACCGCTCTGTTTGGCCTGCGAAAGATTGCATTTGTGCCCATCCCCTCAATAATAATTTTTGTAAAACAGTATATGGAAATAAATTGGACATTTCAGGAAGGATTGCACTCTCTTCTAACTTTTCAGAACATAAACTTCTGCTTGTGGTTAAATTGTATGTGAAAACACAAATATTCAATGAAATATTAGGATTGTTTGGGTTCTCTGCAAGAGAAGAGGAATTTAAATCATTAAGTCCTATTTAATCTATAGAATGAGGTCTCTAATCAGTCTTCCTCTGAGGAAATAGTTCATGAAAGAAGCCATATGTGCAAACTGTGCTGCAGATGTTTTTACTAGTCATTCTCAACAAACTGATGGGCCACACAAGCAAAGAAACTGGGGTATGGTGGGCTCATTCAAGGGGGGTGAGCTTCCACACTAATAAAGAGATATCTTTAGTCCATGTTGCTAAAAAAATTTTAATGTGGCCATGCAATTATATCTCCCACATTTTGTACTGGTTCTTTCACTTTCTAAAGCTTTTTATTAGGCCCCAAAACTGTGTGCTTCAGCCACTCCAGTATCAACAGTTGATGTGAGGAATAGTGAACTGGGCGACAAGTGATGTCCCAGTAACTTTTTTTGAAAATTTCTTAAAAATACACCAAATGGCTTTAACTACATTACTAAAAAATCTCAAATAATCTATAGGAGACTATTGATTTTTCAGGAGTATTCAATGTCATGAAGAAATTGACTACAATAAAAATTTAGCATAAGAGGTCAGCATACCTTGGATTATAAACCAAATTAAATCACTTGATCACTTTGACCTAATCTGTGGTAGGAAAATTAATACCAGTAATTCAGTATAAGTGCAAGCATTAGGTTAGACCAAACCAAGGATACTGAGAGGGAAAACTTCCTCAAGATAGTTTAAGCAAACCCATCTCTTTGTTCTTACTATCTTGGCTCATTTTATGAAGACTTTTCCTGTAAACTCTTAACTCCAGCACTGCAGCTGTGCACAGCTTTTGCACATAAGCAAAAACAAAACAGCCCAGGACCAACACAACATTGCAGCAACTTCTTTGTTTTGTAAAGTGATGGGCACAGGGCAGATGTCATCTCTGCTCAAAGGTGCAGAGTAGCTGAAACCAAAGCAATAGAAAGCAGTAATATATTGCTGATATATACCAACATGGAGGTAACAACCTCCAGGGTGGAAAATAAACAAGGGAAGGATTGTGCTGTGGAGGTGTGATTTGGGGTCAGTGCTTCCCGAGGCCGCCTACGAGCACAGTACTTCCCTTGCTCAGGACTGCATTTAAAATCAGTATCATGCAAGGACTGGCTCTCTGTACTGTATTTTGACAGTATAACAGGGGTTTTAAGACATTGTTTATAGAACCAAACGGGGCTGTAGACTGAGAGTTCTTTGGAGGTCAAGTATCCAAAAGTGGGAGTTAGCAGCAGTGCTGAGAACAGACCCTGCAAATCCCGCCTTTGCCCTTGCTCTGCCCCAACACCGCAGAGTGCTTCTCCTCCCCACCACCCTGAAACAGTCCAGACAGGCAGAGGGTAGAGATGGCAATCAGAATTTTAGCCTGCAAATCAAGGAATTTAAGATGAAAGAAGTCTGTAATGAGTGTCTTTATTAATTAAAAATAACATAGAAGATTACTGCATAGGAGCACTCCAGAGATGGAAATCAGCTGAACCCTAGATATTCCCTTGGCACTGACAACACAGATGCACAATTGAGCAGAGTCTATATGATGATATTTGCAAATGACATAAAACACCCAGTTAATTAAGCTTGCTACTCTAATGTGAACCAGAGGAAGTCTAGTCATTGACCTAAATGTTGTTCTCCTTTTTGTTCTTTTACTGTCTCAGGAATTATTAACTTGAATTATCACTTGATGATTTAAAGTGAACCTCCTGCCCCACAATATTGCCATGGATCCTCAAATCAATAGATCTTTAAGTAACATAAGGGCTTTCTCTATAAGGTACAGTCATAGGAAAAGCATATACAGAAATATTCAGACTTGCCTTTACACACCTCGCAACTGAGGTCTGATGTGTTTCTATGCCATGTTTAGGCACCTAAAAAGGAAAATGAGCAGAATTTTGGTGCTGCTGGCATGTTCAAAGCTGATGACCAAACACACTTTGGTACAGCTATTTTTTTCAGCATCCTAAATACTGCTTATACCACACACAGGCATTGCAATCAGAAGCTGTAAGCTTCAGCCAAACCACCTCCTTCATCTCCAGCAGCCTGTTGGTCCTTGAGCACCTCTGTGGCATTTTACTGTATGGGAATATACCTGTCCCACTCACAAAATCCTGACAGTATGGCTTCCCCTACAGCGATTACACTGGTTTGGCATGGAGTTAATTTCCCTCACAGTAGGTAGCAGGGGGTTACATTTTGGATTTGTGCTGAAAACAGTGTTGATAACATAGGGATGTTTTTCTTACTGCTCAGCAGTGCTTGCACAGATCCAAGGGCTTTTCTGATACTAACCCCACCTGCCAGTTGGCTGGTGGTACACAAGGAGCTGTGAGGGGACATAGCCAGGACAGATAACCCCAGTGACCAAAGGGATATTCCATACCACGTGGCATCATGCTTGGCTTATAAAAGGCTACGGGAAGGAGAGAGGGACATTGAGAGTGATGGAGTTTGCCCTCCTAGGTAACTGTTAAGTTCAACAGAGCCCTGCTTTCCTGGGAACAACTGAACAAGGAAAGTGAGGAATCAATTCCTGGTTTTGCTTTGCTTGCATACACAGCTTTTGCTTTACCTGTTCAACTGTTTTTGTCTCAACCCATGAGTTTTCTCTTTCATTCCTCTGATTCCCCCATCCTGCCACGGGGAGACTGAGAAAGGGGCTGTATGGGGCTGAGCTGCTTGCTGGGGTTAAACCATGACAGCATCATTAAAGCAGACCCACTTCAGGCATATGGACCATGCACAGCAGGTGGTTGTATGTTCCAGTCAGTTAAGGCAAACCTTTTACATGCAGTCCCCTGATTTAGCCAAAATACCAGTTACAGGGACAAATCTGTTCTAATTCAGTTTAAGATAGTGCTCCCATACCACATTCTTCCTACATATCGGCTCAACCAACTGAAGCTCTTAAGATTTACAGATGCACACATTACTCCTATCATTGTTTCAGTTATTTCCCACAATCTCCCAGAAGTCTGAATAGCATGCCAATCTCCAGGCTCAAGAGACCACCACTTGCTCCATTTCCGTGCAGCCTCTCTAATTATAGCAGGGATGGTTTCAGTCCAGGCTTACTCAGCAGTCTTAAAGTCACTTAGCAAGTCATTAACTCTCAGCCTTTTGACTGAGTTCTTGCTTTCTTCAAGCGACCACTATGCAAAGGTTTCCTGTCTTCCACTTAATGCACATAGAGGCACCACAACGATTTTTTTATTTATTCTGCCATGTCTTTGCCATAACAAAACATGGTTCAAAAGTTAGATGGTTTGAACATGCAGGAGTGCTGCTCATGTGTTTCCCTTCCCTCAAACTTTCCACTGCATATACAGCAACCAGGCTTGAAACTTTCAGATAGACACATGCACTACAGTCCCATCTATAAATAAACAGGGTATTTTAGTGGAAAATGCAAATATTCCCCCAGTCCCACTCCAGGGGTTCTGCTCACGAGTTTTTGCTGAAAAGGTAATTTCCCATTTATTTCTTCCTTCTGGACTCAGCCTATTATCAGCTGGTTTGATTTCTCCATTATTCATATTGGAACTTTTGGCCTCAAACTTTCCATTAAACACTTTAGCCAACATCTTACAAATAACAGCCCCACAGCCCCAAATAAACTGTATACTTTCCAAATGTTACCAAAAAAAATTATTAAAAATGGAGAGTATTTGTTTTGTGAAGCGCTGGAGGTAATCAGCATCCTTAAGAGATGGCACCAGACTTTATGTAATTGCAAAAGGCTACACCAACTTTACCTCTCTCCTATACTACTGACCTATTTTAATTGTGACCTGCACAGTAACACAACTGAGCAGACAACGGAGGAGTCACATGATTAGTCCCTGCAGCTTAAATACTTGCTCAGATGTCATTAGAAAACAGTTTGTCACTGCTTATAATTGTTAGATTATGTGAGCATTTTCAGTGCTCCACTCTGGTAACTTCATAGGGAAGTAAGGCCAACATCTCTCACCTTTCAACAAAACCCACATCAACCCATGAGCTTTTACACCCATCCTGCATATCTTTTGGTACACTGTTGTACTATTGAGCTTCTGGAGGACAAGTTATAATCAGTAAACTAAATGAACACTGAGGCTTTATATAAGAACAAGGTACATCTTGCTTGCATAGGAAAGGCCCACGTATTCAGAGACCTACATGAAAGATAATCTGTGCACACACAGGCATCACAGCCAAGGACTGTCACCTATGGCAAGGTTAGCTGCAATCAGTTCTTCACACCCCCTTTGTCATGCAAGAGGAAGGAAAACAGTCTCTATTCCTAATTCTGCCACAGGGTGCTTGCATTAGTGCCACATTAGGAAAAAGTGAAGATACAGGAATTGAGCCAGGGGTCTTTTTCTTCTTGTATCCACTTCAGAATAAACCAGGAGACCCAGCAGTACATGGGGTACTAACAGCACGGAATTGAAATAAAAGAGTCCAGTCCTAAAACTGCAACCCATTATGCAATTGATATTGAGCCAAGATCAGGACAAACATGCATGGCAGGTCTTATTTAAGCATGTAAATAACTTCACATTTAATTTATTTCTTCCACTGTCATTCATTTCCATATATTGTTTGACAAATCTACAGTAAACAAAGCTGAGTAGGTAGAATTCAGAGGGGTTGGAGCATTTTGGGGGGTAGCTGTGGGAAAGCATGTAAAATTTCAATGGAAAACAAAGTTTTTAAGCTGATACTTACACAGCTGCACATACCTCAGGAGACATAGGAATTGAAATTCAGCAGGAAAAAGGAAAGAGGAACTTTGACCTTCTGAATACACTGCTTGTGTTTGATACACAAGAAAAGAATATTTTATATTCTTATGCACTCCCCCCACTCCTTTTTTTTTTGTGCCACGGAAAGTAAAAAAAAACCTGGAGAAACAAAAAACAAAGTAAAAATATGGCTTCAAACCAATTCAGAGAAACCTGGAAAGCTGTGAGGAATAACAGTCTAGGGGCTCAGCAAAGTGCTGAAGTCAGGGAGGCAGGGGGAAGGAAAGCAACAAACCTTCCTTTAATGCATGCACTGCAGTGACCTTGCAAATGGTACTAAACCTTCTGTGCACTGTCCCAAACGGACTTTTTGCTGCTTTTTTTTTTTAATCCACCTGAGCACTGCTCAGTTTTGGGGGGAGGAAAGACTTGGGGTTTAATAAATGGAGATCTGAATTTAGTTTGCCATACACTGAAACCAATTAAAGCAGGTTGAGTGGCTCAAGAGACATTTTTAGTTTTCTGTTGAATAATCAGAAAGTATTAATAGCACTTTGAGTGAAAAAATATGCTCAAAAGAAAGAGGAAATTTTGAATTGATGGAATTTTAAATGATTGGTTTCAGGGAACTAGAAAAAATATCACAATGCAATATCTCTCTGATACTGCTAGCCTGTGTATAAGGGACTTGTTTCCAAAATAATGCTTTAATGAAAGAGAAGACAAATACAAGAATTTAACAGAATTAGAAGCCAGGCTAAGAACGCACGTCTTGCAGATACCATTGCATTCCTAAATGTCAAGCTCTATGAAGCTTTAGTTCTTTCTATGTATATCAAAAAACAAGTCCCTAAATCCACCTGCTGGAGCCACATAAATAATTAATAATTGATGGAGAAATAAATTATTCTATAAAGCAACTTACTTCCTTCAAACCAACTATGCATAGAAAGCATGGAGTACAAGTTTGCAACTTGTGACTATTCAAAGCCCAGCATTACAATACTGAGTGTACTGAGAAAAATGCCAACAGAAACAGCTCTCCAAAGCACATCCTTTTGCTGTCCTGAGTGAAGGATTTTAAAGGAAGTACCAGTATGCACTATTTCACAAGATTTCAGAATTTTAATTACACACCAAAATTAGGTAGAGGGCTAAGAATAACATTTTTGAAAGCAGACAATGGGAAGAAAGGATATGGTCCTTACATTTACTAATTGAGAGAGGTGATTCTGCTCTGGTGAGAACCCACCTGCAGTGCTGCATCCAGCTCTGGAGCCCACAACACAAGAACATAGACCTCTTGGAGCAGGTCCACAGGAGGGTCACAAGGATGATTAGAAGGCTGCAGCACCTTTTCTACAAAGAGAAGCTGAGAGAGTTGGGGTTCTTCAGACTAGAAAAGGCCTTCAAGCCCCTCCCAGACCACAAAGAGACCTAGAGGAAAGCTGGGGAGGAACTGTTTGTAAGGACATGTAGTGATAGGATGAGGAGTGATGGCTTTAAATTAGAGCGATGAGGTTTAGAATAGACATTAGGAAGAAGTTCTTTACTATGAAGGTGGTAGGTTGCTGGAACAGGTTGCCCAGAGAGGTGGTGGCAGCCCCATCACTAGAGACATTCAAGGTCAGGCTTAATACAGTTCTGAGCCACCTGATCTACTTAAAGGAGTCCCTGCTTACTGCATGGGGGTTGGACTAGGTGACCTTTGAAGGTCCCTTCCAACCAGACATACTTTATGACTGCTATAATATTATGCAAGACAGTGAAATGTTTGCACTCCTCCAGCCCAGAGCTTTCACTCAAAACCATGCGTTTTATGACAGCAGGCATGTTTCAGTTGGTGCAATTTGCTGATTAACAGATGGAAGTCTGCAGAGATGACACCACACTTCAGGAAAAGATCCAGAGGCTTTCCAACTCGTCCAGACTACCAGCAGCGTTAGACACTCTTCATAGAAACCCTTACAAAAGATTTTCAGCTGAGCTGTGATTACTTCAAGACAAATCATATGTCTAAGAAAAGAGTGGATCCAACAGAGTTCCTCAGGGCTCAGTTATGCTCTAAGTTCTAGGACCAGTTTTCACAGACATAACCAAAAGTTAACTGATACCCACTGTCCTTGTGGTCACAATAACAGAAAGATAACTGATCCTTTTTTCTGTTTTTCAAGTAGATTTTGCAGCCTGCCCTGGTCTCCCCCATACTTCATTTAAGCAGTACATCTCTGCTTAGCAAGACCTTGGTACTCCTGTGTAAGCTCCATGCATAAAGCACGTGTTCTTAGGGTAGGAATATCCAGCCGCTCCTGGCATTCCCCCAGAGCACAAACACAGCGTCTGAATTTTGCACATTTGAATTAGCAAACGCAGAGACTTCTTTTGAAGCAAACTTTGTACAGAAGGTTTGGTGTATGAATTCCAAACATTGCAGCAACCTTAGAAAAAGCAACAATTGCAAAATACACCCTCACAAGGAACCTTGAAAAAAGCCAATAAAGACTTTTTTATAAGGAGAAATACAGTATCTGAATCTATATACTGAATTTACTGCAAGTTTAATTTTTAAAAAGGTCCAAGTCCACTTGTACTGGAGATCACTACCCTTTCACAGGTTATACATTGGTTGTGGCAGTATATAGGCAGTGAATATTTTGCAATAAGCTATTACCTATAACTTCAAAACAAAACAACATTCTTATTCACTTACAACTTTAACTTGACTGTCATTTTTTAACAACAATCATTTATTTATTCTGCTCCTTGTTTTTTATTATGCCTCACTTCTAGCTTGACCCACCCAAAAAGTAGAACTAAGTTACCTCTTGTCTTTGCTGGAGAGGAGGGTTGATGTGCAATGTTGTAAAGAACATGCAAATATTTCCAAGCTATGTCCAAGTGAAGTTACAGGAAAAACCTATACTTCTGAAAATCCTAAAAATTCTGTAACTATGCCAAGATGACTACTGTCTACCTCAAGCATTATCTCGTTTACTAAACACTCTCCTATAAATTCAAGCATTTTCAGTAAAGTAATAATATGTAAGTCAGGCTAAATTAGAAATATACTATTAATTGATATGTCAAAAAAAAAATCACGTAAACAATAAGAAAAAAGCTTTTGACTTTGTTAAATACAGATTTTTAACATTTTTTCCCTAGCTATTCCATTGATAACTTGGCTGTAACTTTTTCAAACTCGTTCTTTTTTGCATTTTAAATTTATGCAGTGAAATTAACTACCAACTGCAACGGTATGTATATGACAAGAGGAAAAAATGGCCTTAAGAGTTTACAAAATCAACACCTATTCCAAATGCTAGCTCAGAGAAACAGGTGGTTTCTACCTCACAGGCTGCACAGATCTCCTGCCATCAATTCCAGACTTCTCTGCCAGATCTCATTCCTTGCACTCTACTGTCACACTCCTGGGACACTGCAGTAAACGTGAGCGCTCTTGTCTTAACTGGAAACATTTTGTAGAGAAAACAGGGACCTCCAAAAACAGGAACAATTTCTTTTTCTGTTCCCCCCCCTTTTTTTGTTTTTTTTCCTCTTCATTTGAAGAACCCACTGGCTGGCTGGAAAAACACCACCACCACAAAGAAACACAAGCATGCAGTCTTCCCTAGATCATTCTAGCCTGTGTTTCTGTGTTTACAGGACTTCTACCATGTCGCTGTTCCCACATCCAAGCAAAGAAGGATAAAACTTCTGGTACATATCTTCTAAAAGTCCCTTTCGTTATCTCCAGAAATAAGGTCAGAAACTAGAAAGGAAACAAGTGTCATGGGTCAAAATAATTCCTGTTGAGGCTTTCTGCTGTCTTCATTGAACCATGTCTTTTCCTGACCGACCTGGATTCTTTCCTCTCTCAGTGTCTGCATGACGGGAAAGAACTTAACATTCCCAGGAGCTGTTTTAAAGCACTATTATGGATAACTACTATTGCTGACCAACTGTGAGGTTCATTTCAAGATGACTTGAGAGCATAATTATTCCTGCTCCGTTTAGACGGGACTGTAATTTCAACTACCCTCCTAGGGGCATTATGATCATCCAACTTCACCAAAGCCAAAAAGGGAGTCCTTTTTCAGATGAACTGTTTCCATACAGAAAATTGCTGAAAACTATGGCAGTACTTCAACCAGAAAATTTCAAAACAGTCAAAAATAAAAGGTCCCATTGGCAATATCAATAGTGCTTTTTTCCAAATTGAATCAAGGATCTCTGCAGACATTTTTGCTCAGAGAAGAAACAGGAAAAGTTTTTATGAATTGTATTTCATCTGAAACATTTTAATATCTTGGAACTATAGTTATAAACTTGGTTTTTCATATCCTTAATCTTGCCTAACATTTTGCAGTATGGTTTTGGTTTTACTTGGCAAGGTTTTGTTAGCAGGAATGGAGCTACAGGGGTGGCTTCTTTGAGAATCATGTAAAGACTGAATATCTCCAATTCCTGATATGGAACTTCTTACATAAACATAAGTTTTAAAAAAAGAATTATCTAAGCAGACTATCAGGAAAATGCTACACTGAGGTTGAAAGTCCTGTAATTCCAATTCCTATAAAGGTCCATACAGTGTAATTTATTATTGAGAAATGGGATAAAGAAAACATTCTTCTCACCTGATTGCCATTAAGGGAAATAGCATTGCACTAAACTTGCCATTAAGATAAATGATTATCTGATTTTAAGAAGTGCCTCCTCACATACCATTTTACAGTATTTTTGTATTGCTTTAGAAATGTTTACGCTTAACTGTAAAATACCCTTTTTTCCTGCTTTCTAGCTGCTTTGAGGGATAACATTTGCAAGAACTGTGTATGTGCTCAGTAAATACCAGGTTGAGCATTATCATTTTCTGCTTGCGTATAATACTGATTATTCCCAAACACACCTGACATTTTGGAATAAGTACTTATTGCAAGCAGCAAAGGACCAAGAGGGAATACTCCAGATTTAACTTTAAACCCAAGCTCAGGCATTCATTCAATGTGTGACCTCAGGCAACAGACTTGACCTCCTTCTGGTTCAATTCAGCTGAGTAAGAGCAGGAAATCATTGAAAACCAGATGCTGCATCTAAAAGCAGATCTTCTTCAGGTAAATAAATTACAAGAGTGCCACAGGGATGGAGGAATAGTGTGTTTCTTATTGTAAGAGTCAGGAAGGCATATGGATGTAAATTGGAAATAAGCAAGAGGTCTTTCATAGCCTCAAGCATTTCTTTGATATTTGAAAGATAGTATTTTTAGTGCTGCACAGATACAAAGATTTTTGTGCTATAACTAGACTGCAGGGTCAGACTATCTTTATTCAAATTTATTCCTATCATGTAATCAAGGATGTTTGTTTTATTTTGCCCAAACTGCTGTTCACAGACATCTGAAACATTAACCCCAATGCTTGATTACATCTGTAATAATGTAGGACAATGACCAAAATTCAGACTTCTAAAGACTTTGGGAAATATTGTAAATAGAGACCAGGGTTATTTTGGAATACTGGGAGAGTCTGGGTGCGTCTCTCCCGTAAAGCATCTCTTCTGCTCCCTGCATCCAGCTCACATCAAGCCACTTTAGACTATGGTTGTGGTTGCTAGAGTTACGAGCACAAAGTCCACACAGGTTTCAGAACAAAAGCTACATATCACACCCTCTTTCCCCAAAGTAAAACAGAAAAGAAAGAGAGAAGCTTTGTGTTTTGTTTTCCTACGTCTAGTAGAACGGCTATTATTGCTCATTCAGGTCTCTAAACCCTTCACAGGGCAAACCATTCACACACAGTCAACTTGCAGTCTGACCAATGGACAACCTACAAATGAAAATATTCATCAAGATGACAGCCTTGCAACTTAAGTCACTAATAAACAGACTCAAAGAAAGACAAATTTATTTGTTAAAACTTTGGAAAGATTAAAAAAGAGAGGACAGTTTCCTACAACATTCAATAACTGACAGTAGAGAACGTTCTGTCTATAATGATGATGGAGCAGGACATGGAAACTTCTTCACTTCCCTCTTAACAGCTATTTACATCACATTCATCACAAAGATCAAACCACATTTGCCAAAAAAAAAAAAAAAGGAAGAATTAATAGCTACCAGTAGCCTGGGTATCAGGGACTTAAAAACTTATTTATAATATTTAACTTTTACAGGAACCTAAGTGCCACATTATTGCCTTTTATAAGCATTATATATAATCCTATAAGCATTATATATAATCCTATAAACATCATAAGTGATCTTAGTTGATTTCTCTGACATGAAACTGTCTTGACATAAGCAATAAGTTAAAAGCACACAGGTAATACATGTATCTTATTTTTAAGAGATTATTTTGATATAAAGAGACTTCATGAATAGTTTGTTTATGCCTACCTAACAAAATATCAACTACTGAGAGCAAAACACTTACCTAAAGTGGGAGGAACAAACTTGTAGGGTAAGTTACCAGCACCTGGAAAATAAACTGTTACAAATCAAACAAAACAAAAAAATCTTGTACAGAAATTCAAGATTAAATCAAGCCAGTCTCAATAGTGGTAACTTTTGAACTGTGAACTGTTCATGCGTCTTCTGATTCACATCTCTTCCACAATTCAGAAAAGGTTCTGTGCTACACAAGCCAGTGGCTGTGTTTCTGTGTAGCTAGAACAACTATCAAGTTTAGTAGGCATGCAGTTTTTCACAGGAGTCATGAAATGGCTACATACTACAGAAAATGTGCCCAAGCAGTCAGGTTATGTCAATACAGTTTGATCCATGTCAATCTCTTATCCAAAAACTACATACCAGTAAGAATCATTTTTATTTCATTTTTATGATCAAATGTCTTTGGAATTGTATTTTTTTTTCAAATGTGGCCACGTCTGTTCATACATGTGAGTTCACGTGCTTGCAAACACATCTGTATTTTGAGAGGGAAAAATATGGCAGCAGTTCATACATCCAAAGCAAGGAGAACGGAATGCAATGCCAAATATGACACAAACTTACAAGGTGAACATTGAACAAATTCTCTGGTTTAGATTAATACCTACAAATAAAACTGTGTACTGGTATCACTTTGCCTGGAAATCTAATTTTTCTGTAGATGCTTTCTCTCTGCCACTGCATGTATAAGGAAGAAACACAGAAGAACAAAGACCTCAATGAAATTGCTTATACAAGGATTACCATAAAGTAATTCTGATCGATACTGACAGGTAGAGAAAGGACTACAAAAAAGTTTCAGAACAGGACAAAACATCACTCCTCTCCTTTAATGGGAAAAAAAAAAAGGGGGGGGGGGAGAAGCAGGGCTTTACTTCTTATTGTAAGTAGATACAAAATGTTAGAACTACTCTTTTCCTGTAATCAAGATTGCAGATAATACAAACCATTATCTTTTCATATGAGATAATTTAGTAATGCCATTAACTCTTTACTTTTCCCTTTAAATATCAGTCCTTCTAGAGAAGGTCAATATAAGCTTTTAACATAACACCAGAAATAAATGACAAATTTAATTTAGGCTTGCATCGTCCCACTTCCTGGAAGCACTTCATTTCCTGATCTCAATTAAGCAAAGACAGCCTGTCAGGGAAATAAGTGTTTTTACTACACACCCCTTTGCAGCAAGGTCCAGAAAACACTTTAGGTACCACGAAGATGAATTCTTGTAGCATTTCTGTGTAAGCATTAAGCACTCAAACTCCATGACAGGCATGTTTGCTTCCCGTACAACATACAGGAACGGGCACCCGAAAATAAGTGCAAAAAGCATGAACTACGAGAAGTAAAAATACCTTCAACCCCTTAACTTCTAGGCTGATGCCTATTAGCCAGCTCCTTCCTCCACTTAAAGAGGCCACAACATAGCACTTGCCTCCTGAAGCCCACCTCCTGCACTCTGTCATTAAGCAAGGGGATATCACACATCATTTTAGAAATAAGGGCAGCTCTTTCCACTTCTGTGTTGAGATTAAACATATACAGGCCTTCCCCAACAGAGTGCACTACCTGCTAGGGATGGGGAGCTATTCTGGAACTATGGAGCCTCACTGAATCTTTAAGGTGAAAAAACCTGCAGAAGCTTTATATAGATGCACATATGGGAGTGGGATTGCTTTTGTCTGCCAAAATGTAAAATGAGTTATTGAATGACGGGGTGTTAATTCATTTTTCATTAACTCATTTTTCTTTTTATCTTAATTTTGCATCTATATTGTCACAACTTATGTCTGTTCATGGATTTAATAAACCTAAAAGCACAATCACGAGATGAGCAAGTACAAGGGATCAAGAACAAGCAGCCATTGCTCGATGGGGATTAAGTAATAGCCTTCATTAGTAATCTGATTTGCATTCAGATTTTGCAGTCTTTGAGATATTCTGAGAAAGACATATGCTAGAATGTTCTCACAAATTAAAAAAAAGTGAAGTTATCACTGAAAAACCTATTCAGATTTTCTGCTTCCAGGATTAGTCACTGCGTTTAGTGTGATCAGAATGACATGTTTGGGGTTAGGTACCTACATTTCACCATTTCCTTCTAACTAATCCCTCTTTTTCCCTTTATCTGCCAATAAAAAAAAAAAATATTATTCCCATTCTTTTTCTTTTCCCTGATGTCTGCAAATCAATCACGAGGGAACTTTGTTCAAAGGGAAACCACCAACTGAAGTCTCCCCAGGGTTGTACTGCCAGAGACGTTTGAAAATATATCAGTAACAACTCTAATTTGCCACTGAAGCATAATGATCACAGGTACTTTTAAGTCCTGCAAGGTCTTTGAAATAGCACATTCACCGAAAGACAGCATGTCTTAGCTTTGCAATTTAATTTCCAAAGAACAACTGGAAGAACATCCATGGGAAGATGCAGGATTTTCTAAGAAAAAAATATCTGAAATTGGTGTTGGGATGAGTCGGAATGCGATCGCAGGGTCATGTAAGCAAACACATAGCAGTGATGTACATGCAAGAGTCTCAAGGCTTCATGGGCTAAATGCAACATGCCAAAAATCAAGAGTAGGATCTTTTGAATGCCAAGGGGATTGTGTTGAATTTAGGCCATATGCAAGTCATAAATGCCTATATTCAAAACAGGTTTTACAAAAGAAGGTTGAATAGAGAGAGAAAAATTAAAGCAGGAATGAGTAAAGCAACAGAAGTCTTGAATGAAAACTGGGGTGTTAAACATGTCTAAAGGAAAAAAAAATCAAATGCTAATTGGACAATAGTGATAACAAGAACAATCACTGTGATCTAAGGATATTGTTTTGTTTCAGAAAATTATGTCAAATTATATTCAAGGAATGAGTTAAGTCACAAGACAACAAATGACCATTAAAAGTGACCTTCAAATTGTTTCAATTATTTCCTAACATCAACAAACCACTAATTGAACTATATGAAATGACACTGCCTTAACACCCAGTTAACAGCTTGCATCAACAAGCATAAATCTAGCGCTATCTTTGTATCAGATAGTTAGTGGCAACTGTAAGATCTGTAACAAGCTGCACATTAAGGTTGGCTTAAAATTATTTCAATGGATAAATTCATACTGCAAGTCACTTGGCAAGATAAGAGCTGAACTCACTAATTTGTTTTTTTAATATAACTAGCTGAAACAGAACAAAGGACTCATCTACATAAATATTCAAGAATATTATCTAGAATATTTTGTATTTCTGCAACATGTGATGTCCTGGTTCTGAAGAGATCCCACATTAGCACACCTAAGCCAACTTTGACATTTGTGGATGAAAGAGCTTGGGAATCATTCAAATAGAACACAGAATACCAGGAAAAGTCTAAATTCCCAACATACAGAAAGTGGTTCTTGTCCATGAAATCCAGTCAGACACAATAACTAGACCTTGCTGAGAATCTGGTCCCCAAAATTATACATTGTGATAAAGTATAGGGTCCTGCATCCAGGGAGGTATAACCCCAAGCACCACTACAAACTAGGGGTTGACCTGCGGGGAAGGAGTTCTGATGAGGACCTGGGAGTCCTTGTGGACAACAAGCTCCCCACGAGCCAGCAATGTGCCCTCATGGCCAAGAAAGCCAATGGCATCCTGGGGTGCATTAAGAAGAGCATGGCCAGCAGGCTGAGGAAGGTTCTTCTCTCCCTCTATTCTGCCCTAGTGAGGCTACATCTAGAATATTGTGTCCTGTTCTGGGCTTCCCAGCTCAAGACAGACAAGAAACTACTAGAGAGGGTCCAGTAAAAGGCTACAAAAGTTATGAGGTAATGGGAGCATCTCTCAAGATGAAAAGCTGAGAGAGCTGGGGCTGTTTAGTCTGGAGGTGACTTAGAGAGGAATCTGATCAATGCTTACAAATATCTACAGGGCAGGTATCAAGAGGATAAGGCCAGAGTTTTCTCTGTGGTACTCAGGAACAGAACAAGGGGCAACAGGCACAAACTGGAACACAGGAGTTTCATTCTGAATGTTAGAAAAACCTTTTTCACTTTGAGAGGACAAAGCACTGGAACAGGCTGCCCAGAGAGGTTGTGGAGGCTCTTTCTCTGGAGATACTCAAAACCCCACCTGGATGCGATCCTGTGCAACCTGCTATAGGTGATCCTGCTCTGGCAGGTAAAGTTGGACTAGATGATCTACAGAGGTCCCTTCCAATCCCTACCATTCTGTGATTCACTTAACAAAACTCTTGCCTATATCAAGTTTATCCAAGAAACAATTTTGCAATAATTATTTGTAAACAAGGCAAAGCATCAAGTGTTGGTAAAGGACAAAAAAGAATGAGTAGCTCCCTTACACACTTGATCAGTTTAGCTAATGGTTGAACATAGGCACCACTTCAGTTTTCAGTCTCAAAGAAACATTCATGCCCATGCTTTCATATAGTGCAAGTTTAGACTTGAAGCCAATTAACATCTCAAAGCAGGTAAACATAAGACACATATAAACTTGGAGAGAATACATACCTTTCAGTCTTCCTCTAAATTCTTCCTTTCTCAGTGCAGTACTTTTAAAAAAAATTAGTGGTGGGAGCAATACATCTTTCTTCCTCTGCATGCCATAGGGTAAGGATTTATCAGTTATAAAAAACAACTCGTTTCCTGTCCACATACTAAGAATAATTAGAGAATCACCAAGCATGAAAGGGTCAGATGGAGACCATCTATTCTAACACAGGCTGCTCAAATAGGTTCAGCTATAACGCTGCTCAGTACCACACACAGTTGTGTTTTGAGTATCTCCAAGGATGGAGACTTGACCAGTGGGGCAACTTGCTCTAGGGGTTGACCACCTTCATAGTAAGGAGTTTTTCCTTATGAATTTCCTGTATTTCAGTTTGCGCCCATTGTCTCTTGTTCTGTCACTGGGCAAAACTGAGAAGAGCCTGCCTACACTTTCTTTACTCTCTCCCATTGGATATTTGTTCACACTGATAATATTCCCCCGGAGTCATTCCCTTCCCAGGGGTTAAAGCTGACCAGCCTATGTCCCTAGATCATCCTCATTTCCCATGCAAATATGATATACAGGAATTCAAAAAATACTCTTCAAATAAAGTCTGTGTTTTAATCAGGAAACTTACCTTTCAGAAATGTACAAGTACTAAATTAAGCAAATTGTTACCAAAAATTCAGGTGGTTCAAGTTAATTTCATTTATAATCCATGGTAAACTCAATAGCTTATGAAACAGGAATTGCACTGGCACATTAATCAATGTGGTCCAAGTAATGGCAGTGAAATGCTACTTAAACTGTAGCAAAGGTCTGGACAATATTGCAAAATAGGGTGTGCTGCTTCTATTATAAAAAGACACTGATTTCATCAGTGCCAGAGCATCGCAAAGAATGCTTTGATTTCAAGATCTTCATGCAACAATAGTATAAAACAAGTACTAAAATTCTTATACATCTGCCTTTGGTTAGCCCAGCAAATAAATAGCAATGTCCCAAATAGTGTGTTGTCCTTGCAAACTGAGAAAACAGTAACAGCCACAGGTAAGACACTCCCAACCACAGGCTAAGCCAATTTATTCTTGTCTACTGACATCCAAAATATCTACTAGATCAATGGAAGACACATGCCAACTAGCGTGTATAGATATATTCAATCTAGGCCAGGAAACAGAAATTACTCTGATATCTTGTAATATAGTTCCAAGAAGCTACAGAACTGACTCAAACCTGCCTGGACTAGGATGCACTTTGAGTACCTGACCTCTCCACAGTAAAGAGTTCTTCCCAGGCAATACAGTATAATCCTTCTGAAGGTTCATTTTACTACCATTAGGGTCTGGCCAGAACTAAAGAGGTCCAAAGGCGCCAGAAAGCTCTTTTTGTACTCCTCTTTCTTCTCAAAGCTATAAAGCTAAATTCAACACAATATTTCAACAGTTAGTTAACTTTTCCTTCCGCAGGCTGATTTGGCAAATACTATCACCATAACACATGCAGTGCATAACCATGAGCGGATTCTCAGACTGCAGGAGAGCATTGCCTACTACTGGAAATGAGTTTTAATGAATCTTTGAGAGAATCTATTAAGAAACTGCCTCACTTTATATTTTATACTCATTCTAGTTCGGACTCCAGGTAAAGCCAGCATCCTTGTTTCCAGTGAGCATGCTAAAGTCAAAGGCGTAAGTGGAATCCCTCTCATTTACTATGTATTAGTGCTAATACATTTTTCAACATTAATCCTTTGAGCAAATGAAACATTGATAGTCTGGGACACTAATGGGATACATTAATTGCAAGTAGTATAAGAAAAGAGGATTACTAAAATGCATGCTAGAAACAGAAAATGAGATTAAAAATGGCATTTTGGCTAAGGTTCTTCAGGCTATTAAAAAAATACAAGATGATTAGTCAAGGAGAAACTAGAAAGCCCATAAATGAAAAATGCTGAGGGTCAAGGAGAATCTGGGAGAAGGGATTTATGACTAAAAATGGAAGAGAATAAAGATAGAAACAAAAAGTATGGTATTTCAAATAGTACAAAGCCATATTCTTCAGAGGAGAGGACAGAGCTAATGCCCAGATCCTGCAGTTGTTTAAGAACATGAATGATTGTGCTAAATTTAGTAATTGCATGGTTACTGCTAAATACTAAACTCCTTAAAAATATAGCCCAATCAGACCAGTTGTGAAAGAGACACTAATAGCTTCCACCAGACAGTGGGAAAAAGACTGACCAGTCTTCACACAGTAAGAAGATTTCTGCACTTTTACAATGTAATAGATAGTGATATAACATCTTACAGCATTAAAGTACATATATTGGGTTCTTAGGTGATCAACAAGGAGTAATTCCAGTACCAGAAAACAGATACTACAGAAGAAGCTAGAATCTTCTTGATACAAACAAAATGTTAATTATGGAACAAGCAAATCAAAGTGGAAGGAAACTGATGGTGAACTCTGCCACACAATGGGAAAAGATGTATCACTAGACCTGGCAATTCAGACACTCAAGAGCAATGACTTTCAGTATGGTTTCCTAAACGGTTGATTTTCAGTCATTGGCAATGCTAATATTGGACATTTTTGTAAGTAACATTACCTAGGACAAACCGGGGGAATGCAATCTCTGTGTATCTTGTTGTGAGGTCAGACTAAGCATCCTTCTCTATGATCTATCCAGGATAAATGGATCTTGAGTATATCAAAACCCAAGGTGAAAAATGACAAACACACATGACTTACTTTATTTTCAGTAATTACTATCCTTGAACTGTCCTTCAGAATTTAACTGTTAGCCCCTTGGTAGTGCAGTTACAGCTGATAACTCTCAGCCAAAAAAGAAGTCTATGTTGGCTTGCAACTAGAACCAAAGGAAAGCCAAAACAGAGGTCAGAAGACATTTGGTCTCATTGGTCTACCACCCCTAACTGCATACAACATGCAATTCTGTATGCCATAGTACCACCCAGATCACAATGTTTAGCTTCAAAGTATATTTGTGTCAGAAGGACATGCAGAAAATTAAATTTCTCATGAAAATTCCCATCCATCCTTTGTGTAATTGAATTGTGTAGATATGTAGATACATTCAGCTTTCAGGCACCTCAGCCGAAATTTCCTATGTTCTTCCTAGTGTAGTGAAAGTAAAAAGGGAAAAGAAGCTGCACTGGGATATATTGCCAATAGCAAATGTAAAAATAGCTACTTCCATTCTCTCAGAAGTACTGAAACATACACTGCAGCCTGTAGAGTAACACCCAGACTGCCCAGCTAGTTCACAGTAAGACTCATGATCTGCCTGAACAAGATACATGCTTGCTTGTTCTTACTTGGTAATCCACACTCCAGGAAGAGACAAAAATTAGGGCAGGAAAGTTGTGTATGCAATGACTATAAGGATTACCACAACAAAAGCAAACACATGTAATTTGTGCAGTGTAGATTTACCTAGCTGAAAACTTGGGTAAATAACCATGTTTTCACACCTTCAAGGCAAGTCTCAGACACCAGTTAAAAATACTTTAAAAAACAAAAGGAAGAATTTCTGTATATATTTTCTGATGCAAAGAAAATTGCCTACTGCAGAGCTTCTACTGGACTTCTGGCAATATCTACCATCAAACCACAAAGATAATTTTAGAAATTGAACTCTTTTTTTTGCACAGTTCTAGTGAACAACTTCTCCTCCAAGCAGAATTCTTGTTTCAGATCTCCAGTTATCAGCCTATATTCCCATCTGTGTAGAAGTAGGATAGAACTAGATTATTTAGGAAGAAGTTTCATGCTAGTTACATTGAAATAAGCCTGGAAAGGATTTTATTACCTCATATTGAGGAACTGCTTAAAGAGGTCAGATTCATTTCTCTAGCAGCTAGCATAGGACTAGGGGCCAAAGGGTGGAAAAGACAGTTGAGTTTGTGGGGTTCTTTTAATACTTTGATTTTAATTCCTGAGACAGGAGGTAGGTGATATTCGAGTTAGCAAGGAAAGCCCTATAGATTCAGTGAAGCACTTTGCTTTGTACCAGCTGAGAGTATGATGCTCTCAGCTGAACTTTGCGGAAGACTGACCAAGGTTAGGCTGCCACAAGCCCAAATACTTCTCATCAACTGAGCTGTTATTTTACAAAGCTCACTTCAAAATTCAATTCTAAACCACTCAAATATGAAACTTTGCTACCACAACAAAGATATCTGTGGAGTTTATAGTTTGTTTTGTTGCTTGTTTTCCTTGAAAAAAATTAAAATCAAGCAAGTCAGCCACCTGCAATTGAAGAGACTCAAGTGCATGCAACATTTTCCTAGTCTGATCAGACATAGCAAAAGACAAGCAAGGGGGAAGTGTGCCAGGGAATCCTCTGAGCTGTCCCAGACATGACAACTGCACTGCAAACATTCCTTTTCAGAAAACAAGCTTGAGATTGTTTATTCAATAGGAAATGCAAAGCAACAGGCAGTAGCAGGCAGCCAATATGCAGAGACTTTATCTTCTGTCAAGGTTCCAGTAGTGCTGCACCATCCAGGCAAGGAGAAGTCAGCAAATCCTGGCTGCTTTAGCCCATTACAAGGAAACTGTCTGTCACTTCTTTCTAAAATAATATTTCCTGATGAATTCTGGACATTTCTTATATAGTACATTTCTTATATAGTACACGTCTATTTTTTTTATCACTGATGTACTTTTTTAAAAAAGAAGAAACGTGACCTTGGTCCTTTTCCTTGTTCTTTCTCATGGATCATCTGGAGAAGTCACAGAAGACCACTGCAAAATGTAATACAGAAATGTCATTTTCAGGAAATTAAACCTTGTTCAACATGGAAAAAATAAAATGCATCACTTGGCTATAGAGATCACAGCTGAGGAAAGATTATTTTATTACTTATGGGACAAATACAAGAAACTGAATGGAACCTGAAATCAGATTTTTTTTAACTTTTTTTTTTTTTAAACAGAACAAAAATCCCACTTAAAGCATTGTATCTTCTGTTTTAACCACAGGACAAACTGAAGTGTTGTAATACAGATTTATACAGCAAGAAGGGTATGGAAAGCAAGCTTTATGAGTACTACACACTATTTTAAGTACCAGACCTATCTGAAACCTGGATATCTGGGAATGCAGAACTAACATATAGAAAACACAGCATCCTTAGTCTTTAATCCTACAAACTTCCACACAGGTAGACACCACCTGCATTCCACAGATTAATTTGCAGCACAAGCAGTTTAGTGTGTAAAATGATGTTAGGAGCTACGCTCTTGAAAAAGCCTAATGAAGTCAAAGGCATTGTAATCTCACCAGTCTGACAATTTCAGTTACAAACTTAAGATAAAATACTTTCAATGGTATTTAAAATTTCCTATTTTCCTATCGAATGCAAATGTTGATCTAAAAAAAAAAGGATTTAGATTTACCAAAAGCAAACTGAAGAAGTAAACCCTAAAAAGAACAAACTGGACTGGGCCTGGCCTTTCTTGCTATCTCAGTGAAGACTTTTACCTCTGGTAAAAGAAAGAGGTAGGATTTTTAACTGACAGTGGACATTTCTTTTCCCCATCAAGATAAAATTATTGTAGTCATAAAATTTGAGAGATTGAAATGTTATCACCTCAGCTGAAATGCTCATAACTAAGATGCTTTGTGAAAGAAGATCAAATCCAGGCTAATTAAATAGTATCCAGAAATTTGTTCCATTCATTTTAGACCTAAGTTTTAGTGTACTGATATTCCCCATAGCTTCTCTAAAGGGTTTGGAAAAAACAAGCACATTGTGCGCAGCACGTTACCAGAGTTTAAAGGACTTTGTAGGTACAGATAAAGCTGTGAATTTGTACTCCCACCCTTGACAAGCCTGCGATTCTCTGCTCAAATTTTTTAAAGAGCTATATAGTGCACCTCCCAGTAGATGAGCCATGGGAGTACAATTATCTCTTTTTATTACATTCCCCATGCAAGGCAACCCCAACCAGCACTAACACACATCAGAGGTGCACATTCAGGTAAGAATTACAATGCAAGTGACACAGTAACTCAAGTCTCTCCAAAAACATGGTGCTTTTATATACCCATTAAGCAAAGTTATCAGGACTGCTCACAGTTTTCTCACTTTCTATCCCTGTGAACTCAAGTAACTTCGATCATTTTAAAAGGAGAAGCAGCATAACTTGATACCCATGTAATTATTCTCTGCCCCTCAGGTGGTCTTCACTTGCCTGCCTTTGCTCACTCAGACTTTTCTGTGAAGATAAGGATCCTCTTTGATCTCTAGCTACCCCCGTGGGGGAAGAAGACATTCCTTTTGCTGTGGAACCACGTCGGTAATTTTGTTCCTGTGGATGATACAACTATAGTCTCCTCAAGAAACTTTATCTCTGTCATTTTTTTCTTACTCAAAACTTGCCCTGGCGTACGTTTTATCTTATTATTTCAAGGTTACTGAAAATAAATTCAGATGAAACCTATACTGTTGGAAGGTGACATATTTGTGTACAGAAATATTATTTCAGACACTGGTATCTTATCGGTGCAACTCTTCATACAGGGAAAAGAGATAACATATGTATTGTGAAAGAGCATGTGTGGATGTGCTCTGGTTTTCAGATATATGCATGCCCAAAGTGTCTTCTAGAGTCTCCTAAAAGAAGCAATATTCAACCTTACTGTTTAATTCTCCAGATGAATAAAACTTTTCAATTGTTTTATGGGACAGAAACAACAACACAAACCTAAACATTTAAAAAAATCAGAACATTTTCCTTGCAAGTCCTTTGTCCAGTTCTAGTCCCAAGAGAAATGCCATTTAGCACACACCTCACTGTTTTCAAATCCCTCTGTGCATTTCAAATTTTCTCCTTCATTCTGAGTATCAACCTGTAATCACTAGTGTTCTCTCTCAGACTAAAAGCATAGTGTCTTCTAAATATAGACAAAAGTAGCCTGACAGCTGCACAAAGAACTAATTAGGAACCTCTTTACATTTACTCTAAACCATGCAATTGACATACGAATCCAATCATATCTTCCTAATATGCTCACAACATTTTCAAAGTCAATGACTGTCACATTTACTCCAGATCACTCAAGAGATGTCATTTTCCCCACTATTTCTACAAATCTATTTTCAGGGCCACAGTTCAGTTTGATAATTCCTTAGCAGCTCCTTGGAACGGATGCCTGGTGAGACTTACGACTGCCCATTCACAACTGTATTTTGTTTCAGTTTTTCCCCCTTTTCGTAAATAATTGCTGTTTCTATTTGTTTTGAGTATCACACACTTACCTTCAAACCTCTTCAAATCATTAGCTGCATCAAGAACTTGCTACCTACATAGTTGGTTATTTTTTTAATAATACAACATTTATTTTAACCCTTTTTACAGTAATATTTTGATTATTCTCCAAACAGCCACCCACTGGTGCTACCTTTAAAAACAGGTCAGTGATGCCAGCCTTACAGTTTTGTTTTGACTTCAACTAGCTTTGTATAACTGAGGTTCCTCTGCATCCTGGAAAAATTTGAAGGAACCCCAGAGCCCAGCAGAAACTGTTTGGATTACCTCAGAAAGAGAAGGATTCTCTTGCTGCCCTAAAATAATATATTTTAGGACTAGATAAAAGTTCCCATAAATACAGGACAACCTCCAGTGTTGCTTATTATACTGCAAAATAACCTGTTCAGCTCTATAAGAATCTTATTTAAAAGATGATCTAACCACCTTAGGCTCAAAGAACTTTTAGTCTTTGCACAAATATTTGCATTTTCTAATTCTAAAGAGGTTTCTTTTCCCTCTTGCAACAGAAAAGCTCCAATTTCCAGCCAAAACAATGCAATCACCCAAGTGAGCTACCACACCGCCCCTCCTGTCCTGCCCAGTATATCCAGACTCACACCTAGCTAGTTTCACACCTGTATCCCCCTGGTTTTGTCATCTCTGGAACCACAGTACAGCCTTCACATAACTAACATTGACAACATCATATTTAACATAAAAGAGGAAAAAACCCATCGGAGTTTGCTTCTGAACACTCATTCCTTCTCCTATAATCCCAGGAATTCTTTGTTGGGAGAGAAAAGGTCAGTCAACGGGGAGATTCTTTTTAAGATGACAGATTCATCTTTTAGATCACTGAATCTGAGATAGCTTTAGAAAGCACTTGTAACTGTTAACGATAAAAGGTTTTGACATGATTGGCCCACTGCTCCCATGGGACAAAACCCTTTTTGAATAGCACATCAAGATCATCCAGTACATGAACCTACTTCACATAATAGGATGTTACGATGTTAAAGGCAGATATTGTCAAGACATACAGGAATACTGCAAGATTTAATTACGCCCTTACAGTGTTTTAAATGCATTTGATGGGCTATATAGGCTGGATCCAAAGATTACCACACTCTATGAAAATACTCCTACTGACACAAAAGGTGCTCTGAAGCAATTATTCAGTTACTTGAAATTCTTACTCTGTTTGCAAAGCCATTCAGCAGATCTGTCACTTACAAACTGTCAGCTTGCCATGCAAGGAGCAAGAGTTCAGAATTAATATATTTTTATAAAATTACATAGTCATGGGAAACAGACAAGCATGATTGCTCCTATGAAAGACATCCAATAAAGGGGTTTTGATAACTTTGCAAGGCAGTTGGAATGAACGGAGCACAGAAATGTGTCAGCAGAAGAAACAGAGCTCAGATTAATTAAGAAACCACAATGTTATAAAACCAAGAGGAAGCAAGCAGGAATGTGTTCGATAGTCAAGGTCAAAACTGTAAAATAAGAAATCTGCAAGCACGAGCAGACGGAAGTTCTTTAGTTCTTGCAAAAAAACCCCAAAATATGGCATTTTAAATGTATAACTGTACTGCAAGACACTTTCAGTTAAACAGTTTTAAAAGAACATTTTATGAAGTTTAAGATATAAATGTCAAAAATATCCCTTCTCACTCTAACTGCATGTTGACCAAATGCCTTCCTGATTTTAATGGAATAGCAGTACCATCATTCTATTGCACTACAATAAAGCTTCCATTGAGTTTCAGCATGCAACTCTGAGGTAGCCATGGGATGGGTTGGGGGTGGGGCTATTTTCTGTAAATCTGAAACCACTCAGCTACTAGGAGAAACTATAAAAAAAAAAAAAAAAAATCTATTTCATGAAGACAACCTGAGGAGGGCCTTTCAGCAAGTTCCAATTTTTCTCCCAATGTCACATAATCTTATTATACCAATCAAAAATCAAACAAAAAATTATGAAAGTAAACATGTGAAGATCAAGCCCCCGCCTTCTTGAGCCAGTCAGTACTTGGTGCAATCTCACCCTCTTCTGGGCCACATACTTGAGCAGCAGACCAGAGCATTAAGGCACCCCTTAACATACCTGGTTTATTCTTCTTCATTAATGGGAACAGTAACAGCCTGGTACATCTGTGCTTGGACCTTCACACTCCTGTTCCTTCCCTACTTGGGAAGAATCCTAATAATCTGTCACCTCCTGACAACCTGGTACACCTGTGCCCAAAACACGATGCCAGAAAAGGTCTGAGCCTGCACAACTGGTGGAAAGCACCAGAATATTTCATCATCCAATCTGGACCAAAGTGGAAAAGTACCTGACAGGAGTCAATTGTCTCAGACCTGATAAATAGCAATTCTAAGTGAGACCCTTTAGAGCTCTCCAGCAGGCTGTGACCAATATCTCCACTGAGCTGAGACACCTCTCAGGCACAGACTTCATGAGAATCACCTGCTAAGGCAAAGCCAGCCTTCTTGAGTCTCAGCTACAGCTGATGAGGAATGCTGACGCATGGTATTTACTCTATAGAGTTAAAATTTAACTCTAAGTTAGCTCCCTTCACCCACCTCTCTACTTGAACACATTTAAATACATACATTTGCCTTTACAAGTGTTAGTAGCATATATCACCTGGCCCAAATAATTCTGGTTGTCTGTTTTATGGGGTTCTAGAGAGACAGAGAGAGATACATATATGTGTGTGTATCTATACACATATGTATCTATAAACTTTGATTTAAGATACCTTGTAGTAAGTTACTGTGAATCTTCAAATCTAAGTCAGTCACCGTTTTGATTATATTTTACTGAATTACTTGTAAAACTTTAAAATTAGACTATCATAAGGTACGATGAAAATGTAACCTTTGATTTACCTTACACTATTAATACATTCTAAACTAAATCATAACTGTGTTAAACGCCTTCATCCATGGCAACATGACCTCAAATAATTCAACTGTTCTAAGAAAATCTCCACATTTACTTTTGTAAGAGACACTTTTGTGGCTGAATCCACAATTTTCTTCAATGACACCAACCAATAATATAGAAAATGGTGTAAAGTAATGGCTATTTGGAGGCACATCACAATGAGGAGCACATCAGTGCTCAACACTGAAGCACTATTACAGTCAGTAAAGTGATAAATTGTCTCCTGCCAAGGCAAAGAGAAATCTAAGAATATTACTAAAATTAACTCCCGTACTGGTAGGTAGAAGATTATGTTAGACAGGAGAAAAAAAAATTAAAATTAGGAAAAACACTGAACTATATTCACAGCAACACTGTCAGCATGTTGACAGCGGCAAAAATCAAGTCGTTGGAGTTACTATATTATTTTATACAATTATATACAATTATTTTTGTAAGCAAGCCTAAAATGCTCTCTCACATATATGGCCTACCAAGGAGACCAAAACACCTCTTGTCCCAAGGCGCATAGTTTTCCTTTCAAGCAAAGATCCTAGAAGTAGTATAATGATATGCACACAACTCACCATCTAAAATTCTTTCCAACAGTTAAGACACATTATCAAAAGCTTCTTGATGTATTAGGAATATAAATCTAGACCCGTAAAGCAATTGCAGCTTTAATAACTTCAAAGTTCAAGTAAATGATGTTCTAAAGTTTCACTACGAATAGACTGTAAATCACATCTAACTAAACTCAATTTATTTTCTGCTACCAGTGATTTCACTGAAATTCTTCTTCTGCCTAGATTTAAGCAGATACAGAGTTCCTTACCAAAGTTGGATATTAGTCACTGTCTCTTCTCAGAAGAGAGGAAAGAGAAACTGCTATAGTGCATCGTCAAAACAGGAGCAAATATTATCTGACATGACTGTTTTTAAGTTGAGTACATTTTAGGTTGACTGCATGCTTCCAACACCGAGTTTGTCTCAATCATTATATCTGAAAGTACAAATTTCAGGCTGTTAAGGGAAGCAGGAGAACAGTATTTTAATATCATGCTTCTAGAACATTAACTGTAATTTCCAAATAAAGACTGCAAGCTGCAATTGCACTAATACACATTTTCCTGTTACCAGTTACTCCCAACTAGGAGCTCACACTACAGAGTAAATTGCTAGATTGTTAAAGTTCCTTCTCTGTGGTTTCATTAACTGAAATGTTTTTCCTGTGCCTCTTAACCAAACCTCTCAAATTTTTCTCACATCCATATATACAGAGTACAACTACCCCACTGAAAAGATCATCAAAATTAATGAAGTAATAAGGACACTGAGTTAAAGTCTTGAATTGCTTTCAAGATTATTTTTTTTAGAGATTAAGTGTTTTAAAAGCATAGCAGATGATTCTCATTAATACACATAATGATGTAGAGAATTTGGTTTGCTCCTGACAAATCTAAAATGCACTAAATCATATCTTCTGTAAGTATGGGGAAAATACTTTCTAGAAATTATACCAAATGCACCAAAGGGGACCACATTCATATCAGTATTTGCAGAGTTGGATAGCTAAATATTAGACAAATAAATGTTTGTCCAAGTTAGCAGAAATACAGGGTTGTAAGTCATATTTTTTAGCACATGGTAGAAATCTTCCCAAGAAAAGCACTTTTAACTCAGGTGCATTTTTCCACTGTCCAAGAGAAGATTGTAAGGTGGTTATCACTTCATGTAGGTAGAGAAAGATACCCATTACTGAGGGTAGATGATGTGCAAGCTGGAGTTAAACTGCACGAGACTGCAAAAAGTGGAAGCTTTCCAAGTGAACAGTTAAGGAAAATAAACACTGAATCATCTTACCTCAGATGATTAATCTACCATTTCAAAAGAAGAATTAATTCTTTCTTTGTTCCCCACCACCAATTGATGTTTGGATCCAGTTTTCCTGGGGTAGCCTTTGACCTGCTTTGGCAGGGAATCTCTATTCCAGTCTCTGCTCGGTCCCTTTGGATAACAGTTGTTCACTTTGAGCAAAATGGTCATGACCTTATAGGTTGTTAAGACAATAATTATAATAAATATTTTATAAAGTCCCTATAGAAGAACGAGGTTATTTTCTGACCTCTTTCATCCCCAGTAAATAACTTCTACAAAAGGAATGTTGTGAGGTTAACCTTTCCCCTCAAGCGTAGGAGACTGATGACAGCTGGGTCAAGGACACTGAAGCAATTGGCTGTCTGAAATAGTCTAGAGCTTGCTTTCTTATGCTTGGATGGTGTTCCTGCTCGTACACTAACACACAGAAAGGAATATCCCTCTTCTCGCTTCCCTCTCTTCTGCTATACAAGAGTAGTAGTGCTTTGAAAAGAGGTATGTATGTTCAGCACTGCCTGGGCTCCCTCATATCCTGAGACTCAATAAGATATTAGCATCACTAACAACATTCCATCATCTCATTATAGATTGCTGTTACTAGCTCCAGAGTAGTACTGGGGTTTTTTAGCTTACTGGAGTCAGATTTGGCATGAAATTAACAGTTTGTGTCTGATAGCTGAAACATTCTTGGCAAATATGGGATTATTCTATGAAGGTTTTGTTGACTTTCCATAAAAGAAAGGTAAAGACACATGTATTTCTAAAGCTAGGCAGAGAATCAGTTCCAGCACCCAACTGGGCTTGATGCTGAGTAGACTCAGATGGATGCTCAGTAACTCCAGAAATCAGATCCATTACACTCCACATCTTCACTTTTAGCCAATTAGGCACCTGATTTTAGATGCTCAGCCTTGAAATATTTCTTCCCTTCTCACTGTCCTCCCAGATTTGCTGACTATTGCTTGGTTTGTTTCAAAAGCCATTCCTACAACCAGTAAACATCAAATAAGTTTCTTTTTGATAGCTGTACAACAGAAGAGAGCAACATTTCAAACCTACTGTCAAAACACATATCAACGGAGGGGCCTTTGGCCCCACTTGGCTGCCTTGGGAACACAACTCTTGGAAGGGTGGATTTGAGTCAATGATTTTGTCACACAAGGACACACATGCTCAGCCAATAAACAGCATGTGATTTATATCACTAAGAAAGCTGAATCTGTGAAACTGCAAGTGACTTTTTATTTATTAAAACTTCTGGCAGGATAAGCCGTAATTTGATTTTTTATTGTCAGCCTCATAAGAAAATATGACTGCTGAAAGAGAAATCCTATTTGCAGCAGAAGAGGTAGGGAAGTCCAGTCATGCACAACACTACACCCATGCAAATGACTGATTCTGTGACTTTCTACAGACATGCACCGCAGTTGCAAGGAAAATCAAAAGCTTCTAACATTGAATGCTGATGAATTAGCAATTATCTTCTGCTGTCAGGTCTCACCATTTCACAACAAAAAGGCCACAGCAGAAAAATTTGAACACCATTCCTGACACTATTCAGATTCACCCTGGTGTAAGTTGCTACCACACCATTGTAAGATGCATTATACCCAAATACTTTTAGTGTTACTTAGGTCTCTAGCAAAAACAAGAGGTGTCGAATAGATCTAACAGGCTGACATGGTCCATCAGAAATGCCTTGGTACTGATAAGGAGATGGAAGACAACACAACCATACTGGTTTTCTAGAACACATATAAAATTAAGCATTAAAATTAAAACTTTTCCCAACAAGTTAGATCTTTGGTAACCATAAATTTAGAGGAAAACAGCATGTTCCTTCCATGTGTTCAGGTTTTTAAAATCCTTTAACAGGGTTTTTCTTCTTTTCTTTTTTAAACCACCCTGACAGAGACAACAAAAAAGGATTAGTCAACATTCTACAGCCACAAAAGCTAAACTTTATTTAGAGAAAAAATTCAAAAGGCATAAAGGTACTGGATATCTAACATGTTTTAAAATTGCTGCAGATACCCAACACTTCATCTAGTACTAAAGATATGTAAACAATAACTAAATGCTTCCTGTTAAACCTCTAACAAATAGTTGTATACCCCAAGTCACAAAGGACACATACCAAGCATCTAAATGTATGCAAATGTCACACAAGTTTAAAATTGCTTAATTGTATCAAGAACTTGGGGATGGTCAAACATAATACATGAGATACTGGATTCAATCAGTCTGTCTCACAAGGAAGTTTACTTTTTTCCCCCCTAGGTAGAATAAATAGAGGACTTCATTCTTGCAAGTCAGGATGCAATCACTGAAGTCTCCAGAACTTCATCTAACTGCTTGCCATCACACAGTTCTTTTAAGGCACATCTTTGACAACTATTTTATTTCATAGGCTATTGTACCTTCATCATCAGAAACTCAGTCCCACAAGGTTTAGTCCAAAAGAAGATCCAGCCGTGCAGAGCTCATTAGTCAGAACATTAACACCAATCCTCTTACATCAGGGTAACTACACCAGTCTACAAGAGAGACATCAAAATGAACAGTACAACTTCTTTAGCCTGGGTTGCAGCTCTTGCTCTTACCTGGCAGCAGTCCATCTAGTCAGGAAGTACTAGGGAAATAGGATCTCAGGACGGAAGCAAAGCATTTAAAAAGCTTTGCTCAATGCAGGTCATACTGATTAAGACCTTTTAGGTCCCTTCTGGTATTACTGGACTGAAAAAAGGCTGCAGGATCAGTCTCCTTCGAATTCAAATGCATCACTAATCTGCATTTAACAGAGCTGATTTTACTTTACACAGTTCATACACAGCTACCTGAACGCTTCTGCTCTTCTTACCTTTAGCAGGGAGGTACAAAGGTACAAGTGATGATAATCACTACATATACTTCTATATTTCAATGCTATATACATGAAAACATGTAATGAACTTCTCTGTAGACCTTAAAATACTGAAAGCAATGACACCAGCACTCTTCGGGTGAGTTTTCTGGATTTTTTTTTTTGCTTTTAAATAATCAAATGTAGTATTGTATAAAATCAAAATAAAGCACAGCCTTTGACTGCTTGTATTGTCATACAGGCAAGAATCCACTTAAGAAAAGCTTAGTCATGGGAAGATGTCTTGCTTCCCATGCTCTCATGTTTGTCATCCTACAATAAAGAAATGCTCTATCACTTGAATACGTGCAATTGTCATTTTCACATAATTTTATTCCTTCTCCTCTTCCTTCTTTCACTCCCCCTAAGCACAAATTACCCTGAAACCCTCCCTTCTGCTTTGGAATCCATAGTGTTGAGTTCTTCCAAGCTGAGTATCACTGGTGTTGATTTACTCTGAGTCATTTTCCTGACTACTAACACTAAATCAAAACCTGGCACTTCAGAATTTAGCTAAGAAGGATTCTGGCAAGGCATCCCAAGTTAGAAAACAGAGTGCTGCCTTCAGAATAGAGGGTGTCTTTAAAGATGAATCCCTTCCCTGCCTCTTTAAATCCTGGGGAGAAAAAAACATTGAACACAGGGGAGGAAGACAAGAGCAGGCTCAGTAAGAAAAACATCATTTTGAATCTTGTCAGCTGTAAGAGAAGAGGTGAAGCTTCTCTTGCTTTACTACAATCACATTAGTAAGATCAGTTGTTCTAAGCCAATTTCATCAAGAGCATGTCCTAAATTCTCCCTGCCTCTATCTTATTTTCAACATAAAATCCCACTCTTCCTAAGCAAAGCACATTTCAGAGCACTTAAATGGCTTTGTATTTCCAAAATGAATATGTAATTCCAGTGAAAATTTAAAATGACAAATACATAAAAATAGTAACACTAGAGGTAACGAAGATGATGTCATATAGCAGTACCACAGTGAGTTTTAAAATCTAGTCCAGAATTATCCACTTCCTTGCAATTTTGATTAAGCAAGGGAACTCCACTAAGAAAGGGTTTTCTCAGAAGAATCATGTGATGACAGTGAGGGTTAATTAGACCACAGCTTTAATTATCAGACAATAATGTGAAGGTCATCAGTTTTCTCACTAGCTGTCCCCTGGTTAATGCTGTCAGTCACATCCACATCTCAGGCTCCAGCTGATATCACACAGCCACAGCATAACAGAAGAAAAAAAAATCCCATCTGAACCAAGAACATTATATTCTGAACCTTAGAAAATCCAAGTACAGAAAACCCAAGAAAGCACCTATCAGACAGACTTCTGAACATGCACACTTCTCTACCCAAGGCCATACAGTATTTAGAATGTTTTACAAACCTGACTTCAGACAAAACCACTGAAATTCAACATGTTACAATGGAATGGGAGACAAAATCAACCCTATCTCTCTAGAACAGAAACTGTGTTCTACTCCCCTGGTTTCTCTTCACTATTTTCTCCCAAGAACTTCTTAGCTTGAAAAGAATGGCATTATCCTGATTATTTGCCAGCCTCTGTTCAGCCTTACTAGTAGACACAAACCTCTCTCACCACCATAAGCACCGGCTGAGCATACACTATGAACCTTGCAGCCCCTGCCCAAACACAACTGAGGTCTTGCTGTGGCCTGCATTGTACCTCACCCCAGGCTGAGCATTAGAGAAGCCCCAAACATTGTCAAAATGAAAAATCTCTCAATAAACCCACTGTGGGAAAAATTCCCAACAGGCAATGCCTGTTGAGTTACTTGTGCATGGCTCAGTGACAGCTAGGATTAAGGTTGATAGAAAGTCTAACACTCCCAGGACCCCACCAGTGACCACACTGACCTGTCTTGAGTAAGCTACTGATGTCAACTGCTACCCATTGCTCTCTGCAGAGAGCCATCTCTTCCACCAAACTGGCTTCTGAAAGCCATCACCTCGGTATTACAATAGCCAGCTGTATTTGAAGGCGTAGTGGAGAGGTAGTAACTTTCTTGAAACATGCTCAGCCACTTCTACTGGCAAGAACACTAAATGCAAGCGCTTGCTTCAACGCAAATATTCACAGTAGCATCATGTTCATTTGCCACGTTCTAAAAGCAGTAAGCAGATTCAGACTTGTGCTGCTCTTATCCCCATCCACAAGCAACCACAGATCCTGAAAGGAAAGTAACTGGCATGTAGAACTAAATCATTTATGGTGTTAAAGCTAGTTACTTCTCTGATTTCTGAAGCCATATACTACACTAGTTTTCACAGCTTTATCTCCCATTCATATCAATACCTCCCAAAAGAAAAAAGATTATACAAAACTACAATTTTAAAACCTGTAAGAGAAGTTGATTTGGGTGGAAAGAAGCATTTGCCATATTTATTCTCAGCCCCATCACTAAAGACAGTCTTTATTGCAACAGACACATTCATTGCGATACAATTTTCCTGGTATATTCCCTGTGCACAAAGTGGAAAAGCAGCAAAAAAAGAACTGAAAACATGCAGGATAGAATCATATAGATGCAGATACTTCTTATTTCCAGAAATAAGATAAACAAGAAGGAGGAGAAAGTGCTATGGTGATAATTTGCTTCCTTGAGGCAAAATTGTTTTTAAAAACAATTGATTTTTAATGTGTTATGATCAGGCAACTTTTCTGTTTCATTTCCCTGAAATCAGACTGTAGACCTCTGCTATGGTGATGAATTTCTTTTGGATATTAGGGGAAGTATCTCAATGGCTACGCACAGGCAAACCTCTGCATATATAACTAGTTTAGCATATGCAAACGTGTGTACTCAGTAAAGAGCTCCTATTTCTGGAAACCAGACCATTAAGGCACATTTTGTCTTTTTGTGACACAGTTAGTTATCAAATCTGAAGTACTCGCCTCCTCATGTAGAGTGCAATTATCCAGTCTTCACCCACACAGGGTTCGGGGTTGGGTTTTTTTGTATTTTCACTCTCCATTTCTAATTTTTCCAGGCTCTGATTTAGTAGACTGTGTCCCAAGGGTGATTTCCCTCTGAACTGTGTTTTCCTTTAAGACACCTGCACTCTATGAGAAGAGGCAGCTGCAGTAATATTGACTGTAAAACACATGAGCAGAATGGCAAGAAGTTAAAAAATCTGATGTCAGATTCACATTAGCATTTTAACACTATCTTTAGTAACTGCCTCTTAGCAAAGAGAAATATATAGGAAATTTAACAGGTAAAAGAGTTTAATCAATTTAGAACCACGATCAAATTCTAGGACTAAGTTTTTGCACAAATAACTTACATTTGACACTTCAATGCAATGGCAGCTTATTACATTATAAATGTGATATCTCTGCTCCTACAGCATCATTTGTCTATGTTTTCTAACAAAAATGGATTAGGCTGTGATTGCCGTAGTAAGGAAGATATAACTAACATTCATAAAAGTCAACTGTAAACACCTACTACATCCATTTTGCATATATTAACCTGAAAAGCCAGTGCAGAAGTACACTTCAGGAGAGGCTAAATCCATTCACATTTTCAAAAGCAAGAAAACTGTGATCACAGTTGACATTCATTCTTCAGCTCAACCCTAAGGCTGTGGATATCGTGGCTCTTCCAACGTTACATCAGGTTCTCAGCACCTTGTAAAACTCAGCACAACAGGCTGCTTCCATAGCTGATTGTCAAAGAAATATTGAATTCTCTTATTATTTCTAACATTTCTCCAGAACAAGACTTCCTATCCAGTCTTTTACTGTTTAACATTATTAATCCATTTATTTTGTGGTGGCATAAAGCAATAAACAGATACGACTCTCCTAGTTTAAGATCTGATTTTATTTTTTTCTTTAATGAACACTCATGAAGGCCTTGTACATTCATTTTTTTCAGGTGATAAAAAAAAGCTATCAGCCTCATTTATAGAGCTGGAACATATGTCTCTGTGGAGCAGCAGCGAGAGTTCAACACATGGAAAGTCTACAGCAAAGACAGAAACAGAGCAACTCCGCCATTAATTCCCCCATCATCGCAATAGATTGCTTTACCCCCCTTTTCAGCCTCCTCTGACTGTAACATTGTGAATACGTAAATAGACACAAAGTTTGGGGACATCATTGTTACTACAATTGTTTTATCTCATAACCGGCAACTATTTTCCTAGAGGCTTCTTCCTTCACTTTTTTGGGGCCCCTATCTCGCAACAGTGACTCATCCAGCAGGCTCTTAAAATCGCCTACTTTATCTAAGGAACGCTAGCTGCCCCTAGCTGCATGGAGTAGCAGCACAATACTACATCATTTGCATATGATCAATTACACACAGAATTCCCACTGCCGTATAACAGAGAGACCACCACACGATTACCTTTCTCAACAGCTGCCCTTTCTTACTGGGACTCTATAAAGCATATTTCTTTTTACCAACAGATTATAATCGGGCTTTGGAGCCCTTCAGAACTACCAAGACACGTCACAATCAATTATTTCCATTTACAGAGTCAACTACTGTTGCCTTATTTCTACTTTGCTTAGGGCCTGTTGCTGTGGCAGAGAAGGTGCACGGTGTTATGTGTGCTCACAAGCTTCAAACCTTCACCTGTATCTCCAAAGAGCTGTAAGGACATTCCTACATGATAGAAAGGAAAAAAAAAGTCATGTTTGCTCTAAATATGATTCAGAATGGAAAGAGACACCTGAGCAGGAACCTCGTCTGCCTTCAGCTTTCTAGTGCACTCATACGCGCTTGGCATACACACTAACACCAAGGAGTTTGGGGGTGTAAAATCTCACACAAGAGTTCACAAAGTCTTTAAAAGAATGGGGCTTGGGGAGTTTTGGGTTGTTGTGGAGGGTTTTTTTTTTTTGCTCTTGTGTTTTTTTTAAGTTGCTCTTTCTGCTGGTCCCTTACTCTTTCGTGGTAAAGTTGAGTCACAGTAATTTTAAATACCATAAGCATGGAAATATGGGCTTTTACTTACTGGATGAATGATTTAGAAGAAAAGTGTTTTGTGACAACAAATAAGACTTAGGCAGACGGTGAGAAAAAAAAACAAAGAAGATGAGACACAGGCAAATAGATTCTGAAAGTAACATGGACAAAAGTCTTTGACACTCTCAGCCTTTTACTGACACTAACCACATGAGTAACCTCTGCTCAGTCACACATTTTTACTAGGACAACTCTGACCTGCACTGGCAACACCTTTAACCTGCAAAAGTCACTGGGCTCATTCTTGCACTTAAGAGGGTAAAAAGAAAAGGACATATGAAAAGTCTTACGGAAAACAAGCATAAAGCTTTTAAGTGCATTAAATTTTTAAGGATGCATCACATTTGTAGTTTATGGAGAAGAAATGCTTGTTTTCATCATGAGGAAGATAACCAGTAAGATGAGAATGCAACATTCAAGACACAAAGTGAGCACTGCCCATCTCAGGCTCAGCCAAAAAGCTGCCCTCATACTATTAACAATCATCTTAGGGATGAACAGAGTGTAAGAGAGAGGATGGAATGAGCATTTCTTTGCCCTTTGTTTTTCCCAACTGGTGACAGTCTGGCTGTATTACATGAAATGCAGTTGTACATTTGTTCAGACTTAGAACTCCTCCATCCACAGGTCAAATTCCAGAGTCACCATCCTTGCACAAAGTTTACCCTGACAGACATTAAAGCAACTTTTAATATTACTTTTTCCCCCTCTACATTTTCAAGTCATCATATCAGCTTCTTTAAGCAGTTTGACATAATAGTAAATGCTCCAGGAAAAGCCTATAAAAGGCCATTATTTATGGCTCTAGCTCCTTAAAAAATTGAAGGCACAAGTTTTAGTTAGACTGTATCAAGATGCACTCAGAGCAGTACAATTTGTATAGAAGAGATTCATCTCATTTTTATCTTCACTAATAAAAATGCAATAAGAAAATAAAATTTTGAAGGCCTTTAGATAATGATGTTCCTACCATGGCATTCATTTCTGAAGCAATCATCCTCTAGGTTTTAAATAGCTGGGGTTTTTGCTAGCAAATCAAGTAATTTCTAAACTCTACACTTTTTGTATATATGTATAGAGAGGTACAGATTTACATTTTTTTAAAAAGCAGAGACTTAGATACATTAGGAAACCATAAAAATTCAGTTAGACCCCAGAACTATCTAATGAGGCATTACACAGACTACCACTGAGTTAAACATCTGTGAGAACCATCAAAGGTAAGAAAAAATTCCCTACTTCACATTTGGTATTTACTCCTATAAGAGATGTTAGCTAGTAATGTTCCAGACTGTTTTTTAAGTTCTCTTTGTGGCATGGAAACGTTCACTTTGGGGAAAAAAACCTAGGTAGCTTAGCATAGCTGTGTCTGTTATGCATAGTTCTGGACTGAGATCAGATTCTTTGAAAAGAAGCTGCTCAAGAAGTTTGCTCTCTACCTCACTCTTCAATCAAGTCAGGCCACATAATAGTATATGCTGTTAAGAGTTTTCAAAGGAAAAAGAAGAAAAAGAAAAAGGGAAGAAAGAGATACTCCAAATATAACCTTTACTCCATTCTTCTGTCTTGCAAAGCATTTGCCGTAATTTGAGGAAGGTGGAAAGTTCAGATCAGAAAAGAAAAATTTTGGTACAAAAAAAAAGAAAAGGAATCCTCACACTAGAAATTGAGATTTACTTTTGTTGTAATTGACCGAAGACATCTCTTTTCTTACAAACTGAGAAACAGTTTGAAAACACTTTAGAGATGAAGTAGAACAAAATCTTTACAAAGAATTAAGAAGTTTAATTCAAATTCACAGCTTCTGAACCCAACAAAAAGTCTCAGAGAACCTTGTTTTGAGATTATCCCACAGTGAGAAGTCATTAACTTGTATTGCTCCTCTTCCCAGGACACACACTTAATGGGTATTAACCAGTGAAAAATACAGAGCATAGGTACGTAGTATCAATTATACCATGAATGCTCTCCAGAGCTTTGAAGCTGAGTAAACGCTCCTGACCACACTTGGCTGAGTTTTGCCTTGAGAAGAAAACCCCAGCTGAACTGCACTTCATTTGGGTTAGCATCTTCACATATCTTCTACAGTTAAGACATTACAATTCACCCACAGTACCCCAAGGATACTTACATTAGCATGATAAAACACACTATTAAGTAAAATACTTTTAAAATTTCATTTCGGTTTGAGATGCCTAAAACTCTGATAGCAAAAGTTCTGACTTTTTATTTTTTATTTTTACTTTTTTATTTATTTTTATTTTTACTGCCTGCCACCCAGGCATACAAGAGTTTGTCAGATTCAGCAGTTACTACAGACTGTAACTGGGAGTAATGTTAAGGGAGGTTGGCATTTCTACTCTTTTTTCTCCCCAGACATAAACCAATTGTAAAGTCTACTTTACTGAGAAACTCTCTATACCTGTAAATTAGCATGAAAAGGCTGCAAAGAGCTGTAGAAATCATCTAGGACAAAGGACTGTTACTGACAGGGAAAAACAAAATATGGTCTAGCTTTAGTGTGCTCAGGAGAGGAGGTCCTGTCCCAGAGGGAGGTTGAAAGTAATCACAAGCGTCAAACAACTGGGCAGGTCAGAAAAAAAATAGCATTTCAATAGAAAGGTTTCAAGGCTGACAAGTTTATCTTTTGATATATGAGGACAAACCAAATGTTTTTAACAAAGTTTCACATAAAGTTAAGGAGAGATCTGACCAAGAGCAGCAGTCTGTTTGGTTGCTCACCTGAATTTACCATATCTTAAAGCCCGGGAGCACCAGCATCCCTGACTAATACCAGTACTATAATCAGTACTATTAAGTTCTTTGTGATTAAAGGTGTTCCACCATAAATCTCTTAGGGTTTTTTTCTGGTTTTAATTCACTTCTTGATAGCTTTCACAATGCCATGGTACCATCCTATGGTACCATTCTATGATTCTATGATTCATCCTGCTGCATCTCTGAAATGTTTAGTTTCACTTCATGTTACCAAAAGCATGACATCATTTGCGAAGACCAGTACTGTATCTTGTGAAGACCAGTACTGTATCTTGTATGCAACAGGAAGAAGTCAGTAGCTTAAAAAAGACAAGCAACTTCTTTATGGATGAAATAAGAGGTCTAAATGCATTTTATTGCCCCACACGCCCCCCCTAGCCCCAATATTTCTGCCCCATTATATCTGAGTACAAAAAGGCTTTATGACAGAAGCTCAGAAGCTAACCATCTTCTGCTATTCCCTGATTAGACATTATATATGTTGCCACTGCTAAACATATCGTAAATCAGAGATATGAAGGTATCATATCATCCTTGCATATAGATTTCCTCATAACCTGCCTTGGGCTTAATTGAACAATTTGTTATGCTTTGGTATTACAGATTGTCATGAAAATAACGAGAGAAGCTTCCTTAAATTTGAAATACAGCAAACTTGGTTTAAAAATCACATTCTGCACAAATTTGATAAGTTGGTCTAGTTTTCCATCTATCTGCCATACACATCAGCAGATATTGGTCACGTCCTGAAAAGCACGAGGAACATAACATTAGTTTTCAACAGCGATCACTGTAGAGTCAATCACATTCAGTAAAGCCTGGTTGACTTTAACAGTCAGATATGGCCAACAGCAACGGAGTTTCACCAGGATAAATCTGACAAAGCATCTTTACTCTGCAAAGGGTATTTCAGTGCAGAAATTGAAATACAGCTACACAGAACCAGAGTTGGTTTACTATCTAAAAAAATTATGTCCAAGTAGACAAATATTTTAGTTAATGGACTAACATTAATTGAGAAATAAATTAGTCATGATACATTTTGCAATCAACCTGCATGCATAAAACATTGGGAATATTTTCAGTAATCAAAACAACCATGTCTATTTAATAGCTTACTTTTTCCAATTAAAAGAATCTACCATGAAAAGGGATGAGAGCAAGAAAATATTATTCTTGTGTACAGTAATATTTAGTGCTCTGCTAGGTTCTCTCTCTTTTTTTTTTTTTACAGATCTGCATAACTACACAATCTCTTGAAATATCTGCAGCAGTTTGTTTCATAAGCATATTTCTGAAGTCCATACAACACAAAGCAGTTTGGTGGGGGGTTATTTTTGGGGGTGATGGGTGGCAGTTTGGGGTTTTTTTTAAAAAAAACAGAACCTAAAACTGTACTAGTTTTATAAGCTGGTCCTAAAAATTTGCCTATCTACCATAAGGTCAAAGAAGAAATTTCATCATTTCTAACTCATCTTTTAATAATTGAATAATTTCTGAGAATTTGAGAACATTTCTAACACAGACCACATGAACAGTGTGATTATGAAGCCATATTAGGGATAATGTGTGCACGTAAAATACCCCTCTAGGGAGACTGCTCAAATTTAATATCAGTTGTATGATTTTAAAGAATATTAGTTTGCATTTTTAATACCCCATTCTCACACTTTTAGCCTTATTTTCACTAAAAAGGCAGTTATTTCTCCCTTTGGATGCTCCCTCCCTATCTGAAGTCAATATTACGATGGCCTTGAGTCATCAGTGTTCAGTTCAGTTGGATAAAGACCACTCAGGTGTGCCTTTGCCTGCTGTAATTACACCTCTCAGCAATGCAGACAGATACGAAATGAGCAAAATGAACATGCTCCCTACACAACTCGCCTCTAGCTTTTCTCTCCCTAGGAAGTATTTTGATTTATTCTCCTCCTAATTGCAACTCAAAGCTACTCTTCTAGCAATTCTCACACAAAGGTTGAGCACAATGTAATTTTGCACCTGCTACAGGCAATCCTGTGTATCCAACAGTTAATTTGTTCAGTCATCCAGAAAGATTTCGGCCTCATTCAGTCTTATCTAGACCTCAGTCCCCTTCACCATCAGACACACGTACTTTCATCACATGAGCTGGCTCAGAGCATATGGCAGCACTTCTGAACCTGCACCAGATTCAGAGTCTGGTAACAAGTATATGGGGCAAATAACACACAGCAGATTAGTTTTCCCAGGTAGTGTGCAACATGGTTAGACTCTATGATCTTGAAAGTCTTTTCCAACCTTGATGATTCTACAGTTCTATGAGGACACACCTTTTTAATTTATTCATCCTAAAATTTGCTGGGACAAAGAGGGTGTTGGCTCGGTTCTTGACTCTGCTTGTAACACACCTGAAAGCAATTGCCATGAGCAATTCTGTGGGATTTTTCACTTACAAATGTGCTAACACAAATTATGAGTGTAGGCATCTCTAAGTAGACGTGTGATTTTCCTGCTAGTTATAATCACAATTCCATCCACATTATAAACACACTTCTGCAGGCTTTTCTACATCCAAACAAGACTCATTTGTCGCTATTAAATGTATCTGTGCCAATATACCCTGAGTTCTATCCATTTAAAAAAAAAAAAAAAAACCCTGTGCATACAGTTTTACAGGTTTACTTCTCCAGCTTGCTTTCGTCCCAGAAGGGAACTTCATAGCTGACAATTAACCTGCTTGAAAGAAGAAAATTCTCTGTAGCAGGTGTCACCAATTTATTCTTACAAGGCTTTGATCACCATTCTCGGTAATAAAAGCAAAGATGCAAATCTTCTAACTGCCACACCTCCACTTTCAGACTAAGGAATTATTCTAGTTAAACAACTGGCAGCAGGTTTCAAGACTAATTAATCTAGGAGTTTTGCAGGAACAGCAATGGGACATCTCCTCTCCATCCTTTGCTCTAGCCAGGGAAAAACAAGCCACCAAAGAATTAGCTTCAATTGCTCTAGGAAATTCATTAGCTTTTTCTGCACTTTTTAATCTTTACACCATGGGAACACTGACAATGCAACTAAACTTTATGAACTGAAGAAAAACAATGATGGTCTACCTCCAAACAAGTGCCAGAATTCAAAATTGCTCTAAGCTGTACCTGTAACACACTCTAAATATAATTTCACCTCCTGTTTATTTTTTCCTTCATTGAGCAACCTGCCATTTGCTCAATGTATTCCCCATTTTCCAGGATTAATAAAGATTGTTTTCCATCTGCTGCAGCGGTCCTCTGGGACAGAGGAAGTGAGTGTGCATAAACACCTGTCTGACTGCAGAAGGAATTCCTCCCTTGCTATGGCAAGCCCAAAACTGCACCCCCAGAGGCAGGGCCCCAAAGCTGATACTTTTGCAGGCTCTTGCCAGTAAACTCAGCCGCCTCCCATTTCTACAGCACCAGCTTTGCTTCTTGCGATTCTTCACATAATCAATTATCGGCCGTAAGAAATGCTGGGGAAACACAGGGTGACGTCTGAAGAATATTGAAAGTCACAATGCCAAGAATTAATTTCCCAACAGGATTAGCAATAGCAGCATAGTTTTAAAGAGAAATTATCCAGCAGGGCTAGAGAAGTGGCAAGCGTGGTTGGTTTCCTCAGCTTTTCTAAACTTCTTTTTCTTTGAAAGTTTTCTCTTCCGCGAATCCTTGGTTAAAATCAATTTACCATGTAAAAGACAAATAGATCAACAGCAGTGATTATGGGACATGCTGATCTGACTAACGTGTTATTAACCCACAGATTTATTAGTCTGATTTCAAGCCTATCTACTTCCTCGGGGGGACGAGTTTGATTGCCAGCCTAGGACTGCCTGACTCTTGTGTCTCTTTGTAAAGCAATGCTGCCCCCAGCTGGGAGTACAGCCTGGGATCTGCTGCTCCTCATCGCACTTGCTCTACCCTACCTGAAATGCGTTTGACTGATAAAGTTATTAAAAATATACCTTCCGGTATGACATTAAAAATGACCCGATTTCAAAATTTAGAGAAGTGCTTAACCCCAGTGATATGCAAATGAAGATTATTTTCTTCTTACTGTATAGATACACAATGATTAAGCATAAGGTAAAGGGGTTTTGATGCTGTTATTGACACACAATACTCAAAATTCTTAATTCCAAGTCTTATTGAAAGCAGATTCTTTCAACAAAATTATTCTATAAGATACTGTCAGAAGCAAGTAAAAAAAAATCACAGGAAGTAATTACCTTTGCTAAAATTGCAGAATTTCAATGTATAATCAATAAAAAAATCCAGAATTTTTGCGATCTGTATTAGCATAATACACCAAATTTAATCAATGCATCAATCAAGTCAATAGCAGTTTACAAAGTTGAGCATTGTTCTCCTGCGCAGACAAAATGAAATTAAATCTTTTTTTTTCTTAGCTTCAGTATGAGAATGAGTAGCTGTCATGACTGTTTACTAAATATTTCAAACATAAATTGTTAACTAACAACATACTTTAATCCAGAGATCATATCACATATTATGCTTACTCCTACAGTCTTACTCCTATTTACATCTTCTTTCCTACCATTACCTCACCTTAAGAGCCATATATGTTATCAACAGAGCCACAAGTGTCTGTAGAACATGGAAGAACAATCCCAGGATGGAGTTTTTAAATTGTTTCAATACTGAAATCACATCAAGGGTCTGCTATATTATGCCTCAAAATTCTACCAGCCAGCAGATAAGATTTCAGAGGGATGTAGAACAGAATAAATCCAATGCATCCTTCACCAAGTCATGTCAACTTGAGCTCTTCAGCACCCACACATGACTGCAGAGGAGAAAATATATCTGCCTGATTTTTCCACAGAAAAAAAGCCACATTTCTCACATTTGAGCTGCTTTCACCAGGAGAACCACTCACTGCTAGAAGAAACCTGGCCACACAAAGTACTACTGTTGATATTAACGTTCCTCTTACTGAATCTGGAGATACAAACTCTTCCCCCCACTGAAGTGCTGTGGAACACCTACACTGTTCCACAGGGGGGGGATGGGGGCTTCCCCTTCACATGGACAGCCAAGCCTTGGCTGCTCTCCTATGCCACTTGTGCTCAAAGTCTGTACGATACAAAATGTCAGGTCCCGCACTCACCAACCTGCCCCACGGCCTGCCCTGGGGCAAACAAACACTTGATATGAACAGCATACACGAATTCACCCAGGTCTGGGTCTTTCCTGTGAGGATACCTGTTGAAAGGCGTACAATCACTGCAGTCAGTGCACTGCAAGTCAGTGAGAACTCACCAGTACATTGTTTAAAGTAATTCGTGAGCTGAACAAATATTTAACTGCCTGCAGTGGACACATTCAAGGACTGGATTAATTAATATACCACATGGAGGGCAGTACAGAAAATAAGGAACAAGAGGTACAAAGACACTGTCTTGTGACGTGCTTCTCACTTGTATGAAAGATAAGACTTGTTACTGCCACAGTCCAGACTATCCCAAATAACTGCATATTAGAAAAACATTCCTTTACATTGATATCTCAGGTAAATACAGAATCATAGAATTCTTTGGATTGGCAGGGACCTCAAAGATCATCTAGTTCCAATCCCCTGCCATGGGCAGGGACACACTCCACTAGATCAGGTTGCCCAAAACCTCATCTAACATGGCCTTGAACACTGCCAGGGAGAGGGCTTCCACAACCCCTCTGGGCAACCTGTGCCAGGGCCTCACCACCCTCATGGTAAAGAATTTATTCCTAACATCTAATCCAAACCTACCCTCTTTAAGCTTAAAGCCATTACGTCTTACCCTATCACTCCCTGAACAGCCCCTCTCCCACTTTCCTGTAGGACTTCTTTAAGTATTGGTAGACCATGATTAGGTCTCCCCAGAGTCTTCTCTTTTCCAGGCTGAACAAGCCCAACTCTCTCAGCCTGTCTTCACAGGAGAGGTGATAAAGATGTCGAGGCAGACACCTTTTTCCAAAACAAGAAAAACATGGTCTACCTTTGATATACTATCTCCCATCTGATACAGTAAGCCCTGGCAGTTAGAGCTTTGCCTTAGAACAGGCTACTCAAATTTATAAGAATATCCAAGGATAAAGCTACCAATTTTTTTGCATGTACAAAGCAAGACAAGAGAATATTGCATCCTGAAACACTTTGTGCTGTGACAAAACCATTGTTAGAACTGATTTCTTTTGGGTCTCATGAAAGCCTAGCTTTTCATTGCAGTATGAGTTCATTTATTGTTATATTCTAAAAATCTACATAAAGTTTATGGCTTTTTTACTAATACTATGATAAATATTTGGTATTGCATTATAAAATAGCAAACAAATGATAATTTTACCTTCTGCTCTGTGCTGCTATAATTACTTCCCTTAGGAGTACAACCTAGCTTTTTGTCACTTTGATAGCACTGTTATTCTCAGACAGAGGCAACAGAACAGCTAAAGGAGATGGATGCATATGTAAAAAGCTTTTAATCACAGACATGAGCATACCTAAAGCAGCAGTGTGATTCTTCTTCCAAATAAGGTGCCTGTGGCTTCAAATCAGACATATTTTTAAATTTTCTACTCAGTAAGAAAATCTGAGTAGTGGCTCTGTTCTAGACCTCCTCAAAAAGAAAACACACACAAATAAACTGGTTTTGTAAGCAAAGAGCCAGCACCAATGCAGGAACAGAACAAAGCAGTCATCTGTTACATACAGAGTATATTTACCCTTTACCATTATCACTGAGGAGGGGGGATCAAAATTACTGTAGAATATGGATAAAATGTAACGGAATCAATGTCATCTTCAGTTCTTGACATTCCTTCTTTCCTCAGTCCAGTACATTTTACTGAAATACGGCCATTAACGCCTCTCTCTGCTACTTATCTCTGCGTTGAAGGGGCTGTGGGCAGAGGGGTTGCACACTTAGGACCATTTAGGTATCACCTAATGGATGTCTGGTACCATAAAAATAGCACACTTTAGTAAAGTAATTATTCCCACCTTTACGCATGTCCCATCCCATTCCTCCCTTTTCTTTAAGATACTGGCAATCACAAAAAACTACTGGTGCAAAACTACAGGAAAAAAGATAAGACTATCAAAACAAATCCACTTTACACACATTGAGTATCAATTTCCGTAACTTCATCTCAGCTTTAACTAAATTAATTTCATTTTCTAAATAAAATGTAAAAAACAAAAGCACACCACACATATAGCATCATTATAAATTATTTAGGAGTAAGAGTCATTTGCAGAGAGTTTATAGAGGATGTCTCTAGAGGTAATCTACAATTTTTCCTATAAGAAAGATTTGTCATCTTACATTACTTGAATTCTATATGTTACATTGATTATTTTTGTATGTAACCACAGATTTCAAATAATACATAGAACAAAGGTTTGAAAACACAATCTAATTAATAAATTAGCTAGTTAAACATCATATGGCCTGCTATGAGAAAGAGTATACATCCATAAGAACAAGATTTGCCACTCCCTGGATTCTGAATCCTTAACTGAGGAAGTTTAACATTATTTTAAAACCAGATGTGCTGTTAAAATATTAATGAGCGGAGATGTGGTTTAAGAAGTATTTCACTATCTCAGTGAAAATTTGGCTGGTTGACTTCATGTTTTAATGCAATATAGTATACTATCCTGTAAGCCGTAATAAGAGACCGATTTGTTTAAAGTCCATGGCAACACTGCCACTCATCTCTGTGGACAGGATTTCATATTGAATATGACAAATATTTTCAACAATTGTTAATAAATCAAAAGTACTCTGAAGAAGAAACTGAGTACTATAATTAAATATAATTAAATCAGCTAAATTGACTTCAATCAATAAATTAAATATAATTAAATCAACTAATCTCCATGAAAGCCAAAAATACCAGCACTTGGGATCACAGAATACTGATGTTTTATAACCTTTTGGGGGAGGTCAGAGGGGAACAGCTTTTGGCATTCTGGTTGCTACTCTAGTTCAGTTTCCCAGAAGACAAGCATTTATAGCTAATTACCAACCTCAATCATATCTGCATATCATGTCTCTGAAAACATCCTTTCAAACACTTCTTACAAGATGAAATTCACCTTTTATTTTCAGCTTGAACCGAATACTATCAACTGCAATGTGCACTTATGCATATTTTTATGACTGACATGGACACTTCTGATTTTATAGGTCACTGAATTAGAAGTGTCATGAAAGGATCTGACTGGACCATTGCTAACAAGAATAAGTTCTCAGTTGATGTGAATCAGCAGGTGATGATATTCTCCATTATCAGTCATATCTGTTGTCCCAAAGTGAGTGAACCATCATCTTACATTGCTTTTTCCTGGAGAGAGGCATTGTCTCTCCAGGAGAGATGCATCCAGAGACTCAACTATATTTACACAGATTCCTCCTGATTTCTACTCCTTGAATTCACCTTCTACTGAATTCCACTGAAGAGCAGAACATGCCATTGACCTTACTCCATAGGACTACACTGAATACACCAAGGCTTTTTTAGAACAAAACTTGTCTAGAATTTTTTTCCAGCAGTCTAAACTGGATTATTGTGTGCTTAAATAACAACTTTGCACATGTGAAAACCTACTAAGAAATTCACAACAGCCTAAAGATCCTTTCCCTATAAAATCATTTTACCATAGTTCAGAATTTGTGGGAAAATCCACTTTCCCCATTGTGCCATCACAACGAGATGGAAAGTGCCAGGTTTTCTTTTGACAAGTTAGAATTTTAGGGGTTATTTTAAAAAAAATAAATCAAGAAATAGTGATAAAGATATTAAAATCTTTAGATGCTAAATATCTATGTATCTTTTTAACGTGTCTCTGTAGATTTCAAATACGAACTTTGCCATGAGATGCTCTTCATCAGAATAAAACATAAAATGAAGGTTAAACTTCTGCTGGGTCACGTGAATCAACAATTGTGGGATTCATTTATGTATACTACCACTGTACAAAAAGCATTTGGTGAGACAGATTCAGAACTACATTATTACAGTATCATGCCAGAGGATCAAGGAAATTGTGGTGTAAAATTCAAGATCCCTTGGCTTTTTCTCATGTGCCAGGACAAATCTTATTCCAAAGTGGAGACTTTGAAATATTTGAACTATCCCAAACTACACAGCTTCAAATTTCTCTCCTAGAAATTAGCTTAATATTTGTCCTTGAGTGGAACAACTCATAGGCCAAATTAGTTTGAGGCCAAAACAGGCTTTTGTTTCTGTCCATAGAACCACCATGATAATTAACAGTAATGAAGAGAGGACTAGCCACAAGTAGGAAAGATTTCGCATCTGTCTCCTGGTAATTTGCTTCTATCTTCTTTATAGGAGCAGAAGCTGTTAGCTGATTTGGAACTAGCAGATGCAGCAAATCTTTAACAGAAAAACAAAGCATGGAAGAAAAGTTTTGTAATATCTGATCTCTCACATTAAGAACACTCCACTAATATGCAAGAGGATATACAAATGAGAAAACATCTCAGATTAGCACTATCATATTAGACACCAGCCTTGCAAATAACATCATGCAGTATTTTAGTCGAAAGCATGCAAGAAAAATGCTCAGTATGATCTTGTATCTATGATTTTTTTATTAGATACATAAACCAAAGTAACTTCTTAGACAACAGCAACAAGAAGCAGGGTAGAATCTCCATCTGTCAGGCTCTAATCATTCCCTTCTTTGAAAGAAAAGTCTAAGTAAAACAAAGCTATCAGACAGTGATAGTACCACCCATATGAAAAGACATTAACTTACGTGCTGTTACTTAGCTCCCCCATGGATAACACTATCTTGGGTGGCTGAAATTCCAGATGCTCCTCTAACACATCTCCAGTTGTGAAAACTCACATGTCCTCATCTACTTAGTGGCCTCAGTTATGCAAGTCATGGGAACACTCACTGCAGCATATGATCTGGTTGGGGTTTCTTCTGTTGTGAGAAGAGTGACCATGCAACCATGAACCAGATACCATGGTTTCTAAGCAACAACATCTTGGCTGACAGCACGGACACACAGAAACAGCCCCTTGATGCCCTTGTTCGGTAGGGCAAGACAAAGGATCAAGCAGTTTTCTTATGGGCACTTACCATGCTTAGTGTGCAGTAACGAATTTAGTAGTGGCACTGATGTTATTTCTGCACTGTGTAGAAATACCAACTATTTGAAGGACCATAGAATAAATTACATTATAGGATGCACAGTTTTAGACCAAGGCCTTTACCCTTCTTTAAGTATGTTACCATGTAACAATACTCTTTGTCAGACACTGAATCATGCTAAATATTAGTTTTACTCTTACCATCATTAACTTCCTTTCTGAGAGTCTGGCCAGTCCTAGATTATTTCCATACTTGCATTTAGTTTATATTTTCCTCTACACTTCCTCTACAGCAGTTCCTGTTATTCTACAATAGCATGTGTTTCCAAATTATTTGGGGGGGGTCATATTTTCAGCCCCAGAATACCTACTCTCATTTCCTGATGCAATCCCACCTAGCTCACAGACATGTTTAGTAAGCATGTTCGGTCACTGTGCAAGCTAAGGCACAAACACCACTCTACATTCAATGTGCTGATGTCATACATCCTTTACTGTAACTTTAGTTACAGCACATTGGTTTCTGCATGATCAGGCAAACTTAGAGGCAAATAGGTTTCATTTGTGGTCAAGGCTATAATTCAGTTGCTAGATAAGGGTCTATAGAAACCTCTTGCAATTACTTTCTTCAGATGCACAGAATATATTTTGCTTGTCCTCTGGTATTTTCCATTCTTTTTTCAAGCTTCAGCACACCTCTCACTTCTCTCTCACTTCTTATAATTATCTGTCCAAAAACTGGACACAGAGTAAAACATTTTTTCATGATTTGTGAGATCTTCTGCATTACTTCTTACAAGCTTCTTTTGATTAAATTATAAACTCCTTAGGTTCAAGGATAAGAGTACTATTTTTCTTCCAAGTTTCTAGCCTGATCTCACTATGCAGTGAGCCAATTCTCACCACTTTTTCCACATCCCACCAGCATGTTCTGGCAGGTTTTTTCTTATCACGGTGCTCCATTATAACATGGTTACAATTTGGGGTTCCACCAGCCCCTAAACCTGTGTTATTCAGTAAGTCTCAAATCTTTTAAAAAAATTCCAAAGGCTATCCAACTTTTTCTTTGAAATGCCTCTCGGTAGAGCATCATTCCCTGTTCTTTATGGCAGTTTGAGAACTGGATTACATGCCTCTAGACCTGCAGATACTACTGTTCAATCTAGAATGCTCCTTGACAGTCAATACATAAACAAATACCACTTTCAAATAAGCTTCCTTCAAAGAAAAGTCAGCCAGCCAGGAAAGCTAAAACAACCAGTGTATCTTTCAGTCCCCATTCCAATGCTACTCACCAGCATTGCTTATGTGGCATGAAGGAATGAGTGTGCCTGATTTGCCTCAGAGCAGATCTAACCAGCTGAGGAGAGGCTTGCTGCTGCCACAAACTCCCTCACCCCTCTTTGCTGGTACCTGCAAACTGCCACCATCACACCTTCTACAATTATACAAATCAATTTTTCTGGATGAAGCTCAACAACCACTCCTTGAATGATAACCAATGCAAATTTCCTGTGTTTCTGAACACTGTTGCCTCCAAGTTGCTTACAGGGAAAAGCAGGAATGTTATTTTTCTGCTGACTTTTCACTTTAAGAGGGGATGTTGAGCAGTAAGTCCATTTTATACAACGCTTTCAGCAGACGGCTGCAGCATTTCAGAACAGAGCTGCACTTCAAATGTAGGTCAACAAAAGGTAAGACTGCATAGGAGGATCGCTGCTGAGAAATGAAAACAGACTACAGATTATTCACTGGGATTTCTGAATTCTAGGTAGCCGTAAATAAAATGTGAAATTATAGAAAATAATGGAGGGAGCATTAAAGGGTTGTAGACGTTCTTCAACAGAATTGCTTATACAGGAATGTTTGGCCATTAAAATATCTGTTCTATTAAAATTTGTAGCTAGCTACTTGAATAGCCTGTTTTCAGACACCTTTTTTGTGGATCTCAGAGTTTAGTTCATCCTACTAAACAGCATAGAAATCATGCTGTCTGCTCTAGGAAACACAAAGAATGTTGTCCCTTTTCCTCAGAATAATTGCAAAATAAGAATAATTCTCATCAGCTTTCACCTACAAACAAGTAACAGAGGTTAACCTACATGTTCTGCTTCATTATTTAAGCTAAGAAACCCTGTTACTATGCAGAGTGTTAAAAGCTAGATACTTAAAGGGGCAGCATGTGCTATGTCTCTATACACCCACACATTTTACTGCTACACTGGGGACACACAGCTAAGCAAATGCTGCTTATGGTCAGTGACTTAGTGATGCCAGTTCATATCCTGGGCTTCAGGCTTACTAATTAGCTCCAAGTATCACTATGCATCAGATTCTATGAGTTATGAGGAGATAAGTGTAACTTTTTCCCCCAGAGTTGTTTTGTTTTTCCAGCTGAATGGTATAATAGGTAGGATGAAGCTCTAAACATGAGTGTTTAGCTGAGAATTTCCCACTTAACTCATTAGGAAAACCTCACTTCATGTAATTTAAGCAGTTTTAAGGTCCAGAGTCACTTCATGTAAGACATAAATTCAACATAATTCACTTGTGTCACAGATTCACAGAATGCCTGTATTCTTGCCAGCCTGCACTTGCCTGCCCAAAACAAAATCAAAGAAAAAGAAAAAAATAATATTATTATAAATAATATAATTAATTATATAATAATAATTCTTTTCTGAGGATCTACTGAAGAAATAACTAGAACTGTTCAATAGTAAAATGGTAATATAATTTTATGGTCCAGATAGACCTTCCTCTGAGTTTAGTTATGAACTTCACTACACTGCTCAAACTGAAAATAGGTCATTAAAAACATTTGTTTTGAAATTTTGGCTGGAGCAGCTCAGAATCAGAGTGAATCTGCTCAGACTCTAAGTGGTACTGGACAGATGCAAGGAGAGACATCCCACATCAGTGTTTGTCACTTCCTTTTAGGAATAACTAATTTAAATCTTCATGGACAGTAAAAGCTGGCAGTCCAAAAAGAATTTATATGCTATAGAATTTTAGCAAAAAAATAGGTTGAAATACAGTCAGAACTTGGATTTTATGTCCAAAAAAAATGTAGCTAGCATTGATTCTGGCAGTTTTAAGTGAATACTAAGAAATACTGAAGTCCGTGAAATTCTGCAGGTACCAGACGTTTGTGTACATCGGTGTGATACGCAGTTGTTGGCAATATTTTTTGCTGGTTTTAAACCAGAATTAGATTTACCACTATTTCCAGCTCAGTTCCTGTACAAGCTGTATGGCAACAAAGCTTACAGCGTGGAAACATAAAACCATCTACAACTTTGTATCTAGCAGCTTTAATCCACACAAAGCCAAAAATCAATTTTTAATTGGTGAGATCGCTGCTTCTTATGTTTGTGATCCTGGGGAAGTTAATAGCAAAGCTACCATTGACTTTGAAGTAAACAAGGTTGAACTTGGCATCCTCAGGCTCTTTCCTAGATCATTTCTCTAAACCTGGATCTCAACAACCGAAAAATGGAGTGTGGTTTTTCAGTCATGTTTATTCAACTGAATGGGGGTGACATCATTGAAAAAGCACTGCTTAGGGGCAGGCTGGAAAATCTAAAGCCACCTAAGCTGGCCAAACTAAAGAGGGGACTATTTAATCATATTAAATTCATTCAGTTGAGCTTTACAAGATTGAAGGAGAGACTCCTATTTGCTTATGAAGACACACCCCAGCTGCATAAGTGTCATGCCATGTTAATTCACCGGAAGAGAAAGTGACAGAAACACAGCACAGAAAGCTATGACTTATATACTCTATCCAGAAAACTATTCCAGTCTGTTATACAGCCATACATTTTTTTTTATCAGCATTTCACAGTGCACAGCAAAACCCAAGCAGTGATGAATAAGTGAGTCTATGGACTATTTATAATTTTGGCTCAAGGCTGGATTTCCTGCAGTTTTAAAACTACAAATCTTACTTTGTTCACAGAGTTCGTGGGCTGCCTTTACATCTCCATTTTGGATCCAGGTTTCAAAGAGTGGCAGTGGCTAAAAGTAATATAATACGGTACAAATAATCCATTTAGTAAAATTCATAGTAGTAATACACCCCAGCAGGTAACTAAGGCTCAATGTTCTTCTACTTACAATTATATACCCAGAAATTTCAGCACAAATGGCTACTCTAAAAAAGAAATTTAAGAAAAAATCATGTAGGGAATAAATGGTTTTGGCTATTCAGACCACATAAAAATAATAAATGATGAAGCAGCAAACTAAGCATACACAAGCTCCTACTGTTTGTCTGGATCTGTTCATGTCCTCTACCAGCTGTTCTTGTTCACAATATTCTTGTACAAAAAGACAGAAATACCCATCTCCAAATTATTCTAGTCCACTTGGAAGTACACAGAGCAGTAAGCACAAGCTCTGGACAGCAGCATGCTTCAGTAACTAAGACACTGTAAGGAAAGGATAAGCACACAAAATCTTTGAGGAAAGGCAGTATGACTCTTGAAGTGAAGGGACACAGTTCTTTTCCCTAGAGTCAAGGAGGACTTTGGGGTCACGGCACAGAGTTGAGCTGCCTACAGCTCTATTCCCAGCTTTGCTACAGACATTAGTGTTCTGATGCCAAGGCAATTATTTCATCTATCCATTTCTATTTCTAACTCAAGCTATTCAATAGAGTCCATGACAGGGAAGTAGTTGTGTTCCAGAAATGAACCTTCAGCAACTGAATAGTTAGCGTGAGATGGATGCTGGATTGTGTTTAGAGGGAACATTCAAAGAAAGAAAACTTAGCTCTAAGAAAACGTAGCATTCTACTGCAGTCAAAACAGTGACCAGCAGAACTCTTTAAATTACAGTTATATATATTTAAAAAGGTATTTATTTATCATGCTTTGATTCTAAGCAAAACATCTTTAAAAAAGTGGGATTTTGTAGAAGACTGCATTTAATTTTGTTTTGTCAGAATGACCAAGCGATGCTGCAGTTACTCTAGTTATGCTGATGCTTAAAAGGAGTCAGTTTATTACATTAGCTGGTCTAATACTGAACCAATGGATCCTACAAGACATACCATAGGATGACTTCTCTCTCTTGTTCTATATCTAAACAAATGGGAGAGAGAAGGTAATTCAGGAGACAGTGATGTGTCCTACACGCCCACTTCTGGACACCAGTTACCCTGAGAGCCCTTGCCCACAGGCCTGACACCATTCTAGAGTACACACATTATCACACCTCTTGACATTACGTAGCGTGGCAGATCAGGACAGCAGGAGAGGTGCAACACTACGTACCAACATAGGTGTACCAACATCAGTGAGAATAATTACGTTATCTCAAACTTTAACATGATAATTCCTGCCATAGCATTCCCTAAACAACTGCTAATAACATTTTCCACTTCAGTTTATCCTGCATTACATTTTTCCTAAAGCACACAGTACTCCTAAGGTAACAACTCACTCTCCTCAAACTTTAAATGTGGGGTTTTGTTACACCAGTTCAGTTCATCCTTGGGATCTACATCCTCTCGATAAGAGTATAAACAAGGAAAAAATTCTTTCCCTTTATGAACTTTGAAAGTTAAATACATTTGAATGAAGTAGTTAAGACTAAATACATTACACAGGCTGTGTACACCACGTACACCATGCAATTCATCAGCACAGAAGCTCCTTTATTTCCACAGCTTTAAAGATTGTTGAGTCCATCTTTTCTACTGCTGGTTAAATAACCTCCAGTGGTGTTATCTGTAAAAGATACAGTAGTGCTATACTGGATGAGGAAAACTTAAGAGATATTCCCTTCAAAATTAGCTGAAGATGCATGAAGTAAACAACAATTTAGAAAAAAATAATCTATAAATAGACATCGGGCTAATAGTTATTACACTCAATAATTTAGCATGATATGCATGACAGCTTCGACCTCCAAAATAATTTAGCGCCTTGAGCTGAGATTAAATGCAGAACATTAATTTTTCCCTCTGGTTGTCAAGCCAACCAAGAGGCCCGTCAAATCCATTTAAAGAAAGCCTGCATCATGTAATAATATTAAAGGGGATAAAATATTAATATGGGTCTGTGATAGAACATTGGACAAAATAGCTGCAGTAAGGCAGCTTTAATTTACTACACCAACAATCTCTCTTTATGCTGAAAGCAGGATTTAAAGGTCCAAAGGAATACATATTTGAGTTTATATGATATGCCCATTTATAAAATGTTCCTTATTTCCAATTGCTAAGAATATTTAACATTATTATGTTGAAAAAAAAAAAATGATGCTTCCCAATTTAACCTTACTGATAAAAAAAATAAAAAAAAATATATTGGACCACAGTTCCCCCCCACCTAAGCAGATGTTACTTCAGTGATAGCAGTGTGGCTGTATCCATTTATTGCCAGTAATGAATTTTCTTCCTTCAGCTGGAAGATGATAAATGTCATACAGAACTTCAATATTTTGTAATATCAAGATGGACTGAAAGGGTAGTTCGACTCCCAGACCAAAGACAAGCAAGTTTAAATATTTAGGCTGTAGGTGCTTTATCAGAACAGTAGGTTATGTTGTCAGTACAGAACTACTTAGAGAAAGAATATAGTCAGATGGAGGAAACTAAAACAAGTCTGAAGTTTCTGGTAAAAAAAAAAAAGCAGCTTGAAACCTGCAGATTTAGACATGTTTAATTTGCATGATAACTGCATTGGTCCTGTGTAGAAACAGTATCACATATATACACAGTATATTCAGAGTCACAACCTTTAAACTCCATTGCAGTTACCCTTTTCCAATTTTTAACTTCCCAGATCATCCACTTTTCTAAAGCTGAGACCACAAAAATGCAGACTGAAGACATACCCCATGCCAGCTACATTCAGACACAATATTCCTTAAACACACATTCAACACGATTCAGTTAGTCTTAACGTTACAGGTTCTGAACTGATCCATGAGACAAGCTCAGGATAAGCTGAGTAACTGATGAATTCTTTGTGGGTGTGGCTACACCACTGTTCTAGAGCTTTCCTGGTGAGTATTTCACTAGGTATGTCAGACTTTAAGTTCTGCTAACACTTTTTTAGCCCTTATGCATCCTGCTCAGAACACAGGGCACTCGCGTGCCATGCCTATGCCACAAACTGCTCAACAAATCCTCACACACACACACAGGAAAAGTGTCAATTAAGTGGCTCACTATAAGCACGTGAGCTTGTTTCTCATTAACTTTAATTGCTAATACTTTTGCTGCAGTGTCAACATGCCTCAATAGATCAGGTGATTATGGATAATATTGTGTACCCCAGAGGCCTTTAAACATAACTCATCTCATAACTCATCTTGACTCTGACGGAAATCTACCACTCTATATAGACATCCACGCTTTTGGTCTTGATCCTTTCTAGAAGGGAAATTATCCATGTATCAGCCAATAGTCTTGACCCCAATTTTAATTTCTATCAAATGAGGTCTAGGCCATACTATTCTTAAACTGCGAGACCAAAGCAGTTACAACTCAGTCCACATCCTTCTAATGAAAGAAAGGCTATTACAGTTTTGAGAGTATTGGTCTGTTAGAAAAACAGAATCACAGAATCACTAGGTTAGAAAAGATCTTGAAGATAGACTCCAACCATACACTCTCCCACTGGAAGGAAGAGGGTATGTCATAATTTACTACAGCACCTCCTTGAAGTTACAAAATAGCATTTCAGCCAAAGACACATCGATGCTTATAGAGAGTAAACATGAATCCATTTTTCAAAGGAATTCTTGTTCGTATTTCAAGGCTGATGAAACTGATAAATATTGAGCTAAGTGTAAAAACATAAAAGTCAGCAGAGATGTGTTGGAGCTTGCTTTTTGTTTGCTGATAAGTCTTCTTTTAAGCTGACTGTCCTTTTTTGTCACCCATCTATATTTCACTTATTTGTCCTTTTGCAGCACTCTGTCTTTTACAACTAAATTAAGGAGGCTGTGAAACATAAAAGGTACAGTAGCCATTTGGTGTCAGATAGACACAAAAGAAAGGAATGCCAATGACACTTAAGAACAACTATCCGTAATGCACTAGAAAAAGTCCACAAAGAGAAGTCAAGGACCAATGTAAAGACCTCTAAGCTTTCAGATGCTATGCTCCAGGCAGAGGAACATCATGTATTCACCTCAGAATGACCTCGACCTTCTCAAAATGTTTACTTCACCCTCGCATGCCCAGAGGCAGGACCTGTTCCATAGCTACTTTTAACATTACACAACCCTACATTACACATTTTTAACTCCTCTGTAAAGACAACATATCTACTTTTTTTTTGTTACAGAACCAGTTGCTTGTCAATTTGCCTTCATCACAGACCAATACATTGGAAGGACAGTTTTCCCTGAAAATTAGAACTATTTAGCTTTATTTTTTTGACTGAGCTTACATTTGAACATCAACTCTTCATCTCCACGAGTGCTCTCCTAAACCAAAAGCTATTCAAGAGGGACACAAAGCTTCACAGCATTCCCTTTCCCCACGTATCTTTTTATGCCCATTGCCAAGTCACGTGCCCAAAAGTCACCTAAAAAAGAACTGGAGGAACAGAACCACAGGCTGCAATACACACTGCTTTGGCTGCACAGAGCATGGAATCAGACAACTGCAATAAATCATCTGGTAAAAGATGAGGGGTTTAGTCTCAAACTTTGGCAAATTCTTAAATTTACCTTTTTTTTTTTAACAGAAACTCTTGAAGTACCCAGTCTTGGGACATTTACAGAAGATACAGAAATATTTTTTTGCATCTTCTTTTGGAAAATGTGAAATAGGTCTTCGTTTGCTTTCTATCCTGGATGCTTTTTATGCATTTCAGCCTGTCTATTCATGTATGATGCCAGGTTTATCATTAGGGAACATCCACATATTACTGGTACTATAAATGTGCTGCTATTCTTCTTTTCTTAGAGGTAAGACAGAGGCACACTGGAAAAATAATTTTAAAGGTAAGTTTTATGCTAGGATCCTGAAGACAGTGAACCCACAGCTGTCCAAAACCATTTCAGCACTAAAACACATCACCCGTCCTCTTAAAAAGATTTGATGTTTTTATCATGATCCATTGTAGAATTTTGTCAGTTGGATACCAAGGAGTCCCTCCTTGGACACATGGCTGCTAGGTGCTTTGAAGAGAAGAATACGAAGCTTGAATAAGACCTTATGTCAGAGGGGTACCCAGAATATCTTCAGGCGAAGAGCTCGCATCATTATATGGCACCAAAGGAAATGGCTAGTGCAGTTCAAACAGCTGAAACTTTTCTGAGCATACCTGGAAGCAGCAGCCATCCGACAGCATGACAGATTATCATTACCCTTTCTTCTATTCTTCTCTTCCCTACAAAATTAAATCCCAAGAGACCTGGAACTGGCAGAAAGCCAAGACCAACTTTAATTGTAGTAGCTGGGAGCTACATCACTTGGATTCATATAAAACCAGGGCGGATAATCTGTTCATCCTGTGAAGGGGGGTGAGCAGGAAATCGAAAAATTCCTCTATTCTGAAGCCAGAAAGTAATAGCTTTGTAACTTTAATTACTATTACCAGGTATAAGTAAGCTTTATCCTTTAATTTACCCCTTACACATAACCCTAGGCTAAGGAAACAACACAGGTGAACACAGTGCGACGCTCCTGCATCTAACAACGCAAATTAACCATTCTGGATCCTTTTTTTTTTTTTTAAACTATGTCATAGAACATCAAGTTTTATTAAACACTGTTCAGGTTACTGGAGCAAAGCCTCTGCTTTGGCAAAGTGGCAGGATCTGAGACAGACGTGCTAAAGAACAAGAATGGCAATAACCAATGGGTGCAGACCAAAGTGAGTCAGGACAGCACTCACATGTGGAGGCATGTCTTGCTCCTAGATAATCCTCTATTTTTCTGACAACAGCTAATGGTCTAGACTGAACTTCCAAACTGAACCCACTGGAAGCTGACACACCTGGTGATCAGTTTCTAAACATCTCCCAAGGCTCTCATCCACCAAACAACTTAAATATCTGCATGATATTATCAAGAAATTATTCCAACAGGTGACTTCACACACATTAAATATCCTTTGAAAAGGTCAGCAATAGATAAAAAAAAATTATATCACAATTGCATAACACCACCAACACAAAACTGGAGCTAGTTGCTTATGATCTTCTAATGAGTGTTTTCCCTCGATGGACTACAGGAAGAATTACAGCATACCTGAGAGTAAAATTCTAGAAAGGCCAACTGACTACCCACTGTCCCTGAAGTGGAAGAGAACACCTATTGAGAAGAGGAACTTTTAGACCCCTGAGTCCTCTGAACACTTATCTTGGTGCAGCAGAAAAGTTATAACTATTCCAAACTTCAGAAAAACTCAACATCTGCTGTTACCCACACAAACCTTCACATACTTCGACACTGTAATTTATTAGGTTACTACTGTAAATTGAGAAATCACATATTCACTATGAGGAAAATAACTTGTTGACATGAAAATGAATGTTGACTCATTCCTATTCTCAAGTTTTTCAGTACACCTGTTGGAACAAATACATTTCCCTAAATCTACCCTGATGTTACATGTTCTTATAGTCCAAGCAATGAGCTATCAAACACACAGTCTTGAGTAGGAGACTGATACTGCTTCATGCTGATTTATGAATTGATCAGGCTGTTCTGAAGCATTAGGACTTTTGGTTCTCTTTATCAAATGGAAACAAAAAAAACCCTAAAACTAGAACAATCAAAGATTTTTATAGAAAAAATTACTTCTTTTTTTGCACCTTAGGTATAGATTTCTCAAGCTTACTGTTACTGACCTCAGCAACTGGATGCTCTGAATTATGTTAAGTGCAGGAGTCTATATATGCAGATAATTTCAGACAAAAAATGTTTTTCCAAGACTTGTTACTTGCCAGCTGATTGGGACTACCTACTCAGAGAGATTCCACAGTCTTGACTCCAGACATAATGTTTTCAATTCACACAACATTGAAGTTTCCTGTCTTCTTTTCTATTCATTTTGTTACTGAGACATTAATACAACTTTGATTAAGTATGAAGTAAATGAAAATCAGGGTTTTGAGTCTTTTACAAACCTGCAGAATACTACATGCTCATTTGGTGAAAGTGGAACAGCAATATTACTTTGATGCCCTTAGAATAACAAGTCCTCTTAAGTAAAGGCTTACCACCTCTGTAATGTTTTCTTGTCAAAGCAGCTTGGTTTTATCTAACATTCTGCTTTCAGTACAAATGCAGATCTTCCCTTTGATTCTGCACTTTTTTAAACCTGCTAGCTCATTCATCTTTGCTTGGAAAACAATGAAAAGTCAGGAAAGGCTTTTTGTCTGTTGCAACTGCTAAGTTAGGGGGAACAATTACAGGACATTTTGGATATTTAGTCTTGAGTTTCCCCACTACTAAACAGAAACCAAGACAAATGTATTTTACAAATGTATTTTACAAACCTGGGAGCAGTAATGTACATCCTCTGATCTACATACACTGGCCAAGGGGACTCGGTCACTAGTTCCATAGCCAGCAACTCAGGCTCAATGCCTAAATATTTTTAAAGTATTTATGCTCTAAATATTTTTTAAAACAGAGGAAGATATTAGTAGGCAAATAATAGTAGGTAATGAGAAAATATGTCCCATAACATGTCAGAATGTTCATCTGGAATGCAGAAAACGTGTAGGTTTCTGCTTCACGCAGATGGCTTTGACTCTCTGTCAAACCACAGGGTCACATATCAAATGTGAATGTTACAATCTTTAAACTACCCTATGGTAGGGGATTTGGTCAAAATATATTCAGAGTTCAATAATCCTACTTAAGGGAACCTCAGGCTTCAGTCTGAGCTATAGATCTAAGTAGCAGAAGGCCTGAGGAGCTCAATCACTCCTGTAGACGTGGCTGACAGCAGAAACACAAGAACTACAGGGTAAGGTGGCAGCTAAGCAATAACACCTAAGTGACAGACTCCAACCAAATATATCTAGAGATCTGACTGTTCCAATCCATTTAATCATTTATTAATCTATCTAATTTCAGTGAGATACTCAAAAGAGTATGAGTGTTTCAGTCATAGCAGTTACAGTTTTAATAGCAGCTCTAACCATTATAGTTTTATTTTGAGTACACAAGCCTTTTTCAAATCTCTGTAATGCTAAAGTGTATAGTCTCACCTCTTATTAGACAGTAGAGAATCCAATAAGAAAAGCATGCTTTACTGGGTATTACATCCTCTGACTTCCAATACAGCCCCTTATCTAAAGATCTGAGGTCAGTATTAATAATTGCAGTAACCGATATGACTGAGTTGACACAGCAAACCTCCTGTTCCCTGGAACATAAGCGATGTTTGCTCTGCTTAGCTACTTTCATGAAATCTGAATGCCATCATTATCTCTAGCTCCTTACCCTGACCAACAACTGAGTCAAAGTTCTGGTTACCTTGGGGCTGCAGGACAAAAAATCCCTTGCAGTCCCCAGGCAGGGAAGAGTAGTCAAGGCTGGACTTAGTGCCACTAGCGAAAGCTAAAAGCGTTACTGCTTGCAACGCTTCCAAGTCAATTGCTGAATTAGAAATCTCACCTAAGCATATCAAATTTTACATCTCAGATACCATTCAGATACTACAAGCATATTAAAAAACAATCTATAGTGCAGCGCCGCTTTCTCTCAATATCAGCAGGAAGTAGTAGCTAAAATCAGTGGCAAACTTTGGAATATGATAATTCAATAGACAGCTCAATGATTCTGTACTGTTAAATCAGCAAACAGGAGATTTTTTTATTTTTTTTTTCTGGCTGACTAAGGACTATGGGATGCAGTTCTTTGCCACCTAAAGTGGCATTTTGAAAAATGATGTTAGTTTGGTTTGCAACCTCAGCTGACACAGGAAAAATGCCAAGATGAATTGCTAACATTTCTGCATGAGCTCTGGACAGGATGATGCAATATGCTGAAACAACCCATACGATGAGAAGTGGCACGGGAGCAAACAAACAGCAAAAGCAGCCCCTGTAGTCCATGAGTGATTAACTGCCTGCTCCGACAAAACTGGGAAACCCTTTCAGCACCAGGGAGGTAGTTTAGGAAAAAACCCAAACTGAATATTATTGAACAAAGCCTGCCATACCTCCATTACTACAGTCTATGAGAATAGGTATGTCTGCAAAGAACAGAACACATAACGATGAAGTCCAACACACAGACCAGCCAAGTCAGAGCATGTGACTGAGGGCATCATCCAGACACTTCTTGAACTCAGTCAAGCTTGGTGCTGTGACCACTTCCCTGGGGAGCCTGTTCCAGTGCTTGGCCACCCTCTCAGTAAAGAGCCTCTTCCTAATAACCAACATAACCACCCCCACCACCGTCATAGCTTCATGCCATTCCCTTGGGTTCTATCACTGGTCAAAGAGAGGAGATCAGCACCTGCTTCTTCACTCCCCCTCATCAGGAAGTCACACACCACAGTAAGATCTCCCCTTAGCCTCCTTTTCTCAAGGCTGAACAAACCAAGGGACTTTAGCCTCTCCTCGTAGGTCTTCCTCTTCAGACACTTCACCATCCTTGTTGTCCTCCTCTGGACACTCTTGTACCCAAAACTGCACACAGTACTTGAGGTGAGGCTGCACCAGCACAGTGTAGAGGGAGACAAATTTCCCTGGACTGGTTGGCAATGCCATGCTTGATGCACCCCAGGATATGGTTGGCCCTCCTGGGTTCCTGCACACATTTCAGGCTCTCATTTAACTTGCTATCAACCAAGACTCCCAAATCCCTCTCAGCATCTGATCCCCCAGTCTGGATGTGCAGCCAGGGTTGCTTCTTCCCAGGTGCAGAACCCAACACTTGCCCTTGTCAAACTTCATATGGTTGGTGATGCATGGTCTTGAATGAACCAAGAGGGGATGAAACACTGAATAAAAGCAGGAACATGAGTTGATATTTAGAGTTGAAAGGAAAACAGGAACTCTGGCACAGAGTAAGTCTGTATATACAGAAGGCAGACAAGGGCAGGAAGCTAAAAAACATCATCATTGTTTATCCAATATCCACATCTAGTGGTCCGATTAGATGCACCTTTGCCTAATTTGGTAAGTAAAATATTATCCCAATTTTTTCAAACAGAACCAGAAATCTTAGAACTAAGCCATGTGTTGCAGTTTTGTGAGGCTGTGCTGCTGAGACAGTTTTTTAAGCAGCAGTTAGAGTTTTCTGCCAGCCTAAACCATAAACAATGAGCAATTCAAGGCCAAAGTCATGGCCCGAGAGATAGCGAGCGCCTCTGAGAATCACATACAGGAGAAAACAATCTGGAAGCAGCTGCGTTTTGCCACCAGAGAAGGGAGTGAGAAGATGTAACGAGCTGTGCAGACACCAAGGCTGGAACAGGGTGGGGGATGAGGCGGCCCAGGTGCCGGAGAGAAAGATGCCCCTGCAGCCTGTGGAGAAACCCATGGAAAAGGCCGAGACCCCACCTGCAGCCTGTGGAGGGGCTCCACGCTGGATGGAGCAGGTGGAGACATAGAGGAGATGCTGTGACCCTACGTTGGAACAAACCCCTGCCAGCACTTGCAGCCATGGAGAGAAACAGAGACACAGAGATGAGTGAGAGATTTGCACCAGTACAGGTTTGCTGGGGGAGGCTGGTGACCCCACAGAGGAATGGGGCTGAGAGACATTGTGATTTATGACTGCCCGCCATAGCAGTGACCCACGCCAGGGCAGCTGGTGAATAGATAAAGCCCTGGGGAAAGGATTCAAGTTGGAGAAGTTTTTGGAGGACTATCTCCTGTGGGTGGGACCCGACGGTGCAGCACCGGGAGGGTGTGGAATGAATGCCCCCCCCACCCCACCCCCCATCCCGGCCGAGAAGGAAACCAACTTGCAAGGGACTGACTGAAGCCCCCATCTCCCAGTCCCTGCCCCCCTGTGCTGCAAGCAGGGGGAAGAAGGGAGTGAAATCATGACTAGAGTGAAGTCTGCTAAGAAGGGAGTGGGGGGAGAGGGGGATGGGGGCAGGGAGGAGGTTAGAGGTGTTTTAAGATCTGAAAGAGGAAAACAGCTCATGAAGAAGTAACCGAAAACCCCATTTTTTCCCAGTCCCTGCCCCCCTGTACCACGAGCAGGGGGAAGAAGGGAGCAAGATCATGGCTAAAGGGAAGTCTGCTTAGAATGGAAGGGTGGGGGAAAGGTGCTACCGAGAACCCCATTTTCCCAGTCCCTGCCCACCCTGTACTGGGAGCAGGGGAGAAGGGAGAAAAATCCTGACTGAAGTCTGCTAAAAAGGGAGTGGTGGGGGGAAAGTGTTTTAAGATCTGGTTACGTTTGTTTTAAGATCTGGTCGTGTTCCCAACTCCTTTTTTTCGCTGTTCTGTGTAGTTGTAGTGTAGTGTAACAGAGTAGTTTCTCTCTTCTTCACTTTGTATTGAGTCTGTTTTGCCCACGCCATTGTTGACAGAATGATCTCTCCCTGCCCTTATTTTGTCTCCTGAGCCTCGTAATATACATTTTCTCTCCTGTCCAACTAAGAAGGGGAGTAATGGACTCACTTTGGTGGGTGTCTGGCCTCCAGCCAGGGCTAAACCACCACACCATGACACATCCTTTCCAAAAGTGTTCCAAAGGAAAGTTTTGTTCTCATGTGCCATGGAACCTCTATTGGCTGTGTTTTACCAGGCCAACATAGGACTTATCCTTGCCTCATTTGTTTCACACAAATTAAACACTTCAGAGTTCAATTTGCTGTTGGGTATTAAATTAAAACAAACAAAAGGATAACAGAGTTAGGTATTATTATTATGTGAAATACGAGCAGCAGCTCTTGGATTTATACTTCAGCTATAAAAACAAATTGCTGTACTGTTATTATAGTAAGTATTCTTCTGCTACTCAACAGGAATTTACACATCTCCCCATATGTTGAAATAGTACCACATTGTACCTCCAATGGTCTCAAAAAAACATGAAAACTCCAAATTATGGACAAGAATCCAGTCAGGCAAAGAGACCTTCATTAGTCAGTGTGTCTACTCAGGGTTCCATTTAATCCCCTTCCTACGATGTATCTTAAACAAAACATTGTGACAGGGTACACACAATTTCCTCCCTCCCACCCAAATCATCATGGGAAATAAGGCAATCAGGACAGCAAGACAACAGAAAGGGAATGAGAGGAAAATAGCTTTCTGGCCTTTCACACATGTTACAGGACTACAAGCGTTTCATGTAACTTTAATGCCACATTTAGAGCGACAGTGGCAACTAAGAGAAATTAGGTGTCCTCTCCACATCAGAGGGATTCAAGCGGATCAGTAGACAGGTACCTCTCATCCTCATAAGATGTTTCAATTGAGTGAACTGGTAAATGAACGCAGACTGAAGCAGCTCTGTTAACTGATGAACTCAGACAGTTGGAGGCCTGGGAGGTTTTGTACAAGTCCAACACATCACTACTGCTACCAGCCAGCTCTGTCTAAACCAATGTGAATGTGGAGCTGGGCTCCCTGGCACGCTGAGTCTCCTACTTACTTCATCATACAGATGATGCCAGAAAGGCCTCAATTTCCTTGCTCAGAAAGTATTCCCACACCCACAAGTTTCACATAGATTCTCTAATACAGTACTGCAGAGCTCCAACTAACAGACCTACAGATGCAAACCTGCCCTTATGTTTTACTTTATTGCCTAGCCACCACACACCAGTGCCAGTTCACTATACCTCTCCCTTACAATATCCCTATTTCCATTGCCTTGATGCAGATGCAGCATTAATCATCAGAGATTACTCACTTCTTTAATAATACACTGTGCCATACTGCAAAGTGTCTCCCAACTTTTACTGTCACTCCTTTCCTATCTGCTTCACTTCCCCAAGTGTGAACAAAAGCACTGTAAAGCCATCTTAAGTAAAAACACATTCTTTTCACAATTTTTACAAGACTGCCTTGTCCCATCACCTCCCTGGCATTTCTGGGATACAGCTTTATAAAAGCAAGCATCGAGTGTTGCATGTACAGGAGAACTGGCTGGCTGGCCAAGATGTCGCAGAATTTGCCCAGTCGGTATGTTATCTGGTTATTCCTATTCAAGTCCCTTGATCTACGTCATCCTAGATTGATAACTCATCTGGGCCTCTGGCATCTGGGTAGTGATGTGCAGTGCTTCACTCCTCCCAAGAGCCTAGGGCAGGAGAGGACGGCATAGAGATGAAACAACTGCAGTAGTAAATGGAGGGAACTGAGGCTTAAGAACAGAACATCAGTTGTCAGTGACACGGTGGATGCACATTATTTATCTTCATCATCTACAAACTCTCAGCACCCATCTGCTGGAAACACTGCTGTGGGCCCAAGTAGCAATCTGCATCTAAATCCAAATTTACCAGTGCACTCTTTGTCTATCCAGATGACTTCTGCCTTTAGACTATGCCTTGAAAAGGTAAAGAGTGTTTCAGAAGTCCTTTCATTCTACAAAGCACACTCACGAAATAAAACAATCCATCTCATGGTCTGAATACAACTTGAAACATACCACTCAGAACATCAATCACTACTATGCATATATATTACATATATATAAAATGTATAAACTATACATTGGGCATAGTTTTAAAATGCTAGTAATGACTGGATTCCTCACTTTCATTAACTCCAAAGCTGTACACGACCTGGAAGAACACAAGCTTGATGATAGCCTTTCTCGCCAGAAAAGAAGGCTCTGGCACAGGGTGAATACATGGTGGATTTACACCAAGGAGACAAAGGGCTAACTGAGGCCAAGCTCCTTTGGATGCCCATGTCGCCTCTGTTTATTGCAGTGCAACTTCCCCTGCCAAAGAAACCAGCCAGGAGAAAGATGCTCATAACCAGGTCACTGATCACAGCCAAAAGTGTCAGAGGCACAAAAGGGTGAAATCCTCTCTGGTAAAGGAGATAAGGACAACATCTACATGAAGATTCTCCAGTATTAATTTTAGAAAGACATGCCTAAAAGCCAAGATTGTCCAGGAGATGGTACCTCAGCTCTGGACAACCACAGGGGACAGCCTGGGAGCAGCTTGATTTGGCAGCCTGCTAGCTAAACCAAACAGACACTTCAGAGTTAATCCTGAGTCACAGGTAGCATCTACACAAAATATTTTTAGTGCTCTGAGTCTACCCCAACACACCATGATGGAGAAAAGCTTTGCAAAGTGCTATAGAATGGCATGCAAGCTCCCAACACTCCAGCTCTAAGGGAGATCTTCAACAGGTGCTGCACTTGCAGGATCTGGCAGCCCAGGGAAGGTGATCACCATTCAGTGGTAACCCTGCACTGTAAAGATCTTTGAGTGCCAGGAACAAATCAGTCTCCTTTAGCACTGATCAGAAATAGGGATTAAAGAAGATTAAATTGCAACTTCTTCCTCTGGACATTCTTACCTCTCAGTTGGCATGCTAAGAATGAGACCCCAGTTGAAAGCAAAGTATTCTATGACAGCAAAGATATAGAGCAACACACACACACAAATTCATGAAGTCATAGAAAATTGAGGATAAATTAATTAATCAGTTCTCTGCTACAGCTCACTCACTTGAAAGGACTGATTAGGCAAAAAATCCGTTCCTCAGAGGCATTGAGCACCTCTAGGATCAAAAATGGCTGAGGACATGGATTGCAATTAACTTCAGAAATTACTGTCTCTGTAGAAGCAGCTTTAATTTATGCCAATATTGAAAGGGGTTATGTTACTCTGGTGTAGGGCCACAATTCTGAGTCTTTTCAAGGTTTTGTTTGGGTTTTTTCCTTTAAAAAAAAAAAAAAAAACCTGAACAGTATCTCTGTAATGGAACATCAGAATGACTTTTGCCATTTCTCAAAGCTGCATGATAACAAAAGGTCACAGGCTGGCTCCAGTTCCCTTGTATTTAGCAAAATAATGTGGTTCAGAACAGAAAGGCTCAACTTAAAGGTCACAACAAAATCTATTTTTCTCCACTGTATTATACAGAATATTTCCTTAGAGTCATATTCCATATTACAGCAGACTGAACAGGTTTCAAAATGAACCTAGGTAACACATTGTATATGCCTTTTTCTAAACACTATCACTTTTATTTGCTTTTTGGTTTTGGTGGGGTTTTTGGAGGGGTGAAGTAAAAATTTAACTCAGAAAAATACATTTCTGGAAAAGTACCAGATGGATGCTAAATGCTACAGCAAACTAAATTAACACCTGCAAAAGTCAACTGTCATGACAAAGAGCTTTAGGAAGCAATTCTTATATCTCTGTTTGGACAGGTCTTAAAAGAAAAGCAATCAATGGTGATAAAAGGGGTTATTGCATCATCTGTTTCCAGACCTAAGGGAATTTTCCAGATGCAAATTCTATACCGGTCAAAACCAGACTTTTTTTGATTTTTGCTTATCTTCTCATTTCAAAGAGTACTGGAGTATGAGGTTCAGCCTATTCCTTTTGTTCTGGTTTTGTTTCTTTGGGATTAATTCTAACAAAGTCAAGAGAAGAATTACTAGAGCAGTGGTATTTGAAAGGTTTTCTACTGAGTGAGAATTAGCATAGACCTTTATTGCCTGGAGGAAGTTTAGAGACTAAGGGTGCTATTTGTGGCTACTGAAGAGGGAGACAGGATAAATCCTTTTCCCACTCTTTCCCATTGCTTTTGAAAAAGCTGCCACCTGTAGAATGCTGTAACAACACAACCTAGTGAATACAAGCAGTGCAGCCAAATTTTAGAGAGGGAAATGGATGGAGAAGTTCTTCGAAGCCTTCCAGTTTACAGGCATCCTATGAAAGTCACCTTTTTGCTTCTGTTTACTTCCTCAAGTGTCAGATACATTATAAAACACTAAATAAAGCCAAAAAATATGATATCTGTGATGTTTGAAAGTTCTTTCACCATCTTTCTTTGTGTAGAGGCTTCTTCCTCCTCTCACCCTTTAAAATAAATGTTTGACATGGACCATGATATTCAGTACCTTCTTTGGGGTAGGGGAAGTCTCAGGCCACAACCACCTTGACAGAGTATGAAAAAATAACATGTACCTAACACAAGTATATATATCACCAGAAAGATCCATATCACACCAGAGTCATAAAAAATAGCAAGAGGCACACAAAGAACATTCTGATAAAATAGTGCAAAGCTGGGGTTTTCATATCTGGTAAAGATACAACACCTTATTAAGAAGCAATGACCTTTACAAGCAGTAACCTTACACAAAAAATATTTCAGGGCAATATTAATCATCAAGATATAGTTTATACAGGAAAGGTAAGATAGGAAAAAAGCCTGTTGGTCAACAATGTAACTTTACCACAGAAGAATCAAGTGTACTTCTGATCTTTATTTATCCAAATTAAAAAAAAAAAAAAAAACAACCACCTGACCATAGCTCTTGCTACAGACATGTAATACTATAAATTCACACTGAAGAGTGAGGGCACTGATCACAGCACTGCTGCATGTAGAAGCCTGCAAAATCAGATCTACATGACCAGCCTGTAACTGCACAAGAATCTATGCTTGATTTTTATTCTATATCTTTAATATGTACAGAAGCCAGACTCTAACCTATAGAGGTATCTTGGAGTACATGTAAAAAAATTACTCAGCTCCATAGCAGACATTTTAGCTTGCCTTGGTTTTGGTTCAAATTTCTTTGAAGGAAACTGCTACTGATGCAGTATTACCTAGTATTGCTGCTTTAAAGGTGAGAAATAAACATTAAAGCTTTTATTCCTTGAATCTTTTGTAAGTTTTATCTCATGAGCATCAACTGTTCTTATTCAAAAGCAAATCTGCTAGTAGGAACCTGACTAGAAACACATGTGACTAAATTTGGACATATTTGTCCCTTTTTAGGTGAACCAGTAACCAACCTACTCAAATGTACACACATTTTCCTGTGAATTTTGATAAATGAAGAGCAATTCCTACATTCACGATCAACTGATTGGTTTTCCTACATCTTTAGAGGGTTGAGCTTTGAAATTAAGCTTCCAGACAACAGAACTGTCTTGCTAAAAAAGCAGTGAGAGGCTTTTGTCATGCAGGTTTCTTCTCAGCTATAACATGCACGCAGCCTGGGTCTCTTTAAGGAAGATGAATTGAAAAGCCCATATTTTTCTTCCTCCTCACACTTACAAAGGATCAGCAAAAACTGATTGGCCTCTTTTTACATGCACACTTCGTACTCAGCCCTATTTAGCATCATGCCATCTGGACCTAATTTTTTTTCCTTCTGACATCAGCAAGCTTCACAATGCAAAGCAAATTCCTTTTAACACTAAGACAGGATCAAGAAGAATGAGCAGACCACCATGTTTTTTCCACATTTAGACAGCCAGATTAACTCCTACGCATCTTCACCACATGCTACTGAAGAATCAAGATTTTTCTGCAGAGGTTCAGTGTCTTACAAGGATAAAAAAAGACAGATGCAATATTTAGACATTGTCGTGCTGTTAACAGGTGGTAACTTTCAAATGCAGTTACTTTCAGCAAGTGGATTACCCCTGCTCCTTGGATATTTACACAGAGTGTAAATATTCCTCTCAGATTAATTTTTTTAATTGAGTAACCAAAGAAAAAGTTTAGATCCCAGCCATACCTACACACCAATATGCAAGACTTCCATCCTGCCTCCGGATCAGCATGGGTGTGAGCATCTCAGAGAAAGGTGCCAGCAACACACATTCACGTTGCCAAACCATGAGCTTCTGGTAAAGTTCTGCCAGCTTCCAAGGTAATTGTGTCCTTGCTTATGGCTTGAAATTTGTTCCCACATACAGAACAGACTTAGGAAGACAATAGTTAAGATCTTCCCTTAATCATGAGGTTTGGGGTTTTTTTTAATTCCTTATAATTTTGCCCACACATTAACTGCTCAGGTTGAAGTCTGCAATCTTGTCTGAATGGATAAAAGATTTATTTACTTTTTATTTCAAGTGAAGCAATGCAATAGCTTCTGAAGCTAAGGTGCCTTTCCCATGTCACAAAACTGACACATCAACAATCAGAGTTTCAAGCAGACACACGATCTGCTGCCAAGACTTGCTGTAACACAGCAACAGGTCACTGAGACAAATACACAGCTTTTCTGCCCATCAGTTGTGCACTTTGAAGAAAAAGATTTGCTAGTGACTTAGTGCCAAAACTTTGATAGATGCCACTTGCATCCACCTAGTTCAATATACAGCTAAACAGGAATTTCTTTAAAAGCATAGCTGTGAGCTGCAGTTAAACAGAGAACCAAAAGAGAGAACTTCAACATCACTTTCAAAGGAACACCAGCACTTACAGGAGCACCTTCATGCATGCTCCTGCAGAGGAATGAGCACACCAGCTGCTGGGTGGGTATCTGAAATACAGCAGTAAAACACCCTCCGTGCTTCAGCAGCACATCTGAAAGGTCAAAACTTTACACCAAGGGAGGCAGGCACAGAATTGTGCCACATTGAAAATCCCCTGCCTGCCATCTCTTCCCTTTTTGATTGGAAGGAATCTATCTTCAACAATCCCAATCATAAAATGACAAGAGAATGGCAATCACTATCAAAGGTGAGGGCCCAAGGCCCTTCTGTTTAAACCACTGAAGACTGAGCTGCAAGCTGCATCTTTCAGAGCCAGCTGTGAGGAGGCCAAAAAAAGGACTGCATACTGTAAGAGAATAAAGTTCCCAAAGGCACCATGTCTATTTGATAGGGTCCAGACACCGACACCAGCATATTTCTATACACCAGTCATGTAGTTACAGAGCAGTTACTCTAGAAAGCATTTCCCCATTAAGCTTCTCACTATATGGTACACGCAAGGCTCAAGCAGCAAACAAACCCACAGCCTTCTCCTTCCATTAACAAATCTCTCAACACATGCTACAAAGATCTACCCAACTTTAAACAATCATACAGAAATAGTCCACCAATTTCTAGAGTGCACAGCACTCTGCTTCTTACAGCACTTTCACTTTCCTCTGCCTATCTTCTTTGCTTACACTACTGTATGCTGGCTTTGCCAATATGCACCGCATTCGAGGTCGATGAAAAGGAATAGCTTTCCTACTGATAGCAAGGTCTGCAGAAAGACATCCATTTCATCCCAATAGCAATTCAGATTATGCACCAAATAAGCATTCTCTTCTCCATTCTTTCCTGGAGGGATTTTGACCTCTTCAGGTCAGAAACAAGTTATCCCAAAGATTCCCTCTACCCTCACGTTTTACAATTTAACTCCTTGCCCTTTGTTAAAAACTAGAGACTAGTGATAAACATACCAAAACACCTACAGAAAGGTAAAAAACCACTGCCAACACAAGGTTTTGTGCACTGCAAAGTGTTACCAAAGAAAACCACTACTTATTTTAAGTGATAGGATATTTATCGAGCACTGAAAGCAAAATGCAGCATGCAAAGAGAAGGATGTATCTTGACTGACAGAGCTGCTGTGAATATGGCCTAGAGTTCTTCTATCCATTGCAACATCAAGGTTAAAAGCACAATCAGATGCAAAATACATACTAAGCAAAATGACAACGCATTTCAAATGGAGTCCTGCTTTACTCACCCTCGAATGTTTCTCAAGCACGAATGACTGCTTCTAAGGTTTATATATCTGCAAATACCAGTATTTTTACCAATCCAGAAGTGGGAATGATACCAGCACAGTTGTACCAGCATAATGCCCTGTAAAATTATCATGGCCACAACAGATCAATCAGGTCACCTGGAGACCACTAAAGTTACTTGAGGTGGTTGTCATATTCAGCATACAACTAACAGAGAGCAAAAAACCAACCAGATTACTTATTTCTTCACATTTTCAGATATGTATTGATAAAAATAGGGCCATTACAGAACTCAGATTTACTTCAGTCCTAAGCTTTTAAGGAGGAAAATTACCCATTTAAAACAAAGAGAAGAAACAGAGAGTTAAAGGTAGTGCACTGAAAGACTGTTTCTTCTGCTACATGCACAAATTCATTGTTATAATAAAACCAACAATAAAATAGTAATTTTTATTCGTAAGATGCAGTATCTACAGAAAAGCTTTCCCAGCTCATCACATTAACATCCTCTTTTGAAACTAGATACAGAATACCTTGATTTAAGGTCACTTGGAACAATAGAAGTGCTGGTTCTTTATTGCTCTAAGGAACACCTTAGGAACTTGCAGTCAGTGTGTCACCTCAGTGTTGTACACCAGGGATGACTATTAGTGACATCACTATACACAGATGCATCTCAAAGACTAACTTTTTCATACCCTGCTACAGTGGAAAAGGTTAAACTTTACCATAACAGAAACAAAACAATCCAACTAGACAAAGATGGAAGGAACATCTGAGATAAGGGATGTGGTCCTGGTGATCACGGGAAATGAAATCACACTGCAGAACAGCAATAATCTCTACTTCTATTAGCTGTGATGCCACTTGAAATGCTGTGTGCAGGTCTGGTAAAATTCACCACCAGGCTGTGAAGAGTAACATGAATAAGACAGTGAAACTGATCTATGAGGAAAGATTAAGAGTTAAACACACAGATCTTTGCTAACTACCAGTGAAGAGCAAGCACAAGTATCCATGAATATTTGACACACGTAACTTCTAAGGAGGAGAACTATCTAGTGTGACACACAAGGATTAGAAGTAAAATGATGAAGACCAGAAAGAGAAATTTTGATAAGAACTTCCCTACTGAGGTGTGCCATCAGTGAAATAATTGTGCTGTGAATCTGCTTCATGTTTAGTCCATCACCAAGAAAATTTTAAGTGTGTTATAGCAAGCATTTGCACTTCAGCAGGGATACAGCCATTTCCCCTAGGCCCCTGGATAACTCTGCTTAAGCTGATGGGTCAAGGAAGTATGCCATGACCTGTTCCACTGTCTTCTTACCTTTACTAGTCACCCACTCCCCACATATACATATACACAACCAGCCACAGTTGCTTTTCCTGCCTACTCCCTTTGCAAACACATACAAACCTGATGCTCCTATCCCTGGTACACAGATCTATAGCAACAGACACAAATTGGTACAGATATGTGGAAGAGCAGAAAAGGTGTGTGCCCCCACAGAACAGACTGATGGATGCATGTAGAATCACTGAGTAGCAGTGATAGAGGTTTGTAAGCAGAAAAAACCTTAATGGCCTTTGAGCCAGAAGCACCAACTACAAAGGGGCCACATCAACGGAACTGACTGACAAGGGGTGCCAAGTCAAGACACCTCTGCCACACTTTTGATGCTTCCATCTGCATTTTCACCTGAGCTGGACTCCAAGTGTAGAGCAGGACACGCATCAGTCTTAATATTTGTATCCCTAATGGTGGACATCAGTAGTAGCACTGGGTATGCCACAAGCCAGGCATGGGTAAGTAGCAGATACTACAGTTGATGTTCATAGATATACCCTTCTAACCATCACAGGCTTTTACACCGACTGCGACAATAGGAACCCTCATAATTCTTAGGCAAGTAAACACTGCAAGTTTGTTGGGAAAGGGGAGTTCCTGAGAAAGAAAGGCATTTACCATCAAATAACATTTATCTAAGCAGTACTGCTGGACTTGTCACTTCTGATGTGTACAGTGTCAGGGTGATGATAGATTGTGATGTTTCCAAAAGCAGACCGGTTGTACAGAGACTCTTAGCCTTTGAATGTGTGTCCATTACCACTAAATAGGATTGCTATTAATGAACAGACAAATACAGGATAACCTGTAATCAATATTGAAATATGTATGGGTTTTTTTCCCCAAAATAATGACCTTATTCCAGAGTTAAAGCTCCCAAAATGACTGATCCAATGTGGCCCCCTTAAATTTCTAAATTCACCCATCTGAAATATAATTTAATCAGTTGGACCCCTATCTTTCCTAATCCACATATAAAATGATGTAGGGTTTTTTTTCTCCCCACTTGCAACAAGCATTATCCTAAATAAAAATGGTCAGATAGGTAAAAAACAAGCTACTGAAAAGGCAAAACAATTAAGAGATACAACACTGCAATTCAACTCAACTGTGGTTGATGACCATTTCCTCAAAAGCAACATTTTAAAATAAATGTATGTTTTAACACACATCTACCTTCATCTACACTGACACACAGACCTTGATAAATTTACAGAAAGAGAGGAATTCACATGCATTTCAGGGGCTGGGATTTAAGCATTTGAAACCAAGACCCTTGGAATCTTACAGGGGTTTCTAGTTTTATGTTACCACTGATGCACATATCAAATATAATGGTGCTTCCAGCTCTGCAAGCTTGCAAAACAGACATGAAAGTTCTGTTAAAACAGAATTTTTATTGTACAATTAGTGTGTGTTATTTTAGCAGATTACTTACAAAGACTTACAGAATACAGCTATTTTTAGAAAGGGACTAAAACAAGAACAAAACAAGCAATCAAAGCACACCAATGCAAAATTTTAGCTTAAAGGGAAAACACACATAACTTTGCTTTGAAAAGATGTGTCTACTTCGAACTCGTTAACCTTCATAGTGATGCCAAAAAATTACTCTACACCCACAACACACACACAGAAAATACTGGAGAGAGTATTGACCCTCACTGCATAAATGGTGGCCAGCTAGGGTGTCACACAAGCTCTATTAATATATATAGTAATTGTTTCACTAAAGATATAAAAAGGACTGTATGCCCTATAACATAAATTCATGAGACTTCCTGCTGCAGCAGTTCAGGGAAGTAAATAATTTAGCAGAAGTCAAGAAAAATGGATATGAATATGATTAAATGTCTACGGAGACTCTCTATAAAACTTGTGCAAGGATAACATACTTGGCCCAAGAATGACACTGCCTACTCAGAGTTGGTAATACTTCTTGTAACATAAGTCAGATGTTTTAAGTCTCAGATCAGAAGCTTCTCATGAAATCCACACTCCCCTTCCTTATGAGCTGCACATTGTAAGTACCACACAACTAAACCAATCATTACAAGACAAGACACTTTCCTCAAAAGCGCCGCAGGAAGAGAGTTGTTGGGCTTTCAGTGGTTTATCATGGTTGAATTGCTACCATTCCAGCAGGATTTCTTCATGCGTTTTTCCCTACAGGTATATAAAAATTATGGTGAGCATCACAGTATCTGGTTTGCCCCAGGGGGGAGAGAGAGCAAAGAGCAAAGCAGATCTCTATTTCCGCATGGCTGGGGTTATTCATACATTGTGCCAATTTGTTTGCGGAGGAGAAACAGAAGAAAAGCAGTGCCAAGCATGCCCTTGGGTAAAACTAATAGTTAGAGAGCAGGAGGTCAGAAGGCTTACTGAAACATAACGTGCAAGCTTTAAAACCTACCTTGAATGGCAGGTATCTGAAAACTAAGTAACATTCACATATAATTTTACATTAAGCACGAAGAGAGCTGTGTCACACCAGCCTAAACGCAGGTTTCCAAGGTTATGCAGGAAAACCTCATGCTTCGCACTCCTTGCCAAACCCAATTTCCCTTTCAGGGCCAAAGTTGCTAATACGTGGGAAATAACCTATAAATCAAATTATAGGTGCACACAGTCTTAGCATATACATTACAGTACCTTTCACATCATATTCAAAGATTCAGTCAACATTTTTGTTAACAGCATTACTCAAAAATACCAAGGGAATCACTAGTGTCACAGTGTTGTCACTGAAATCCTTAGTCATAACAGAAAATAGCATTTTAAATGTCACCAAATTAACTCTTTTAAAAAAATAAAAGCACATCCCTGTAACCCAAATTCACTGCAGGGAAGATGCTTCAGCTGAGTGGGACTTACTTGCATGAATAAGTAATATTATTGAACAGTAACAGAATTATATTATGTCAGATAGATCTTTCACTGACTTCTGCTTTTTTACTTAAAATATCTTCCCACACAGCTAAGTCAAATATACCAGTAGCATATAATGTAAGGGTTTTGGATGGGATTTTTTGTTTGCTTTTTAATATCTGTTACTCACCTACAAGTCAGGAAAACACAGATCCTCAGAATGACGGGTTGGAAGGGACTTGACAGAGATCATCTAATCCAAACCCTCACCAGAGCAGGATCACCCACAGCATGTAGTAGGTCATACCAATAAATCCAAGGTGAAGAACCAAATACATCTCCCACTTTCCCAGTTTCAACTCTTCTAATAAGAACTTTGCTTAATCTGTTTAACTACTACTATCCACCGCACCCACAGATTTTATTTCTAATACCTGGAAATAAACTACAGGTTTCACTAGCATTTAGCTTCTGGAACTAGTTAATGCCAAGAAATAAAATGAAATGACAAGCCACTCTTGCTACAAGTCTTTGACAAGAAGTCACATAATGAATTTCTGCTTTAAAGCCTTTCCTAAGTAGTCATCCTGAGAACTATCAAACATCAACTGCTTGGGAAAGCTAATCAAACCCATGGAACCATCACATGGTTACCTAAAATGGGTAGGTCCTTCCTGGACCATCAGTATTTCAAATAAAGTCACTGCATAACTACGTACCTTTAAGTATGGGCTCAAGACCCATGTCTTCAGACAGTTATCTGAAATCTGTCGCAAATTTTCTAGCCATGTACCTAATTTTGAACCATCCCACCTTCATGGGGAACTGAACCCTGTCTACCAGAAAGAACTGTGAAGCAAAGTCACAATGTCACTTGCGGCGCTAACAAAAAGCATCACATTTAAAAGAAGTATTACCTCTTCTGCTTCCCACCTCCCTGACAATACTGTGAACAGTGTGGAAAGCCTGACCTGTACAGGCATCTGCACAGACACATACCCAAGTAGTAAGAAACAAGTCATCAGCAGCCTTCTGCTCCTTGAATTCCAATGCAGTGTTAAGGCATTAAATTGCAAACTCTGAAACAGATATTTTCTTCACAGCTCCAGGAAAGTAGACACAGCATTTTACAGATAAGCAGCCTTCAGAGAACACCACAAAAATGCCTGAAGCTAGTGTCCTCTCTCACCACCCAAGAAAAAGTGTTTTAACAGCTGCTGCTGCAATAATATTTGTCCTTAATTTCATTATTTTAAGAAGATAGGAACTCCCTGGCAAATTTCACTGGCCAGAAACACGAGCCTGCTCTGTGATGCTATTATTACACGGATATAAAAAGACAGGGTGGGAGGATCGTTATCTAGCAAAATGAATAGGCACCGGTGTTCTACTCCAGCAGAGATGAAAGTTTCTACATGTAGTCAATATGTTTCTATTTGTAATTAGGACCTTATTTAAAAGTACTTGGGTGACTACTGATCCTGCAAGCCCATTGCTATATACTACAAACCTCCCATTAACAGTGCAGTGCAAAGCTCCCTGTTTTTAACAATTAATTCCCTTAAAACCAAAATTAACAAGGGATAACATGCAGATCCCTGTAAGATTTCAAAAATATTCAAGGGGAAAAGCACGTTTAAGGTAAATGTTTAGGTTGCATCAAAAGTGTTATACATTAAATTCTTATTTTTGGAGAGTTTAAAAATTCAAAAGGACCCTATAAAACCTGCAAAATCCACATATCAAGTCCTTTCTTGGCCAAGCAAGTGTGATCATAACATGTAGTCTGTAAACAGAACTGTAGGTAGTATACAGGCAAATAGAACAACACTATTTCAAAAGTTATTACGTACCTTTTTTCCCTGCTACAAAGGCAAGGGTGCTCTGTCTTACATTTGGTAAACTATTTGCCTGGAGAAGTCTCAAGATACACCTCAAGTCTGCTGACAGTCTTCAGGGGGTGCAACCCAACATCATCAAGCCACATTTAAAAGCCCAAATATTTCCAAAGCGAAAATACCAGACTTGAGATTCAAACTATCATTTTATAATTGAAGTGGAAGAGGGCTTGGATTATACTGGCATTTTAATTGCAGGGACAGAAGAGCCTCACTTGACAGCGTGATTAGCTACAAGGACTGTGATCTGAACACAAGTGCTATTATGGTCAAGACAACAGTATAGGCCAGAAAAGACTTATTTTTCAAGAGAAGATTAAAGTTAGTCCAAGGGTCAGATGGTCTTTTTTATTGTCCATTGCAGACTTAAAAAGCTACAGTTAAATTATCAAAACACCTACTTGCTTAACAGAAGAGTGGAAATGTACCCAGCACTTGAGTTTTGACCAAGTTAAAAATATTTAGCTTCCTCTTATCTTCAAGTCAGGTATGCCTTTTATCATTTAACATTGCAACAAATTCTTCCCTCGGTGACAGGCACCAGAGTATTTTACCTCTGTATGATCAATTAGCTATCTTAATTCCATGCTAAGCAGTCCCATTCAGAAAGACACAGTTCCAATGCATTGAACAAGTTTTCACACATACTGGGATCTCCAGACTCTCCACTCAATTTCTTCTGACTACAATCATCTGGTAGGGCCTTGGAGTATTTCTCTGCACTCACAACCTACCTCACCACTCCTGTCCTCATCCTTTCACAGGAAAGAAACATGAGCATGCAGGTGAGAAGAAACAGTATTAACCAGCCACCTCCCCACAATGAAAGACATGGGGAATCAGGACTAAAAAGCACAGTGGCCAACAAACCTGCCCCTCCAGGTCTGTAAGTAAAGAAATAGATTTTAGGCCACAGAGGAATGTGTGCCTTTAACAACCCCATGTTGAATTGATAATTCACCTCCTTTTGTGGATTTTTACTTCAACAGAGTTACACAAAACAGGGCAAACAAAAAAACCCACAACCTCCGCCTCAAACCACCCCCCCAAGACATCCTGCACCCAGGCTTCTCAGGACCGTGCAAACCACAGCTCAGCCCCAGGCTTCAGCCAGTCCACACAGCTACCTCCTTTTGAGAGAAAAAACTACTTGTAAGTGAATTCAAATAATTTATTAAAACCTTTCCAAGCAGAAACAACACCTGAAATGGCTCACTTGATACATTTTATAACCAATCACGTATACAAATTAAATAAGCAGATATTAGTTGAATATGCTTTTTCTTTCACGGTATAGAAATACATCTATACTATCTTGGCACTATATTTACACACACTAAAGACTGAGACACACAGACCTAATAAAACACTAGACATATAAAAAATAGAATTACCCAAGTTTTTAGCAAAACAAGCAATGAAATAAAACGCTTTGCAAACTCAGTTATTTCATTTTTCATGCTATAAAAAGTTTATAAGAGTTTTCCAGCATATTGATTTTTTCATACTGTAAAAACTTTCAAGAACATTCCAGCATTTTGAAACTGCCATACTTCCCTAAACTTTACCTATATATATATTAAAGTGTGTGTATACATGTAAGAGACACACTGAGAAACATCTGGCATAAAAACAAAATCTTTAAACTACATGTTAATTTAACACTGAAGCCAACTGCACTGAGTGATTTTTCATTCTGACTCACTCCAACTTTAGAGGAAAGTTTCCATTTGATCCAAATATTCTCAAGTCAAACTCCAACATTATCAGAAGCCTAAAACCCAATGATTCCACCAGTGACACTGTATTAGTGCTATTCATTTCATGTCAAGTTATGAATCTCAGCACTAAACTACATGAGGTTCTGAAACTTAAACATTTACAGATGCCATGGAGCATTTAGAAATGCTAACACAGCTCTGTGTATGGGGGTCAGCATCTCTTTCTCAAGGAGGCAATTCAGAACAAACCTTGCATTGAAGAGCTTTTAATCATTACTGGAACTGGTCTCTCCACTAGCAACTGAGGGTTATCCAAGTCTAGTCACCACAGACTCAATATGACAAGTCTGAATCCCTCTCTTGGAGGCCTTAATCAATCAGAAGCATTAAGTTACTGTCTTCTAAAACAAGAAATAACTGCTAAAATATCAGTCTCCTCAAACCACAGCAACACAACAGTAGCTCTGAGCAGGCCATCTATGATTTTTGGGAAATCATGTTTGTGATTCTCACTTGTCCCTGCCTTCTCTTTATTTCCATGATGCATAGAAAATATTTTTCGCAATTTAATGGTAAGAAGAGTTTTTGAATAATGAAGGCTAGTGAAGACATAAGGGAGGAAGGCATATGGAGCTACGGGAATAATTCAAGCATGTCTTAATACAGACAGGTTTTTTTCCCTGAAATACTACTTGCTGAATATACTGCCTTCTTCATGCTGATAAAAATAAACAAAGCCCCTCTGCATAGTGCTGTAATATTGTGACTCCTACAAGAATGAGCAGAGCAGCTGCTACCCTCATTAAAGATAGTAGCAAAATATAACAGATCTTAATTTGTACAGTGATGAGCTCTGAATAGACTGCTAATCATCCTGCTAAATGTTGATTTTATGTTTCTCCTGTGATTCTTCATTCCTTCCTTAACCTTGTGATAGACACAAAGCACAGGAGACCAGGAACCTGCCAATACCCCAAGATGTAGTGAGACAAGCCTGGCTAAAATCAGTCCAGATTATATTTTATAGAAAGCACACTTGGGAGGAGGAGAAACGTCTCCATGTTTTCATGACCATACCACATTTACTTCTCTACAGTGCAAATTCTTTTGCCTCCAGCAACCTGTATTACACCTCAAAGTACTGCTGGCATGAATGGGGATATTTTTTATTGCTATTACACACTACAAGTTAGGCAGTTAAGTGATTGATTTAGTTAAATAATGAGACTATGAGCATCTTGGCTTTGAATGAGGCAAAAAAGATAGCTGTGGAAAACGTACACACAGATTGGCATGTAAACAGGTCTTCCTAGATCAGATGCATATACTTCCAAAGGTAACAGATATTTTTAAAAACATACACTGGGTTGTGTGAAATCCTAAACCAGGATCATTATTCCTATCAGTTTCACTGAGGTGGGGATTTTATCACCACAGTGCCTGTCTCAAAAAACGGTCAAGCCACACACACACATCACGTATTTATCAACAAGCAGAAGAAAGGAAGGGAAAAGAGAAATAGTGAATACTTTGCAGGAATAAACTTCCTTCTAAGTGCAAAAACGTTAAGTCTTTAGGATTCAAAGAGAAGCAAGAGCTCTTTACTGTTAGATGTCCTCATGTAAAACTCACATCAATGTCAAACCCTTTGCCACACAGACCCGCAGCCACCTCTAAGGTATATGATGACAATCACACTGAGCACATCTGTGCACAGAGTGGATAATGGGAAAGGGATAAATGGCTTAGCCCTTTCCAAGTAGGAAAAAAGTCTTCAGGCTTAAGCGGCATGGGTGCATCAGGTCAATGTTAATTGAATTGAGGTACTTTGGTCTTTTCAAAGGACCTAGAAACAGCGATGCTTAGAACTGCAGGATTTGTTTTTTAAGCATCTTGAAACCACAACAAATCACAAGCCCTGGCGAATTTTTCTGTTTCTTCCTTTAACACAGGTAGCAGTTACAAATACATGGAGGATTAACAAATCTCTTCACATTGACCAAACCACAGAAAAAGCAAAATAGATGCTTTTAGCCTAAACTCACCTTTAGGTGCAATTCACATACCTTCCTTCTCACTGCAAAAAGAGTGGGTTTTCCCCTCTTGAAATTTACAACCTTTAATTGGGAGTTAGACTTTGAAACAGTTCAAACAAGAAAACAGGCAAGTCTCTTCATCTGAAGTTTGGCTTGCAGGTCGTCTAGCATCTTCAACTGCTACAACAGTCCAGCTTGCAGGAGTCTCTCTTACCTATAAATTGCTACAAAAAGCAAAACTCCCCATTTGAAGCTGTTGCAGTTCAGAAGGGACTTACAGCTTCTACAAGCCGAAATCTATAAGTAAACACCACAGTCCTACTGATTAGGGAGCAGCAAGCCAGGATTCAGTTCCTGCTTCAGTGCATGCTTTTTTCCCCACTGATCTGTATAGCTCTCCATCCACAAACAGTAACAGACATCCAAGCCTGCAAACACCGAGTTATACTATCAACACAGGAACTGCTACAAACTGCAAAACCCTCACATCACAAAATACTTGTAACTTTGCAGTCAGGAGCTAGCACTGATAAAAGGAATAGGATTCTGTTTTTCAGTATTCCACAAGTGATCTAACTGCCACTTAGTCACAGCCCATACTCACAGCCAGGGCAACCTCCCCACACAAACAGTTTGGGATAGTGAATTCCAAAAGGCAGAGGTTCAAAATTTTGTTGCAAATACTTATTATGCTAAGAGCAGTGGCAACTTGATCTTGTCATCAGCTTGAATGAACAGAAGTGTTGGGGTTTTGTTGGGTTTGTTGTTGGTTGGGGTGTTAATTTTTTCTTCAATATTTTACAAACGCCCAACTATGACTAAGCAAGCAAGATGTTACTCCTCACAATGTTGCTTTCCTCAAAGGACTCAGTAATATGAGAAAGAAGGTGATTTTCTCTATCATTAATCAAAGATGTGGAGTTTAGAAAGCCTGGACTGCATACCCCTGCATGCCTGTAACAAGTGAAGTAATGCAAGAAATGCAGTGCTCGATAGAAATGGAAACACTGAACAAGATGAGTGTGAATGTGCTTGCAAATATGTTGTATAACCCAGGAATCAAATGCAGTGTAACTTACCATCTCTGGCTCCAAGTCAGGAAGTTAAACTAACTGTCAAGATACAAGAAAATTTATGGACTTCATCTGAAATCAGATAAAACCCAGAATTTTCTAATCAAGTCATTGCATCAGTCTTCTATAAAGCATTAAGAGCCTTTCTCTCACTGAACAAGCTATTGTTTCGACAACCTTTTTAGACATGCTGAGAAGCATTTTTTAAATAGCAAGGACATTTTAATTGTGGATGACATGAATCAACTCTCTGAAAGAACAGCTGCATTTTCAGATGACATGGAGAAGTGTGATCTGGATGATAAAATATAAAAGAATGTTTTCTCCTCTGTTTACTATTTTTTGTGCAAGTTCTACCTCAGAAATTTAACCGTTCACAAAAAAGCTGGAATAGAAAACAAGGTGGTAGGGATGAAGCTTTTATGTGCATATAACACCTTTGTCAATCTGTTTCAAAGATTACCTTACAAGATTACCTTAATTTTAATTACTTTTTTCCTGTTCACTGAAAAACACTGGTTCACTCAAGTCAGGGACGAGGGACCTCAGAGTTAAATAACTCTGATTTCATGAGTCTAAAAACTGAGCCCTTGTTTTATGCTCTATTATTGGAAGGAAAGACTGAAGTCCAAAGCAAATTCAGCCTTCTCAGCTTCGGCATGTTCCAATTACTCTTGTAGGATTATTACTCATGTCTTACAGAAGAGACCCGAAATACTAGGAGGCCTCAAGTGTTTGGCCAGAAAATGAATTACAAAGTATGCCTTGAATACAAGAGCTGACATCTAGCCTCTGGCATGCTGTCATCAATAGTTATCTGTGCTTGGTACCTTCAGATACCGCAACAAATGCAAAGCAAGAAGTTACCATAAGCATTCCAACTCTTATTTTGTACTCTGTGTGCTCTGTTGTTGTAGCTGCTGCAGAAAGCATAATCTCCTAGGCCAAGAATTGACATAAGGCCCTCGCTGCAGAACTTCTGCAAGTTCTGAAGATGCAGCAGCTTACAGGACCTTTTAAATGTATTCTTATACAGACTACAGTACCATTTAAGCAACAGCAAGAGCACTTCCAACATGCAAACTCAGCACTTCCAGTTCAGTCTAGTCTGAGCACTGACAAATAACCATGTCTACAACGACAGTACATCCAACAATTATCTGGTGAATGAAAGCAATGTAAACCAGTCTAGAGGCATGAAAAGAAATGTTTCCCAAGCTGTGTTAATTTTAAACTACCAGATACAGTAAAGTTAGCATCAGCCTGAAAGGATGTGGGAAAAGCTATTCAGGCAATTCCAAAGCCTCATTGAAACAACAGCTTTGTAGGTGGCTTTTCCTAAAGCAACATATTGGCAGAGAAGTCAGCCCATAAGGCAGATAAATGCAATAGGGAAATGGTAAAGGTCTGGGAGGGTCTTTGTCAGGAGAGGCGGCTATATCTAAGTTAAAACTTCACAAAAGTGAGTATCAGCTTGTCAGTGGTGTATTTTTGCAGGGGAGGAGTCAATATCAGAGCACACACAGAAGAGTTTTCAGGAAAGAAAGTATTTTGATTAACTGTTAATTTTGAAATTTCCAAAATACTCTCATAATTCACTCCATTCTCTAAATCATTCATACAAGACTGGACTCTCCACATAAAATAATGGCTTACATAATATCTTTTAACAGTTTTATTTATTGAAAACTAACTTTCAGTTTTGCAGGAACTTGTAAAACCAATATAATACCTGGATATAGAAGAGTCAATTGGCAATCACGCAAACAAGTATTTCTTTGTGGAAAGCAGAGATGTTAAGAGAGCTTATAAAACAGGATTAGAGTTGGGAACTAAAAAAATAGAGAAGAAACTCACAGGGCAATAGTGGAAAATCACTTTCTGTACTGCTGTGCAAGAGTCTTGTCTTAAATGCTCAAAATTCAATGTTTCTAAATTGCCTCATCCTGACGCAAGCACCTTCATAGATCCATAATCAGTTTACAAGTGATTCTCAAACCCAGAAAAATATATTATTCCCACAGTCTGTATGCATACCATTTAGCAACAAAAACTCTTCATGAGGTATCAGATCAAATTTTCAAAGCAGCTTCTTCCAATGACAGCTGATTTTTCGCTTGAAATTTAGTTTCCAATGCAAATCTCAGCACCCTTTTCCATCTATGCACTCATGTGGGAAATACAGATAGTCAAGAGGCTTGAATTTGCATTTTCTGCAATTTCTTCTGGCGGGATAAAACACTGTGGATACAAATTACAGGGAGAAAATGGCTAGATTAGACCTCAGCTCTCTGAATATTTAGCACCATAATGTTCTCTGCCTTGAAACTGTTATTTTCAGGTTGGGGAAAGAGGCTTCTGCTTTGAACTGCAGTAAGATTTCCTTAAGGAAGGGAAACTGGAACACTGAAAGAACTGCTTCCACCAAGGCTAGTCATATCAGTTCCTTAGAGCAAGGGTAGAAATCCTATTAGCTGACTTATGCCTTCCACAGCTTCAAAAGGCATCTTTTGAAGCTGAAGAAAAACTTTAAGTGACCTGTTATGCAAATAGGTTTTTAAAGAACAGGTTATTACAGAACGCTTCATTCTTTTAGGTATTCTGTAAATGGGGAAATAACCAAAGGTGCAGAGGGATCTGAGAAATATGCCAGTTAAGACCTTTCCCACTTTTTCAATACGACAGCTTTTGCTAAGTAAGCAGGCATGCTCAGCCAGACAGCTTCCCTCTGAACCGTCCAGCACTCCACAGCCCAGTTTCAGGCTTTAAACTCGCTCATTAATCCCATACAGACTTTAATTTTGGATTTCAAGGCCTTTCTGCATGAGTTACTTTATATGCAGTTCCAAAATTACCAAGCTCATCACTCCTGCAAGAGCCAAAGAACAATCAGGGGAACTGGTCAGGCTTTCAAGCTGTCCAAGGATATCCAAGCACCTGTAAATGGCTAGAATCATACTGAAATATTACATGACTAAATCTTTCCCTTTCATTTATCTACTAAGAGCAAGGAAGCTCAAAATATTTCAAGATTAATATGAAACTAAAGAATAAAGAGCCATCAAACCAAGTAGTAGGATTTGGGTGGTAGGGGGTGTTAAAATTTTCAATTTTATATGGTACAAAGCTAAATCCAAACTTTTGTATTTATCCAAATTAAAGACCTGACATGATACTGCTAGATAAACAGTAAGTTTAGCAAAAACAATGTTTCAACTAGGTATTTCAAAAACCCTTTAGAAAACTCCAGTAGCATCTAAATAAATTAGTTTGAAGATAATATATGATGTCGTCTCACAAATGGATCAAGGTGTGGTAATATTTCTATTTTGAAACTGATGTTCACTTTCACTTTGAGAAAGAAAAGTATTTGAAAGCATCGACAATGGAACTTGTTTAAAAAACAAACATTAAAAACATCTCTCACATTATATTCCTCTCACCTCCAGCACTTACATTTGTTTCCACTCACTGTTGGCCACTACCCAGATGTCTAAAAAGATATATTTGCAGCTCCTCATCTATGACTCACTGTCATTTGAGCCTCATTCCTTCCACTCTTACAGGCTTACATATATATACACATATAAATATATATATTTATAGATGAATATATATTTTATATATTATATATGTATATAATATATATATTTATATAATATATACAACATATATAAATTTCCATGTGTGTCCTGGCTTCAGCTAAAATAGAGTTAAATTTTCTTTCTGGCAGCTAGTAGAGTGCTGTGTTTTGGATTTAGGATGAGAATAATGTTGGCAACACTGATGTTTCAGTTGTTGCCAAGCAGTCAAGGACCTTTCAGCTCCTTACACTGCCCAGCAAGCAAGAAGGTGGGGGGCACCCAAGAGAGGCATTTGTCTTTGCAGGTAACTGTTACTTGTGATGGAGTCCTGCTTTCCTGGGGATGGCTGAACACCTGCCTGCTTGTGGGAAGTGAGGAATGAATTCTTTGACTTTTTACTTGCACATGTGGGGAGAGAAGCTAGGCAGTAGGGGTGAGGGGTCCTTGCTGGGGGTCTTGGGCAGCATAGACTTTGGGTGTTAAGAAACTGTGCTGTTCATCACTCATCTGTATATATTAATATTATCTTCCCTTTTTTGTGTCCTATTAAGCTGTTTTTGTCTCAGCCCATGAATTCTCACTTTCATTCTTCCAATTCTCTTCCCCATCCTCCTGGGGCAGGGGAAGTGAGCGAGTGTCTGCATGGAGCTTAGCTACTAGCCAGGGCTAAAACACAACAATATAGTATTCTTCCTTCCTCTCAAAACTAAGCTAAGATACAGAATCTTCTCAAGAGTATTTCAGCACCTCTAGATGCCTCAGTGTCAAGACTCATGTCATATAAGTCAGAACCGTCAAGGTAACTGACAGCTGGAGAAGGCTTGAGCATACCATCCGATAAGAAACCCTCAAAATGTGTCTTAACACCTCCGCCCTGATAGCCTCAGAAGCTGCAACACTGTCTATCAAGTTAACAAAAAGAATAAAAACCTTTGTATTTTACCAAGCTTGACAAGTCTAAGGTCCGACAGCAGATATCCAGCGCAGACTTTCATAAACAGATCACCAGGACTGACACACACTTCCCTTCCGGAATCATGGCTTTCTTGCAGCGTAAAGAGGAGACAACTCCAAAAGTCCTTCAGTCAGTTTAGCTTTCTACTGCCTTTAAAAAATCATAAATACCTAAGACTCATGGTTAATATGCTAAACTTTAGAATGTGACAGATGTCAAGAACACATGGGCAAATTCCAAGAAGCAGTAAGGCACTAGTTTTCTAAATAATATTTTTAAATACTTGTATCATCCCTACAGCTGCCTATAGCAGGTGCTGTCAGAGCAAAGCTGGACCAAGTTTGGCACATGGTAAACATGCTAACACAAGTACAGCTTTCTAAAACTGTACTGCAAATTGCAGCCATCCTAAAAGCAAAAGCATATTCATTCAGATCCTGACCCCAGCTAACCCTCAGGGAATACCAGAGCATGCATCCATCTTTCACACCAACTACCAGCCTACCCATGTGATAATCCCTCCTAAGAACTCCTGCATGCCACAGAAACAAGGAACATAATTCCCAGGATCCTAAGGACACGCTCACAAATGCAGCTAATCATTTAGAGGCAATATTGCAGCAGAAGACCATCTACCTATAAGCATCAGCAACAAACTATTCCCTCTCCATGACACAACAGACATGCCATTAGCCAGAATTACCCTAAAAACGTGGCCTGGTTGTGTGATTATACTCAGTGCATCAGAGAAATGAAGGAAATTCAGACATATCCTATATATGAAGATAAACTGGTTTATTACACCATTTATTGAATATGCCCCCGGAATATTCTTGCTTTCTGTGTTTACTTCCATCATTCTACAGTTCGTCTTTCTTGTACCGATCTCTGCCTTAATTTTACTAATTAATCGGACTAATTTATATAACTTAATTCCCAAGGAATTAACTTCCACAATTTAATTGCTGAGAGTGTGAGAAAAGCACTTTCTAAATCCATTTTAAAAGCAGTGATTTATAGCATGAATGCAAACAGGGAGCAAAACAAAAGCCAGTGCCGAGCTAAGAGCTTTTGATGAATGCTAAAATGCCATTAAAATGCTGTTCATAGTCTATATGATACAGCCAATTTTATCATTCTTTCTGTGAATGCAATTGCTTCCTCTGAATATGCTGACGGAGAGGTACAAGTCCACGGGTTGTTGGTGCTTGCAGAACTGTTTATCATTTTTTAAAATTAGTAGTGTATGAAAAAAAACCACACAGAAAGAAAGCTAGTGTGCTTTACAAACCAAGAACAAAAATGCACTTGGCTGAGGCTGTGTGTTTGAAGATTTTGAATCACACCCCAGATAAGCCAGAATGAAAGAGGATGAGGATCTTGCCTGGGACACAAACACTGGGGTACAGAAGACATTAAACAATAGCACAATCAAGACTCACTTGACAAGAATAAAGCTTGTTTTGCAAAGCAAGAGCAAGGAATTCAAAACCAGAAGCAGCTAACTGTACTATTTAAAAACAAGAGAAAACTATCCCTCCTACACCTTTCTTTTTATTATTTGATGCTGAATTAATATAGCCTTATTTAATCTGTCTGTCACTACTAGAGGAGTGACTAGGATCTAAACCTGCAGAGCTCACTATTTTCCTTCTGTCTGTCCTGTTATTTCAACAGATAGTGATTGCCCTGTGAAAGTTACGTTATACATTACAGCACTGGACATAGCAGCAAAACAATTTGTCAACAGCTAAGGAAAAATTCAGTTTAAAAAACCCCAACACATTTGGTACCAAGTAGCATGTGAACAGCAAAATGTTCCCTGATAGGTGTTGGACTAGATCTCCGGAGGTCCCTTCCAAACCCTACAGTCCTGTGACATTGTGATTACAACCCAAACAGGTTGGTTAAGTATCTCCTCTGAATTGACAGAACAAATTAGATTTGCTTTAACTACAGGGAGTAGTTAACTATAGTAACACGGAGCTGTTCCATGTCATATAAAAGAAAATGTTACCCAAAGAAAAACAAAATGAGAGGTTCAAGGACAACAGCTATAGGTACAACAGGAAAGGTGGACAGAGAAACAAGGGACCGAGGGCTGAAGAATCTAAAAGGAAGAACTGAGGTGATTCCCAAAGATCTTGCAGCACTGAAGAATTCAGGCAGACGTGAAAATACTTCATGAAAAAGGATCACCTTGACCACCTACAAGGATAGAAGCCCAAGAATCTGAGCAGCAATGCTTATTACTCACTTTTGGAAAGCAGGGCTCAGCATTTCTCTGAATAAGGATTACAGAGTTAAAAAGATGCCATAATTGAAACAGACCTTGCTTCAACCTGAATTACCAGATTAGCGTTATCAGAACAGTGCATTTTGAAGTTTCATTAGGAAAGGAGCAGCCACATGTAGCAATTGTACACAGAAGACAGACCCAGTGCTTTGAATGTGTTCTGACTGACCCGATGTTCTCAAAGATGAGACAGTAAAGGAAGACAAAATGAGAGATGGTCTGAGGGGAAAAAAAATCCTATGTTCTCTGAGGTGCTTGCCTTCTCAGCCCTCCCCATTCCTGATTTGTTTTCGCCTTTCTTCAAGCACATTGAATTCAACATTCAGCCTTCATTAGAGATCAACTTCTTGCCAACAGAAACATTTTACAGCAAAGGACAAACTCCACAGCTTCTGAAGCTTCTTGTCTATTTTAGGTTTGAATCTGAAAGGCAGTGAGGTTAGCAGCACATGCCAAACACAGTAACACAGTCTTTCAAAACATACTAGAACAGCCACTACTGAAATTCAGCAGGAGGTGGAGTTGGTCCATTTAATGTCTCTACAAATATAAAATACACTTTTCCAAAAGTTTTCCAATGTTTTTTAAATAGTCTTACTTGCATACAATTGTTAAGCATACCAAGCTAAGACTGGATACTGTTATATAACACAGGAGAGAATTTGCATGCTTCAAAGGCAATAGTTACATCAGGCAATCTCCCCAGATTCCCTGTATATTCAGAGTGACAGAAACACCTTCAGGCAGCTTTAGGAATTCTGTATCATCTCTGGAACCATGTTATGACTGCAGGCAGATCACCACCGTAAGACTGATTGATATGAGGACCTTGCTTATCCACACCCTGCTCTGATAACACATGTAGACATCTGCTCTCAGAAGTGACATGATTTTCTTTTTATTACAGATGTAATCTGAACAGGAACTGAAGAAACTTCACTTGAGAAGAATAAACCCTAATGGAACAGAAGCATAATTCTATTGCCAAATGTAAAGTTTGGCTTGGAATAGGATACAGAGAAATAGGCTGAAATTTTTTTGGTATTTATAGAAACAAGACACAGAAATTAAAATTTAATAAATTTTATTTGACAAGAGGCCAAATTCTAATCAAGAACTAACAGCAAGGGTATCTCCAGCTGTTTGAAGAAGACTAGAGGCAAAACTGGTAAATTATTCCATGCTGAATAGAACAGATTTCAAAATGCACAAAGAAATACAACATCTCTAGTACCAGTTGTCATCACACCTGAGAAACTCTTCTTCTCCAGGCGATGACAAGAACAAAGCAACAATTTCACTTTTCCATGATCTCATTCTGCCTTTATTCCATGCCCCTCTCACATCAGACTAAAACAAGTGACTTAACAACAAAACCACAGACAAGGCCAGGGTAAGAAAAACTCTTTTGCTCACACTAAATGAAAACGGGTAATAAAGGCTGAGTCCAGGGAGTAATATATGTTGCAAATCGTAACAAGTACCCACTTCCTGAGAGATTTACACAATAGAGTTCACATCAGCAACTGTTTGCCTGTAATATAAATTCAAATTGACAAGACTGAGGTATTATGGAACAGCATTTATCTCAAGATTGTCAGGAGAAGTCATTTCATTTCTTATGATTCATTTCATTTATATGTTAGTGTATTAACTGGATACATTATTGATCTTTGCTCCATCCAATTTCAGTCTCTGTAGATGGACAAAGTGATCTGAAAAATATCACTCCCAGCTTTATTTTTTGTTTTTCTTCAAAGCATAGTGCAGTGGTTCAGCCCCAACCAGTGGCTGAGCACCACACACCACTCCCTCACACCCACAGAAAGACAGAGCCTGGGTTGGGATAAGGACAGTTTATTGACAAAAGCACCGTGAAAACAGAACAGTAACAGACATTTACACTCACACCCAGTGATAACAGAGTACTGCACAACTCAAGAACCTACCCAACACCCAACTGCAACTGGACTGCCCTGGAGGCACCCAGGAGCACCCCTCCCCAGCCAGCCCTTTTTATGGGAGAGTGATGTCAGGTGGTATAGAAACAGCCCAGTCTGACTCATCTCATCTGGGCTAACTCAGCTCACCAGGGCTGGCTGCCTGGGGAGGTTACCTCTGGCCTGGCCAGAACCAGGACACACAGGAATGTATAAAGCACATCTAAGGGAAGCATTCCATTGCTTTTGAGGAATAGAGCAGCTCTATAGGAAGCTCTATAGAATATCCTAAGTTAGAAGGGATCCGTAAGGATCATAGACTCCAACTCCTGGCTCCACACAGACCAGCCAAGTCAGAGTATGTGACTGAGGGCATTGTCCAGACGCTTCTTGAACTCAGCCAAGCTCGGTCCTGTGATCACTTCCCTGGGGATCCTGTTCCAGTGCCCAACTCTCTGTAAAGAACCTCTTCCTAATAACCAGCCTGAACCTCCTCAGTTGCAGCTTCGTGCCGTTCCCGCAGGCTCTATCACTGGTCACCAAAGAGAGGAGATCAGCACCTGCCCCTTTGCTCCCCCTCATCAGGAAGCCACAGACCACAATGAGACCTCCCCTCAGCCTCCTCTTCTCCAGGCTGGACAAACCAAGTGACTTCAGCATCTTCTTGCAAGACATCCCTGAAAAGTCAGCTGCGAAAGAGAGCTTTTCCAGAGGTTGTACTAGAATATCTAGATAAGTTTTTCTAGATACCGTGCCTTCCTTTGTACATGACTGGGAAAATGCAAAGATGGAAGCAGTGACAACAGCCCCTGTACATTAAAAGAAAATGTCAATCAGAGAATAAGACTGCTCCATATGTGGGTGAAACCACCTTTCAAACACAGGGGGCTGCTTCAAACACATACAAGCCACAGCTGTCACTCTGCAGAACCATAAGTCTTTTACTCGAAGACAGCATCATTTGACAGGTGCTATGAATATTATGAATACCACGGATGTCCCATCACTTTCATCTGACAGTCTCTGAAGCATAAGGACCCAGACATTAAAAACTGGAAAAAAATAACAAAATGAGCACCAACAGAAAGCAGACTGACATAACATCCTCCTAACTCTGTGGTGGTCAACAACCATGAACAGCACTTCGGTGAGCCTAGGGCACTTTTTAACTTTATTTGGATAGGCAGGAGAATTTGCAACAGAGAATGTTTCCTCGCTGTTCCCTAAATCCTCTCCCACTTTTGGGACAGCACTCTGGATAAACACAACATAAACGGGTTTTACTATATATCTGCCTCAAAACAGGGCAAGAGGAGCAAGTGACAGCATTCTGCTTGTTTTGCAGTAGCTCTGACTGGGGGCCAGCAAGATCAGGGTCCCACTGAAAAAGGCACTACACAAAGGAAGAACAAGAGAGTTACTTTCCCAAGAACTTACATAGTGAAGTCAGACAAAGAGTCAGGAAATTACCCAAGCCAAAGGACAACTACCCTCACATCTCTTCCACTAATTCTCTCTGGACTCTGAGCCAGTGCTCTTCTAGCTGTTTTAGCTTCCCACAGGAAAAAAAGAGGTACCTCTGATCTTTACAGTAACTGTGCCAGCAGACGTTCACTAGATCCAAACCGTTCCACACTACTGAGGTCTTCCTGGTCTTCAGGACTACTGCACATCTGCAGTGGTTTGCTGCACTCAAGGTGCTCTGCAAACACACAGGTACTGGCAAAGTCAGCACTGTTCCTGTGGAAGGCAGCCCCTGACAGGATTAATTTGTTTCTGGTTGTTTAAAATGGCTGATCTCACACTTATCTGGTCATACGTGGTTTTCTCAGGGGCAGCCATTCCAATTCATCACATTAAAATTCCCACTTCCACATCGTAAGGCTGTTTTGACAGCGCTGCTTTTTTAATTCCACTGCCTCCCACAAGGTAACAAGCATTACTGGCCAAAACTTAACCCATTAATTGAAATGTAGATTAGCCTGGCTGCTCGGGTGGGGCTCGTAGGTTCGAGTTTCAGAAACCACTTGCAGCGAAGCAACGCCAGTCAAATAAAATATGCCGATATGATTTTATCCGAATTGTTTTATTTGGCTCCGGTTCGTTACGTGGAAACGAAGTGCGGATATGCCATCTTGTGGGCATGGGCAGCCGGTGCAAGCCCCCGTCGCAGGCTGCTGAGAGACAGCCTTCGCATCCCTCGGCCGCCACCTTTCGGCAAGGGCCCCCTGAACAGCATCGTACTCCTCACAGGCTGACACTTGCAGATGGGAAGTTACTGCTTCAAATAGGGCACTGGGCAAATCTGACAGAATACTTATGCTTTAAAGCTATACTCGTACCCCAGGCTACACCGCTGCTTCTTGCGGCTATCTGCACTTCGCTACAGTGGGAAAAACAGCATCTTGGTTAAATTTCGGTGCTTAGCCTTCCAATTCTTTGCTCTCCTCTTGGTCACCTCAGGCATTCTGGTTTTGGTGTTTCTGAAGTCCTATGGGGAAAAGGAAGTAGCACAAAATTTACTACTAAACTGTGCCAGAAGCCCTGCTCCAGAGGCAAGAGCAGAGATTTCAGACACATGTTGAAGTGGCAAAAGTATGTCTTCTGTCTGGATGGGTTTCAGGGATGGTTCAAGGCTTTGTTCTTTATACCCGTTTGATACCTCAACTTTACAAAAGTTAAATGAGTTAACTGGCCTCACTTGTCAGAATACAGCATGCTTTAGTGGGTTTTGGTTTTGTTTGCTGGGGTTTTTTAACACAAAACTGGACCTATCTTATGTTAGCACGTAGAGATTCTGGCAAGAGGTAGAGTTCATTTTCTCATTAGAAACAACCATACATGGGCCTTATAATGCTTCATCTAAGACTCACAACAAATAGCTATTGTTCTAAGTGTGGATAAAGACAGCAAGGAAATAACTGTTCTTACACAGTAGGAAAACAGAGTATGTGACTTGTGGTTGCTAGGGAATATAAACAGCTCTGCCATATGAATCCAGAGAGGACAGGCATCCAAACATTTGTGTGCTATTTTTTGGTTCCTTTTTTTAATTTGTTTCAATGGGATGACATTGTAATTGGCTAAGAGACCAAAGCCCACAGAAATCAATGGAAATCTCTCTTTTGACTTCTCTGGGCTTCAGTCCATGCCATGACCTGCAACGCTGACAGCCTGGAAATTAAAACCAGCTCGGATTCAATTGGTGTTTTCACAGCCAGCATCCCACGGAAGTGTGGTGTCTCTCCAGTTGCAGCTGCTTGGGGACATAGTCAATTTTCTTGGTGGTTTTCTTACAGGTTATCATTCTTTAGATTATTTCGTATTTATACACCCATCTTTTAATTTTATCTCTAAATCCCGTTATTAGAAGGCAATTACCTAAATTTTAAATTCTTCAGGCTATGAAAGTTTATAACTAAAGTTGATTTCCAGTGTAACAGCATTCATATACTAAGCCAACAATCCACACCTACACCAAAACTAGGAAGGATACACTCCATCTTACTATGGAGCCTTTCAGCAGATCCAAACACCACACAAATTCACCCAAAATAAGAGAGGAAAAAAGGCACGTCACTATAGGTCTCCTCTTTTTTCTAGAGCCATTTCACTCTCATACCTCAGCTTTGCCTTGAGCATGTTTTGGAAGATACCAGTTAGAGTAGTGGCACGGGGAATATTAAAGCCTGGTGATTTACAGATTTAAAGCCTAGAAGTGCTCTAGTGCTCATCCCTTTCAGCACTTTTATTCTCCTGCCTGCAAGACAGCTAGGAAGACCTAGATGTTGCAAAGCACATCTGATTTCACATGTTTTTTCATGCTACTTTATACCTAGATCCATCTCTTCCATGTTGCACTCAAAAGCAAGGACCATGACAGTGCTGAAGCCCAAAGCCACAGGACCAGAAAATGACACTGTGCCTCTGGACCTTTCTAAGAAGCAACATGTGTTGCACAAACAACAACAAATAACACAGAGAGGTAGGGACATGTCACTGCATAGTTGATCCTGCTTATCCTCACAGTGATCCTCTTCATCCGTGAGGAAAAAAAAATACATTACTTTCAGAGGTCCCACATCAAATTTTAGTTTAAATCCTGCTCCCTTTTCTCAGAAACTTTAGTGAAAACATGACAAAGTGGATTAGAGCATAATTCAGTTGGAAAGATTGGAATGTTTTTGCTGTGTTTTAACCAAAGCCAGTCCAGCCATCCCATGCAGCTGCAGAACAAGCCCCAGCAAGTAGGAAGAGCAGACTGTACCGGTGCTTTATGAAGCTTAGAACGTAGAGAGACCGTACACCTGTTACTCCATCACTGCCACCCTAGCGAGATCCGCAAGGCTCAGCTCTCACACTGCAAAGCACTGCTGCTTTTTAGCAACCGATTAATAATTTTATCGAACACCAGATGTAATGACCAAACACTCCAGGTCCACTGGTCCTAACCTGCCAGACAAAAGGAAAAGAAGAGGTTTCACGTTCCCCTCTGGTTTCCCCCTTTGGTCCTCCTTTTCAGGTGAAACGTTTTCACTGTGAGGGTGATGGAGCACTAGAACAGGCTGCCCAGAGGCTGTGGAGTCTCCTCTGGAGACATTCAAAACCCACCTGGATGCATTACTGAGTGATCTAGTCTGGGTAATAGTGCTCTGACGGGGAGGGAAGTGGACTAGATGACCTGTCGCGGTCCCTTCCAACTGCTACCGTTCTGTGATTCTCCACGCTACCGCTTGCTCAGACCCCCGCTGCAGCAGGCCGCAGCTGCCCAGCTCGCCGCAGCGCCCTCTGACCGGCTACTTCCCCTCTCCGCGCACCTATCGAGCTCCAGCCCTCGGTTTTAGGGCACTACACAGAAGGAACAGATGAGGGAGCCGTGCGTTTTACGAGCTTTGCACGAAGCTACACACAGGACCGGCGTCCAAACCCGCTCAGCGAAACGCAGCTGGGCTGCCTTCCGGCCGCGCCGCCAGCAGCTACTGGCTCCGCTCCCCTCGCAGCCAGCTGCCCAGCCAAGCCCACCCGCGGCGCTGAGGCAACCGCTCGTCGCCCCGCCCGATGCCCAGAGGCCACGGGGGAACAGGCGGGCCCGCACATGCCCAGCAGCGCGGCCAACCGCTGCTGCCCTTTCTGGCCGCCGCCTCCTCCGCGCCGTCTTGCCGGTAGGTGCGTGGGCGGCCCGCCCGACACAGTCCCTTTAGCGCGGTCCACACCGGAGCCGGTCTCCGCTGCGAGTGGGGTTGGGTCGCGTCCCTCGGGGTGGCTCTGGGGCGCCGTGTCCCCTCCGGGAAGGGGGTTATCAGCGGGAGCCGCAGGAAGCGCCACGTCAGCTATCCCGTTAAACGCAGCCGGAGCTGGGATGGCAGCCCCGGGACGGCAGGGCCGTGCTGTGCTGCAGGGGGAAAGGCGCCCGGAGGCGGGGAGCCTTACGCGTGTTATTTTTAGGAAGCTAGAGGGTTGTCTGGTGGTTTAACTCCGTCGTGCTCGGCAGATCATTTTTAATAACTCCCAGCACACGCGTGCCGCAGGAGGATTTATCTTCCGCGGATTCAGGAGCGGCACACTTGGAAGTAGTGCCTAAAACGGCAGGGTGCCCCCCACGCCCCCGACCTTTGACTGCTGTGCCTAGCTTAGGGAGGAGCAGCGCGCTTCCCTGGCAGAGCAGGCCCGGGGGCTTCCTGCTGCTCCCTGTCCGCCCAACCGGTGGGTAGTGGGGACAAGCACTCATCTGAAGCTTATGGAAAGACGTTCTCAATAATCCTGTCTGGAAAAAATACATCTTATTTGGCAAATGTTGTGACTTGTAATAATGGTTTGCAATCATTAAACGGCTTGCACTTCATCTGGGATCCTTAGTGCAGCTAAATAAAGCCGGAGCCTCAAAAAAAGAAAGCTGATGGGTGTTTAAGATCTGTCAGATCTGCCTTTAAAGCTCCAGAGCTGGCAGTAGAAGGAAGGGGAAAAGGCTTTTTCCTCTTCACTGCACACCAACTAATTCTCCAGACCCAAACTGTATTGCTATTTGTATTTATCGGAAGAGTAGCATCTGGCTTAATCTTGCTGTGCCAGAGTCACTGAAAGGCTATGACAGAGCCCCCAAGTATCAAGAAGCCGTTCTCCCCCCTCCCCCAATTCAGAAATTAAAATAAATTCCCACACCACTGTTAACATGAATAATTTGACATTTATGTTAGAACACATCTGTGGAAATGACTAAGTGGAAGCATCACTCTAGGGGATGTACATGAAAGCACAGGATTCCTATTCACTTTTCCAGCTTCATGTCCAACTAGTTGTTCTTTCCCCGTAGATATGAACTACTCTCGATTCATCACCACCGTGAGTGCAGCAAGAAAAGCATCTCCAATAAGACTTCTAAGTGAGTATACCCCTGTTCTTCACAGGTATTGTTCTAAATTCTGGACTTAGCTGGGATAGCGTGGCTGAGGACTTGAAAGAAAATCATGTTATGATGTGACAAGGAAGGCCAGTTAACTCCTTCAGTTTTTGTCAGGTTGATGTGTCAAGCAGGTATAAAGAAGATTTGAACCATCCCAAAAACTCAGGCAGAAAACATACTAATGTCATTTCAACATGCATCTGAAATCTCTGCTCTTGCCTCTGAAGCAGGGCTTTTGTCAGAGTTTGCTACTAATCTTACACTGGTTGTCCAAAAAACAAGCAACTGCTAATGACTTGAAATTCAGTCCCAGCATGTTTCTTTCCACCTAGCTTTCTTGTATTGTGTTCTCCATAAATTCCTCACCATGCCCACAACAGTGTTACTACACTTTCCTTTTCTGTATTACACTTTGATGCTACACAGTCTTCTGTGTGACAAATAGGAAAGGTTAACTGCCTACTTGTTTACTCAGTTGAAACCTACAGGGACCTGACAGAGCCAAGGCACCAGACATACATCACCAGTTAAGCCTTCAGGGGTCAATTCCCTCTCTTGGTAAGGGGTTGGCATTTGCTTTCTGCTTAAAAATTTCATACAGGTACTGCAAAGGCAACACATTTGCTTGAGTCAGTCTTTACACTTTTTCAAGTGATACACTGAAATACACAAATATTAAGTAGCACAACTTGTGCAGAGACACACACTGAAACTGCAGTTCTGATGACAAAGTAAATACGTATTTACCAGACCAAAAGTCACAGACATGACCCATATTGCTGAACTGATAAGAGTTAACTCCCCATGCTTGAGTTTGCTAATTAGTAGTGGAGAATAATCTCAGTAACAGGAGGTTGTAAGCCAGATCTGGTGTCACCAGTCCTCACATCTGATGTAAAACTATTGAGGCACCATGAGCACTGTATTGTGAGCTCTCAGATTTCATGTGGTGCAGTGCCCTTGCTGGATTAAGGTCCAGTCTGCACTGCATAGATTTGATCTGAATTGTTGTGAAACTGTGACTTAAAAGCAAGAGCTGTTAATGTTTTCGTCATCCTGATTTACACAGTGACTCTGCCACTAAAATAGAGCTGACAGAAACTCTCCCACTCCCTTATGGAAAGGCTATAATCATGGATGTAACTAACAATGTAGCCACACTACTATCACATCCACTTAAGTGAGACTGAATAAAAACCAAAGCAAAGCATTCCAAGTCAGTCTAAACAGAAGATCATTAAGATTTTAAATTCTTGAAGCTTAAGATAGCCACAGAAGTAGTTTATATAATAGTAGAACTGTCCTGATAAAGCTATTTATAAGTTTATTTTAAAATAAATATATTGTTTTGGTCTGGCTTGCCTGCCTTCCTCCCTTTCCCAACGTTTATTTAATCCACATGGAAAGGTCCGTTTAAAGAAAGTATTATTATCCTTTTGAATTCATGACAGTTAAAAAAATGGGAAATGGGACAAACTTCTCTGGAGCATTATTAAATACTGACTAAAGGATATGATCAGAATTGCAATAATCAAATTGTAACTGAGGTATTCTGCTTTTACTCCAGCGGAATTGATGCAGAAGTCTCCTCCGTCTCTCATCTCTCTGGCTGGAGGGGCACCAAACCCTAATGTTTTTCCCTTTAAGAGGGCTACTATTGCCATCGAACATGGAACTACCCTGGAGATTGAGGAAGACCTGATGAAGAGAGCTCTCCAGTACTCAGCCTCAGCAGGGTATCTGTCATGGCTGCTTGTACTTCAAGATACCAGAATCAAAGGATCACGAAATCCTTTATTGCATTAATTCACCTGTGTTTGTAAAGCCCATTTTACAAATTCAAGTTTAACTTTTCATTTGCCTCACTATTTACATTTCAGTTTAAGTGGAAAGTTTTGAGCAGATGAGTAATTAAATAGCTAATTATTCTCAAGCCAGAGCATTTCCTGGCTGTTAGCATTTAAGAATCCAGACTCCCAAATCACTAGGAGGGACCATTTTGTGGTGTGCAATAAGGTATTCATTAAAAGATACTGCACTGCAATAGCTTCTACATTCTGAAGTATTTGTTCTGCTCTCTCAATTGGTGCAGTGTATTGGAGTCAGTATGTACTCCTTGTGATACTTGAGGTATTTATACTATTGCCATTTTTAGTACAAAAAAATGTATATAATTAAGTTACTTTAGCACTCATGAACTCCCCAGCAGACAGCACTGAGTCAGGCTTGTGACAGGTTTGCAAAACTATTTAGGTACCTACACAGGCACAAAGCAGAGTGAAGATTTCTCTTAATATTTAAATGAACCCAGCCGTTTTTGATCTTAAGACTTTTTTTGACAAGTCTGTATCAAGGTCCTCATTATCTGCTGCTGTTACTAACAGCATCACAAACTTTGTCACATTGCCACATTTGATTATGGAAAGATCATTCCTAGGAGCAGATACTGTTCAGCCTCCACCCCTATATTCCATCTGTAGAAAATCATGAACACCAGATCTCAGTAGGATAGTTTGGGGTATGGACCACATACGTCTATCTCCTCTGATTTTCCACAGAAACATTTATCTCATTTTCATAGTTTGGTAAAACAGTCATAAAATTACCATCTAAGTGTATCTGCCTGCTAGATTTGGCAGTGATTTAGGCTGAAGCTAGGCTTTTCCTCTATGTAAGATGTTAGATATACCTTATTTTATTCATGTTTCAGCATTCCAGAGCTGTTGTCTTGGCTGAAGAATTTACAGCGGAATCTACATAATCCCCCCACTGCCAACTACAGTCCTGAGCAAGGACAAATGGAAGTGTGTGTCACCACTGGCAGCCAAGAAGGCTTGTGTAAAGTAAGATCAAAAGCTCCATATGTTAAAAGCATTTATTTCAGACATGTTTATTCTTCCAGCAGTTCAGTTATACTCTACATTGAGTGCAAATGTATAGCTGTGTGCAGGGTAGTTACTCTAAATATATGTCTCAGTATTATCAATACAAGGTAATAGAGCTGAAATAAAACTGGCACAGCAGTCTGATCTGTCAGTGCTGCATGAATGCTTGGGTAGACCAAAGACCCTGTCAGAAAGTACACTGCAAGGTAACATTTTGTGTTACTCAGGTACTGCAGTAATAAGTACCTAGATGCATTATTTGCTTTACTATAACTTAACTCTCATTATGTTAGACATCCTAAAATAATTACCCTTTCTAGTCCACTCACTTCTACTTAGTTGATCCTTTCTGTAACCGAAGCACTTGTTCTATCATATAGTAGAGCACTGTCTTTGCATGTCAAATTGGTGTTCTCTAGCTGATTACCTGGCTTCATTTGGCTCTACAGCAGATTTTTCATCTGTTCCTTGCTTTTCTCACAGGCAGTATAATTAAAAAGCTCAGGAATTACTAATACCTAATCAAAACTCTTTTCACAGGTGTTTGAAATGCTAATTAATCCTGGGGACAACATCCTTTTGGATGCACCCACTTACTCTGGGACACTAGCAGCTGTAAGTACTTTTGAAGTCAACAGCACTTTAGTACCGGATCTGCAGGTATATATATTTAGCTGTCCATATTTAGTGTAAAAACACATTCAATAACCACATTTTTAATGTTAGTCCAGTTGAGTTCATAAATTTTAATGCATAGAAGCTTTTTTTTACTAAAAGTTCTATAAAAGCTACTCCAAGGACCAAAGTTCCTTTTCCAAATCCTAGTTCATTCAAGGGCTAAAGTGACATTTGGGATTAGAAAACCATTGCAACCTTGTCAGGTTGAAACTAGCTTATAACAAGTGTGTATTTCAGCAGATTCACCTGAAGTATTTCATGACCTGATTATACCAGATCTATAATATAAAATTGGAATACACCTGAAACATCCATCTGTTAGTAGGAAGGCATGAATTACTAAGAACTGCACAAAGCTAGAAAAGATTACTTATGAAAAGTAATCAGTATGTAATTAAATCTCGGCTTAAAATGCTTAAGAACTGTAAGAAGGATTGGGACAGACAATGCACCAAAATTTCAGTCTAGTCTTCCCTTGCATCAAAAGGAATTTTGCTATTGTTTGCTGCGTTGAGCGTATCTTCTGACCATGCAGCACAGTACAAATTGTTATTTCACAGGGAAAAACAACATGGTTTTTTGATTGTATTTTGCCTTTTGGTTTATACTGCTGTCAGTCTTGTGATGGCAGTAGCATCATTTTGTTCTCCCCTGTATTGCTGGCTATACCTACTGAGAACAGATTCTTTGCCCTTTGTCAGGGAGGAGTAGCTTACAGTTCCAACTAAAGTAGAGTGCAAATTGTCAGTAGGAAATGAAGGTGCTATGAACTTACTATCAGTGATGAGATCATGAGGAGTCCTGAGAGATAACAGGTCAAATCCACAAAATCCCCTTCTGTTTGCAAACCCATGTGTGATTTCCCAGATAAGAGCAGCGGTTAAACATAGGAGCTATCCGTTTCTTCTCAGTTGGCTTAACAGGGCAAGTAAGTCATGTCCAAAGTTTGACAAGCTTCACCGCAAATTCAGGCAACCATTTTTGAATTACAGGCAAACAGAGCTTGAGATGGTAGCTGTAGAGTCAGAAGGACTTTTTATCACTGAAATTTTACAGTGCCAATGACAAAGGGAAGACCTTTGAATTACGGTATAATGACATTTTTGTTCTTCCTATCAACAGCTGAGACCTTTGGGTTGTAATATAATTAATGTTCCTAGTGACCAACATGGCATTATTCCAAAGGCTCTAAAAGAAATTCTATCACCTTGGAGCTCAGAAGATGTAAAAAATCATAACCACCACCTCCCAAAATTCCTGTACACTATTCCAAATGGCTGCAATCCAACTGGAAACTCTCTCACCGCAGAGCGCAAGAAGGAGATTTACCAGGTATGTAGCTGGGACCTTGTGAACCTCATGGGTGGAAACGAATAAACATCTGTCATCTCAGTTGAGGATGCCATAATGTGTCCAATAGATATTCTTGCTAGAACTTGTTTGTAGCAGAACCTCCTTCATGATAACTCTTGAGGTGGACTATGCTTTAGAATGTTTTGGCAATAGTAGCATATTGTTTCAGACTGAATGTGTTGCAAGCTTTCTGCAGCTTGAAAACTGCATGAGACGTCAAGTTAAGTACACATGTTCCTGTACTGCATGTACCATGGTTACTCTTTAGAATTGCTTGGTACCCAAATTGGGTATTTGAAAGCTTCTCTTGATAGGGCCTTGTATATCATGAATGTGCAATCCCTAGGATGATACCATCACAGAATGCTTTGGGTTGGAAGGGACCTCAAAGATCATCTAGTTCCAGCTCCCCTTCTATGGGTAGGGACACATTCACTAGACCAGGTTGCCCAAAGCCTGGTTTGGTTGCCCAAACTGGTCCAGGTAACAGGCTCAGGGTACAGTAAGAACTGAGTTTACAGCATCTTCACAATTTAACAAATCTTTACTTATTCATTTCTCTAGCTTGCAAGAGAATATGATTTCCTCATAATAGAAGATGATCCTTACTACTTTCTTCAATTTGAAAAGGTAATTTGTCTTCCATACTCCCTAGTAACACCTTTTCTGGTTCAAGAACTAAGATTTGAGCCATGAACCCTCCTGTATGCTCCTTTATGTCCTACTGAGGTAGCTGTAAGTCTGTGTTACAACAGCCTATGCTTGCTTTCAGTTGCTACCCCCTTTTTGACACTTCATTGCATCAGTCTTGTTAATCACTGTTTCAAATTCTTCAAGCCTTGTACAGGTCAGAATTTACTTCAGCAGCCAAAAAATGGCAAAGGCTTTGCCTCTGGAGCAAAACAAGACCGCCACTGAAGCAGTAGTTGAAAAATAGCAGCCTTAATGTTCCTTTCAGCCCAGTCTTTCATTCAGTGGAAGACCACCTACTCCCAATCTACCATATCCTATTTTTACCCCTTTGCCTTTTAGATGACCAGAGAGTTCTCCCAGATACCACAGGACCTAGTACTGGATAGGCAGCTTCCCCCCTCCATGTAAATTTTCACCAAATGTCTAACAATTGAGTGTTGACCTGTCTTCACATACAGGTCCACAATTGACATTCTGCAGAAGTATCTAATTTCAGGAGTAAGAGCTGGTCTTCCAAAATAGTAAAACATTACTGAACTTCAGTTTCTACTATTTTCTGTTTTGAAGTATGGGGATTTTTTTATGGGAGGATGCAACAAAATTGCTTCACTCAACAGTATTGTGTAGCTTTTCTAGAGTAAGGGGAAAAACTGTAAATGTAGAATTCCTAATACAGAAAAAGTGCAAATTCAGATCAAAATTTAGTCATATCTTCCAGTTTCTTTTAAGATAAAGCTAAAAGCTATAGGACACAATCTTAGTAGCTACAGTATCTTTCTGCTTATTCCATTAACAAAATCTTGGCAGAGAAATTATTTCTCTCTCCTATTTATGGCATCATACCAAACTTTGAACTGAACACTTGGGTGCTGAACCATAGGCTGAGCATCAGAAAATAGGGCTGGTTTCTTGGTGACTTCCATAGAACGTTGCACTTATCTCAGGCAGCTAGCCTAAACAATCTCTTGTCAGCAATTTACTGGATTTTTCCTGTTGCATCCATAAAATTTTTATCAGAATATTTCTTTCAGAAATCAATTTTATCCTCATAGAAAAGAATTCCATCATAATCATTACTAGCACCTTGATTTTTATTTTTTATATTTCTTCCAAGCCATGGGCACCAACTTTCCTCTCAATGGATGTGGATGGCCGAGTTATCAGGACTGACTCTTTCTCTAAAATTCTGTCATCTGGGTAAGGCCAGCTTCAGACTGCTCAGCACTGCCTGTTCACTTAAGGCACAAAACTAATACTTCATACAAAATGATCAAACACATTGTAGTGCTTTTTCATCCAGTATCTATCCGTTTCTGGAAGGTACTTTTGGATCCACAGCTTTTCTCAGCCCACTCACTTGTCACATCATCTCTTGGCAGTCATTTAATACCAGATTCGGTTTCCCTCCCAATCCCAATAGTGCAGCCCCTCTCCCCAGGCAGCCCATACTTGCAGACACCATATAGGCAGAAGGACAGATGCTGGATTCCAGCCCTGTTCCTGGGACTTGTAGGAGCTTTAACTTCTTTTTCCATTTCTCCTATCTCTTACCATTCCTGCAGACTCCCTGAACTTGTAATACAGAAGAGAAATAATGGCACCCTTCTCCCCAAACTATTCATAGCAGTATACTGATCTCATCTTCTAGCCTTGCAGTTCTTTCAGCCTGTTCCCACGTGCCACTAAATCTAAGCTGACTTGTTTCCATGTCACACAAGTCAACATACTTGATTTTTAACTTGCTTTTTTTTAATTACTCTAATGGAGTAATGAGAGTTCTCCACTAGCAACTAGTAGATAGTAACCCCATCCCTGAGAAGGTGAGGAGACAACACGATGCAAAGCATGACTGCACTTTCAGAAGTGACACTGCAAAAAAGCACAGTTCAATGTTATCTTTGTCAGAGATGCATATGAGCTTACTGGTTCTGTTTTATTTTAAAGGAAAACTTCAGCCACTCTGCAGAGATGGGCCATAAGCATTGAAGTGCAAATAAGAGTCTGGTTTATCAGTCTAAATTCTATTTGTTCTGCAGTACTGACAGAGAGGGAAAGAGTAAAGCTGTTTGCCACTTCCTAACTGTTCTTCATAAAGCCTGAGCATTCATCACTTTTCATTATGTGAAAGTCTATCCTTCTGTTCAATTGATGTAATCTTTATGGTTGCAAAGGACAGTTTACAAGCTTGGGATGTGTCCTGAAGTCTCAGAATTAAGAAGGAACTATAAGCATTAAAAACCCTTAAATGATTTTATTTCATGACTTTGATACTCAGCTACTAGGTTGCATAAGCCTTGGGCTTAGGGCAGTATTAAGATATAGATAAACTTAATTTCATAAGAGAACCTTACAAGACCAATGAAAAGGTTACAGGTTTTTGCAGTTGAACTGTAACTCACTCAAAGTATGAGCCCATTCCATTTCTGTAGTAACTTTTTTCTCTCTTGCCCCACTCTAGGTTAAGAATAGGTTTTCTGACAGGTCCCAAGCCTCTTATCGACAGAGTTATTCTGCACATTCAGGTTTCAACAATGCACACCAGCACTTTCACACAGGCAAGTACCAAACCACTAACTGAACTGTGTTTAGAGGAGATAGCTTATTCCAAGGCACAAGGAACGAAAGCCAAGCAGCTCTGCACTTCCACAGTTTTGCTGATAAAGAGCACATGTGTTGGCAATTCCAGCAAAGGAGAGACCACCATAGAAATTACAACCAGAGCTAGAGGGTCTCTCAGTGCATGGAAAGCACAGCTAATATGCCCTTAACCCCCAGATTTTAAGAATCAAGATTTAAAATATCTTGTATGTCATTGTCATGGTTTTACCCCAGCTGAGAGATGAGATCCATGCAGCTGCCTGCTCTTTAAAGGAAAAGAGCGGGGGAAGGGAGGGGTTGGGGGGGGGGGGAGGGGGTGGCAGGGGGGAGGTGAGGCAAGGGAAGGGTAAAGGAAGGGGCAAATAACAACCCCAAAACCAAGAAACCAAAAGCCCGTGGGTTGGGATAAGTACAGTTTACTAAAATATCAGGAAGATAAAATATAACAATGCTAACAGGACTTTAGAGCAAAACATACATGAAACTGTTGTTACACAATGCAGTTTCTCACCAAACCCACAACTCAGGCCATGCCACCCAGAGCCATGCCAACCTGACCATCCCCCAAAAACTGCACATCCCAGAGCCGCCCCCACTCCTCCTCCCATCAGCCCCCCTTTATACTGAGCAGGACGTAATTGGCATGGAATACTCTCTTTGGCCAGTTTGGGTCACCTGTCCTGGCTTCACCCCTCCTTTCTCATGAATAGACATACGAAGAGCTGAGAAAGTCCTTGACTGTCTGACAGCAACTAAGAACATCAGGGTGTTCTCAGCACTGCTTTCATTTTAACTCTCAAACACAGCATTCCATCTGCTGCTACAAAAGAAGTTAACTCCATCCTGACCGAAACCAGGACACTCATGCTAGCAGGTTCACTTGAAAATCCTCAATGAAAAGCGCACCTTGGAAGCATTTATTTTCCTTTTCCATTGTACTTCGTAATTAGAAGGGAGACATCAAGCACATCTAAATGTGGCTTCCATCTTCCAGCTCCATTAGCTCATCCTAGAGGCAGTATTAAAGCAGAGAGGCTGATAATGGGCAGGAAGGTAAAGCAATATAACATTATCTTCCTGCTCCTGATTACCATATTTAGCTCTCCATCCATTCTTCTCTTCCCCTGCCTCAGCTTCCAAACATTGCCATGATCCCTGGAGACAGCAGTAACACAGCTACAATGGCCTCTTGCTGCTGCCACCTCTGTTTATAAAGGGCTCCAAGAGAACCCACGTGAAATTTCTTGCCCACGTGGAACTCTTCCAGCTATATCTATCTTTTGAGGATTGCAGAACAGTGCTGTTAAAATATTGAATTCATCATGTGTTTTATTTCTCTAGGTTATAATATCACAGCTGCTTCAGCAATGGGGAGAAAAAGGTTTCTTGGAGCATATAGAGAGGTAGGGTCGTATCATGTGGTGAATTCCATCATCTGTCACTCTGCTCCTTGTTATCTTCACAAAACATTCTTTACAGTAAAGAAGTCAGAGGAGATCCATCACTATTAGACCAACTGGGTAAGCCAGGTCACCAAGATTTGACAGCATTCACAAGAGAAACCTGAAGGAACTCCACATGGAAAATCAGGGTATATAAGTGGCCACTACGGAGAGCAATGTGCTAGTCCACTGGCACACTCATTATGCAAAGGGAACTCAAGAGGATCCTGGGACCTTCAAGTCAGTGAATAAAGCCTTTATCCCTGCTCAAGTAACAGGGTCTGTAGGAAAAGCTAAGATTACTGACATCATCGTCACCTATTAAGAAAAAGTCAGCATAGCATCTGTAAAAGATGTTCTTGCCTCACTAACTCAGCAGGGATTCACCCTCTAATATCTTTCACAATTGCATAAGCTGATGGAAAGAGCTATAGAGAGCAGTGAGATCCATCTGCGCTTGGTAACCATTGCCTCCGTTGGCCCTCCTGGAGACAGAGTTCTGGGCTGAGGTCTAACTTAGCAAGGCATTGCTTACATACTGACTGACACACAGTTGGATTTCGTTTATTACACTGAAGGAACACATTATCTCTTGAATACCCATACTTCATTGCCAATGCCATACTTGGATGCCATTAGAACCCCAGGCTTCCTAGTTGAGTAAGTATCATGCTATGCTCCACAGAGGACTGTAACAGGAATTTAAGAAAAGCTTGGAAAGAATTCTTACATCACACTGTAAAAGCCACTCCTCTCCATGAACACCTGCCTGATGTCTAAATAGCAAATACTAGTATTAGAGAAAAAGGAAAAAGCAGACACACCAGCCCTGGCTTTGTCTTGCTTTAAGAAGCGGGAGCAAAAAGATCAAGATGGCTTGGACCACACTTTAGCTCAACATTCAGCAGTTAGAAAAATATATGCTAAATGGATTTTTTCACTTACCTTCATGTTGTAGACTTTAAAAAAACCAAACAACAACAACAAAAAAATCATCCTTGCTCAGGCCAAAGCCCATTCTTCCCCTAGCAAGAGCAATGGGGCAGTAGGGTAGCTGCAACCCTTTATAAGCTTCTAGACTCTGTTGCCAGGTGACTTATTGATGAGTCCCAGCAGCTGACTGCAGTCTTTTCCAGGTGGTTTTGTTTGGGTGGGTTCACTTGTTAGAGCTTGTTTTTGAGTAGAGGCTAGGGTGTTGTTTAGGGCACCTGTGTTTTTGTGGAAGTCTTTTCTTGCTAATGTAATTTAATTCCCAACAAGAAACATTACCAGAAAGGCCAAAAGCTTGTAACAGAATTTGTGATGCAAAATCTACATAGGTGAGATTCACCATTTCATGCACAGTGTAGCAATTGGTACAGGCTGAGTCCCAGAACTATATTAGCCTTTGGTGTCAGGTGCAGTAAAATAGATCCAGAAATCAAAGGTATTGGTTCAGAGCCTACGTGTAAAACTATGCAAATTACTATGTCTGGTTTCTCCACAGAGAAGGGAACACATTTGCATCTGATTTGTGAGCTTTTTAGGAGGTAGAACTCAATCTCTGGAGGTCCCTTCCAACCCCTACAATTCTGTGAGTCCGTGTCAGCCATTTCTCATGTCTCCTCTTGCAGAATCATAGCTATCTCATATCAACAAAAGCCACTGAACAAGACTTGGACAGGATGAAACTTGGGTTAAGATCGTTTTCCCCAGTAAGAGGTTTCATTATTTCCAAGCTTTACTGAGAGTGTGAAGGAGATAGATGTGTTCAACAGTTTAGAAATGGGGAAGCTCTCAAATAGCTATGTCAGGTTTCTCCTATGATTTGGTTTTTACCTTGTGAAATATTTCCACATTTACCTATTGCACAAATACAAAGTCCATGCACATGTCTAAGTCCTGCATTTTCTTCAGTATGCCTGTTTGTGCAGTACATGTTGCACAGGGCTTGTACCCACTGATACAATATAGTTTCTGTGACATGTATAGAGCTCCAGCAGCAGCCATGCCGACGCTTCATCTGTCTGGTTGATCAATGCTTTGTTGAAGACATGCTGAAGCATTCAAGACTTCCCTGATGCCCATAAAAAGTTTATACACACAGTATCACACCCACCTAGGATACGCTTCTATTTCCATTAAACGTGCACTTAGGTTGTTTAGGCAGAAAAGCTTCGTTTCTGCTTTTATTTCTGCCTTTGGAAATGAACGGGTTCTCCTCTGAAGGGACCATGACTTTGAATTGGTAATTTACTTTCAGAGTGGTGGAGTTCTACAGGACCCAGCGGGATGCAATGCTTGTTGCTGCTGACAGGTGGCTAAAAGGTCAGTGAGTGCAACACAGCTAATTACTTAGGGGTGTTTTCCTAGCTATTTATCATCTTTGTGTTCAAGAAAAATCATTGAAGTTTATCTCTTGACCGAAGTGACAGATAAGCTTCATAAGCAAATCAGTGACATTAAATATTAAGCTTAGGACGAATTATCTAGTGCTGCTGTTTTCATGTTTCTCTGGTGAGACGAGGAGATGGTAATGAGAAGAAAGCTCACCACGTTACTGTATGAAGCAGTTTTATAACTCCTGGGCTCTCCGTTTCTTTGGGGGAAAGTCTTTAAACACTGTAATTTAAAAGAGGACAGGTTTTCACTTTGCTACACTTTAAATTGTGCTGCTAGTCAATGTAATATTAGGAGAAACATCTTCAGAAAAATTATTTTAGATTGTTTACTTGATCTGAAAGAAATCAACAGATATAGTTTGTTAATGTTGAGGATTTCTGTAATTCAGAGCAATCACTTTCACAGAAAGCGTTGACGATACCAGCGTAAGTGTGATAAGTCCACCCAGATTTGGAGTACTTTGAATCTGGCAAGTGGCATCCTGGTTCTGTGGCCCACATTCCCTTTGGAGCAACAAATCTGTAATATCACTGAATATATGATGTATCAGTTACAAGTGGGGCAGAAATTTCTTTCTTGATTCCCTTTTTTCTCTCTCCCCCCAGACTTGGCAGAATGGTACCCTCCTGCTGCTGGCATGTTCTTATGGATCAAAATTAAGGGTGTTTCTGATACACAGCAGCTGATCATGGAAAAAGCTCTGCAGAAAGAAGTATGACCTATGGTTTAATGGCTTATGAATGGCTTGTGATATTAATATGAAATGAGGGAAGAGTAAAATCGATTTACCATTTCTATCCATATATATGTGTGCACACAAAAAAGCAGGGGAATTTGCTGTGCACCATTACCAAGTCTGCAAGTCAGGCATTGTTGCATAGCAACTCACTAACATCATATTTTCATGTCTGTATGCAGATGGAGATATTTAATAAGCTTAAATTTAAACCCTTATGATACATAGTACAATGTAATGTGTGTATATATATATAATATTAGCATATGTTCATATATGAATGATATCTGTCCACTATAACTTTTTGATAAGAGAAAGTAAGCGAGATTTGATTTCTACAATTTGCAAGAGCACTGTGTACCAAGTAAACTACACCCCACCTCGTTGGTGCTTCTGAACATTGTGATGATAAGCCAGCCCTGGTAACCCACCAGCCTAGGTAACAAAACCTAAGAGCCCTTTGATTTTGTTAGACGTCTGATTCCAGGCTCCATTTTTTTGGCTTCTCATTTTGAGGAGAAGAAATACAGCAAGCCGTGTTCTGATAACAGTGTTTCAGCAGTGAGCCTTCTCAAATCTACTTTAACATAGGGTTGCTAAACTATAGAATTACTGATAACTGGGAGGGTAATCGTTTTTTCTCAGGTGTTACTAGTTCCTGGAGGAGCATTCAATATCAATAGTTCAGAGCCCAGTTCTTACGTCAGAGCCTCCTTCTCTCTGTCTTCTCCAGCCCAGATGGATCTGGTAAGGGAGATCTATTTATTTTTTACAGTCTTATCAAGACAGCTTCTCATATAATCACCCTTATTTTTACTTCTTCTTATGTGTTGTTTTTTAGTACTCGAGGGATTAAGCAGTGATTTTGAAGCAGTATTAACTGTTTTTTAGGCAGGGTACTCATATCCAAATGACAGGAAAGGTACTGAATTTTTAGGACCACTTAAAATTTTTCCTGTGTATCTCAGAGTCTCCCACTTAGTCGTCCCAGACATTATTCATAAAGGCTTTACTGAAGTCAGAGTAAGTTTTGTTATTTGCTTTAGCATTATTAGGCATCACATATCTTTTATTTTGCAGATTTTCCATTGCTGGGATTGACTTGCCTGCTTTCTTTTGTGTGTGTGTGTGTTGTCAGTCCTGTATGAGAAAGAATATTGATTTTCTTTTATACAATTCACATATATGTTGTATTTCATTTCTCAGAAACTAATCTTCTGTGTATTTTAGGAACATTTTGGGTGTAATTTGGCTGTATCTATAAAATCAGTGGGAAGAAAGGACACAATTACTTGTGCAGATTTAGTATCCATTTGATTCAGGTGTTTGAAACAGTTTGGTATTTGTAGCTGTACTTCAGCTGTGAAGGTTTATAACAGATAAGCACTTCTATTGCCTTTCTTCTGTGTTTCTTCTATTTCTTCCTTCTGCCTTGTAAAAGTAATTCGTCACCATACTTTTGACAGTCAATTGTGTCTTTTATGTGCTTATTCCCCTCCACTGTTCTTCCTTTTCTTTCACCTTGGAGCCTCTTGGCCCCTGTATTAAGTTAAAAGGGACCACTAGTCATATTAGAAGTATGACTGTTGACTTGCATCAGAACTCTGAATAACCTTTGAATATCAGGATATGGATTTGTCTGTTTGAGAAAATTCTGCCTTTTATTTTCTAGCAGAGGAGTGAAAGCTTTGTCCCGTTGGAGCCTGTACATGTTGTTATAAAAGGAAAACAGAGAATATCAGCAGAAATTCACAGTATAAAGTACTGAGTTTGAATATGGCTACGGTAGTTTTAGTAGCTTTACAGGTTTGGTGTGCTGCCTGTTTAAGTGATGCTGGAATATAAATGTGAACCATATTTGTGTTGTTGCAGGCCTTCAAGAGACTGGCTGACCTTATAAAAGAAGCTGTGTGAAAAGGCTAAATAGAGCGCTTGCAGCAATCAAAATCTCCAGAAAATACTTACTAATGTTTGGATTCGCCAGAACACTTTAAAAGCAAGCACAATACAGTGGATGTTTCCTTAGATCAGCTAAAAAAAGCAAAAACAACTGATTGAAGAATAATTTGCTTAATTTTTTGACAGGATATCACGTTATTAAATTTATTCCAATTCAGGAACATTTAAAATACTCAAACCTAAAATGTTCTGTTTCCCATCGTATCCATATTACTGAGAAACTCCCCAGCCTGGTGTGGTCATCACACTATTACCTGCTGCTCAGTTCCCAGATGGGGGAGGAAGCTGCATCCCGTAGCCTGAAGGGAATGAAGAGAGACTCAAGGCCTTGAGATGGTTGGTTAAATACTCTAGGATGCAATTTATTTTCTCTTCCCTCCTTCCAGTTCTGGGAGATGACATGGGATGGAATAGGTGGAGCCAGTATGTAAATACGTGGCTCAGTCACTGGCGCTACAGGCAGGGCTTTGGCTTCTTTGGCCATAGCTGGTTTTATAAGACAACAGGTCTGCCAGGAGTATGTGGGAAGGGCTTATCACCCAGGGAGAGTAGGGTTCTAGGAAGAGAATTAGCTGGATTCATCCATACAGCTTTAAATTAGGTTTGAAGGTGGGGTGGGGTTGTTACTGGGTTCCCATTAGTGGTGCAGTGTTCTGGCAAGCCGAGCTTTAAACTAGGTTCAAGGAGGAAGGTTGATGGAACCAAGCTTGCTGGACAAAAACCTGGGGGTAGGTGTGCCAACTAGATATCAGGCACCATAGTAACACCTGGGAGTGACAGTGCAGGAGCTAGAGCTTCTCTTGGAAAGTTGGAGGGATCAACAGCCCAACTGAAGTGCATCTACACTAATGCACATAGCATGGGCAACAAACAGGAAGAGCTCAAAGCAATTGTGCAGTGGGAAGCTAACTGCCATCACAGAAACTTGGTGGGATGACTTGCATAACTGGAGTGCTGTGATGGATGGGTATAAACTCTTCAAGAGAGACAGGCAAGGAAGGAGGGCTGGTGGGTTAGCTGCCTACATTAGGGATTGTCTTGATTGTCTGGAGTTTAATGATAGTGATGATAAGGTTGAATGTTTATGGGTCAGAATCAGGGGGAAGGCCAACAAGGCAGACATCCTGGTGGGAGTCTGTTATAGACCGCCCTGCCAGGATGAAGAGGTAGATGAAATCTTCAGGCAGATGGGAGTAGCATCACAATCACTGGCCCCTGTTCTCATGGGTGACTTCAACCTACCAGGTATCTCCTGAATAGACAACAAGGCAGAGAGGGGTCAGTCTTGGAGGTTCTTGGAGTGTGTGGGAGATAACTTCCTGACACAGCTGATGAGTGAGCCAGCTAGGGAAGACACCTTGCTGGACCTGTTGTTCATGAATAGAGAAGGACTTGTGGATGAGGTGACAGCTGGAGGCTGCCTTCAGCACAGCAATCACAAATTTTAATAGAGTTCTCAGTTCTTGGGGAAGGAAGTAGGAGGGTTGGAAGAACCTCCACCTTGGGCTTCTGGAGGATGGACTTTGGCCTGTTGAGGAGCCTAGTGGATAGAGTCCCCTGGGAGCAAGGCCTGGAAGACAGAGGAGCTCAGGAAGGCTGGACTCTTGTCAAGAATGAGGTCCTGAAGGCACATTGCCCTGTGCCGAAAGTTGAGCCAGCAAGGAAAATGACCTGCCTGGCTGAACAGAGAGCTTTGGCTGGAAATCAGGAAGGAAAGGGGAGTTTTACGATTGCTAGAAGAAGGGGCAGGCAACCCAGGAGGACTACAGGGCTGAGGTAAGGTTATGCAGGGTTATGCAGCAGCTGAGGGAGCTAGGGTTTAGTCTTGAGAAGAGGAGGCAGAGGGTAGACCTTATCACTGCCTACAATTACCTGAAGGGAGGTTGTAGAGAGGTGGGCAATGGTCTCTTCAGCCAGGTGACAGGAGATAGGACAAGGGGAATTGGCACTAAGCTGTGCCAGGGCAGGTTTAGATTAGACGTTAAGAAAAAATGTTTCACTGAAAGAGTTGTCAGGGCCTGGAACAGGCTGCCCAGGGAGGTGGTGGAGTCACCTTCCCTGGATGTGCTTAAAAAAAGGGTAGATGAGGTACTTCGGGATATGGTTTAGCATAGGATGGGAATGGTTGGACTCGATGATCTTAAAGGTCTTTTCCAACCTTGTGATTCTGTGTGATTCTCTGTGTGTGTAACTAGGCTGAAGCAGTCTGGGCCTGAGAGACTGCACCCCATGGAAGGGATCCATGCTGGGGCAGTTGGTGAAGAGCTGCAGCCTATGGGAGGGGCTCATGTTGGAGAAGTCAATGGAGGACTGTCCAGGCTGGAGCAGGGGAAGGGCGAGGAGTCCTGCCCCTGAGAAGGAAGGACCAGCAGTGACAACTTGTGATGCACTGACCCCAACCCCCATTCCCCATCCCCCTTGTGCCATTTAGGAAGGGGAGGGAGAGAAATTGGGAAAAAGGGAGAGGTGGGGGAGGTGTTTTAAGATTTGGGTTTATTTCTCATTTTTCTACTCTGTTTTGCTTGGGTAACACATTAGATGATTTTTTTCCAAAGTTGAGTCCACGATTCTCTGACTGCCTCCTATAGAAGTGACCCACACTGGGGCAGCTGGTGCTGCAGCTTCTACACATTGGTTTTGATGCTTGTTCTTTATGCACAACATCAGAGTAAAAGGAGGGAAAAGTATCTATTTTCAGGTAAGAAAGTGAACTATCTCATGCCTGGGCTTGCAAGCCCAGATGGATGCAGGCATGTAACATGTTGGCAGACCCAGACAAAGCATTTTATTTCTAAGATGCTCTTTGTAAAAAATGGTACATTTACCTCCTAGTTGATTCTTTATTCTGTCATTTGGAACACTGAGACAGAAAAATAATGACTTGTCCAAAGGCTTTCAATTAACTCATCAGTTGCCAGTTGTCAGCCACTAAAAGCTTTCATGAACAAAAAAATCAAAGGATTTGGGAAAAAGAGAGTCAGAAGCAGCTCCATCTAAGATAGCACTTAAAATTGATTTCCAATTAAATGATGGCTGAACATGACAGGGAGGGTACTCTGTGACTGGCCCATGTCTTTGCTGTCCTTTGAAATCAAGAGCATTAATTTTTGTGTACTTCTACTTGGGTTTGCTTCCAGCATAAGGGGACTCCCCACGGGCCCAGATGCTTGACACACAAACTGCTGAAAGGTCAGCATGCTCAGTGCACACTGGTAGCATCTGTGCTGCTGCTGCTATATTTGCCAAGATCCAAGCAAATTCAAAGAAGAAAATTATATTTGAAGACAGTTTACCTGCACTTCTACCTCAGCCTTCTGAAAAAATACCCATCACTGCTAAATTTAACAGTCCACATTAGTTTAAACAGGCTTGTGACTGAGTTCTCCTACCCTTTCTTTTGCAGAGTCTAAGTACAAGCCTCGCCTTTCCCCAAACATAGTGACGCCACTCAGTCCCACACGGATGCGCATCACAGCGACGCAAACTGGCACTGACTTCAAACATAGCCTGGCCACCTCTGTGGAACCAGTTTGTCAGCAGCACTGGTTAGATGGGGCTGTGGGAAAGCTGGTCTAGTGAGGGTGTCCCTGCCCATGGCAGGGGGTTGGTACTAGATGGTCTTTGAGGTCCCTGCCAACCCAAGGCATTCTATGATTCTACTTGCTGGCACCAGCAGAAGTAAATCCGAGTTTGTACCTCCACCCTAACACTAACCTTTCCCCAACCTTGCATTTAAGCCCCAGAGCAAGAGGTGGCTCAGCAGCCGAATTTGGCGTAATTCTATAAACCAGTCTTAAGCCATCACCTCTGCCTCAACTCAGCATACATCCCAATCTCACCTCTGTCCTGTCACAGTGGGATTTCGTGGCCTGCAGCCAACCTGCCAGTTGATACACGAGACAGCAGCTCTGTTTCCCATTGCAGACACTCTCCTTTACCCTGCAGCTCTGTGAACCCAAACTCCAGCCTTTGCACCCCAATTCTTTTCCCCAGACATGTTTTTTCCCCAAACCTCTTCTAGGCAAGCTAGAAACTACTACTAGGATTATGGTAGATTTTAGGATTACTTTTTAGGTTTGCATAAATCATGGGTTTACACAGGCTGACTCACCTTCATCCCAGCCACAGCTTATTGCAGTCTATAAACTGCTTCAGAATCCCAGCATAAACACAGCTTAGTGCTTTACACCTGAACTCTGAAAACCTTCCCTGGTAACTTGCTGTGAACTCCAGCTTTGCCTTCTTTCTTTTATCTCTGGAGATCAAATCCTACTTTACCCCACTATGTCAGCCAGTGACTCAACTGCCCATCTCAGAGCTCATTTCACAGTGACACAGGATCACAATACTCCTCAGTTTCGTTCAGCAGGCCCTGTTAATTACTATTAATTGCTACATGACTTTATAAACATACATGAACAACCTCTAATTTTATGCAAAATCTGTTTCCCCAGGACTTAATTTGGAATGAAAAACAGTCAGAAGTACCAGCCTTTCAGATCTGCCTATCTTGCAGTAAACTGTGTCTTTTATTAAGAGAGAAGCAGTGCCCAGAGAGCTTCAAACACATTAAAATACTCAAAGCTTGACAAGAATCACAGTTACTTTGAGTTTGCATGTAAGTGAGCTACTTTTTCTTGCAGTAGAGATACAGTGATGTTTTAGAGACGAGACAATGTCGGCTGTGAATAGATGCGTCTCAAATGACGCTGGATGCCACTTTTCCATTTACATTATAGCATCAGAACAGATGATTGACTAACTTAAAGGTAATAATCAGAAATGTGTTATGAGGTCAGAGCATTGTGATAACAAATTGCCTTTTCTTGGTTTTGTTTTCTACCTGCATCACAGCAAGCCTCTAACAAGACTAAATTATACCTAGAAGCAGATGGTAATAGCTGCAAATGTAATCTGTTAGCAGCAGCAGTGAGCTGCATAATCAAATGAGGGAAAGAGGGGATGCAGTCTCTGCCTGTCTTGGGAACTAAGAGTCTGCCTGTGCACAGCTACACACACATACAGCCAAACTGGGTAGAAGAGGTTTAAATCAACATTTTTGTCTCTGGCTTTGAACATACAGGTCATACTCATAATGCTTCACCAGGCTGACAGAAATTGGACTGGCAGAAAAACCTCTCTTCCCCCGGAGCAGAAAGTCACTTTCACACAGGAGTGCAGGCAGACACTAAGGACTACACATGGATAAACTCCAGGACAATTTTCACAGCTTTCTGAACAGGAAAGTTAGGGAGATTACATCTGAGAGCCCCTCCTGAACGGGGTACCCTTCCATGCATCTGCAGTGAGCTCCTCGCACAAGTGGGATAGACAGTGGCAGAAATAGAGCGCCAAATCACCCAGGTCATCACAAATTATGAGTGATACCTGCAGTTTTATCAGAAGCCATCAGAGAGCAATATAATAGGCAGGAGCCAGACATGTAAGCCCGTCAGACTGCGGTGCTTGCAAAGCAGGTGACTCATCTGCTGCAGGAACATCATGGCGATCCACCACTGCACTCCAAAGGCAAATCGCCCTCTGCTCAGCCAAGGCTCGGCCTGCTGTCTGTCAGAGGCCAGCAACTAGAGGCAGTTCCAGCAGAACCTTTTGCCTAGTGAGGATATAAAAGATATTTCAGGCTCTGCTGAGAGTGGGAGCCTCATGGAGAGGGCATCACCTGGGGGGACCTAACTTTGGAGTCACTCTGGTGGTGATGGGAAGTGATAGCACTCTGCTCCAGTTGTGTTTCCCTAGGGAAGTACTGACTTCCAGGCAAAGCATAAACCATTTTTTAAATTAAAAAAATCTGAATCACCCATGTCATGGTCAGTGACTCACAAGCCCCCTTAGGCTGTGCTCAGAACAGGGAAGTTTTGTGCCTGTCCTACTGCCTTGGGGACATGAGCAGCTTGCCTCAGAATTGGGCTGTGTTGGGCAGCATCCGAACAGCATGGAGAAGAGGACAGAGTGCTGGTGTGCAGGCTATGAGCTTGTTTGCAAGTTGCATAACACAGGGCACAGTGGATTCATTTCCTTCAGGGAAATATTTTCCAGCTGTTAAACCGTAGAGCTGGTCTCGGGGGGTAAATAAGTTATGCAACTGCTGGTGTTTCCTTTTTAAGAACTGATATAAATATTAAAACTATTTAGAAAGATACCTAGCTGTATCATACAACTCCGCAGTTGAGATCTATGTTCAAAGCCTAAGTTTCCTCAGAAGTAATTAGAGTGGTGTATGTTCCCAGGAAGTTGTTTTGTGATGTTATTTTATTTAAAAAACATTGACCTGGTGACCTGGCCCCTCTACAAAACACTGTTGAACCTCTTTGACAATGAGCAGAAAATGGACAAGAACAAAGTAAATCCTCTAAAGCAATAATTATTATTCAAACAGCTGCATATGCTGATCATCAGAAGGTACTGCCTATCTAAACTTGCTAAGAAAAAAAAAACTAAGGACATAAAATTCTCCCTGAATTGACCCTGTCAATGAGCCTTCAGCCACCATTTGTAGCACATAGCAACAGAAGTTAGCAGCCTCTCACTGAAAGGTGCTAGCTGCAAACAGACTGTCTAGAAGGAGTATTTTTTCAAGAGGATGCATAATTTTAAAGTTACAGCTCTCACAGTGAAATACAAGGCAAACTGTTACCAGGATTTGCTGCAAATATGATGATTTAGCAGCAGGCATGCACCACATAAGGAAATGATGGAAGGAGGCAATGTACCAAGCTACCAGGCTCCGAATATGTGTCCAGAGGGTCTGTGTGTACACCCTTGATACACACATATGCCACACAGAAAAAGGTCCAATTAGCATGACCATTACCAGATGGAATGAAGACAGCATTCCTGCATTTGTTTACCTTTTGTGCTGCTATTCATCTGGTAGTAACAGAGGATAAAAGTGCTTTTTAAATTATTTTTAAATAATTTCAAATGGATTAGTTTGTGCTGAACTGCATACAACCCTCACAAATTTGGGCATATCTAATCCAGAACATAAAGATACTTCATAAAGGAAAATATAATTCATGGACTTTGCTTAGGATCAAATTTATGTAAACCATGATGCTTCCCCGTAACACATACTGGTGGAACAAAATCACATCGGTCCCAATAGCCTGTGTATTTGGGGGGGTTCTGCTTTTCCCAGGTATTTTTATTGAATGAAAAAATCTGCCTTTTACGCAAATATTTGGTGGCTTAAATTCAGAAGTTTCCATTTCATTCCTGGAAAAAGGATTCATGCACAGGAGTTGGTTTGTCTGTCTGGTTTTTGTAGTAGTAAATGTACTACCTCAGCCTACCCTGTCTTTGCTTACCCTTTGGAGGCAGGACAATCAGTGTCCTTTGCCAGCCTGTACTATAGGATTATTGCTGATGTTCTGCATTTATGGTGGCAGTGGGAAAAACTCTTCTACTTATAGTTGCAAGCTTTTATGGTTCTGACTGTTGTGGTTTTGTGTGGTGGAGAAGGGGGGCGGCAGGGGTGGCTTTGCAAGAAGCAGCTAGAAGCTCTCTGCAGGCCCAACAGAGCAAACACCAGCCAGATGAAGGCTGGACCCACCGCTGACCAAGGCCGAGCCCATTAGCGATGGTCACAGCACCTCTCTGAATCATATATGAGGGAAAAAAGTGCAAGCAGATGCTTTTTGCCACCAGAGAAGGGAGTAAAAAGATGTAAGAAACCTTGCAGACACCACAATCAGTGAAGAAATGGGAGAGAGAGGTGCTCCAGGCACCGGACAGAGATTCCACTGCACCCCATAGAGAAGGCCGTGGTGGAGCAGGTGTCCCCTTGAGGCCCATGGAAGATGACAGGGAGTAGAGATCCTGCCTCTGCAGCCCATGAAGGCTCCACGCTGGAGCAAGTGGGAACATATGGAAGATGCTCTGAACCGTTTTGGAGCAAACTCCTGGCAGGACCTGCAGCCCGTGGAGAGAGTGAGAGACAGAGAGGCCATGCTGGAGCAGCTTTGCTGAGAACACATGTGACTGTGAAGGACCTGGGTGGCACAGCCTGGACCTGACAGACTGAGACATTCTATGATTCTATGACTGCTCTCCATAGAAGGGATCCACGCTGGGGCAGTTAGTGAAGAGATGAAGCCCTGTGAGAAAGGATTCACATCAGAAAAGTTCATGGAGGACCCTCTCCCATGGGTGGGAACCCATGTGTGTGGGTGTGGGTCTGTGTGTGTGTGTGTGTGTGGTGTAATAAATTAGATGGGTTTTTTTTTTCCTTTTGTCCATGTTGAGCCTGTTTTGCCCATGACACTAATTGCTGAATGATCTCTCCCTGTCCTTATCTCGACTCCTAAGCCTCTAAATATACATTTTGTCCCTTGTCCAGCTGAAAGGTGTAGTGATAAAGTGACTTAGGTGGGCATCTGGCCTCCAGCCAGGGTCAAACCACCACACCAACCATGTGGATTTTATGAGAAATTTTCTCCCTTGCAGCAGCATTCCATTGCAGAGCCGAAATGAGGGTTAGAGAATCCTACACCAAATCATCACTCCATATACAAAGCCATCTGTCACAGCACACAATTGTCTCAGTGCTGTTGATAGTTCTAGTTCTGATGTTGTCTTTCTATATCCTACTTGCACAGCTTTTGCTGTTGTATTGACAGTGATATGTTTTTGCATGGAGGGAGACTGCAGGTAGAGTTTCTGCTACTGAAAGTGTCACGGAAAAGGATGAAGTTGGATCATGAGAAGTACTTTCACTTAGTTGAGTAACCTGCTTCTGAAAGTACTCACTTGAGATTCAGTTTCTAAGGCTTTTTTATAGAGCATCAGTCCTGAGCTTGTTTGTATTGTTTTATTCATAATGATAAAAGCTTCCTGGGAATTACAAAACAAAGCTGTGATGTTGCTTTCATCCCTTTAAGAGTCAGCTCTGGAACTTATTTACCCTGTTTGCTTTTAATTTATATGTATATGATCTGGAGATTACATATGAGAGCTTCACATTCTCACTGTGGAGACTAGCTAGCATTACCAAAACTTCGTGGAATACTTCCAGGATGCAAGTTTTGCCATTGTTCTCTTTGCAGGAATCCTTCATGCTTATGTACTGTGGATCTTCAGTTCCAAGACACTACCCTGTCCTTCTCATCTCTTGGTCCATTTTCTCTGGCTGCATTTGAGGATGACTGTGCCATACCAATGTTGAACTGGAACCTTAATAGAATATGACCAAAAATGTAGTCCAAATACAGATATTTTCTTAAGTTATTTATTCAAATACGGCTTAGCAGGTTCTATTACAAAGTCTCTGTTGCACTTGCTGCAAAATCTGTATCTTGTTGCAAACCAGCCCCACAGGGGCTGATACTGGCACACCTAAAATGGATATTTTCCATGGTAGTGATTCGTGAACACCAATAGTCTTATGCAACTAGCATGAACAATACTGTCAGATTTTTGGTGCCTACATTTAGGGTCTTGAATTCCATATTCAGGTATCTAAATAAAGAAGTACTTTTGAGGGGTATCAAGTCATTGCAAGTTCCATTCATTTCCTTCCATGTATTGGCTGGTCAGTACCTTTTAAAATGTGGTGACGCTAATTTAGTAACCTGAACAGAAATACAAGGATATGGCTTTGAGCATCAGGTTTTGAAGATACTGGTCTTCACCATCCTCTGTTTTCTTGCTCATAGATTACCCATTCTGTGAATTTTCTGTGAAAATTGCCTGCAGATGCTGGTGTAATCGTTCTCTGTTAGTATTTAAGCCACTGTGCTTCAGAGGTAGGCTAGAACTCCTCTGTCCTGAAGAGTAACTACCATGGGTCGTCTTTTTATATTTCTGAGTAGTAAAGAAAATCTGGGTAATTACTGTCAGCCTAGCAAACTGCTTGCAACATCCAGGGAATTTTCCTAGCTTCCCAAATAGCTGCCAGTAGCATTTCTGTGTGTAGAAGACTCAAGAAGTAGTTGAACAAAAGGAATTAGAAACTCCTTCAATTATTTTCAAGAAATCCCAGGAGGGATGTTAGGACTAAGGAAACAGGCTATGGAAAGAAAAAGAGAATTGTAGTAAATCTTCCCCCTCCTTAGTTGGATGCAACCTTTGGGTTTGGGGTTTTTTTATGTGCATGCTGTGTGCCATACAAGTGAAAATATGTTACATAACCTGTTGATTGCATATTTCTATGCATATCTTGTCTCTTTTCCTTATGACTCCCTCTCTCTGCCAGGAATTCAAAGTGTATCAATCAGTTATTGGAAAGGAGGGCAATGGCAGATCTGTGTAAGCAACATTGTTTTTTCTGCTTTATATATCTAAGTCCATGAGATCCAGGTCAGCAGTATTAACTGTCCATACTTCACATGACAGTCACCTGAACAGAAACAAGCACATTTTGCAAAGAGGCTGTAGTCTGCTACCTTTGCTGCTAAGAAGGAATGGAAAGGATAAAGGAGTGCAGTGAAGGGAACCCAACCCCCGGTGTTGCTGAGATAACATCAGAGCTGGTGTGGGGGCTTCTCTTCACGTGTGCACTCACTGTCCTTTGCTTGGATATCTCCTAGGAAGTACAACTGTCTTCTCAGCATCCTCACCCAAGGTCTCTCAGGAGGAGAGACACTAGAAAGGTCTCCATTGCACTTGCTATTATCTGCTCCACCCGTTGACCTTGCAGCTGGCCCCAGCACCTCACCAGAGCACAGACCATCCACAAGGAAAGTTTGTCTATTCTGTTAAGACCCTGCATAGAAAGAATTGCAAACTAAACTTGCATTTGTAAGGGCCTGATAAGTTTAACGTGTGGGAGGGTATTACAAAACTTCAGGTGTCTGTACATGAGGCCTCAGTCATTTTAACATAGGCAGTGTTCAGATAATCCATCCTTGCTTCTATTTTCAGCCATGTCATCAATGATCAGAACTCAGGAAAGGAAGATAGAGAAAGCAAAAGAAAAGGAGGAGTTATCAAAATGAAGACACTGTATAAATCAGCAATTAATTTCTCATACGTACATTCTAAAATACTTTTCATTTTTAAAGATTAATAATAAAAGTTCTTAAAGTTTTGTAACTCTTGCCTTGAACCATGACACTCTTTACAGTGTTTACTTTAAATGAGTGGGAAGTACAGAGGAGTTGAAATGCATCTACATACAGCCTCGTTCACAGGCACACATTTTCAGTAGCTGTGTGTGGTGAGGGACACTGGCTGCAGGGCACTGCTGCGTGTGGTGAGGGACACTGGCTGCAGGGCACTGCTGCGTGTGGTGAGGGACGCTGGCTGCAGGGCACTGCTGCGTGTGGTGAGGGATGCTGGCTGCAGGGCACTGCTGCGTGTGGTGAGGGACGCTGGCTGCAGGGCACTGCTGTGTGTGGTGAGGGACGCTGGCTGCAGGGCACTGCTGCGTGCTTCAAGGTCCAGTATTTTTTCAGCATGTTCCAGATCTTGCACACCGTTTCAGGTCCTCTGCTTTGAGTGTTGAAATGGTTTGTTGGGCAGTTTTTTCATTCCAAAATACATTGTTTTCCCCTCCCTCTGTACTTCATGTTAATAGTACAATAAATTCTTATTCATGTGGGTGTCACAGAACTGCCAAGTATTTCCATAACAAGCACGAAGCCTGCCCATGGCTTCTATTAATGTTGAGATAAAATGTTGAACTACATACCAGACTGCACAAATTTCATCCTATACCATGACTTCTCTGAGCAGAATGGACCCATGCAGTCATTTGGTTTTGTCTTTCCATTTTCACGGCTTTTTGGGATATTTGGCTTGATTCATAGCACAACTGCAGAGTCCACAGTCTCCCTTGGCATGAGCTTTGTAAAAGCATAGTATTCATATTTTGATTTACAGCCAAGCGTGCAGATGCTCCTAGTTTGGGACTTTTTGTCCTTTAAACCATGTCCCTCTATAAAAACTAAAATAGGTGAAATTTAGGCAGAAAAAAAAAATACATTTTGAGTCTATACTGACTTTTTTCTTGTAACAGTCTAGTATGACTTAACCATCCATATTTAGAAGTTTGCTAAAATAACATACTACTTTCAGTTGGTCTCCAAAATGCTCTTCAGATGAATCACTGATACAGACAGCCCTCCCTTAAAATGAGTGCCTAAGAATGATGTTTTCAAAGGCCATTCCTTTTATAAGATTTAGTAATAAGCAGGAAGGCATGTTGAGTACATCTAGTATAGGTGAATTTATTTTAAAGCCTTTTGTCTTCAGATATCACAGCTTTATGCAGCAGTAGACAAATGACTTATTGCACTTAAGAGAGTTAAGACTATTCAATGCTAAAAAGCCATTTCAGAGTAGTAAGATGAACAGGATCACTGAAATATCAAATTGGTGTTTAAAGCCTTGTTAGTATTTGGCAGCATCTGAGGGAACAAAATAGTTGTGGTAAAAAAGACAGGTGAGAAAGAACTTAGTACTCATCCCAAACTGAGTAGCTGTCCAGAATTTGCCGTTTGATTTTTTGTCTGGAGCCTGTTTGTGAAGAGCAGATCAATGGCGCTGCCCCTTCAGAGTCTAGCAGGGCTGGCTGAGAAGTTGCCCGTGGAAGCTGCTGCTCTGGAAGCTATGGATGGTGCTAACAAAACATGGGGCAAGATGTCCCTCTGCAATAAATCAGAACCCAAGCCCAGAAAAGGGGACCATCCCCAGGAGGTGCTAGTGGTGCAGCTTCATTAGCATTAGTGGTTTTCCTCATCATCAGCTTTCTGAAAAGCATTTATTGCCTTGGAGTCGTGGCAGCACACAATGTCATGCTTGAATTCAAGGAGCTTACCTGGTGATTTTGTCCAAACCAAATGATTTGTAGCCAGAGTAGCTTCATGAGCACAAGCCATGAACATACAAGCTTGGCTTTATTGACTTTAAAGCTGCAGAACTATATTCAGAGTAGATGACATTTCTGAGATTGTTTGGTTGGGGTTTTTTTTAGTTTGAAGCTGTCTTGTGTGGGAAAAAGAGATCAGTGAGTTGTTCCTTAGCTGTTCTCAGTTATTGTTAACAATATTTTGATTTATTCAGGTAATCTTTTGTATTTCCTAGGAATTTGTTGTACTGAAAATGAAAGGATCATTTTAGATGGCTTGTGTATCACAGTTACAGATCTATGGAAGTTTTTGTAAGAAAAGGGTGAGGTGTAGAGAATGAGAGTATGCATTCACCCCATAGCCCACTGAGTCAATGAAAAGCAGATTTGGTTTGTGTTTAAAGTCATGCTGAAGAGTTTTAAAAGACTGAGAACAGAGGGGAGCAGGTGGAGAGTTATAAATAGCTAGAGAGAAGGGAGACCTGCCAAGCGAAAACTCAGCTTAACATCCTTGTGCTGGAATCCATCGGATTTCAGAGCAGGTCTGGGCTTCCTGTCTGCCACCAACAGAAGGAAAGAACTGGTCTGAGGAGGCAAAAAGGTCACAGACTGGTGAGCCCAAGAGCAGCTGTACATGTCCTGGACTCGGCCCCACAAAGAGCGCTTTGTTATTCATGTCATACAGGTGGATGAGAGGAGGAGTTAGGCAAATCTTGACCACAGCAGGACACCACAGCCAGCAACCGGCCCACAAGAGAGAAAACCTAATGCCAGTCTAATAATGTAGAATGGATCATTTGGAAATGACTCCAAACAGTAAGTTTAATTCCCAGAGCGAACATGGGGTGGACAAAGGCATCTGCAAAGTCAAAAGGAAGCAAACAAGTTGCAGTGCAAGCAAGTTTCTCTATGTGACTCCAAACTGGTTTATGCACAGTGCCCATTCCAGCCTTGCACATTCTGCTCATCCAAGTGCAGCATTTAGCATTTGTACACCAAACTACTTCACAAATAGGCTGGGGAGGGCATTTCACCTGAAAGTAATCAACTTGTCTGCAAGTGAGACAGTTTATTATTTGTTTTTTGATATCCAGAGCCGCTGGCTATTTGGCTGTTATATTCACATAGGAATGTCAACAGGAACTTGTTTTTCACATGTAGCTGCAGTAGTCTCACAGCCAGGACATTGTATCAGACAGCTATCAGCCCATGCTAGCATAACAACCTTTATGTTGTATGGCAACTTTGTTTAGGCCTACCTTCACACTTGAGTGAATAGGGTGTTCAATAATCAGCTCAGTAAGGTTGGAGGAAGTATTAATCAGCTTCTCCTGTAATACTGAAATCCAAAGTTCCTTTCCTTTTTTCCCCCCCCACCAAGCGACATTTAATTTACATAGACACCGTTGGGCAAGAAGTGATGTGAATGGCATGATAATTTAGAGGTTATGGTAGAAGTGCAGTGCAGGTCTTTGTAGAAAATGATGCAGTTATGAGGACTACATGCATTGTCTGTGAGATCAAAGTGCAGGGTGTTTAATTAAAAAAAAAAAGTCCTTAATTTGAGAGACTTCTCAGGGTTAGCCTGTTTGAAACATGTTCATCATTGCGTTAGAGAATCTATTCTAGTGTAGGCTAAGTGGCTTTCTAGTGAGTATCTTAATCTAATACCAGAGTTAATCTTCTCAGACCAGCCTCCAATGTATGTATAAATACACTCAAATGACAGTGGCTGGTGGACAAGTGCTTTTTATATTAAAAATATCTCGCTGTTTGAGGAGCTTGCATAAATGGGGGACAGAATTGTAAATGGCTGGAAATTACATGTTTTGCTTTGACTTAGACCAGTTCCTGAAGATCAACTTCAACTATACCTCTGTACTAGGCACACTGTTCATTTTAATGCATTGTTAGAAAAGCTAAGTGCAAAAAAATGTGATCAAGGTACCAAACCCTTACTTCCAGCACAATTTTACCTATTCTGTTAAAGCTCTAAGTTGCTGACTGAAACTCACACAAATGTTTTGTGTCCTCAATGGGGGGTGTTTTGCCCCTCAAATGAAGTGAGCCTCACATCAACTTTTTTTCAACCCAGAGCATGCTAACTATGCCCCATTTCCCTTTGAAGTTCAGGTAGTAACATAAGTCCTATATCAGTTTCCTGTAGAGAAAGTTGAGGACACATGGTTAAGACTACCCAAGCTGTATCAACCACCTGCTGATTTCTCAAGCTCCATCCTTTCCCCCTTTTGACCAAGTTGCCAGAAATGATACTCCATTCCTTAGAGACCTGCCACCCTTCTCACACAGTAATAGTTACTGGGGTGCTTTTCATCTTGGAGAAGCAGTTAACGAAAAGCTTACAGGCAGTCTTGAGTTTAGCTCCCACCCACATTCCCTACCTTGTTCTCTTCTATAAGAGACTCTTGAAGGATATGAAACTTACTGGCCTGAATCTTTAGGTGTCTCAAGACCACCAGAAAGCAAAGCTAATAGCTGCAGAAGTAACTGACCCACAGAACCAATTGCTGTCATGTAGCAACATCTGGGAGGGGCTTGTTTTATGAGAGAACACAGGAACTCAGCAGTTCTTCATTTACCTTAGCTTCTCTCTCTCTTCACCATCCCCTCAACTCCAACCCGGATTCTTTGAGCTGTTTTGTGGCTATGCCTGCAGGCAGCCCAGCCCACTCTTGATGGATTTGCTTAATCAAAGAGTCCATACTGAAATCCCACTAAACAGCATTTCAGACACCTGTTCTACACAGCTCTCTATGGTTCCATGAACTGGAGGTCCATTAACCATTATATGCAGGAAGTAAGCCCCTGAAGCTCACCTTTCAGTCCATCACTAAAATTCATTCTATTTCACATGTACAGACCACTCCACCACGCAAAGCAGGAAGGAATTAGCAGAGACAGTAAGATCAGCAGTGTGCTTTTGAAGTAAATGTTCCAGACCCAAGCATTTATTTATGCACTTCACAACTAGCTAGGTTCCTCATTAGGGAAAGAAGAGCTTGCTAAGTGTTATCATGTAGTTATAACCAAAAATTTAAAAAAAAATTTAAAAACAGGCATGCAGAGCAGCTTTCTGCTTCTGTCATGTAAAAATATGAACTGGTTGAACTGGGAGTGTTTATGTTAGCTGATTTAGCAGAATGCCACAGCTTAGGACAGATCTGTGTCAAAATGCCTAGTCCTCAAAAAAAAAAATCCCAAGTTTAAGCTAAGTAGTTGCCAACAATACGGTAATGTAGTCCCTACATAGGTAGTATATGCCACCTAAGTGTATCAGGAAGAAGGCTATTCCCTAGCCATCACAGCAGCCCAGGTCTTTTTAAACCCTGCTCCCACCCTGACCAAGTAACTCATTAAGCCCAGGCGGCCCTTTCTGACCTTTGGTCTCCTCTCATCAGGATGGTCTGACTAAAAGGGACCCATCTGCCAAGCTTTCATTTGAGCTAAGGTGAGTAGGGAGTAGAGAATTAAATACTCGGTGGTTAAGCCTTTGTTACTCCAAGGAGTGCCAGACACTTCTCAGTACATCTTTAGCACTAAGATTTCAGGTCAAGTAACTCACTTGTATCCAAGTTATTACGAGTCAATTCACTGGTCAAGCTGTAAAGGACTGTCAATCCAAAAGTGTTTATTGCTTGCTTAATACATTACATAAATTAAAACACCTAAGTTCCTACTTCAGTGTAGGTAACCACACTTCTAGTATGTTTCAAAAGCCCTAAGCAAACAGTACAAAGTTGCATCCCATAGCCCCACTCAAAGCAACATAAACTTAAGTCCAGGATCCAGATGTACCTGGACAGGCAGCTGCTTGGGATGCTGCTCGTGCCTTCATAGCCTACCTTGCACATCTTCAGAATGCAGTTGAAGTTGTTTTTTCAGATCAACAAGTGATTTTCTAAAGGGGATGGCAGAGATCTGCCGCTCAGGCCAGGTTTGACATGGGATTTACAAAGCTCTGAACTTGACGAGGTCTTCTATTGAAGAAGGGGTAAAGTTTAGGGACTCTGATGAATCTAAGCAGGCTTGCCATTGATAAGCAGCTCCCAAAATCCCATTAATGGTATCCCCACCACTGATGAGCCATTTGATCTTCATGTTCAGTCACTAGGGTCCTATTACTGCATTCTTCCCAACGTCTGACCTTCCCGTTCTCCACCAAGATAAACTTCCACTCTATTTTGGTGTCTACTGGCAGAATAATGGATTCAGACCAGAAGCCATCCTTGTCGTACCTGAGGGGCACATAGCTGTGCCACTGGCCAAGACACTCGTGGTCACCAGTAACACCAATCAGCTGAGCGTCAGAGTGTGTGATGTAATGCACGCGGAAAGTCACGTTAACGTTTTGAACCATCGGGGGCACGGCTGCAACCCTCTTTGCTTTCAGGTCCCCATCAGGGCAGTCTCCTTGTTCCCATTCCTTGCTGTCGGAGGAGTCTTCCACACTGCCATTCTTGCCAGCCTCCCCCCAGGCCAGGTGCTCAGAAAGAACTTCCCACTCTTCGTAGTCAAAGTCCCTACTCTCAGCTGGCTGACTCGGCTGCTCCTCGCTTCTGTCCTTAGCAACATCATCAGAGGCTCCTGCCAAGCCGTTCATCACGCACCACCCATCACTTGCCTGTCCCATCTGGGGTCTCAGTTCATCTGCCTGGCTGCCACACATATCAGCTGGATGTTCCCCAGAGTCGGGGACACCCTGCTGCAGGAGCAGCTGCTCCACCTCCAGAGCTTCACCTGGAACTCCAGCACTTTCAACATGATTAAGCTCTTTACTTGGTGCAGCCACCAGATCCTCTGCTGGCTTCCGAGGGCTGGACAGGGGAGCAGCCTTGGCCTCCAGCGGCACTTGCTCACCGCTCGCCAGAAGGGCCTCTAGAAGTGACATTGAATTAAAACAGGGCTGGTTTAAGTTCAAGAAATGCAGTTACGCTTAGCAGCAGCAAACCCCAGTCCCCGCTGGCAGGCTCGGGCAGACCGAAGCGCACCGAGCAGCCGCGGGACCCCCCTGCACCGCTCCCGGCCGCAACCCCCGCCCGGTACCTGTGGCCGCCGCCGCCGCCTCGCCCCTGTCCAGCGGGGGCCCCTCGCCGTCGCCCCGCAGCGGAGCCGCTCTGGCCGCCGCCTCGCCGCCCTCCTCGCCTCGCCCGTCACTGCTGCCGTACCAGAGCCAGGCGACGAGGGCGGCCAGCAGCCCCACCACCAGCGCCGGCCACAGCCCGACTCCCAGCCAGCCCCAGCCGCGGGTCTCGGCGGGGAGAGCGGCGGCGGGGAAACGAGACGCGGCGGCGGGCTGCCGCAGCACGGGCGGGCCGCGGTCACGGGCCATGGCCGGGCACTGGCAGCGGGGCCACCCCCGCCCCTCTGGCGCCGCTTTAAGCCGGGCCCCGGCCACGGGGAGGAGCCGCCCACGGGGCGGGAGGAGGCTGCCCGTGGCGCCTGGCAGGGCCGTCGGGCCGCCCCTGAGGCTGGCGTTGGCGGCCGAAGGGGGGAAGGTAGGTGGGAAAGAAAAAGGTGCAGGTTAGGTGAGGCAAAGTTGGAGGTCTTGCTTTCACTTCCCACTCGCCCCTTTCTGCCATCGCTTCCTCCCTTCCCCCCCGTCTCATTGCGGCTCCACAGCTGGGCACTGTGCTCAAGGTAGTCACGCCGCAAATGTTTCGGCCCACAGACAATGCAAAGATGAAGGGACGTGACATGCAAGAGTTGAGGACTGGATGCCTGAGTTTCTTCCCCACCTTTGGGTGAAAGAAAGCACTGGAGCCGGAGCAACTGCGGGCGTGCGTGAAGTTTAGTTCTAGCAGAGTTACGTGCTCAAACAGGGGTGTGCTGAGGGTGACAGGTCAGAGTTGCTTGTACTTTTTATGCTTGTACTGATGAAAATCCAGGCTTTCTCTGCTATCCCTGAGATGTCAGATGCATTTACTACCAATTTTGTAACTTCTGCATCATAGTCTATGGAGTACAATTGGATTTCTTAACACTGTCCTGGCTCTCCTGTCTTCCGTGGTACACTCAGGAAGCTTTTTGGGACTACCAGGACTTCAGAGTCCATTACAGCATAGGGTACTTGATGTTCATTTTCCCTACATTTCACTACCTGATTTTCCTCTTGAGGAGATGATGTCATTTTATTTAAAAATTACAGGGTTATGCAAATAAATCTTCTCAGAACCCAGGAAATTTAGTAAATGCAGCTTATGACTTTTTAATTTGAATTGGCAATCATGGAGTGACAAACTGCTAAAGTCTATCAGTGTAGACCATTAGCACCGAAGATTAACACCAGGGAAGAAGTTAGGGGAGGCAGTTTTATTCAGTTTTGACTGCTGCCTTTTTTTAATTCATTCTCTTTATCTGAACAAAGATGTTGTCATTGCTTGATTTCTAAAACCCACTGATGAGATTTTATCTGGTATCTCATTAGAAAAGAGAGTAGCTAAGTGGATGTCCCAATAAGTCTATTTCCAGTGTGTGAACTTAATCTTTCAGTGTCATTTAGAGCAGTGCTACCTCAGCTTAACAGGACAGTAAATGTCATTCGAATTTATAGAAGCACAAGTGTGCAGTCTTCGCAGTGAAGTTCCCTGGCTGATACAGTATATGGCCTGTGTGAATACACAGAATTCATGATCTAAATACTTTTCCTTTCTTTGCTTACCGCAGTAGGCAAGGCACCTTCTCTGAAGAGCTGAGCCTGTGCCTAAGTGAAAATACCTATTTTGGTATTTTGATGTGCAGGATATGTTCAGGCATGTGCTAAACATGCACTGCTCAGCCCTTCTGATGGTCAACACAGGGATGGGAAAGACCTGAGAAGCTAGGAGCTGCCTCTGCACTTTCTCAGTGAATGTGGTTTTGGGTGCACTCTCTTTTACCACTGTTGATGCTTAAAGGTAGTGCTTCAAGGTGCAGCTTAGCCTTGCTACTTAAAACAGAAACAGATGCTTGGCTGTAATGAGTTGTGTTAACTCTTTGCATAGTAAATTACATTTTCACAGTTTACTTACATACCTTTTTTCTAGCCTTCGAAACCGAGACAGTCCCATGCTCTGGATTTGTACACCACCCTGCTCAGCTGGGATTTTCAGTTAGGGTACCTACAACCTACTGTTCTTCAGGTAGTGTGAGTGTACTGCAATTTAAAATTCCTAGTCATCTCTCTGAAGCAGAGCAGACAAAAAAAATCCTTAATTATTGTGTCATTACACTAAAAGAGCATCCTTCTACCAGCCTTCAGCACAGATGAAGAGGTAGTGTTCCGAGCTGCTAACCTCAGTATTTCTTGTCTTAAATATTTTTAATGAAACAGTTTAGGAAGGAAGAGACACCAAACTAACACAGTTTACAACTGACTATTACAGCAATCTGTAAGGAACAGGTTATTTTGAAGACACAGAAATGCATGTAATGAAAGGCAAGGTGCTGATTTAATGAGCAAGGAAAGAGTGAAGGTCTCCTCTGGTTCTATTCATCTTTCATGCTCTTGCTCATAAAAGTCTCTTCTTTTGCCAGACTCTTTTCATCCAGTATCTTCATGCAGAAGAAGCTAAAGTAAAGCACACACAGATCACTTTGAGTGCTCAGAGGGTAATTGTTGCTAGTAATGCATCTGAATGATGAAAAAAGAGGGAGTTACAAAGGACCCAGGTGTCAACCAGAGACAAGCTTGCTGCTCAGCCAGGCAGGGAAGGGCAGTTCTGTACCCCAGATCCCTGCCCGTCCTATGTAGTCCCCAGGGGGCACCTGCTGGTTTTGCCCAGTTGCTTCCAGGTGCCATTGATACCCACTGATGCAAACACACTTTGAATGCTGTGGTCTTCTAGACCAGGGCCCTCCTTGTAATCTGCTGTGGAACAGCCACAGTTCAGAGGTGAGGGAGGTTTCGGTGAGCAAGGGGTTCATTTCATTTCATATTTTTTTCTTTTTCTTTTTTTTCCAGATTATTTGTTTGAGGTGGCTGCAGTGTCAGGACCTCAAAAGGCTTCATAATTTGCAAACCTCCCAGCAGGATTGCACTTCAGTCCAGCATAAGTCCGCACTGTTGCAGACAAATTGACTCTTGAGCTGCCCTGGTCTCTCTGCCTGGTTTGTGCAGGCCCTTGCTTTCATGTGACCACTGCAATGAATCAGATTAGGTAACTGAAAGTTAACACAGAAAATTAGAAAAATATTTCTTGTCATCCTCACAAATACTTGTGCCAACAGAGGGGACAAGATGAGAGTGGGTGACTAAAAGGAAGACAGACCTTTCCCTTTCAAAGGCAGTGTGGATTTATGCTGGATAGAACTAGTTTTAGATGGTTCAGTCATGGTTGCAACAATGATACAGGTAGATCCAGGTAGCAGCAAATTTGTGCTTTGGAACTGTGGGTGTCTATCTAGAATTTACAGTCTATTTCCATTTTTTAAAACAGGATTTCTTGGCGAATACTAAGGCTAAAAGTCCTGGGCCACTCATAACTTACCAAGTGTTAGAAGCAGAGATGCTGAACAAAAGTGAGAAGAATCACTGACCAAGAGCTCAAAAGGTTCTCAAATATACAGGTCTTTGCAGACAGTAACTCACCCTGTTTTTTGGGGGCTCTTTCCCTCTAGGAATTCTTGAAATGCTCTTGAAATGCTCACATCCAATAGAACATGGAGACCTCTGCCTCCTAATAGAATTTCCAAAGCAGATCAACAGAAATGCTGCAAAATGTATTTTTGAAAGCTTTCATTGGAGCCAAACAAAGCTACAGTACAAAAGAGGGGCAAGGAAACAGTTTCTCAAGGTCTCAGGGACACTACCAGTTCTGTTTTTAATTAATTCAACTTTTTAGTTTGTTTCTGCAGTCATTTCTGATGTGGCATTAGTTGGGAAGTTCGCGTTCTGTGAGCACTGAGGCTTCAGCACACCATTGTTCATTCTGTAAATGTGACAGAAGTTGCTGGACCAAATTTTGAAAAGCCACACGTGGCTTGCAGAACTACCAGCCAGCTGACTGGCCCAGGAGCAGGAGCCTCAAACCTGCCACCTTTCCTCATTCCAAAACCAAAACAGTGGGGTGGATATTTACTATTACAGTTCTATAAACCACTCAGCAGCCATAGCTGTGGAAGTCCTGGCCCACGTGCAGTGTCGCAAATGAGCTTTCTGAATTTTATTCTGCAGGCTGTGCCATCTAGTGTGGTGACAGCAGATCTCAGCCCCAGCTTAAGAGCGAGTGAGGAATCATGAAGAAATGTCCTGCTGAATCAGACCCATGGTGTGTCTGTCCCACTGTTCTGGCTCTGACAGTAGTGGTAGGGGAGGCTCTTTAGGGAGTGCTTTTGAGCCTGGCCAGCGTCTGATCCCGTGGCATCCACAGTTGCTGTATTAAGGATGTTGGGGAGTACTGCTCTGAAACAAGCCTTGTTGCATGTACAGTGCTTCTTCCAGTTTTACCTTTGTGACAGAACAAAATGGAGACATGAACAAGTACAAAAGAAATACAAAGTAAGGAGTCCTGCCCATGGCTTACTATCAGGGCATCTGCAAGTTCCACAGACAACTTGAGAATGAGAGTTTGTCGGGGTAAGCTTTATGGAGGTTTGCAGCTCTTCCTGAGCCTGAGGACAGGGTGTGTAAAAATCCCAGTGGTGCTTGTCTGAAGCTCTGTTGAGGAAGGAAAGGAGGACAGGTCACAGGTGAGGTTGCAGGGAGCAGCTTTCTGGTAATAAGAGTTGCTGGTGTTTGTTCGTTGCCAAACCTTACCCCGTGGAGTCCTGTTGTCACAGAGTGAGAAACCAAGCTGACTGATTGTCACCAGTCAGGTGAATAGTAAGAGACATTATGCCTCAAGTGGTGCACTGGCATGTTCCCATAGCCTACATGCCCTGTAGGCATTAACTCTGCTGGGCTCGGTGTCAGTGGCACATGGTGCTTACGGTACCTTCTTAACAGGTGGTGGTGTAAAATTGTGAACACCATTGCCTGTTTTTTTTGGATCCATTAAACATTTGCCCACATTTTGCTTTTCCCATGTTTTAGGGTCAAGGTACCAGGCACCGTAACTGCTCATAACAACTTTGGGCTGGTGTGATTCCTAAAAATTACGGAATAATGTGTAGTAACTCTCTTAACTGTATTTCCCATTGATAGAGCAGATACCAAGTACTAGCGCTGCATAAGTGGGCTCCGGTAGTTTCCTTCTGCAGTAGCCATGAGATATAGTTGTGTTCAGCACCACTGACTCTTTTGGTATGAAGAATACTGGACAAAAGTCTAACATCCAGTCTGCTATTCTTGTTACGTTTTATAACCCAACCATTTGCTAGTGAGTTGTTTTTTTTTTTTCTTTGCAGCCAAAGGAGGAGACAATTTAACTGGAAATGGTTGTATTTGCTTGGGAATATACCCCTGTAGTAAAACAGGAGGCATAGTAGAATGGAGGAAGGCAAGGAGAGGATATAATGAGAAGGGAGAAGCACAGAAGGACCTGTGGGAGCAAGTACAGAAGTGAGATATTTTGTTCAGCTATGCCCAGTGAGAAGAAGTGCCCAAAGGGAGAGCTAAAAGGAGATGGGAAAAGGAACAACATCATCTCATAGGTGTCATAACCACTGCTCACAAAGCTCAGTCTACAGCGGCTTTGCCTAGAAGCCAGGTTAAAATCTAAAATCAAGACACTGCTGCCATAGAGGTTTTCTGGGCAGTTGCTTCACACTTTCTGCATTTGGTCCCCACCCAGCCAGGTAGAAAAATGGGAAGTGCAAAGTATTCCTATACTCTGGACCTGCATCGCACTCTGGGAGGAAATCGTAACCCTGAATCTGCCGAATCCTTTTCCCATATTCACTGCACCTGGGCAATGAAACCTGGACGCAACATGTCCCAGCAGCCAGCAGGTGGCACATGGGGAGTATGTCTGCCAGTACAAGCTCTTGGTTTCCAGCCAGTGAAGACACGGTTCTCAGTTGCTATTAGCTTTTGAAGAGCAATGCTTTCCACACCATCTGTCCTAGATTGCTGACCAAGAAGTTGCTTTCTGCAGTAGGACACTGTAGGGAGGGCAGAGAAGCAGACGGATTAGAAGTGATGCGAGTGCTGTCCTCAGAACTGGCCTCCAGAGTGGTTAGTGATGCCGATACCCCAGACCCAGACCTGCTTTACATTATCAGCCATTAAAGACTGGAAGGCAGCCAGTGAAGAGCTGGGGAAAAGCTGCTGCTCAGGATGAATCGGCATGTGTGTCTGTACAGCTTACCATCACAGTGAAGGAGAGCCAGGCACCATCAGAGCCTCTCCTCGTGTCCAAAGAATCAAAGGCAATAGGCTGAAAAGGACCTCATGAGTCCAGTTCAGGGCTGCTGTCTGGGGCTGCAAGTGGCCAGGAGGTCTTCTGTGAATATACTTATTTTTAATGTCCTCCCCTCCAACATGCATATGGGTGGAAAATGTGTTTCTGCCTGTCAGCAGGCAGAGGTTCCCAAGTACTGCCGCCTGCAAACTCAAATGTTTATAATTCTACTACTAATATCAAAGTATTGTAAGACAGTAATGCTTAGCTGTATCTTATGGGCTTTTTTCTTCATAGCCACCAATATAACTGTAAAACACAAGAGAGTCCATGGGTTGTCCTCAAAAAATCTTTTAATAATCAAGAAGTGCTGCTCTGGTTTACCCTTCTGCCCTAAGGCAACATCAATCTGCTGGTGACTGTGTAAGTGCATCTTGAAAGAGGGATAAACCAGAGCCTTCAGGATGATTTATTTAATTATTTACATGTCCTTTCTGTTAGAAAATCATTGGTAGTTTTTAACCTAAATCTGTCTGCTCCCCCTGAACTGACTTACCCTGTCTCAAACAAACACAGGAAGCAAAGAATTTCCAGTTTCTTTTTATCACCCTTATACTTAATTGGAGCTTCTTATGCATGTTCTCAGTTACTTCTTATCTGTATTAGAAACTCACTTTGCTCCATCTTGGCATGTTGGTTATAGGCACTTAATCATTCCTGTAGCTCACCCCATTTTCTTTTAAATCGGTTTCCATCTTTTCTAAAGGACAGTAGCCAAATCTGGACAGCCCCAGAACTGGTCTTACCCAGACTGAGAAGTACAGAGGATTATCTTTGTTCTCATTATATGATGCTTCCCTTTTTCTACTTTTTTTTTTTGTTTTGCACAACCAGGATGTTGCTGACATTTACGAGCTAATAAAATCCCAGTACCATTCCCTGCTGAACTCCCGCCTAGTCAGTTGTTCCTCATTCAGTATTGCAGAGCTGAGAAGTTCTGACTGGGAGAAGTCATTTGGCTCTGGGTTTTTTCACTCTCTCTGTTTCCCAGGTTTTGTCCAACATGTCAGGATCACTTTGAATCTGTTTGAAGCCCTTCAGCTGCCTTGTGTTTTCCAGCTGGGTGTCATCTGCAAACAACAGCTTTTTTTGGAAGCACACTGGTTTTCCACGGATTATCAAGGAAATAACTTGTGATTCTGAATTTGCTCTATGTTTTTACCATATTATAATGCATTTCATCTTCTCTTAGCTGACCCAAAACATCTAACAAATCTAATGCCATTCTTTCCTACTTAGAAATCTGACTTGGAATTCCTTCTTGGGTTTGACATAGTTTATCACTTTTGCAGGCCAGTTTCATATGGCATTTCCCATGCTTTCTCTAGACCTGTGTACTGTAATATCAAGGAATTACAGCTTTCCCTAAATCCCTTTTCCTCATAGATTAGTTTTCCATGAAACATTATTTGCCATGGGTTGGGGTTTTTTTCTGCTATTAGTCACTCCCTTTGAAAGTTGTGCTTTCTGCTTTGTCATTCTCCATTCTCCCTAAGTGGTACAGTTGCATTTCATGTGCCATTTCATGATTGGTGCCTGATGCTTTGTACTTCATCCTAGGTTAGAATCAAACCCATTCTAAGGATTTGAAGGGGGGCAGGGGGAGAAAACACGTGACACTGAGACAGAGAAAAAGAAACACTGAACCCATGAAAATCTCCTTTTGGGAGTGGAAAGGGATCAAAGTTGCAGATCTATACAACTTGCTCAGTTAAGTATTTCCCTCCGCATAGAATTTTGATCTCTTCAGTCTTTATAGACATAATGAAAAATCCCCCCCCCAATGACTTTATTCTTCAGTGGGAGTTCTGCCCACAGCAGCATAGCATGGTTAGTATACTGTACAGGAATACTCTGAAACAATATGACATTATTCTGTTATTTTGCCAGTGATGGGGAGCAGCAGACACCCCAATGCATAAAACACAGTATAATAGATTTGACCACATTCTGTGAAACGTTAAGTGTCCCAAGCTCATTTCAGAGTTCACTGAAGTTGTGATACCCAGTAGCTCCTAAAAACTGAATCATAAGTAAAATGTTCCAGCAAATTCATGCTGCTAGACTCTCATGTTTGTCTAATGTTCTAGAGATGTTATTCTTTGCCTTTCATGTAGATTCTTTACCATGTCGGTCCCACAGAAAAATCCAACAGAAAAGACATCCAAATATTTATTTTCCAACAACTTCTAGCACAGAAAATTATCAGAGTCTAAAGTCTGAAGGGCACTGAAAAAACAAATACAAGCTTGAGTTTTGAGATTTAAAAAAAAAAAAGACACCTGTGTTTGTAGCTGACAGGTATAATCTTCTAAGCTGGAGATAGAAAACAGTTGATTCTGAGAAAATACGAGAAATGTGTTTTTAGCTCCTGGGAAAGAGCAGCTTCTGAGAGGACACTCAGCAGGGAGCCAGTGCAGAGCGTGGTATCATTTTACTCATTCTTACAGCATGTCAGCAAACAAAACAGGCAAATGTCTTTTTCAGCTGAGGCATCCCATGTGCATCCTGTCACCTAGCTGTGATGTCTGTTTACTGGGAAATGAAGCTTTTTTTCTTAGTTGAAAGTGGCTTTAGAGTCATGTCACTGATGTCATCACAAGGCTCACAGAAATACAGCATTTACACCGTCTTGAATCCTCCCTTGGATTCAGTGCCAGGCATAAAAGTCTGCCCTTCTGAGAAAGGAAGTTTGTCTAAAGTTTGCCTGAATGAAGTAGCACTTCAGCCAAGGACATGCAGAGGAGGGGAACAGAAAAAAGTCACAGAGGCATCTAAATGAGCTTGCTTTCTCTTGCCAAGCACTTTTCTCACCCACAGTGTGGCTATATATTCTTTTACACTTCTTTGTGCATCACTGAGTGCAAGTATTTCATTCTCAGGAGGTTAAGATACTCTTCATCTTCAGCAGATAGGTTAGGCCAAGCCTTGATAGAATTTCTGAACATGGGTGTTCATGACTCTGTTGATGCTTCCCTGAAAGCTGCCAGTATTTAGATTGTTCTATGAATCACATGACTGAATTCAAAATGAAGCTCTAAATCCCCTGAATTTGTTGGGGTTTTTTTCTTTTCTTTTCCTTCTTCTCTGTTGCCTGGCTGTTTACTATACAATGACTCTACAACTCTCCTGGGAAAGGCTTCTCCAAAATGGTCTATACACTCTGGTGGTAGAGTGTTTATCTCCAGGATCTGAACAGGCTTGATCACAGATGTGGTATCACAGAGTTGCATGGGAATATCTTCATTGATGTTACATATTTCTCCCACCTGAAAAAAGCAGCCAGGAATTAAGCAGCCTGGGGTAAATAAGGCAGCAGCAGGAATCTTTCTTGTGCCTTGAAATACAGTTTTGCTGACATCAAATCTTCATGCCCTGTTCTGAAACTGTTCCCGCATGTTCCTCTTCCCTGAGTTTAATGTTTGAAGGAGGATGTCATTGGGCACTTAGTCATGTGCTGCTTTGGTCTGATGACAGGATAAAGCATAAAGTCCTTTCCCACCCAGTCATGTTAGAGGAAAAGGCAAGAACATGAGCCAGTCATTTGCGCTTGACAAGCTGGTGCTTGATGCAGTGATTGCGTCCCGCACCCCCGGTCACACGCTAGAACCAACCAGGGTGTGACTTTTTTCACTTCCCCAAAGTATTCCCTGCTTTGCCCTGACTGCGGTGTCAAGGTGCCCAGCTAACCCAGGCAAGGTATTGCAGACTGTGCTGAAGGGTTAGTTTAATGGTTGCCATCCTAGGGACCAGCACTGCTTTCGGCCACAAGTTATTAGATACTCAAAATTGAGGCTGACAAGCACAGCAAAGTGCAACATTGCACTGGGGCTAGTGCCCAGGGTCTGACAGGGAATGGGGACAGGCGAGTCAGATTCTGCAAGATGCCTAGGCCTGGAAATAGCAAAAGTGTGCTGGGTTGTTCAGCATCCTGAGGAAGGTGGAGGTGGCCAGGCAGGGCAGTAGGTTCTCGGGCAGCATTTGCTTTTCCCTTCTCCCCAGTGTTTTTTTTTCCTCAGTGCCACTTCTGTGTAGAAAAGATGGTACAGATAGCTGAATGCAGTGTTGTCTTCAACAGCTGTGAGCAGTTGTAGCCCTGGAGGGAGGCTGGCGACCTGCCCATCCAAACAGTTGGTGAACTTCGTTTACTGTACTGGAATAAAACCCTGCTAAGCACAGGTGCTCATCACGTCCTGGTGCCAAAGCTTTGATTCAGCGGGCGGACTTAGGAACAGTGATTCTGAGCCACTGACCTTCTGCAGCGTGTCTCTGCACCCACTCAGGTGGGGCTGGGAGACAGACTACATCTGCTGAAGAAAAAGTTCGTTCTAGATCTGTGCATATGCACAGATCCTAAGGGAACCACAGGCAGGAGATGCCATAGACTTCCTCACCAGGATAAGTCCCCTAGGACCTCCCTCATTTCCTTAACTCCCTGGTCTGGGCTCTTTGAACATCGTTCTCTCAATCTTTCTCCTGCACTGGCCACTTAAGAGCTCCACCGACTGGCACATTTCCAGGGAATCTAGTGTCTATCATGCCTTTAGCTAGTGTTGCCCTGTCCTGGGACAGGAGCCGAGTGCTGTCACACGCACAGCCTCATTGTGTAAGCTGGTGGACACAAGTTATTTGTATTAAGGCCAACATTTGTTTACTAACGGCAGCCACCTGGGAGCCAGGAGTAGGGTTAGGAGCTAAGAAGGACTCATTCTGGCCTTATTTCTGGGCCTACCAAGTGTGCATATAAGTGCAATAGACACTGGGATTCAGGAAGAGACTCCCAATGTCAGCTATTTTGGGCTTATCTCTCATCTGCACCAGGAAGTGTGGTGCACTAAGGACTGAGACTGCAGGATTTGTGTGTGCCCAAACTCCAGAGAGCTCAGCTCTGCAGCTCTCACCCCACTGGTATCACCTACTAAAAGATACATACATTTCAGAATTTTAACCAGGGGTGATCACCTGAGTAAATAATAATAATTGCCTGATGTAATGCAGACTAGCGAAAGTACTGAGTCACCTCATCCCTCAGAATTATATAAAAAGTTTGACTTCAAAAGAAGAGTGATGTGGAGCCCTGAGCATGGATGTAGCAACCACACACTTCGAATCTGCTTCCCCAGAGTCTGATCTGTCATATTCCAGAGGAGCATCCTTTACCTTTGTAATGTTGGAGTGGGTTCATGTGGAATGTGACTTCCTGGTGAGGGAACAGCATGCCATTAGTTTGCTAATTTTAAACGTGCCCTTTTGTAGTACAGTTCCCTTAAAACTGGGTGTGGATTGCTGACACTGTTCTCAGTCAGCCTGAATCCAAAATGAGACAAATAAACACAAGAAGGTCTCTCTCTCTGCCCACCCACCGCCCCCATTCCTGTCAGCAAATGCCAAAGTAAACAGATGCACTTGGCAGCACTATAGAATAGATTGACATGTGATTTGCTTTGCACTTGGGCACTCTCTATCTACAAAGCTTCTGTCAGATCAGAGGGCTTGGGTCAGGGGCCACGGTTTTCGTCCACTGCTGAGGGGTTTGGGTCCTGAAGTCTCACTGACAGTTGTAGACTGTAATTCTCACATTTTTAAGGGGCATATGTGCCATAATATAGGTGAAAGTATATGATCTCCATTTATTCTGTTTGAATGAGAGATTCTTTACTATTCCTAGCATGTTCAGGCTTATCACAAGATGCTTTCAAGGCTAGTCTTTCCTCTCCAGTGTCTTGTAATTGATGGGAAAGTGTGTGACTGTTTCAGTAACTGACCCATGCGACTAATCTCACCAAGCTAGCAAGGTGTCTCAGAAACCTGCCAGCTCCTTTTAGCTGCCATCATAATAAGATCAGAGATACATTTTTAAATGCTGATTCAGACTTTGTTGGCTTCCTGTTTGTAAATAATAATGAGGGGCAAAGGGTTTATAAGGTGAGAAAAGACATAATCCTGGACTGGTTTTACATTTCTTCAAGGAAGAATAGCAACAACAATACTGTCTTTACCACTAGAAATGTGTCGTCTTTCAAATAAGAGTGAAATAACTGGGGATGGTGGCTTAGGTGGTGGTCCATCTCCTTTGTGAAATCCTTCATGGCTTCTTGCACTGATCTGAGCTTGCAGTTGGGTTTAGCATACGTTTTCCATGCCTTTTGTTGAGCCAGGTGGGATCTGCTGTTCGCAGTGCTCATCAGCAACAGAACAAGCAAACCCAGTTGGTCCTGGCACTGCTTCAGGCCTGTACAGAAAGCTGAGGGCTTGGAGAAGTTCTGTCAGTCTCCCTGGGCTCTAGCTGCCTATCCCATAATGGCTCCTCCCAAGCCCTGAGGTATCCTCCAGGAAGAAAACAGGTGGAGAGTAGGACTTGATGCACACCAGTATAAGATCAAGCACCTGGTTGTTGACTGTTGCAATCTACATTGAAGGAATATGCAGTCTAGCAGCTATAACTTGATTTAAGGCAGTAAAACTTGCAGAGTAGATTTACTGATTAGATGGGCTTGGCACTGCAAAGCTCATCAAACTCCGTTTAGGTTTATACTGTTTAGGTTATCCAGACACTGCTGCATGCCAGAGTGTGGCGTTCATTCCAGTGTGTGCCCCACAGCTTCCTTTCTTTTCTTTTCTTTCCTAGCAGGATCTCTGTTTCACAGCTTAGTGCAAGTCTTAGCCTATCTTACATAGCCATTAGTGACATTCTCCCACCCCACAACTTAATTTCCTCCATCCCCTATGCCCTGGCGTGGCTCCTTGGCCACGTTCAGCTTGAGAGTGCCCTAGCTCGGAGGTGAGGGCTTGGGCGTTGCTCTGTGACAGTCATAAACAAGATGTGCAACTGGGTATATAGTGTGGATCAGTGCTCAGTGTGATGGGGAGATGAAGATGGGGACTGGTTAGGTTCAACATGATGTTTGGAAGAGAGCTGTGTGAGGGGGAAAAATCTGTGTGAAAAGAGAGGAAAAGATGGCCTGAAGCAATGCCCTGTCCTCCTACACAGGTGGCAGTTTGCTGCCTCTGAGTCATGAGGCAGAGGCAGCCGATGAGTCAGGGAAGCAGCAAACCAAACCAGAAGTAGTTGATGGGTGAGAGTTGCTGCACTTGCTAGTTTTGTGTTCCTCCATTTACAAGGGATACAGCTGTGTATGTGTGATTTTAAAATGTACTGCATGATGTACATCACACGTGCTATGTGTGTGTAGAGGGGGGTGTGCCTATGTGTGGCTTCAATTCACGAGGACTGTGGCTATTTCACTGGTAAGTCTCAACAACATGGGAGTCGAGCAGGACCCAGTTTCAATAGAGCACTTCCGCTCCTGTTCTTGTACCAGTTAAAAGTATTCATTTCCTCAGCAGCAGAAAAAAAAGAAGTGCTGCAGACAAATCTGTCGTCTCATAAAGTCATTGTCCCAAATCTAGAAGTCAAACAACATTCTGAACAGAAATCCCAGCCTGGCCTGTCCAGTACATGCACGTTCTGTGCACCCCTGTGCAGCTGAACCAAGAGCAAAGGCTGCTGTTACGCATGCAGCTCTGTTCACAGACCTTTCTGAGGTTGCTGTTGGCCCTAGTAATTGCAGGGTAGCTCTGCCCTATAGTGAACTACTTCCCTGACAGTGCTTAATTTGTACTGTGGGGGAAAAATAAATTAAAGCTTGAATATGGTGAAATTTGATTGCTACCAACTTACAAGTCTTTCAGAAATTTCTCAACTCTCAGCTGGAATTGGTATCTTTATTAATTTTGCATACAGCAGTGGAAGTGTACATAGCATGTGTAAACTCACTGACAGGAAATATGTGTATTAGCTGCACATGAAAGGCAAAACAGCCTCTGAAAAAGTTTTCCTTGTGTATTTTCTTGGGTGTTTCCCAAGAGCTACTTCTAAAATTCTAGGAGCTTACTGCATGTTAAGCTTTCACTGGTGTCCTCCTTGGCCCCTGCTGTGAAACATCCAGCCAGCGAGGCTCTTTGTGGCAAGCTTGAAAGGAAACTTGAAGTATTAAGGACCTGCAAGTTACCTGTAATTGGTTTTATGTCCTGTTGATGAGCTGGGCAGAGTTAAATGGCAGCCAGGGGTTCAATTCCTGAGAGAATGCAAAAGGGAGGGATGTCCTATCTTCAGAAAAGCACCAGTCTTGATAACCAGATGTCAGTCCTGAATTTATTCTGTTATATGTTCCAGAGGAAAAGATGGGCAGGCTTCAGAAACATGGTGATAGAGGTTATAGTAAACAGAGCACCACAGAAACACAGACAAAAGCAGTCTGCAAAGACCATGCAGCAGAAGGAGGGGAGTGGACAAGCCTTCCAAAAATTTTAGATAAGACAGAAACTGGTATTTATTAAGTAAAATACTTTTCTAGTTACGACTGCATTCTCACTGTTGAAGTGAAACTACACGTGCTTCTGGAAAGGCTCTTTCATGTCTCTCTATGCCCTCAGGTCACAGCTCCTAAAGGAAGTAATGCAAGATTTGGATCCAGTTAGACCTGGTGTGAACATGTCTGTCAGCAGTGGCAGATGATTGTAGTACCAAGGACTGAAGTAAGGACAAGCATGATTCCTATCTTGGGTGGCGAAGACCAGAGATTCATGAAGTGACATGCATGCAGACAACACAGAGAGACAACTGAAAGTATCCTACCCCTCCTATCTTCTGTTTCCACCTCTCTCGTGTTCAACATAAAACATTGGCTAAAGAAAGATCTAACTGCTACTAAAGTACAGGAGTAGGATTAAGGATTTCTGGGCTCTCTTCTGATTTAGCTGATGCTGTGCTCTGTGATTTCATAATTCCTTCTTTGATGAGCACTTTTCTTCCTTATGTAGACCCCAAGGAGACAAGTAGCTCTTGTTACACAAATCAAAGAAGCCATGCTGACAACCTCAGTAGGTAATGACTTTTTATATTTCCTAAATATTTTCCCAGTACATGGGGCAGGACTATTTCATTCATGGTTTACTTTTTTAAAAATGGTTCTTAAACAATTTTACAACATGGAAATCATCAGGAGAGGCCCTGAAATATTCCCCTGGGATCATGAAGCTTGCCCTTTGTGTGACACTGCAAAATCTGGGGTGGCCCAGCAGTATATGTGAGTGATGGGGGTGGAAGAAGAGACAGGAGCTTTCTGTGGCAGACTACGTGACTGCTTGCCAGGTGTGTTCTACAGTTGGGCTTCTCCAGACCCTAACAACTCAGTGTTCTCTCATTTACATGCCCTCCACACCCCTTGCAACTTCGCATTTCCAAAGGGGTCCTGCTGACAACCTGCATCCGTTTTGATGTGTTTCTCTCCTATGGATGCTGACATCTGACGTCCTGCATGCCGGCCTGTTGTGTCTGCCATCAAGCACCAGGAACAACGCTCGAAGCTGGCACTTAGCATGATTTACAGAGTGGGATTTGCCCACTGTTTTCACCATATTTATGGTGTTAGCACAAGGTGCCCACCACAGCTGGGTTGCCATTCATGATGGGTTCTGTACAGTATCAGAAAAAGAAAACCAACTGCAGCAAGAGTTTACAGTGGACATAAGACAGCAGTACAGCACATGAGCAGAGTAACTGTCATGAACTTCTGTAAATACTGTCATTTTAAGTTGCAGAGATTCTTGAAAATGGCAAATTAAATAGTGAAAAAATGACAGGAATTGGGAGAGGGAAGGTTAATGAAAGGGGGGTAGAAAGGAAAAAGAATGAGGACATGAAGTCTTCTTTGGGAAAGCTTTCATCTTTTCCTGAATAGGGGCCTTATCTGCCTTCTCCCCTTTTAATATAATCCAGATTTTGGAATGGGAAGATCTGCTTCTGCTTGTTTCAGGGATTAGTAATTCTGACACAGTATTGTGCCCTAAGCCAGCGGTGCACCCACTGCATTCCCATGGTGCGCTTCAGAGGAGGTATCACTCTTCACGGGTATGTTTTAAATGTAGCATTGCTTGTACACAGTTTTTTGATTTCCAAAAGTAAAGTAATTTGCCAAAAAAGAAAATAATTCACACTAGAGAACCTAGGAAATCTGTGTGGAGAAACTTTGTGGTTCTGTGCATCAGGAAAAAAAAAACCACAAACAAAACACTGAATTAAACAAACCCAAAATTCTGCAGATATCATTGCTTAATCTATAAACATTCATCCAAGAGTTCAGCTAAAACAATTTAAGTGGTTCTGTGGGCTGCAAGAATCCTTTATCCATTGCAGTGGCAAACCAAATTTAGCCTTTGAAAAAACATACTGTTTCTCTCATGTATGATACCTCAGATTGCTGGAATCCCTTAAACATTCCTACCTTTCTTTTGATTTCCCAGGGCTACAGTGCTCAGATAAAACTGCGTGTTCTTTAGCATCATTAATAAAAAAAAATCTTCATGGCTGTGAAAAGTAGTTAGGATAAAAATGGCTTTGGATAACTAGAGAATTGCTGTCTGTCCATGCTCTTCTCTATCCATCTCTGATTTAGAGACAGTGGACCTGGCCGGCTTCTTCCTGCCATTGGAGTGCATGCATCAGGATATCCTCACTAAAAACCAGAACCCACAGAGCGGTTAAACTGCTTTAGGTAAGCTGAGGAAGAGGTCTCTGTTCACCACTTCAGCAGCCCTTGAAAATATGTTTAATGAGCTGCAGGAGGAGGGATCTGCTTATAAAAATCACTACAGCTGGTCTGCACCAAAGGCCAATACTTTAGGGTGTAAGGGGAGGTTTATGGTTTCAGAGAGAGAATTTTCATGGAAGATTTGTTTTCCAGGGGGAGAATTCTATTGCTGTAGTTAAATTAGCCTTCAAAACCAGATTCTATTTACTCCATTGCTTGTTTTTTGGAGAGATGATGATGAAACAGAGCTAAGAACACCACTTTGGAGTGGGAATCTAAATGAAAAGAAGCTGCCAGAAGCTTTTCTTTTTTAATTTTTTTTTTTTTTTTTTTTTTTTTACTGCATGGGTGGAACCACAAAAATGCTAGTTTTCCAAACAACTGTGAAATGTGACCTCATAACATTTCATAATAAAAAAAAAGGCATGTAATCACATAACACTGTTATTGCAAATACAACTGGAGGAAGAAGTATTTCTAAAGGAAAATGCTTTAGTCCATATTAGCAAGAAATCCACCGGATGGCCTTGCTCTCTTGCTCTCTTCAAGGGAGGGCTTTCTTTGGATCCGGCTGATGACAGCCAGCCGCCAGCCCGGTGATTTGGATAGGCGAGAGCAAGAGCAGCTGACTTAGGACTGTCAAAAACGCTAGAGCTGCTGGCAGCTGGATGATGACTGGGGCGGGAGCCCTGCATCACAGAGGCTTTCCTTCCTTTCGTGCAGCACGAAGGCTGTGATGGAAATCAGTTAGAAAAACACCCACTGCGGGTACCTTTCCCTCCTGCCGGGAGGTGGTCACGGCTGCGAAGCTGGAGCTGGAGTTCCCGCTGCCTTTTAAAGCAGAAGCGGGTGCACCAATTTATTTCTTAGAGGTGGCTCGACTGTGTTAGCGGAAGCCAAACTATATCGCGTTACATTAGAATCTGATCCCTGTGAAGCTTAATTCAGCCTAGAGGCAGTCCGTGTGCCCTACGCATTTCCCCGTATCATCTTGCTAAGGAAGAGCCGCCTTTCCGCTTGTTTTCCAAAAAAACCTCTGCAGGATGCCTGCTGGCTGCACCGAGAGGCGCCGCGCTCCAGCAGATCCATCCTCAGCAGGCAGGAAGACTTCCGCCGTGCCCGCGCCGCTTTCCCTTGCAAGCAGGAACAAACCCGAGTGATTTTGGGATGCATTCTCCTCTTCCCTGGTAAGCAGGGCACGGCCCCCAACTCGGGGCACTGAGCCAGGCCCTGCCGGTCACAACGCTCGCCCGAGGGCGCCGGGCGGCCCCGCCCCTCGCTCCCGCCCCGCCACAGGCCGCGGAGAAGCGGCTCCCCAGCGCCGGGGCGCTCCTGGCCTTGCGGGGCGGGAGGTGCCGCGGCGACGGCGGCTCCTCCCGGGCCGTCTGCAGGCGGGGCGAGGCGGCTGCCCGCCCTCTTCGCCCGGCTGGGAGTCTGGCGGCGGCGGCGGTGCTTGTGTCCCTCCTCAGCAGCAGCCATGAAGTCGCTGTGCCTCGTCACCGTGGGGGTCCTGGCCATGACGCTGCTCATCGCCAGCATCTCCCTGCTGGTTGCGCACGTCTTCCAGACAGTGGTGGACCTGCAGGTGAAGCAGGTGAGAGCATGGCCCGATTCCCACCCCAATCCCTCCTATCCGGTGTATTTCCTCTCAGAATAACCCTGGGAGCAGAGGGAGGGCTCTGGCGGGTGGCATTGTTTGGCTCCCTCCTTGGACCGGCGGTGGTTGGGCGAGGGCAGGAGCATCCCTGGGCAGTGAGCGCCTCCCTGCCCTGCACCAGGCAGCCAGGCTGGGGCTCAGGATGGAGCTCGGGCTGAAGCTCAGGCTGCGCGGGGCCTGGGCTGGGTAAAAGTTGAGTAGATATGAGTAAAAATCCCTTCTCCTGGGGCAGCTTTACAGGCTGTGGGGCCGCAGATGAGGTGAGAAAGCCCTCGCCAGCACATGAGATGAACAGGGGACACCTAAAATGCCCCTCCTGTTTTGCCGCCCCTATCATAGATTCCTTGCAGCTTTCGTACAGTAGCTTGTTCTGCTGCTCCATTTGCGTCTGCTTCTGGAGCGCAGCCAGAGGTGCTATGGGCTCAGACACGTGGTAGTTTCCCAGGCTTGGCGATGACAGCAGGGCATTTCGCCGTGTTGTTAAAGGCTGCTTGCAGCACACTTCGGGGACACCCATCCCAGCGTTGTTACAAATGCAGAGCCCTTCCCTCCTCGTCGTCAGTCTAAGCTTTTGTTCCTGTCTCTTACTGGCTCTTTGCATTTATTCGGTGGCTCATTGAGAAGGGTCAGCTGTTAGTAACTCCCTTAAAATACCTGTGATGCGTGTAAATGAACAATTAGAGATCTGCATAATCTAAGGAACAGCGTCCTCTCTGTTACTCTGGCGGAGGAACCGAAAGTGCTAACAAATGAAGGGATGTGACAAGTGCTATTGTCTGGCTGGTGGCTAATGTCTGCTGATCCCCTGTAATGTCCTGACCAATGCACTGTTCTGTTGTTTGGGGTATTAAGAGGGAGTATTTCCTAACACAGAAGCTATATGGTCTTAACTTCAATCAGTTTGGTTTAGCGAGTGCAATTCTGTGGTGGCAGTCAGCTTAAAGCAAGTTGTGGCACCTTGAAGCCTGCCTGTAAACTTCGGGGGATAGACACACACACACAAAAAAAAGAGGATACGATAGGGTAGGCTGTGGTGCAGCCTGCCAGTGTGTCACCTGCTCTTCAGGAACTGCTCACACAGCTATGCTGTTCAGGTAGGTGCCTCTGCCAGGCTGGAGCGTAGCGTGGGTAATGGATAGTTTTCCCTGAAGTCATTTGATTGTCAGCCCGTACCTTTTTTAGGCAGTCTGAAAGGCAGGTGTAAAGTGAAGTGTTAATGTATGCAAAGTTGTATGCAAACTGAGCTAAACCAGTACAGCTTTGGGTAAGCATGTGCAGTTCCATCTCCCAGATCTTGGGTCTCTTTGGGAAGGAGTCTGTCATCCTCTGCATCACAGCAGAAGTTCTGGTTTCAAGTCTATTTCATGCTCTTATTAAAAGAGCAGTGGGGTAAAAAAATAGTTTGGCGGGAGAGTGTAGGACTGTGAGGAATTAGGCGTGATCCTCCTTATGCGTATTATCTCTTAGCTACATGCTCCTTACCCTTAATGGTTGATTATGTAAGAGTAAGTTGTTATTTGCTCAGCAGGGCTTTCCGTAATGCAGGATAAAGTTTCCAGAGCTCAGTCTTTTCCTGCTTACCGCTTTTCAGCTCGTGCTAGTGTGCATCTGGACTGCACAGAATCAAGTGTCCTGTCCCCTGTGCTAGCCACTGACTCCCTCCTGGCCCTCTCCAGGAGCCACACCACGGACTGTGGAAGTGCAGCTTTAGCTTTCAGCCTCCAAGCAGTGTGCGCCCACTCACTCTGCTGATTCGGCTGCTTTCCGCATGTGCTTTATCCCACATGAGCTTTTCCTCATTTGTGTGTAGTCTGGAAAGCTGCTGTCCCTTGTGTAACCACGTATGTAGCTTAGAAAATGTGCAAATAGACAAATTTCAATTTGCCTTTGAAATGTGCAAGACTTGAGCTTTTCCATCTCTCTGCAGTCCAGGGCACTGGACATGAAGTGTTATCTCTGCACTCTGTACCTCCTCAGCCTCCTCAACTTCTCTGTCCTTGGAGGAGTTGCAGACTGGGCAAGAGGTTCCGTTCCAGAGCAGATGTCTTAACCTGTCCGGTACCTGTTCCTTGTCAGGGGCTAGCACCTGAAACTCCACCGAATAAGGGCCAAAAAAAAATAGAAGAAGAATAAATTAGCTGCCCACAGAAGAAAGGCTTTCCTAGCTGCTAGCAGTGTTTGCCTTCTGCTATATGTTGGCTATATGCTTATGTATTTCATTGCCATAAGCATGACTTTATGAATATGCCAACCTTTGATCAATGCACCTAATCCCAAACTTGGCCAATCAGCCCTTTACATCAAGTGTTTTCTTTATGCCTCATACTTTACACTGATAATTTTAGAAAACCCTTAGTCTTCTAACCAGCCTCTTGAAATTTCACTGGAGTTTTGTTTCCAGACATCTCTAGAGCTGGATTGTCTGGAGTTTTCAGGACCCAAAAGGATATGGAAGCTATTTTGCCCCTTGATTTAGTTTATGCATTGATCTTTTGTTGTTGTTGCTGTTTAATGTGAAGTGCTAGAGTTCACAGCACAGTTTAGTGTGGAGTTGTAGTGGAAGGATCAGTTGTGATGTTCTCCTTTTGAGCAGATTATTCCCAAGGTGTAGGGTCAGAGAAGTCTGCTGGTGTTGGTCTGATAGGTTACCATATCACTTGTCTTCAAAATTTCAATTAATTTCTGTCGTAGATGAACACATAAAACAATGTCTTGGAATTAGAACATTTTGCAGTTCCAGTGGAAGAAAAGAATATTTAATTTTCTGTGTAGGTTCCAAAAATGTTCAGCAGTACCATTTCTCTCCCCCTTTATCACTGCCATTAACAGTTGCATTTGGGAGGGGAGCGTGTGAAGCGTGGTCAAGATAAGGAAATGCCCAAGAATGAGACTGCAAATTCAGGACTGGTATGGCAAGGCAAGTCAGTGGGAAGGATGCTTTAGTGCACCTGAAATGAGAACTTAAAAAGGAGAACCCCTGCTGTGCTCCTGAGTGAAGACAGATCATACTGTCCACTGTTTTTAGGTTGTGGTCTTGCAGTAAGTAGACGCATGCATCAATCTGAGACAGGATCTCTGAGTCTGAGGCCTCTCTAGGCTGCTGCCTGCAGAACTAGTGCCCGACTTGAGGCTTCTGAATATTCTGTCTCTTGTTCTTGCATATAAGTGTATCAAGAGGAAAGGTCTGATTCTCTGGTCTTATGCAGTATGGTGGCAATAACTGGCAGGAGCTGTATCTTTCATGTATTTTAGATTAAAGAGCAGTCCTGTGATTTCATACATCACAGCCTGCCCAGCCCAGTACTGAGCACAAGCTCTGAAAAAAAAACCCAACCCCAAGCAATCTCAGTCATGTAATACCAGATCCTACCCTGGTGTGGAGCAGAGTCATCAGAGCTAAACTTGAATGCCATCAGCTGAGGGACGTGGACATATGTTTTGCTCAAGAATATGTCCTTACATTTTTCTCTCAGACCCATCCAGGCTGTGTGATCCCCTGTGACAGACCCGAGTATCCCTGGTAACATTTGGTGAAAAATAGAAGAGAGCTTACTCTGTTTTATTATCTGAGACTGTCACAAGCGTCTGTCTGAATCCAGCTCAGAAAGTTTGTGAATCTGAGTTTATGACTGGGGCTGTTACTGTACAGAGCTATAAATAGACATGTCATTTCTCTGGGAAATACAAACGGCGTCATGCAGATCCAGGAACAAAGTCCCCAGATTACTTTGTTTCACCACCCTGTTGCTCTGTAGCCTGTCTCCCAAGGAATCACTTATGGTTTCAAAATCTCAAGGGCCTGTATTTTAACCAACCTGCCAGGGAAAAGCTCCTTCGTTTCCTTCCTATTAATGCTCTTTGCTGTAATCTGGTGCCTGTGTGCATGGAGAGAGAGTGTGGTAGAAACCCATGTTGCATTTATCAAGGCTACATCAAGTTCGGTAGCTTCTTGTTTTCAGTCTAGCTCAGGAGAGGGGACAGGGGGTACAGCCTCCCTGCACATTGTAAAGGTGACCCCTCTGTCTTAAAGGAGAGACTGGAGCTTAAAACTGGAATTAATATGATCAGAGTACACTTGTATTTTTTAAATACTGCACATTTAGGCTGAGTTATAACCTCACATTGTAGTTGCCTCATATTAGACACTTGAACAATAGATAGGTGCCCTGAATATGCTTAGTAGTTGTTAGGGAACAGTTCAAATTCCTAGACAGGGATGCTTAAGGTCAAGACAGGCATCAGTTACTCTGTTTATCAGTGTCAAGCTTATACTTGTCATGTTTCGTGCACGTGAGAGATGTGAGCTCTATACACCTTAAGAAGGGAGCAGACAGCAGCAGTCCACTGCACCATCACCACCTCTGAAATTACTGACTTTGTGTGTGGCTATTTGCATATGGCAAAAAGCTATCACGGTCATCTCTAGGTGTCTTAAATACTTTGCTGCCTCACTCCCAGCTCTTTATGGTGGCAGCATGGAAGTGGAGTGCCTGGTTTGGGGAGATTTACTGTTCCTGATGCTATACACCAACGTCAGAAAGCTCTGTCTGAATACAGGGATGAGCCTCCTTGGCATAGCCTGCAAGAAAACAGGATGCAAAGCATTGGGCTGTGTAGTAAATGATGCATGTGAGGTGCTGGTAGTTTTAAAGAAATGCACAACACTCCTGAAGCATGTCCAAAATATATTATTTTTGTAGTGTGTAGAAACCATGGTTTGAAATTCTCAGGGGACAGCAGTCTGCAACTGCTACCAGCTGTATTGGCTTTCATTGCTATTCAGCAATACTGCTGCTGTTCTAAGCTCCTGCCAGTAAGTTTTTCTTTGAAACAGTCTTCTCTTTATCTAATCATTCAAAATTGAAATCTGCATGGAGGGGAAACAGTGGGAAGGCCAAGAATGACTCCTGAGGCAACTGTGGCTGATGAAGTTAAGACCCCTTAAACAGTAACCAAGAAATGGCAGCTGTCCAGTCTGCTCTGCTTCTGAGCTTGCACTTAACAATATTTGACTTGTTTTCTCAGAAGAATAAAAAGAGCAAGTGTTGATGAGATGCATTTAATTGCAAATTATTCTCCCCCTCCCCTTCTTCCGCCTACAGGTGATACAGTTTTCAAATATACAGTTTTCTTTGTGCTTATTCCTGAAAATGCCACTCTGCAACCCAGCTTTATCTTTACTATCACAGTACCAGTACCAGGGTTACAATGATGCAAAAAGCCTCAATGTTGGTGGTGGTGGTGATGCTTTTATAGTTGGGGTGGATATTGTCTAAAATGGAATGGTAATAAAATGAGGAATTGAGACCTGTATTACATGTTTCTACTGGAGCTACATGCAGGTACAGTTGTGACTTTCCTTATTACACAGATATGCTGCCAGGTAAAGGAATTACTGTTTCATTAGTTAAGTGCTTCTGTCATAAAATAATGATTCTTTTGTAAGTCCAGCTTTTATTAGTTACAAACTAGACTGACAGTCCATGGGTCTGGAGAAGCATGTGCTGTCATTGCTCCAGGAAAGTAATTAAAGGCAGAGGGTGAAGAATCTTTGCCCTGTTCAGAGATGTCAGAAAGGCATGAATCCCAGTGTGCCTACATGAAAGCATTTATTGTCACTTGCGGGTTTTCCTCACTGGCCACTGAAAAAAAAAAAAGTCTGATTGTTTTGGAGACAGAATGTCACAGCTGTACTGGAATCTGACATTCTTAGGCAAAGAAATTATAAACATAAGGAATCTAAGCTTCTTTTCTGGCCTTGTTACTCCTCAGAGGTCTTTCTTAGGACCTCTTGGCCTCCCACTGTTGAGTTCCACTCTTATCTGTAATGTTGGCATGGTTTGTGGTGTCGTACACCAGGTTAGGATTTTGTTGACACAGGAAATGCAACAGGGTCACCGTGTAATAGCTGAATTCTGAAAAATGTCAGGCAGAAATCTCTATGGGAACAAGTGGGACAAGAAACCTAACAAGCACATGCCTCTAGCCTGCAGGCCATTGTACCATGTTGATTGTGTTGATATTTAGTGAGATACTTCAAAGTAAAACATATCTATATCTTTTATATATCATATCTGTGCTTGTGGAACTGAGGTCTCAAATCCTATTGCCTGTGTTTGTTCTGAGGGCACAGAATATCATACAGCATCTGTCCTTAACAGCTAATCTGTCTTTTTCTTGTTTCAGGGAACAGTATTGAAAAATGGCACGGAAACCTTTGAAGCCTGGGAGGATCCTCCTCCACCGGTCTACATGCAGTTCTACTTCTTTAACGTGACAAATCCTTTAGAAGTGCTTCAAGGCGATACTCCTCTTGTAGAGGAGATAGGGCCATACACCTACCGGTAGGACCCTTTCACTGTTTTCACATTTCACTAAACCTGTTGCGTGTGAGGAAACCAAAAAGCAGGTTCCATAATGCTTGGGATCCCACTCTAGGAAAAAAATGAACTGTGAATGTGTGAGCAGAAGTGGTACAACTGACTCTTGGAGAACCTGCAGTTTGTTTCAGGTTAAGCCTGTCACATTTTGGACAAGATTTTGCTTGTGTGTTCCTGTTCCTCAGCTGCTGAACACAGAGGAAGTTGGTTGCATCCTGGCCTACTATCTTATGAGAGAAAAATCAGTGACTGGTTGGGTGATGTTTGAGAGTGTGGAGAGAGGAGTGTTGCATAAAAGTGTGATTCATGTGTTCACTCAGAAATTATTTCCCAACTGACGTTGTGCAATTCAGTACAAGAATGGCCAGATAACCAATTGGAGACTGGTACTATAAGGACCTTCCTCACCCAACCCTCACTATAAAACATACTTAGATTCAGACATATGTACCATTTTTACAGACAGATGGACTTAGTAAGGCCACATGCAGTGTTGGAGCTTATCCAGCCTCTTGAACTCTCTATTTGCATGGTACACCTGTACACAGAACAATCTGAGTCTGCTGCACATGGAGACGTTTTAAAGTCACCTTAAAAATGAGTTTACCTTTAGACCTTCATTCTGCTCTGCTGCATGCAGCAGTGTAAGCCAGGAGCAGTCCTGCAGCAGGTCTTTGAAGTCACGGAGGTATGAGAACCACAGTGAAAAGGTTGGTTTCTCATTGTCAGTCTCACTTCTGGTCACACATGCTCATTCAGACCAGGCACCAGCAAAACGATCAGAATCTTCTTGTTAGGATTTGAAAAAGGTACTGTAGGTAAAAAAGGGAGAGCCTTTGTGGTAGCCTTGGTCTCTGCAGTATGTCTTGCCTGTTACTTTCCTGACACACCTGAGCTTTGCTTCACTGTCCATCAGTCTCTTCCCCTACCTCCTTTGTGTTTCAGGACTGTGTCTGTTCAGCCTTAGCAAACTACATGTGGTGCTTTGGCGAAATACCTTGTATTACATAAACCAGCAGAGCTGCAGAAAAGATACATAAATTTCCGAGCTGCCAAGCTTTTCTGCAGGTCTCTGGTACAATGCTGATGGTGAGTCAGCAGTACATTCTGTGCCAGCCCTGTGTGTAATAAGAGCTTCTATTTTTTAACCTTTCCTTAGCTCTGAGGGTCTCCTGGGGGTCACGCCTAGCCTGGTTTGTGAATCTTCTCCACAGAAGAGTTCAGTGGGATGGACAGGGCTGGTGGTGTAGCTGGCTGGGTTGCCTGTCCCCGAGGGGAGACCCAGCCTGAGCCGCTGGTTTGTAGCTTGCTGGGAGATCCTTCCTCTGCAAGGCGTGCCACAGGCTGGCTGTGAGGCAATGCAGGCTCTCCCTGAGTTGTTTATTTCGGTGCGAGGGAGGGAGGCTGCACATTCCAGTGCCGAGTGTTTCAGTTGCCTCTGGCTTGTTTGCCTAGCCTGATTTTGACATGTCTGAACAGGATTCAGTTGTGCTGTGCTCTGTCTTAAAGAAGAAAGGAAAGTTAGCAAGAGGAGTGCTTTTTTCCAGCTGCTTGTTTAATCCTTGCCTCGTTGACGCTGCCGACTGTACCAGACTGTCAGCAGTGGGTAGCAGAAGAGAGGAGGGACGTTGGAGGAGATGGAGAAGGGAGGGATGTTGCAGACATACTGCGTGCCCAAGCCAGAGAATAAATACCAAATGTGTCTCAGGGGCCTCATGTAGCAAAGCATTAAAGACTCATTTAGGCTTAGCATGTGTCCACCTAAAATGCCCTAACATAAAGGCCACGGCTCGGTGTTTTTATAAAACAGGATATGGGAGGAAAAAAGGCTGGAAGTGAACTGGCCCAGATAAGCAGAGGAAAAAAATCTAGTGGAGGTGGGGCTGCTGAATTCCTCTTCCTCCCTATTCTTCCTACAATTCCGTTCTGACCAGCTTACATTGCAAACCCAGTGAGCACTGGGATAGACTTTGTAACAAAAATGTGGTAGTGCTTGTGTTTCTAAATACTGGAAGCTGAATTTGCAGCATATAAAATGATTCATTATAAAGTGCAAGCTGCTTAACTGCCCAAGTCTGCTGAGCCGCAAAGAACATTTGAATATTGTTTGGTCTTGCACACATTTACAGCTTTTTGTCTTTAACATCTGAGCTCCTCCTGTTGGTATCCCTAATCAGGGGTATAATTTTCCTCTCCGACCCTTTTAGAGTTGGGGAGGCTTCTCAGGTTATCTCTGGCCTGCTTTAGGGAAGGCAGTTCCCAACTATCTGTTCCCATCCACTCAGTTCAAGCCCTAGAGTATAAAGGCGATTGCTGTATGAGAGGTTCTTGCCAAATCAAGCTGGAAATGTTGCAAGGCCAACGTGTTCCTAGGTGGTAGGGATACCAAAGAGCAGTAGACATGCTGTTCGTGTAAGGAAGATGGGAATGATTGGTTTCTAGCAATAATAGTTTCAGGGGCCTTTCCAGTTTATTTTAATTCGAAAGTCTGAACCAGAGTTGTGTTGCCTGTCATGAGGCTGGATCTAGTGCTGCCAGGGTAGGATCTAGGATCTGAAATGAATGAAAAACACCATAGCATAGCATCTGGCAGAATAATTCACCTTCACATCTTGGGACTTAACGTTTACACAGGAAGCAAAACAATGTAAAGTTCAACAAACTTTGAGTGAATGTAGACTTAGGAAATACAGTGCATTCCACTTCATGTGTACACCAAAAGGATTATCCCATGAGCAGACAATCTGCCTTTTCCCATTTCAGGTTTGCCAAGGACACGTGTATAGCTCGTTTTGTGCCTGAGCCAGCCAGTTCTGCAGAATTGAATGTGTCTTCTTTGTAAACTGGTAGTGGCAATGGACTGAATTATGGTTAAGGCATCCATTTCAGGGTAGTTAAGATCTGGCTTCCTCATCAGGCCAGCAGGTACCCTGTGATGTTTCATGCCAATTGCCTTTGTTTGACAGCAATCCTGAGTTTCATGCTGCTTGTCTTGAGTGCTTAGAGAGCAACAGAAGCAACCTCCCAGGCCATGAGTAGTTTACGGCAAAAATTCAGTTGAATTTCTGTTGTGTACAGGATTCCTGCCTGAGAATTAAAGGAGAAGAGCTAAAATGAAGCTTGTGGTGTAGTTGTGTCATGTAAGCCCAGAAGTCCTAGTGCAAAGTACTTTGAAGCCAGCAGAAAGAGTCTGGTAGGTTCTTAGGCCAGGTTAACGAGACTCATGGGAAACCTCCATTGTGTTCTGCCTGGGAGTGAATTTTGCCTGAAGCAAAGAGATAAAAGTTTCATTTTCAAACTGTCCTTCAAGGGCAATGCCATATATAGTGCCTCCAAATCTTGTGTTACTGTCTGAAATTGTTCTCTTTCCTTGGAGATTTTTTAAAGATGAGGCAAAAACATAAAGTGCAATTAACATGTGGGGTGGCATTTTCTGAAGAATCCTGTGGGTCCCATTCAGTTTACACTGACACAAAGGGGGCTCCTGTTGCTGACAGCAGCAGTAGCAAAGATGAGTCTACTCACAATGAACTGAAAACCTCACCTTTTGTGCACCTAAAGCAGTAGAACAGTCATAAGTTAAATGCAGTTAATGTTATGTGTAGTTGTTTAACTTTATTGGAGAACAAACTCTTTTTTCAGAGAATACAGGCCAAGAGTGCACGTTCAGTTTCTGGACAACGGTACCAAAGTATCTGCTCTGAATCCAAAGACATATGTATTTGAACCTCAGAAGTCAGTTGGAGACCCTGAATTGGACCTGATTAGAACTATTAATATTCCTGCAGTGGTGAGTCCTCTTTCCTTTCTGCTTGGAAATCATCCTAACACACTTTAGAACAAGCAGCTTGTTGGTTCATACTGTCTCTTCCTTTGTGGTAGATAAATGTGACTGAAGAACGAGAGAGACAGCAAATACTGCATATGCAGTTTTGGTTTGGACTGTTGTGGGTTGTTGGGGTTTTTTTCCTTACCTTCCTCCCTCCCCACAGGCGCCTGTAGTGTTAGTGCCTCACTCTTGTGCTGAGAGCTGACACGCACTTCTGAGAGCAGAAATCAGTCTTGTTGGGTTTCCATGAGTAAGTGAAACTAGGGAATTAGTGATGTCACCTGTGTAGGAGGAGCCCTGACTTTTGAATGAGAAAGTTTGGAATGCTTGGGGTTGTTTTTGTCAAAATTGCAAAAGTTGCTTCCAAGTCTGCATCTCAAACTGAAAAAAAGAGAAGAAGAAAAAAAGAGCAGGGGAGTTTAAGCTGCAGCTGGAAGAAAAGGTGCTCTCTGAAAAAAGTTAAAGTTAAAACATGCACCCTCTGACTGTGTTAGGTGAAAAGACTCTGCAAATAAAGTCTCATTTTGGTGAACAGAGGCAGTCCATTATTTTTGCTCTTTTACAGGCATAGTGTGAGAATGAGCTGTCGCAGCTTCCAAAGGAAATTAGACTGTACTGAAATACTTGTTGGTTGTGTCACTAACCCTTTACTCGCTCTACTAGCATAATTCATTTCAATTACAGGGTACATTAATTTCTACTTTTCCCCCAGCATCTCCAAAAATGTCCTCTCCAATGTTATGAATGAATACATAGATGCACCGTATATAGTAGTAACTAGGACTCAGCTTACTAAAAGTTGCAAACAATATGGTTACTGTATTTACACTTCCCCCCAGGCGTTTGAGTGGTGGTGTTAATATGTTGTTTGGAATTTTGACTATGATGTACTGTAACAGGCAGTACTAGAAGAACTACGGGTTGGTTTGTCCAAGGAATATTCCCTTCTTTTGGTTTTGCTTTTTTAAAGACATCTATAAAATCACTTGTCAGCTCGAAGGGGAACAAATTTTGGTATTGTTTGCATTTTGGAGAAATAGCTAGCTTTTAAAATGCAGGTAACCATTTAATGTAAAATGCAAACCATCGCTTCCTAAAGGTAAAAACTTTACACATTTCACTTCAGATGCATTCTTAAGACTCCGGCAGTTACTGGAATGGAATTGAGCTGATTGTGTGCCAGAGCCAGGCTGAACGGGAATCTGCAGGAGCACATCCCTGTGGGAGAAAAGCTGAAGAACCTGTTAGCCAGCACAGTACTTGCCAGGAGTGGAAATAATGAAACTGAAAATACAGCTGAAACATGTGCAGTGCTGAAATGTATCTGTGTTTGTATGCAGCTGGTACTTAAACATAAACAGTAAATCTAACTGTTGCTCCCTTATTCCAATCCCCTGGCAGACTGCAATGGAGTGGACCAGGTTAACCCCTCTTCAGTTTGCCACAGAGGTGCTGCTGCTTCTGTACCAAGAATCCCTGTTTACAGTTCGCACGGTTCACGAGTTGCTGTGGGGCTACAAAGACAGGCTCCTGTCAACCATTCACCTTTTGCATCCTGAGATTGATCCAGTATTTGGCCTCTTTAATAAGGTAACTGGTATGCAAGACTTTCTGATGCTTGAGGTGGGGAACACTGCTACAGAGTTTGGATTATCATTGCCAGCCAGTTGAGAAGGGTGACAGAGGCCAGGAGGTAGGCTGCAGGGGTAGCAAAAGGATGTTTCCTCTTCACTTTGGCTGTACCCAGGGATTGGCTGCTGGCATAGCTGTGAGTGTTTCATCCAACTTCCCCTTAGCATGTACGGGGGAGCTTTCCAAGGATGGAAGTAAACCATCCCACTACTGCCTGGGCTCACTGGAGTAACGTGGGCTTTGTGGGGCCAGTTGTGCAAACTACTAGAAAAGCTTTGTGACCGTTATCCTCAGTAATTGATTGAAATGTTATTTCTGTGCTGGAGCCATTATTGGCTTCCATGGTATTTCTGGTTGCACGTCACTTTTGACTTGTTTCTTGGAGATCATCTGCAGTGTTCAGGTTATTATCTTTGGGTTTATTTTGTTGCTAAGGACTGTGTTTTCAGTGGCAAATTTCAAAAGGAAAGAAAAGGCTGTTCTGATGTTTTATTTCCTTCACTGGGGAGGTTTCAGAATCTAGCCCAGCCACTTCTGCCTCATTTATATTCAAGGTAGAGTTTTTCATGGATTGCGATTACTTCGGGGGCGGGGGGGGGGGGGTGAGGAGAAGGGAGTCCATGGCTCTTAGGGTGGAATTGAAGTGATGACACCTTACACTCATGCCACCCCACTGTAGTAACCTGCCAGGTGTTAAAGAATGAGTGGAGTGATAAAAGCTCTTGTATCTGTTTGCAGATGAATGGAACCGATGATGGAGAATATGTTTTCCTAAGTGGGGAAACGGACTACCTTAACTTCTCAAGGATTGTGGAATGGAAAGGAAAAGAGTAAGTTTTTCAGTGTGATGTGGCCTCTGTCAAAGTCTGCCCCTTTTCACGTTGGGATGAACATAAGCGTTGCTTACCAAAAAAAAGAGTCCTTTTATTCTAAGGATGGTGGTAGCTCTTAGTGGCTGTAGCTTTAGACCAGCCCCCCAGTATTTTGGTTCATGTTGTACAACTATGAAAGGAAGATTACCCTGGCCCTTAGAGAGCAGACTGCTGTCAACACTCCCCTCTGAATCATGGACTGCCCATTGGCAGAGATGACTCTCTCTCCATTGCTTCCTCCAGGACCTCAAACCCAGCCACCTCTGGGGACAGTATTCCTGCATCCACACAGCCAGGGTTCCCAGGCATCACCCATCCTTGCTGGGACATCTTGTGCCTGGCTATCTTAACACTCCTTCAGTGGGCAGCAGGCATTACAAAGAAGCTGAGCATGTGTTACAAAGAAGCCTAAAGCATTCCTTTCCCATTAAACAAAACATCTTTCAGCAATTACATACATGGGAGGAACTCTTGCAGACTATTCTTGCTTGCCTGGCGCCAGTTTACAGAGACTCTAGATCCAATTTAAACCCATTTTAATCACCCTTTTTGTTAGAAGAGCTGAGGCAAGATGACTTAGCACTGTACAGGTCTGATATTTGCTTAGACCATGAGCTAGCACCACCTGACCATCATTCAAAGTTCTTTTAACTCTTACTCTGTCTGCTTTGTTTTCTTCAGCTCATTGAGCTGGTGGACAACAGAAACATGTAACATGATCAATGGAACAGATGGGACATCCTTTCATCCGCTGATTAGCAAAGATGAGCACATTTATATCTTTTCTTCTGATTTCTGCAGGTAAGGAGAAGGAAATGTCACTCAGACTTTATAGCAAAACATTTACATCCATTCCTTTTGAGCTTGCCTGTTAGGCTGGTGTTTTTCCTCCCATGATTTTACTTAACAGTGTAGGTGTTCTGCATTTATTTACGGTGTGAAGGATGAGAGAGAAACACCCAATCTGCATCAAGCTAAGGATGTACTATTTCAGGGTAAAGATAAAGTGAAAATTGGGAAGGTGACTGGAAAGACAGACCAGACTGACCTATAAGGCTAGCAGTGAGGGGAATGGAAGGATTTATGTGAAACTTGCCCAAAGCTGCTTTCCTCCAAAATCTCCCTCTGCCTTGCTTTTTTAGCGAACCCAGACTGCCCTCTTCAGAGCATCATGACTCGCTGTGCTGTTTGAAATGCAAGAAGACGCACCAAATCTGTGTTTCATTCCTCATGTTCTGCCTTGTCTCCTCCCTTGCCCATTTTCCTGTCTGCAAAGAACTAAACCTATCTGCAGTTCTTTATTTAAATCAGTACAGATGTGTGTTCCACTAAATTGACGACTTGAGAAATTTTTCTGTCTGCCACAACAGCGTTCCTTTCCTTGCCCCTCTCAGTAGCCTGTACCTGCACTGCCTCACACAACATGCAATAGCAACATGGGGACAGGAGCGAGGCTCCAAAATGCCAAAGCCAGGCTTCACTGTCCCTGCAGCAGCACGGCTGGCACAGGATCATTTATTTTGTGCAGCAGCAGAATGATGAGATGGGTATTTGCTGATCAAAAGCCCATGAAATTTAATACAGAAGACCTTTGGGATGGGCTTAAACCAAATCTCTAGCTTACTGTAGACCTCATCAGCAAAGAAACATCTGCAGCAGGTGTCACTGTGTGCTCAAGACTAACAAATCAGGGTCTGGCTTTTCTTCCTTGCAGATCTTTCTACCTGGTGTTTGACAGCTTGGGAACTGTTGCAGACATCCCGACCTACCGCTTTGTGCCCTCTGCTATGGTATTTGCCAACACAACAGTTAACCCAGACAATGCTGGATTCTGTGTGCCACCAGGAAACTGCCCTGGCACTGGTGTCCTCAACGTCAGCGTCTGCAAGCAAGGTATGTTACCAGGTGGTGGAAGCAGATTGGAAGGACATCAGTGGGAAGATATTTCTTGTTTCTATCTGAAGTACACAAGGACAGTTTTGTGAGGCATGTAGACTTCTGACTGTGCTCAGTGAAATCAGCCACCAACAAGTGATCAGTTGGTTGTAAAATGCAGTACTGATCTGAGAGGATGTTCCTGTCAGATGCTGTCTGCTCCAGCAATTATTTAAGTAAAGGAATCAGAAGGAAGTACCAGGGTCCATACTGAACAGCTTGGGCATTTAGCTTGTGCTCTTATCCAGGTAGCTGTCGGATCTGAGAGTAGTTGAATGAAAACAGTGCAGAAGACCAGTGTGCAAGCCCGGGACAGGAAACCACTCCGGTGCTGCACAAGGGAAAAATTGCTTTTTCTGCAGATGGAGTCAGAGTGTTGATTCTGTAGCTCCAGAATGGACTTTTTCTTTCACTGTAAATGGCACAGTGGGAAGAGTTTTCAGGTCCTCAAAGACTTCCTTGAATCCTGCTCTGCCTTTTTTAGGTGGTGACTTCCTGTGTTTTCACATTCCAGGTGCTCCAATATTTCTATCAGCTCCACATTTTTACCAAGCAGATCAAAAGTTTATACAGGACATAGAGGGCATGCATCCCAAAAAGGAGTATCACGAGACGTTTCTGGACATCAATCCTGTAAGTGCAGCCTTTTTTAAGGGGTTATGTCAGTGAATCCAAGCATATGGGTTTAGGTCACCTTCTTGAATGGTGTGCATCGACACAGTCCCACTCACCTTGGGGAAGCTGTACTAGTATATGTGTAAGTGATGTATTTGTATTGGATTGTATAGGGCAAACTTTGCTGGATAGCAAGAACTAAGATAATTCTCTCATTATGCACATGCAATTAGAGTTGTCATCAGACTGGTATTGATGAAATGAAGGGGTTAAAGTATTTCTTAGAAGCAGATGAGGCTACTTGTCCTGCTCACCCTGCCATCCCAACCATTTGGATATTGATTGTGTTTTCCTCAGGTATGTGGACCAAGAGAGCAAATCAATAAAGACTCAGTGGATGTTGGACTCAATTTAGATAGCATGGAGTTGCGAGAGGAGAGAAACAGAAACATGGCAATTATGTCTTCCATGGAAGTTTACATAGTTGCTGTATTCTCACTCTGAAATGTCAGAAATAAAAGGAGCTTACAGCTGATGGTCTGTGGCTTTATGCTTGTGGTTTAACCCCGATAGGCAGCTAAGCACCACACAGCCACTCATTCACTCCCGCCAAGCAGGATGGGGGAGATAATCAGAAGGGTAAAAGTGAGAAAACTCAGGTTGAGATAAAAATGCTTTAAAAAAATAAGAAAAAGAAACAAAACCAAGAAGAACAAGTGGATGTAAAAAAATCCCAGTTGGTCACCAGCAGCCAGTCCTCAGGCAACAGGCAAACAGCACTGTCAAACTCCCTTCCCCAGTTTTTCATGACATCATATGGTATGGGATATCTTTTGGCTTCTCCCAGCCGCCTGCCTACCTGCAGCCTACTCACTGTCAGGGCAGAAAAGGCCTTAAGGCTGTGTCAGCACTGTTCAGCAATAACTAAAACATCCATGTGTTACTCATACAATTTCATCACAGTTCTAAAACACAGCCTGGTACCAGTTACTATGAAGAAAATGAATTCTAAAACCAGCACAACACTAATCTCTACATCCATGTAAATGAATGTAGGTTGAAAGAAAGACCAAAATCATGGCCTGCCTAGTTTACAGAGACAGGACTCTGACTTGTCAAGCTGTTATGTATAACTAAAGCGGGAGGAAATTGCATAGTTCCTCTCTTAAGGTCTAGTGCAGATGCTGTTTGGAATCTGGTTTGGTGCCAGGTTCTTCCTGTTACCCTGTTCCTACTTACCCAGCTTTTTTGTATTATGATAAAATGAGGTCTGCACCTCCCCCCTCTTCCAGTCTAAATGTTGCTGCTTAGATGAGGAAAAATATGCCTGTGCATCCAGTTGCAACTCTTGCTGTAGTGGTGGCATTGCTGTGAGAAGCATTTCACGCTCCCTGTCTCTGTGGTGCTACGCTCCCATTGACTATGGTCAGTATCTGTTTTTCACCTTTCAGAGAGAAAGGGTTTTTGGGGCGGAGATTGTGGAGTCTCTGTGCTCAGGAACCAGAACAGAGAGCTGCAGGTGGCACCCGTTTCCAAAAGTACAGTGGAACTGAAAGAAGGATCTCTGTAGTGCACAGCACGATGACACCATTATCTCTGTAGATTCACATCTTCTTAATTAAGAGGCAAGCTGCAATGGAGGAATACAAGTTAGAAGAGGATCTTGGTGAAGGATAATAAATAATAACACTAAGTGGGTCTTGTCTTGCCTTGCCATGTCCACATCAGTGTAAATACTAGGTTGCAATCTCTCAGTTCTTATTATTTCGTGTTTACTTTTCTTTGGGGTTTTTTTTGACACTCTGATTTCTTTTATTCCCCAGCTGACAGGGCTTGTCCTGCAAGCAGCCAAGCGGATGCAAATCAATGTTCACGTCAGAAAATTACCTGAATTTTTGTAAGTGTTCTCTGCTGCCGGGTGGATATCTCAGACCTGGGTTGATATTCTAAATTCCTGACAAGCACAAAAAGTAGACCCAGTGGTGTCTCATAAGAGCAGGCAAGTTGGATCTAAAACTTGGTAGGGGGAGCCTCATTTGATCAGCTGAGGGAAGTGAGTACCTTGCCTGTGACTGCATTGATACAATAAAAGGAAATCTTTGTACTGCAATTTTGGCAGTCAGTACAACCCTGCAAATGGCAGCAGTGTACAATGCCAAGTAATGTGTGAGTAAAATGCTCTGCTGCTTCTTTGTTGCAAGTGGATTCTGTCTGGTTTTCTGGGTGTTCCAGTTTGAGGGGGATGTCACCAAACTGCAGCTCAGTTGTGCAGAAATACCGTTCCCTTCATCTCTTGTCTTTCTGGCGTGTTGATTTTCTTGTCACCAATGCTGTGTGGCAGCTCTTCTTCCTACTCAGCTTCTGAGCTGATGTTTATTGGCACAGCTCTGTCGTATATTGTAACTAGAAAAGAAGTGTGTTATCTGCCCAGTCCTCTTGGAACATTCAGTGATGTTTCTTCAGACCCACAGCACCTTGTTTTCTAGTGGCCAGGAGTTGTTCTGTTAACACAACTTAAGAGTGAGCTGTCATCTCATGTGTGCCAAATGCTGGGGGGTTTCTCACTGCTCTGCACTTGTTGCTTGAACAATAGTTTCTGTGTTTTACAAACATGAATAATCTTCAACATCAGCTTAGCTTAGCATTCCTGCTGACCAGCACAGATAGGTCATTCATCCAGTTATTAACGATCCCTCTCTTTCTCTCCCAAAATATGCTGTTGGTCCCTAAACAGAATTTATTATTCATCTTGAAGATGGAGGTTGTTTTTAGGGACAATTTCCTCATTCATTCTTCTGTTATAATCTGTCTTCAGAAACCTCCAAAGTTGCAAAACCGTAATTATTAGTTGTTACTCTGATTTTTTTACAGCGAAACAGGCAACATCCGAACACTAATTTTTCCAGTGATGTACATAAATGAGGTAAATATTTTTGTTACTTCTTTGCAGCATTTTGGCATGTTAAAGCTTGCAAAAATCCTGTCTTTGAGCTAACCAGCAAAGAAAATATTGTTTTTTCTTGTTTTATACGGAGATAGGTATATATACAAGTTTCTTAAGTACCATCCTCCTGCTGCTTGTTTGCCTCAGTATTAAGTTCAACCTTTCAAAGCTCGCTCAGTCAGTGCTCTTAATTCCAAAGGTGTTGACCATGAGGGAGAGGGATGCTGAGATGAGTAGCATCTTTTTTTGAGTCGTCTTTTGTGAATATTCCTCTGCCATAGTTGTAGTGTTGAATTAACTGGATGCAGGGAGGATTCTAGAGGAGTGGTTTTGATGATGTACACCATTATTCCAGGCCTATGTGATTCCATTCCTCAACTGAGAGTTAAAAATCACTACGTTCTTTTGAAATGTAGACTAGATGATTGCTCAGGCCATGCAAAAAAAGCCAAGAATTCTTAGAGGGAAAGAATATCAAGAAGCAATAAAGCAGAGGTGAAGAGCTCTGGGAGTCTTGTTTCCTTACCCTTCACAGAAGTAAAGCTGTCTAATACAAAGGAAGAACAGAAGTAAATCTTTTTTTTTTTTTCCCTCTTCATCTCTTTCTTTGCTCCAGAGTGTTCTGATCGATGAAGTATCTGCCAGCAAACTCAAGCATGTCCTGCTGGAAGCCACAGTTGTAACTGGAATCCCCTTTGTAATAATGGCTCTAGGAATTGTTTTTGGGATTGTTTTTATTGTGCTTGTGTGCAGGTCCCGGGGAGTAAGTGAAGAGGTAAGTAGCATTCGAATTTGACCTTGCTTACTGCACATGTGCCTGTGTTTGATTTTCTTCTCATTGATTTTACCTGTTCTGTGTCTTTCTGCACACAAACATTTTTATATGTTGTTTTTGTTTAAAATAACCTTTCTAGGGAAGGGAAGTTTTAGTAGACTCAGAATAAATGCGTCAAAGCAAAGGAATGGAGCTAACGTAAGAAATGTGGTAAGGCAGGTCATACCTTCTGCGCCTAAATTCCCCTGCCAGCAGTAGTGAAAAAAATTTAAAAATCAGCCTGTCTAGAGGACCCTGAAGGAAAAGATGCAAAAAGTCCACTATATTTGATTTAGTGGGTGACAATCTGACAGTGTTCTTTCAGTAGAAACATTTGTATTGTGCCAGTTGATTATTTTTCAGAATCATAATGCAAATTTATGACCAAGGAACAGATGAATTTTACAGACAACAGCATGCAGAAAGTTTTATCCAGACAGTACTAATTTGGCTGTCTGTTTATGAGTTCTGCCACAAAATGACATGCTAGTCATGTTAAAAGCTGATTCCAAAATTTCACCATAATAAGCAAGGCAGTCACGTTCAGACAAGGCAAACTATGGGTCCATTGGTTAGAGAAATTGACTGGGTACTCTAGTAGGCTGTTTTCTCCTTGTAGTCATGTGGCCTTAGTATGGTCTTGCTTGTGTGGTGTTTCCTGAATACATTTAAAAATGTATGAAAGTGCCCTCACAACCACCTCCAGAGCGCCCAGCCACACCTCGCACTTTGTCTCAGCCACCAGGATCTGCCTGGGACAGTGGATCCCACTGCCATCACATCTCCAGGGGCTCTAGGCTGTGATGGTAGTGGAGGGGCTTTAGCAGTGAGGACTAGGGCCTCCTTTACTCAACCATTATCTTTGAGCAGCTGATTTTTGGCTCTCTTGGCTTCCTTCCTGATTTTTCCTCTGGGTACTTAGGAGGCCTTTCAGGAGAAGAGCTCTCAGGACTGTACTTCAGGTTCCTGTGACTATTTCCTTGGAGCTTTTAAGCCTGCCTGTGTTATTGCAGGCTCAGCTAGAGAGTCAAAACTGTCCCATCGCCTGAGGGCCCTGTCCTAGGCATTCCAGCCCCACCCTACACATACAGCTTCACAGGGGCTCTTACACGTCCCAGAATGCTGCATGGGGATTAAAATGACAAAGGGAGTGTGTTTTCTCTGTTTGTTTTGTTGCTTTTTGTGCAAAGGCAAGTAATTCATTAGTTATGGCTCTCCTTGTGATGTCCTTCCCAGCAGGGTGGTTATGGCCTGTCATCTGTAAGGTGCTACAGTGAGCCAGGGTCCCTACCTGAGCTGCCATCCACCCTCTGGTGCTTCCTTTGTGTGGTGCTGGTTCTCTTACAGGAAACTGTACTTAGAAGTAGGAGGCAAGAGCTTTTCCCTTTCCTGTTTGGAGTCTTGGCAAGCCAGCTTCCCCACTGCTCTCTAACATGCAACATTTTACTTCGCTGAGTTCCAATCTTTTTTTTTCCTTTCAGAGTACTGAAGATGAAAGGTCCCCACTCATCAGGACATCTTAGTAGACTTTCTTTAACATGTGAGCTTGAAAAATAAATTATTAGAGCTGACCTAATACAACTACCACTACCCAGCGTTGTCCACTGTGGAGAGACGATTGTGTCAAGCATAACTTTTTGTGGTATGGAGATGGAAGAGAATCTGCACTGTCATCAAAGGAGGAGAATTTTCTTACTGGCTAAATTACAACTTTAAAACTGTATTTTAAAACTGCTTGAGACCACCCTGCTTTTTCAACCCTGCAACTCTCTTTGAACCTGCGCTGACAGCCATTGACGATCATAACCGCTGCATCAGCAAAAATAAAATGGCCTGGTTCATTACAGGAACAGCATGGGTAACAGGTGGAAATGGCCTTAGGAGTGTGGGCTGCAAAGTACCCTTACAAAAAGACAGCAGCCTCCTGTATCGCCCAGGAACAACAGACAATTTTGCTGTAGGCCTAGTATTGTCTTCTCTGTAAAGTGTTGCGCACTACTTCTTTCCAGTATGCACTGACTGTTTATTATTAACACCACTGGTCCTTTCACAAACCTTATTTGTACAACTAATCCAAAACGCCGGGTGAAACTTTGTTAAGCGTCTGTAGTTACAAGGGAAAAAGAAGAAGCTGACGATTTGAAACAGTTTTCCATACAGGCCTCCTAACTGTTCTGACTCCCCACCGGATCCCATTGCATGTTATCAATGCATTTATCCTTCTGGTTTGGGGGGTTTCTTCGACTTAAAAAAACAAGACACAACACAACATTGTTCGTGATGGTGGAGGGTACAAAAAGGGCGTTTGTTTTTATCTGGTGTTTGTGTCATGGTTCTCAGCTGCGTGGTTTAATGTGAATGCAGACTTGGTGGTTACATTTGCTGTTTAGGATAAAAGCACACCTCTGTATTAAGGTATGTATAGGGCCCAGAGAAGTCATAACACTTTTTTTTACTTGTTAAGTGGAAATTTGTTTTGAAAATCACAAAAGTATTTTTTCCTCAATTAAAAGAATATTCTCAATGAGAAGTATTTCCATGAGATCTAGACCAGGAAACATTTTTTAAGATGTACTGTTGTCTTCTAAAGCAAGCCATTGGGCTTTGCAGTGTTTTGGTGGTGGTGGTGAGGTTCCTAGCTGGTAATTGTTTCAAGCTTTGTTCAGCTGGAGCCAGTTCCAACCAGGAATTGTGATGGTGAATGCAGTTATTCATGACCTGTATTAGCAAAAAGCACCTGGCGCAGCCTGGGGTCTTCACACTACTGCAGTTGCAGCTTTGCCTCTTCCATGTGTTTGCATTGGCAGAAGGACAGTCTGTATCCTAAACCTTGTCCAGAAGCAGAACTCTGGTAGGATGGTCACCTGCCTGTTGCCTTGAGAACTGCAAGCATACACCCAGGGTACAAGAAGCTCATCACATCTTTCTACAGCGTGTCATCTCAAAGGAGCTATTTTGGAGCAACCACTCCACGTGATGTTGCGGGCTAAAACTGTCACCTCTCCCCTGTGCCTCCCCTCCCTGCCAAATGTTGCTTTTTGGGCAGCCAGGCTGAAAGTAACACTCCATGAAAACGATTTGGGAACTTCCTTTGCTTTTACCCAGATGTTACTCTTCCTGCCCTTTTCTAGGTGCCAGGTCTGTTCTTGGGAGTTAATTTTGCACTTGTCTTGGCCGATGGTCGGAAAGAACCTGTGACATGGGGAAAGGCTAGCAGATTGTCCTCGTTGCCTGCCAGGCCCTACAGCAGGGAAAGCCCGACCCCATTAATGGCGCCAGGAGGGGGGCAAGGCAAACTGCTGGTTCCGGTGTTAAGGCCGGTCCCCGGCCCGGCAGGGACCCTGCAGCGAGGGAGAGACGCCGGGGCCCTGCAGCGGCGGGGACCACTTGGGGCAATGCCCCCCCCCTCCCCGGCTCCTGTCGGGACTGGCGCGTCCCGTCACGCCTCGAGCGACAGGAGTGGCGGGGCTCCCGCGCGGGCCCCGGGGCGCTGTGCCCCCTCCCCTGCCGGAAGCTCCCACCCCTCAGAGCCCTTCTTCTTCCCCTGGAGCGTGCCGCCCTCCGGAGCCACTGTCGGTGCTGTGTTTCGCCGCAGTTTCTACGGAAACAAACGCGGGAGCAGCACTCCGCCCCGCGCAAGGGGCAGAGCTGCCGCGGCCCCGGGGCCGGGACTCCTCTGCCGCCCCGCCAGCCGCTACAGCCGGCGGCAGTCACGGCTTGCGTCACTGCGCGGCGCTCGCTTGTCGGCGGGAGGTTGCGCTGCTCGGAAGCACTTGGCGGCAGCACCGGAAGCGGCGGGGGTTTGTTTCTGGTCGGGCCCGCCGGGGCTGCACGCGCCTCCCGCAGCCGCGCCGACGAGCAGCTCATGGCCTTCAACTTTGGGGCGACGGCGGGCGCCGGTGCCGCCAACCCGACCGGTGAGCGCGGAGGGTCGCGGGCGGCGGCAGGCAGGAGCCGGGCGGGGAGGACGGGAGGGAGCGAGGAGCCTCCGGCTCTCCACGCCCGGTGCGGTAGCCGGGTCCTGGGCTCGCCCGCCCGCCGCCCCGCACGTAGCGCGCAGCCTCCGCGGCTCGCGGGGCGCTCGCGCCCGCCGTTCCCCCAGCGAGGCGCGCAGCCCCACAACGGTCGCGGGGCGCGCGTGCCCTGTCCTCCTCAGCGGGGTCCTCAGCCGCTCGGCGGGGCCGCAGCACCGCAGCGGTGGCGGGACGCCCGGGCCCCGACGGTACCCGTTGCGTCCGCAGAGGGAAGGGCGCGGGCCCGCGGAACAACCCTTGGCAGGGCTTTGGTAGGGCCGGGTGCGGCCGCCCCCCTTTTCTCGGTGGAGCCGGTGAGACGGGGGGCAGAGTTTCTCCCCCGCTGCTTTTTCCCGCCCGCCTTCGAGCAGACGCTGGCCTCGCCTCGGCCGCCGGGCTCGGGGCGGGGGTCGGGGGGCGATGGGGGTGTCGTTTCTTTTTCCCGCGCGCGGCGGTGGTGGGCCCATGTCTGTCGGGAGGCGGCCGGGGCTTGGTCCCGCCAGGAGAACCGGTCGTTCGCAGGGCGCTTGTGGCGCGGTGACACACGGTGGTGCCTGGTCGGATCAGCACCTAGGACTGCAGTAGCGATCCTCTGTAGATATTAATTTCAGTTCCTCTCAGAAGGCACTTTTTTGAGCTGTCTAAAAGTCCGTGTCTAACTTGTAAAGGAAGAAAGGCTTTTTCTGCCTTAATGTTTTGCTGCTGTCAATTGGTTGTCTGTCTTGGTGAAACATAAGCTAGAGCCTTCCTTGTTCCCACTTAATAAAATAATTCTCCCTTGGCTCTTAGACACTTTGAGTAAGCCCTTTGGATAGGGCTCCCCTTCACTGCAGTCAGCCTGGGCTGTACTGCGTGGTCTTTGACTCCATTTCAGACATGGACTTTTTGGCCCCATCTGAAAGTAAAAGATAATCTTGTACTACCCATGTGCTGCCACAAGTGTTACTGTGCTCACGGACTGATATTACAGGGATTATTAGGATTGCACCCCAGGACTTCCCGTTGTTGATCTGACTAGTGTGAACTTGTTGGCTACTCATGGAGAGGGAATTGGGGAGCCGCTATATTAGGCCATTTCTCTTAGCACAGAAAAACGTGAGTGCATCAGCTAAGGCACCAGCAAGCACTGGAGGGGACGGATTTTACTTGAATAAGTCCACCCTGGAGTATTAGGGGCACACATGGTGCCTCAGCTGCCCCAATTTTATTTTGTGGCTCTTCTGCTATTGCTCCTCATATGTGGGTATGGTATTAGCATAGGTGCAGTTGTATCAAGCAGTCTCGGGCAGTTAAAAATTACTGTTAGTGGGAATGTTGAATCACATAGATGATTTAATATGTAGCTTTGAAATAAGATTGGGAAAATGTTAGCTGCTTTATATGCATTAGAGGTGAAAAGTAACAGGCTTACGTGCTTCCAGCAGTGATGTAGGGAGAGTGGGTTAAACTGAAAGCGTTAACTGGTCTCATTGTGTTCAATAATGTTTCATGCCATTTAGTATCTTGCTCCGGGTTTTAACTATGCCTATCTTGTCTGCGGTGATGGCATAATATTTGAGTTTTTCTTTCCTGAATCTACCTTTTACTTAGAACTAATGTTACCTTGCTCTTTTTCTGCTTCCCGCTTGTCAGGATTTGGTGGGCTTGAAACTACAAACTCCACTGCCAGTGGGTTTAATTTTGGGGGTTTCGGATTAACTGCTAATCCTGCAGTGAATTTTAATATTGGGAATTTCGGTGTTTCCACTACCTCAACTCCACCATTCAATTTTGGTAACAGTCTGGCAAGTGCAGGTAGATAATACATAAATACTTGTCCTGTAATAAATGTTAATAGCAGGGGTCCAAGAATTACATTCCGAACTGGGAATCTGCGTTTAATGCTAATCTTCATATCCAGTGGAGACTCGAGTTAAATCTGCGAAAGCAGAATGAGTTTGGTAATCATAGGCTTGTAGGGGGGGTTGCCTATTAAATTCTCAAGAAATAGCCATTGTGGAAAAATAACCACGTACCTAATACTCAGTCTCTGAAATGGAAATGAACTGTGTCAGTGTGCCAGTCTGACCCAGTCTGACATGGAGCCTTGATTACCTCCCAAAACGGCAGTGTCACTTCTCTGCTCAGATCCAGGCACTTACGAACAATTGCAGAGCTGGTCCCCGATGCCACGTTTCCTCACATGAGATTCTTGGACTACTGCAAGTCACATTTATCATCTTCCCACGTGTCTCCTCATTGGCCTTCCCTAGGCTGTCATGAATCCACCACACCTCAGTAGTTTCTGTGGAGAAACCAATTGTATACGATCAGCACAAAATGAACAGCCCTCACCATGATCCGTTTCCCAAACGCCATTCGGCACCCTGAAGTAGCACACATCCCAGGCTCTGGCTAAGGGGTTCTCTGCACGGGTCTGCTGTGTGATGTGTGCTCTGGGTATTGACTAAGAAAATTGTTCACAGCCCCATGTTGAGCCATCAGTTCAGAACAATCTGCTGATAGAATGTTGAGTTAAATCTTTACAGTTTCATGTGAAAATACCCAACTGTATGGATTTCTAATGCTTTCACTCGCATAGAATTAGCCTGTGGGGTCTTGTTGCCGCTGCTCGTATAGGAATTACCTTCATTCCACCGTGTCATTGCCTCCTGTGTTAGTGTACTCTTACCTGTTCTCTGCACTCAGGGGATCTGATTTTGTTTTCATTTGCTATGAATGCTATTGCACTGTTTTTCTTGAGCTGAATTTGAACTACTCCAGAAGAGAACTTGGAGATATATATTCGTTGAGTAGTTTTCACTCTTAGATCCTTTTTCAAAAAAGGATGAATAAATGGCTGTGATTACAAAGCTACCTAAAGCTTATGTCATCTGATGGTGCTCCTGCTAAGGTTTCTCACTCGCTGGTAGGACTGCAACTGGGAACAACTTCTTGTATCCAGTCCCATTAAGAAATTTGCTGAATGAAAATAAAATGTCAGCTTTGATTTAAGCTTTTTATGTTGTGTGTATACTAGAGGACAGTAGTGGAGCGGCTCTGACGAGATGGTTTTTAACTGTTGACATGTGAGTTAGCAGTGGCAGCATCTTTCTGACAAATCCTTTGTAGCAGACTGTCTGTCTTGATTTGAATATATATAAAACCATTTTGAAATGAGGAGAAATTTCACCTGTGAAGGTGATGGAGCACTGGAACTGGCTGCCCGGAGAGGTTGTGGAGTCTCCCTCTCTGGAGACTCAAAAAACTCATCTAGATTTTCCTGTGTGACATGCCCGAAGTGAACCTGCTTGGCAGGGGGCTTGGACTAGGTGATCTCTAGATGTCCCACCAACCCGTATGATTCTGTGAAATTAAAGACTTAGTCCTCAAGGGCTACTCAGATATCCCCAGGCTCCACCTTGGACAGCAGTGCGTTGGCACCACTGTAACAAAGAGATGGTGTGGTGGCATCCAGCATCTGTGCAGCCTCATGTGCTGAGAGGCTCTCCAGGCTGGCAGCATCTCTCTTGGCACAGCCACTCTGTGCCAGGGCACCTCTTCTAAGGTCAAAAATGCAAAGATGTGTTTCTTAGGGCTCTCTCTGGAATGGTGCAGCACAGGTGTCCACCTGCTAACCAGTGGCTGTTTTTCCAGAAAATCTGTGGAAGGATTATAGCTTTTGCGTGGATCTTCCTCTGAGAGTGGTTGAACTGCAAAATCAGATTTAGCAGGGAGAACAATAGGGTAATGAAGCTTAAAAAATATTCCCAAACCTTTTAGAATTTCACTTGTGTGTAGAAATTGCTGTGACAGTAGTCCCATGTAGGTACAGCTATTGTGTGCACCCTGGTCTCAGGGTTTGCTTGATGTGTTTCTATTTTAGCTTTAGGGATGTTAGGAATGTTGAAAAAGCTCATAAAACATCAGATGGTTTATCATTGATCAGAAGTATTCCTGAGACTAAATCTAAGAAATGCTTTTATTAGTTGTGTCTGTCACTAAGGGAAGTACATCCTGCTGGCAAGGAGAACAGGATGTTAGGATGTTTCTTGATGCTTTTTTATTTGCTTTCTTGACACACCATAGATGTATTGGCTTTCTGGTTCATGTTTTCTCCCCCACTTCCTTGGACAGTGAACTCAATACCCATGATCCATGTGAACTACATGCTTGTAACATCCTACATCCATCTGTCAACATCTCATAACACCTGTTGAAGCGTGCAGTTTATTGTCACGTTACATACAGCTGCCACTTATGATGTACCCTCTGTCTTACTTGCAAACTTTGTTTGTTAGGTGCGTTTGGAGGATTTGGGGCAACTACCACCACTGCTGCACCAGCGTTTAGTTTTTCTGCTCCCACCAATACAGGAACCAGCGGTAAGAACACACAAGTCTGAAAGTACTTTAGTGTGAACAGTAGGGCTTCAGCCCTTTGTAGTAATGTTTTGCATTTTACAGGTACTATTCTTCTTTTTTTCTCAATAAATCTTTTCTTATTTTCCCAGGACTCTTTGGTGCTACCCAGAATAAAGGCTTTGGATTTGGTACTAGTTTTGGCACAGGAACTGGAACTGGCTTGGGTAGTGGGTTGGGAACTGGGCTAGGCTTTGGAGGCTTTGGTACGCAGCAGCAACAAACCAGTAAGTATACTTGTGTCTTGATTTACCCTGCCCTGGTGTTGCCTGGGATGGAGTTAATTTTCTTTCAAGTAGCTGGTATAGTGCTGGGTTTTGGGCTGTCCTGTCCAGCCTGCTCTAGGTGATCCTGTGGTTTAGTCTAGGTGATCCTGCTCTGGCAGGGCGGTTGGACTAGATGATCTTTCGAGGTCCCTTCCAACTCCCAGTGTTCTGTCATTCTGTGTAATCCTGTTCTGGCAGGGCAGGTTGGACTAAGTGATCTCCAGAGGTCCCTTCCAACCCCTGTCATTCTGTGATTTAGTATGGAAATAATGTTATTAACACACAAATGCTTAGTTGCTACTAAGTAGGGTTTACAAGTCAAGGACTTTCCAGCTTCCCTGGCCCTGCCAGTGAGGAGTCATAAGCCTTCCACAGGAGGTGCACAAGAAGCTGGGATTGGGTACAGCCAGGACAGCTGACCCAAACTGGGCAAAGAGATATTCCATACCATATGAAGTTATGCTCAGTATAGAAGCTGGCGCGAGGGCTGCAGCTCGGGAACTACCTGGGAATCAGTCAGGGGTTGGAGAGCAATTGTGTTGCACATAACTTGGTTTTATACATTATTTTATCATTGTTGTTGTTCTTTTCCTTTTCTGCCCTATTAAACTGTTCTGCTCTCAACCCACAAGTTTTACTTCTTTTCCCAATTGTCTCCGCTATTGCATTCCACTGGCTGTGTGTTTGTCTGGCTGCCTGCCCATTTCAACCAGGACAACCCCTTCCACAGCAATAAAAGCATAAGACAGCAACAGCTGCACAAGTAGTGGGACAGAAGGTTGTGATAAAAGGAGGCTGTTCCTCTTAATGTCTTGATGATGTGACTTCTCAGAAATTTGGCTTTTGAATTGCTACATTTGCAGTCCTTTTCTTTTTCTTAAACTAAAGTTCAGACAAGTTTCTGAGCTTCACCTGTGAGTTTCGGAACAAAAATATTCACCTCTAGTTTGGCAGTAGTAGAAAGAGTAGTTAGGGAGTCGATGTTGTAGCAATGCTATGACTGCCAAACGTGAGAAAAATAGTTTTGAGTTGAGTTTAAGGGTGAGTTGGATAATGACCAGCTGCAGGCTCTGAATCCACTGAATCAGTAATGACAAACTTGCCCTTCAGATACAGATATTGAAGGTTCTGGGTGATGTCATGGATCAATATAGATATCTCATTTGAAGAAAAAGGAAAAAAAAAATCTTTTCTTCTAACTTAGTGTTCAGGAACTTGTGCTGCTGATGCAGATAGGGTGTGAAAAGGCACTTTTAAAAAAAGTCATCCAATTCTGATTTATTTATGTATTTTTATTTGGCTTGCTTCTCAGAATGTGAAAAGAAGTGATACCAGTGATAGGCAGATGGTAAGTGTTAGCAAGCAAGCCTGTCTTGGTTAAGGAACTCATTTGTTTTTGTTCATCCAACAGCATTAGGAAGCGGCTTGTTCAGCCAACCTGCTCAGACACCTGCCCAATCAAACCAGCTCATCAACACAGCCAGTGCCCTTTCAGCTCCAACACTCCTAGGAGATGAGAGAGATGCTATTTTGGCAAAATGGAACCAGCTTCAGGCCTTCTGGGGAACAGGCAAAGGGTACTTCAACAATAATATCGCTCCAGTGGAGTTCACGCAGGAAAACCCCTTTTGCAGGTTTAAGGTATGGGATTGTTCAGCTGCCCACAAACAGTTCTGAAGCAGTTTCTCCACTTGCTGAGTGTTTGAGTGTCTTGTGAGTGTCATATCAAATTTTGTTGCTGTTAAGAGTATTCTGAAACAGTATTTTTCCAGGTAATGTATATGCTAATTGAAAGGTTTAAAGATGTGTAGATGCTGGAAATCAGGGTGTTGTTGAGGCACTAGATGATGGCTGCGTATATGGATTGTGAAATGAACCTTTTTCTATTATAGTATTCAGATTAGCACCTGTCTGGAAATGAATTTAAATGTGGTTTTGTTTAGGTTAAAATTTTAGAGAAACTACTTAAAATAACTCCTTCTCTCAGATGTGAAAGTTAACATCTGGAATAAGAACTTTAGGGTCTGTCTATATTGCTTTGCCTATATTAGAAAAACCCTCTATGAACCTGACCTGTGCATATACCATTTTAAATACTCCAGCCTTCAGTTTTCCTCTGCCTTTACCCTTGCCAGTGCTGAAGTTGACTCCGTGTATGATACCATCAGCAGTTCCAAATCTTGCTTCTCATGTCAGTGAAGAATATGTAGCTCTTCATCCTCCACAAATCTCACTCCTGCTGACTTTTTTGCTAAGCTCCAGGCTTGAGAGTGGATTTGGGTCAGGCACAGTGACACTCTCCTTTCCCAAGCCGATTCTTTGAAGTGCAAACTTTCTTACCTGAATGTAGGTTAATACCTAGTTAAGACTCGTTTTGATTATGTGCATCATGACACTTTCATAAAATCTGCTAGCAAAGGCAAATGCCTAAGAAAAATAGCAGAGAAGTTTTCAGGTTTCAGAACAAAGTGTCATAAACTGGTTTGGTTTATAGCTTCTGTAAGCATCAGGCATCTGATAAGACTGAAGTATTACCTGAAGGGTTTCACAGGTGTTCAGAGAATCCACTTGTACACAATTCCAGCTCTAGAAAAAATGACAAGCATTTAGGACCAAGAAAACCATGCTTTTAGGGAATGTCAAGTAAACAGAGTAAAGAAGCTGCTATGGTTTGAAATTACTTAATTTCATGAAGATATTGTGAATAGTTTTTCTGTTGTTGTTTGGTGGGGTTTTCTTAAACACAAATACTAGAAGAGTCATGTATTTGTGGTCTTAGTACTACTTTGCATATAATCAGATTTAGTCTTTGGTGTACTGGCATGTCTTTCCCCACCATGTGGGCCTCTTTCAGAACTATAAAAGTGAAGGGCATGTGCTTAAAATTTAAGAACAGGTAGTGGTTATTTGGAGGTTAGTTGGTTGGTTTGGGGGATTTTTTTTGGTGTTTTTCTTCTGAGGCCTCAGAAAAAATAGGTAGCTTAAATCAAGGACAGGTGTAATACCAGTAACTGGGAAGTCACTTTCCTTAAAAAGATGAGGTTTCTCTCAGATTATGTCCTCACAGAACCAAACTCTTCCTTAGCTGTCACTCTTGTGCTTCATGACAGGATGGCCTAACAGAAGAAGGATTAATCTGCGAGGCTTACAGTCACAGGGAACTACTCTCTGCTGATGAAAGTCTGCATTGTTTCAAAAGCTCCTCTGTTGTGGCCTTGTGAAACAACATTTTAAAAGCAGAGCAATTTTACTTTTCTGCATCTCTGAATATGTTGTAACTTAAATTTTGAAACAGTTGCTCTAAAAAACTAAGGGGTTTAGCTTCTCCGTTTCATGCCACATAGATACACTTTTGCTGAGTAATATATTCCCTGGTTTTGTTTGTTCATTTGCAGGCTGTGGGTTACAGTTTAATGCCCAACAACAAAGATGAAGATGGCCTTGTGGTCTTGGTCTTTAACAGAAAAGAAACAGACATTCGAAGCCAGCAGCAGCAGCTTGTAGAATCACTACACAAAATTCTGGGAGGAAACCAGACCCTTACTGTCAATGTAGAAGGTGTTAAAACGATGCCAGATGACCAGTATGTGAACTTTCTGCAATTTTACTTTTTTTTTATCCGGTATTGCATGTTATGAAGGGTTAGTGCTTAGTCTACTCTGTCTCCCTTTCTTCTTGATTTTTAGATCTGCTCATCCTGAGTTTGATTTTGTGTCTCTTATTCCTACATGTTGCTTTTTCCTAAGGGCTTAAGTCCACTGTCTTTCCTGTGTATGTTACTTGCTTTTGTTGGAATGCGTAGCTGAGAACCACAGCTCAGGTCGGGAAATAGGCTTCTCCAGACCTTGCTCATCAGCAAAAACTTGGAGATGAGAGTACTAACCATGGGGGTAGGAGAAATAGCTAATGTTTCCTGAGCTATGAGATAATCTTCATGGATCACATGTAAGGTGGAAGGGCATTGGGGTGGATGGTAATAGGGGTGTTTTGTATCACAAGCGTTTGCTTCAGCAGGAAGGCTGTTGCAAAGTTAGTTGAACTGGTTTGTTCCCTATGTGTTATGTCAGAGTGCTGTCTGCTTTGACTTGCCTGGGGGCTTCTGGATAGTCTGCCTGAAGTACTTCAGCACTCTGACACTTCTGCTTCCTGCTTTCCCACAGTTGGTCACTCTTTCTTAAAAAACAAGGGGTTTAGGCTGTTCTTCATGTATTATTGGTATCATCATATGATCTGCTTGGTAGAACTGTGGGGAGAGAATGTAATTTTATAGGGTATTTACAGGTTTCCTCATTCTGCTTTGTTGTGTTAAATCCTCCATTTACTGATGCTTTATATGTGCTTGTTCTTAGTTTCTCTACGCTGCTGACCTGTTTCTGACAGTACACGTTCTGTCTTGCTCAGGACAGAAGTGATCATTTACGTCGTGGAGCGCTCGCCCAACGGCACTTCAAGGAGAGTTCCCGCAACGACCCTCTATGCCCACTTTGAACAAGCCAGCATAAAATCATCCCTGCAGCAGCTGGGGGTCACCCTCTCCATGGCCAGAACAGAGCTTTCCCCAGCACAAGTCAAACAGCTTCTGCAGAACCCTCCTGCTGGTATGTGGTCTGGGGCTGTGCAGGGGCACAATTGGGCCTCCCCTCCTGGGATTTTTTGGGTCTCTGTGGAAAAATGCAGTCATCAGCCCACTGGAAGACACCTTTTAAAACTACAAGAGTTTCCAAACTACTGAGGTAGTGGTTTTAATTACAGCTGGTTTTCCCAGTGAAGTGCAATGTAGTCCACTAAGGCAGTTATGATTTACCAGTAATCCACCACATAAAACCATAATACATGATTTAGCCATCATGAATCAACTTGTCTAAATAAAATAGAAAGTTAAATATCAGAATAGTCATGTCCTATATTAATTTTTTACTCTGCAGCATGAAAATTCTGTCACTTAGCTTGAATTTGTGGCCACAGATAAGCACCTATACACCTTGGTTGTAGAGTAGTTAAGTGCTGTTCGTGCCATTTCATAGGCTAATTATAGCTTACTCTCTATAGACATGTGGTACTTGCAGTGACCTTCCTGCAGGTGGCTTGGGGAAGGCAGGCTGCAGTTTCCAGCAGACGATCTGTAGCATATTCAGTAAGAACACTGCGTTTGCAAACACAGCAAAGGTTATATCTGGATTGCAAAAGAACTTGGCATATTCTTGCAGAAAAAGCATAGACAAGCAGCAGTGTCTTCCAGCTGCTGTAGCGTCAGGAAGAAATAGTTGCTCTGCTCACTAACAAGTTGGCTTTCATTAACATTGGAAGTGTATTGTAAAGCCTGTGTAACAACAGTTGGGTGCAACGTGTTAGTCCATGACCAAGAAGGAAGCTGAACTTCTAGGCTGGCTAATCAAGCAGTGAGATGTATAAGAAGAGGTGCTACTGCTGAGCTCTAGAGAAGCAGCCACACCTCGAGAGATGAGTTGAGGAGTGACCTGGAGTGTTGTGCAGTGGAGAATCTTAGGGTAGCTGACTGTTATGGTCTCCTCTTTGAGCTAGTCTGAAACTGTTAGATTATTAGTGGTTTGGGGTTTGTTTTTTTTTCTTTTTTTTGCATGTGTCCGATCAGAAAGTCAATGGCTTCCTTATCAGTGTTGTCTTGTTCTCCTAGCATATGTAGTAAGTGTGCAATACTTGTATGGTACTGTTACAGACTCATCTGATTAGCACTGAGGTTTGGAGAATGTAATTTACATCATGATGTTGATGTACGTGAACAATTAGGCTGCTTTTATGTATTTACTGATGAAGCAGTTCATGACAAAACAAGCAACTGTTGTGTCAACAGAAAAAAACCTTAGACAAATGGGGTTAGGAACCATTATACTTCCTACTGGTATTATTTTGGCAAATGGTTTCGTACTTTGGTCACATAATTACTAATTTTTTTTTTTTTTTAAATACAATAAGCAGCTTTGATGAGGAAAGCTAACCCAAATGTAGCATACAGTGGAAATGAGAGGAGTTTTCCCCCTTGAAGTATGGATTGTCTGATTTTATTACCTTTCCCATGCTTTGAAACCAGTAGAAGTTTGACAGCCTTTTGGACTGAACATACAGCCAAAGACCAAGACTTCTAAGGACTATACCCTAATTTGTATAACAGCCATTCATGTTAGCAGAGTTCATAGGGTTTGTGTATTTCCTAGTATTTTTCCTGCTTAACAGCTGTAAAATGTGCTATCTTTCAGATCAATCTGTACTTAAAAACTTGTTTGGTTGGGTTTTTTTTAAAGGTGTTGACCCTATTATATGGGAACAAGCCAAAGTTGATAATCCTGATCCTGACAAGTAAGTATAACAGTCTGTCTGAGTATTACATAAAGACTTGGAATGGGGAGAAATATGTAATAATACAAGTTACCCTTCAGGTAACTTGTAAGAAACTTAATAGAGAATAACTTTGTCAAGTGCTGATCTCATTTGAAGCAGTGAGGATTACTAGAAATGCCTGTCTAATCTCTTTACCTCTTTAGGTGCTTAAAGGTTGTCAGGATAAATGCCGTACTTGCATTACTTTGACTTGCAGTGTCCTCCACTACATGGACTAGTTACTTTTTGTTTTGTTTTTCTTTTGCAGTGATTATGTTGTTGCTTTTTATTCCTGCAGCCAAAAGTGATGTACCCTTGTACCCTCCAGTGGTTACAGATATATTAAGCTGATGTCCTTATAAAAAAGGAACAGGTTGCTAAGAATAATGAGGACTGTAGAACTTAGCAAAGCAAGATATGTTTATATGTTATTTTAATTCATAGTAGGCCAAGATCACCTTTAACTTTATATTCATAATTATTAATCCATACCCCATGTCTAATACAAAAATGAGTTTTAAGAAATATTTGTATTCTTGTAGGCTTATTCCTGTGCCAATGGTGGGTTTCAAAGAGCTTTTGAGAAGACTGAAAGTTCAAGATCAGATGACCAAACAGCATCAAACACGATTAGATGTAAGGTTTCTCACCTTATCATGACTGCTTGCTGTGTACAAAAGGATGTGACTCCCCCTCCCATGCCCCCCTGTGTATCGAAAACTGAAACTGGAACCATGTGCAGGGGCCTATGCCTCTTTATTTTATATTTCTTAATATATTTTTAAATTATGTCTTCTGGCCAAAACCGGAGCAGCACATTTTGCCTTTCATTTTATTTTCAGGTTCAAGCCTGCTATGTTGTTACAGGCTAATGCAAACCAGCTGAATAAAGTTGCATTGGCACAGACTAAATTGGGCACCCAGTTTTCTGGTGCCTTTTGGAAATCACAGACAAATATGAAAATAAATAGAAACCAGAATAGTAGAGGTTTAGCAGAAAGCTTTCTGAAAGCATCTTTGGCAAGGACACTAGTTGCTGGACTGACTACTGTTCTGAAAGTCCCGGTTTCAAATCAGGACTAGTATGTTCTGCTGTGTTGGAAAATCTTAGGATTTCCAACTGACTCTGTCTCCTCTGCAGATAATATCAGAAGATATCAGTGAGCTGCAGAAAAACCAAACGACAACTATGGCAAAAATTGCACAGTACAAAAGGAAACTGATGGCGCTTTCTCACAGAACGCTGCAGGTAACATGCATAGTCTGTATAACTTGTTCTGACACACAGTCTAGTGCCAGGATGCAAACTGAGAGGGGGCAGGATGACCTGTGTAGTTTCATGCATGGCTAGTGTTGAAAATTAAATTCTGACTTCATCTGAATGGTATTAGTTGAAGTAACAGGCAGAGCTGTCAGGCATGGCTTCTGGAGTGCAGCATGTCTTTGCTTTAGGAACCTTCTCTTACTCAGAGGCTGTGGGACTGCCCTTAGGTCTCACAGCAACAGACTAGGACAGAACTAATCTGATGAGACATGTGCAGGAGGAAAGCAAAAAGGCACATGGATGGGTGAGTGGGAAGAGAGGTGAGCAAAGTCTTCTCTAATAAACCTCAATGGCTCCTTTTGTAGGTGTTAATAAAGCAGGAGATCCAAAGGAAAAGCGGTTATGCCATTCAAGCAGATGAAGAGCAGCTTCGTGTACAGTTAGATACAATTCAGTGTGAACTTAATGCACCTACACAGTTCAAGGTGAGTAGTTAATAGAACTTTACCAACATCTCTGTTTTTTCCTCATGAAAGAGTATAAGTTTTCCAAGCCACGCATATGTATTTGTTGAGGAAAGCTTTCCAAAGAGAAGTGCGCAGTGTTAAGATGTAGCTTCGTGCTCTTTGCTGCATGATTCATAGATATTTAAGTATATTTGAGCTCTTAGAAGTATTGGAGTTGCTTTGCCTTTGCATATTAAAAAAATATAAAAAGAAACAGAAGAAAATCCTAACAAAAATAAACTTAAAAATGGAATGAGCGGCAGTGCTTCTTGCCCTGGTCACTTGAGGAGTGGTACATGCAGGAGCTCTGACAGATGTAAATGATTTGTCTTTGATTTAAGCCTGTTTCTTTTCCCAGGGCAGACTGAATGAGCTCATGTCCCAAATCAGAATGCAAAACCACTTTGGAGCAGTGCGGGCTGAGGAGCGCTATTACATAGATGCAGACCTCTTGAGGGAAATCAAGCAAGTAAGTATGACTGGGTGGAATCCTGGGATACTCTTTGAACTCCATAATTTAAGTCAGCTATGCACTAACTTGGGAGATATGTCTAGAATGTCAGGTTTTTCTAATTGAGGGCAAAGTCCTTTTTCTTGTCTTCAGTGACAGAGCATCAAGCTGTTGTACAAAGCCACTCTATGCAGTTAGGCTTTTAGTGCAGAAAATGCTGGGTTTCCTTATTCCAGAGAAAGCATGCCACGCTTTTCCATGTGCCCAGCACCTTTGAGAACAGCTACTTAAAATCCGTGAAGTTGAACTGTGCTTATGCTGTTTTTCAAACTCTGCAGCATCTCAAGCAGCAGCAAGAAGGCCTGAGTCACCTAATTAGCATTATAAAGGATGACTTGGAGGACATCAAACTTGTAGAACATGGCCTGAATGAGAGCATTCCCATCAGAGGAGGAGTCTTCAGTTGACATGGTGGATGGTGCTGGGCTTACACAGAACATGTTACTCAACTTCGTGGTTCACCTTCCAAGGCTAAAACTGTTGAGGTAAAATAAACCTTCTAGGAGCAATGGTATTCTGGCTATTACCTTTAGAATTAGCAAAGCCTCTTCTAAGCTTTTCAACTTGACCTTTGGAAGGTTTATATTTTATAAAGCTGTATATGCTTTAATAAAAGAAGGAAAACTGAATCTGTTCAGATACTGTTTTACTACTATAAAATTATATGTACTATTGTACATTTCTTTTTCCTTTTTTTACAACAGCAGTGTCCTAGAAATGCCGTGCCAAGGGAATTGTTCCACTTGTGACTTGATTTGTGGAAAGCTTAGCCCGCTTCCATGTTTTTGTCAGAACAATCAAGTAACATCTTTATGTAAACAGCGAGTTTAAATCATTACAGATGTGTATGTTGCTGTAACTGTGGTGGTCTCTGCAATACCAGCCTCTGCAATACCAGCAGTTTACTGGGGTAAGCTGCAGGAGGCTGATGTTTCCAGTTTCTGTCCTTCCTTTAGACTGCAAGGATCTGAAGGTTATGTTTATATTACTTTTCATATGTGAATTATACAAAGCCTTACGGCCCCTCAAATAACAACAGAATGTCTAGATGTTGTCTTCTCAGTTTTTTTTAATTGCTGGAAAGTAATAAATTCAGTCTGACTTTGCAATAACTTGTGCGTGGTGTTGGCTCTTTCTCAGCTACATCAGCAAAGCAGTGAAACTGGTAACCACGCCAGGTTAACACACTTCACTCTCTCCCAGCTCTGCAGGTAACAGACTGTCAAACCCTATGCCACAGCGTTGTTTCGCAGCCTCAGTTCCCAAACTAAAGTAAAAGGTCACATCCTTAGGTCCTACCAGGTACCAGGCACTGCCAAGCCAGTGGCTGCTACGTGCAGTGGAGAGACAGATTTATTTTCTTCCTCATGACAAAAGTCACTGAAAATAGCTGAAACTAAAATGCATTATTCTCAGCAGTAGGAGGTTGTACAGCAGAAACACCTCAAACACAAGAGAGATAGAATAATTTTGTTGATTGGCCACCAAAAAAAAGATTCCATTCATAAAGTTTGGTAGACAGAAAAATAGAAATACAGCCTTAGCATGCAAGAGCCTGTATTGTGCATTAGTTCCTTTACAGGTGAAAAAAGTGCACGTGGAACTGTAGCTATGGGAGAAAAGGGTGAGTTTATTTTTGGATGCATGGCTCCAATTCATAAGGCATCTCAGATGTGCAATGCAGGTTCCAGCAGGGGCTCTGCTGAGAAAGGGGTTGAGGCCAGACTTCTGTTGCTGAAGGGCTATGGGAGCGGTCTAAGTGAAGTCATCTACCAGCAGCCCCCTGCTTGAGTGGCTACACCGCATGTTTGAGAGAAACAGGCGGGGGTTTTCTCTGCCAGTGCTTGACCCCACACACATACCTTCTTAAGCTACCCTTGTACCATGCTTTGAAAATACCTTGAACATGTGCCATAGGTACTTTAGCAGGGGGCTACTTGATCTACAACCCTGGCCTCTGAAAGAGAACTGGGCTTGGTAGATTGCTTAAACAAGCCCCGCCCTGCTAGAGAGTTTTGCATGCTTGAGAGAGTGTTTTTTCCAAGTGTCACTCTGCTGCACATAAGTAGATTCAAACTTAGAGAACTTATCATAGTAAAGGAACAACAGAGAGAAAGTAGGTATTGTCACTGAAGCAGCGCTGCTGCTAGCAGAGTTGGCAAATTAGAGAAGGCAGGAACACCCCAGAAATCTATAAAAAAATGTTTATTAGAAGGAAAGCTGTGCTCTAGCAGACGCTACCTGGTTAAAACACTGCCTTACATGGAATACCTTTACTTCCATTTTACTACACAGGAATGGACCTGTAACATTTCATTGCATGTATTGACAAAGTCACATTTTCCCTTTGAGCAGGAATTTCTTGTTAAAACATGGCTTCTTGTAAAAAATGGCCAGACCTGAAGTGCAGCTTTAACTATTTTACTTGTTACCTTCTCCAAAGGGACCACAGCTGTTGCCTGTGGCTCTATTCATCCAGTAAGTGCTACAGGTACCTGCCTTCCCTTTCCCTGCTGTGCATCTGCAGGCACGCTCTGCCGTTCGGTAGGAACCAGTCCCCCTGGCTTCACAGACAGTCAAGGCATTGGACGTGGCAACCCGCACCAGGCTCTCGCTACTGGGACTGTTTGACGAGGCGGAAGGCTTCAAGGAACTCATTGAAGTCGATGTTTCCATCCTTGTTGAAATCAATGCTGCGAACTAAGTCATTGATCCCATCATCTGTGAGCTCAATGTTCATGTGGGAGCTGAACAGCTTCCAGGTTTGGTGGAATTCCTCAAATGAGATGAGGCCTGTGGAGAAAAGAGTCACCATAATACAAGGTCACCGTGGGCACTGCTGCCAGTCACAGACCCTGCTCGTGTTTGATCTCTCATCCCACCCCTGCTGCCAGCATGTTCTAGAGGAAGGAAAAAAATAATCTGAATTTTGCGTGTGTAACACTGGCTAAAATACAGCTTCCAGCAGTAAAGAGAGGCATTCCAACTTGGGAGAACAGAAGGCGGCAGACACTTGCATTTTCTCTGTCACATAGTAATTTGGTGGAGGTGACTCCTTGAAATCAGGTAACACTCCAGATCTAGAATACACTGTGTTACTGTCATTGCTGTCATCACAATTTTTGTTCTGCACGCAGGCCTTCAAAACATACCATGTTTGCAGAAACTTGCAATGACATTTCAGAAGCTCTGGAGGCAATAACCCCAACTGAGGGAGGAGAAAGATCCAAAATTTAAGCCATTAAATAAAAATGCCTCCATGTGTCTTGAAGGGAGCCGCGAAGTAGAATGGAATACAGCACAGAGACCGACACCCCCTGCGCATCTGCTTACCTGAATGATCTCTGTCTATGATCCTGAATATGGTCTCCAAATTTGATCTGTTTCGATAAATAACTTCCAGCAAACTGGACTGGATGTGCTGAAAAACAACATGGTCACACTCCTTTTACCCATCATGAAGGCTTGCCTTACTGCAGACCTTCCCCTAATAAATGAAAATGCTTTCTGCTCTCAAGAGTTTCCCAGCAATGCTCTCTGCATCAGGTGTGACTTTTCAAACAGGTCTGTGATGACTGGACCCTCTGTGCACCTCTGCTCTGTTGCTTCCAAGCAGAGCTTTTCCAGGCTAACAGAGACAATGGGGACTTGGGCTATGTTTTTTTTAAACGTTGCAGCATTGGCTTTGCTGGGTGTAATTAGGAAACTGAGAATCAGAGAATGGAATATAGTTTTTCTACTTAAAAGTTGCATCCAAAACTACCTCTAGGTTTTGACTACACGTGCATCATCTATTTTTACAAGGGACTGAATGCCCCTGGACCACCTGAATTTATGCAAGCTTTTCCATTGACTTGGGAGTGATTTTGAATTACACAGGAACCAGAACCATGCCCTTTCCTTTGGTTCCAGGTGCTGGAGATCTTGTGAGTTGCTTTATATCATGTGTTGATGGCAGGGGGTGAGTCCTTACCTCTTGACTCCGCTGCTCCATAGCCAAGTCATCGAGCCAGGACTTGTACTCCAGCATGCCATCCGCCGTGCTGCGCACCAGCTGCGGTCTCAACATTCGCCAGGGCAATCCCAGGTGCAGCACTGACTCCACTGCTGTCGCCCAGTTGCTCAGCGTGATCTTTCCTGTAAGGAAAAGGGAGAGTCTCTGAGAGAGGGGCAGCAAACAGCATGTGAGAGCAATGTAAAAAGCTTGGAGCAGTACACAGTCTACCATGCTGCTGACAGCAACAGTGTCATTTCTCCATAGCACACGTGAGCATTTTGGTACGGGAAAAAACCCTGCATGGCTGCTGCACAGGCTCATTGTTGCTCCCCAGCCTCAGCAAGCTTTGGGTCATTGCAAGAAAACAGAGCCATGGGGCTGCAAACATCAGAACAACAGGAAGACGTGAACTTTGGGTATTTTATTATACATTTGTAGCCTACGGCTGGGGTCACCCTGCAGGTCATGGCCTCCAGGACAGCACATGTACTTCTCCAGTGACCCAGAAACATGGAAAACATCCTAGTTTGGCAGCTGTTCCAACAGCTAAACAGGACTTTTGTGAACAATTTTGCTGCCAGAGAAGAAAGCAAGAAACAAGTTCTGCCAACTGCTGCGTCCCTTTTCTTCCCTGCCCCACAAATGGACAGACCTCAACAACACATCTTGGTCCCTGCGCCAGCAGAGCACTCTTGGCAGCCAGAGTATTACCAACTCTCAGCTCCTTCCTTAAAGCTCTGACAGAGGCATCTGTCACTTTCCTCTTCCCAGTGATTTTTTGTCTCCAGGGATGAAGGGGCTCTAGAGACCAGCCAGCCCTTCCCAAGTAACATGATAGATGTGGTTTTCCAATGCTTCCCCAGTAGTCCTGCTCCAAAGGGTTCTCCTAGTACCAAGCCTAAATGGGACTAATCACCTCTTGCTTCTCTGACACCCCCACATTATAATGCCACTCTGAGGCATAACAGGCTCCCAACAGGGACAATGAATAACAGCAAAAAAGAACAACTCTCTGGCAAGATGTGACGCAGCCTCCCCTGTGACAACTCCGAGTGAGAAGTCTCCCGCCCAGCCACACACCAAGCTGCTTCAACTCTGCCCTACCCAGGCATTATCCTGAGTGTCTCTCAGCTCAGTTACCTGTATTGTCCTTGTCGTAGGCCTTGAAGGCGCTGATGAGGGCTGAGGTGTGAGCAAAGAGCTTTTCCCGCAAGGCTCGAAAGGCTGACTCCTCCACTCTGCTGATTCTGGGGGATGCAGAAAAGAGAGAAGCACATTAAGGACTCGCCCCAAAGTGCAAGAGAAGCTGCACCTTCCCAGTCCTCTGGCCAGTCCATGGATTGCCCAGACCCTCACACAACTGCTCTGCACAGCTACAGCTGCATTGCAATGCTCATGATGAGGTACTGCACACCTGGAGTGCAGTTCCTTGCAGCTGATGCAACAAATCCCTGCATCAATTAGTGAAGCAACAAAGCAGAAGGGAACCTCAGCAAGGGCCAAAATTTAAAATTGACATTGAAAAGAGAAGCTGGAAAATCAGCTCCCCTTCAGTACTCGTCCTTCTGATCTTGTAATGCTCCCTGCTCAACCCTTGAGCTTCCCTCAGTCATTTCTGCACAAAGCTTGAAGCCTCCTCTAGCACTATTACTTAGTAAATGAAGCTCTTGAAGTTTAGCTCTGGAATTGCACTTTCTCAAACTCCCAGAGTTTTTCCTTTTGGAATTTTGACTAGGTGAATACGGAGTGACTGAAAAGCCTTGCCTTTGGGTCATAGTGAGAGTGTGGGCTGTCTTGTTCGCTTGGTACTGAACAATATGGGGGACAAGGTCCGGTCCCAGCTTCACATAGGCTCCCCTGTTGCTGCCAATCTCATAGTAGTTTGAGGCCGAAAATATGGTCAGCACCTAAACCCCCAAAAAAGAGAGGCATTAACAGACAGTACATACATCCTCTGCTGTATACACGTGTATCAGTGCAAACAATACAACCAATCCCATCTGGAGTCAACAGACACTGAAAGCAACATGTCTTATGTGGAAAAGGAAGAGCAAGGCAGGGGCTGGCGTGAGTTCCTCGAGGGCAGCGCTGGTCTCATGCGGACCTGGCCACACACTGGGCTTCTGTGATTTCACTGTACTGTCCTGACAGATTTCCACTCTCCACAGTGGTGAGTGGAGCCAGAGTGCCCCTGCTGAAGTCCCTGAAATGACCCTGAACCTTCTGAGAGCAAAGCTTCACTGCAGTAACACTTGTTTGGATGTCATCTTCAGAAACAACTGCATTAAGCGGGGTTATGGCATCATGAGTTTGGGCCTTTTCTCAGCTACTGTGCTCAAGGATGTGCTTTGCCTGCACAATAGATTCTCCCAACAGAATAGGTGGCTCCAGGCTGTCTAACCCATGGCCTCAGCTGGGGACACACTTGGGTATCTCCCAATAAAGCTGTTCAAGGATTTTTTAGGTACTTGACGAAGCCCCATGGAAAGAAATGGAGAGCTGAGAGAAGCCACCACAGAAATCCCACCCTAGCAGGATGGAAGCCCAAGTGTCCTTCACACCATCCCCCTTACAGACCTTCCGGCTGTGACAGAACTCGTAGCCCTCTTGCTTGCACTCATGGGAGCGGATGAGGAACTGCAAGTTATACTTCTCAAGGATCTTCCCTGTCACATCAGGCCCAAAGTAGCAGCCACCACCTCGCACTGTGTTTACTCTGCAGCCCTCCTGAGGCATGGGGTCACTCCAGAGAATATCTAGTATCTGAAAGGATTGGAAAAGTTCACTGAATAAAGTGTACTCAGCAGATACCACCTGTCCAAGTTTACTAAGTTCAGCTGTCTCTCAATCCCTCCCAGGACTGCTGCTATTACCGCAGTGCATGGACCAGAGATGTTAGCTGCATCCCAGCTGAACCACCACACCACTCCACAGGGCTGTCACAGACCTGGTCCACCACAGAGGTGACAATACTGTTGGCCTGGAGCTATGCTATGGGCACCCCCAAAGTGCCCGGGGAAAGAGGGGGGTCTATAAATCAGGTCTGATACAGGGTTTGCCTTTGCTGCCTCTAAGATTTCAAAGAGCTTTGCTTGTCCTCCATCCCAAAACATAGGTCGTGGGGCAAGAACACCCAGCAGATCCTGAGGCCATGAGCAGGCTTAGTATTAAACTCCTTTGCTGTCTAGCCAGGACATTCCACAGCCTCCATAAATCTAAGTAAGTGCTGACTCAGTAACCACTGTTCGGATTAAAGTTTAATCTCTTTAACCCTGACCTCAATATATAGCTTTATGCTGATAAGGTGTGCAGTGCCGGGATGTCAGCTGTAACGTGAAGTGATGATGGTTTCAGAGCATATACATGGGGTTTACAGACAGACTGGTCTAAAACAGGAAACCGAGTTCCCAGGCTCTGACTGACAATCAACTCTTACTGAAACCCAGCTAAAACCATAACTTCAGTCTGCTCTTGGTACTCAAGACAGAGACTCACTCATCAGCAAATGACATTCTTATTTGTTACCTACAGAGCTGACTTCAGGTATGTCACATACACAGTAAGCGATATAACCACCGGCCTCTACAATCAGTCTTGCCTATTATTTCTCTCCCCTGCAGTGAATGAAGAAAACCTGTTGCCCCACTCTATGCCCAAACAGCGGTTTTATTTATACAACACCAGATGATTGCCGTGCCAGAGGCAAACACTGGACAGAGCCTTTAGCATAGAAAGCTGAAAGCCTGGCGAAGAGGCTTACTCGCACAAAGAGAAGAAAGGCACCAGCAGAACAGCAGCTAGCACCAGCCTGTGTGAGTCTTGTGCACAGCTCTTTAATTTCCAAGGGAACCATGCCACAGGATCGGCTGGATGTAGCACTGGTATCGAACAAAACATCCCCAAGCAGCAGAAACCATGTACTCAAAGTACAGCCCTTCCTGACCACTTAACACTGAATGATCAACGCCGGGCTGTCTAGGGGTACGAAGCAATAGGCACCAAACAGCACAAAGCCCATTTGCCTGCCTCTTGGCACTTGGACACCGAATTGCTCCTTAACTCCACTATACAAAGCAGCAAAAGCCTCTGCAGAGAGCTCTGTGCTTTGCCCCACACATTTTGCACTGAGATTCCTCTTAACAAAGAACAAACCTGCAGGGGCACACACAGCCCAGCGAGCTCAGGACCCCACAGACTACTCACCTGCTTCCACTCCTCCTGGCGAGTCCAGCATGGCCCATCCAAATCTGTCAAGGAGACCACACTGGAATAGGTGAGCTCCTCCTCCTCTGACTCACTGATGTCCACCAGCCGGCGACACCACTCAATTTGCTCCTGCACGGTCTGCCGGACCCACCTGGAGAACTCCAGCCTGTTGGCCGTGCTGGGAGCCGGGACTGGCCGGGGCTGCAGAGATAAACTGGGGGCTGCCTCGTTGCCAGCTGGGTCAGCCTCTACTTTGCCCTCCCCATTTATTTCCTGTATTTCCACATTTCTATTTGACTCCTTTCTTTTCTTTCCTCGTAATACAGAAATAAACTGAAAGAGGTAAGAGAGAAAAGAGATGGTCACACCGCTTGAAAACCTGTATTTCCAGCTCTAACATCATCCATTGGCAGACCGTCAAGTGACCAGACCTCTGAGCATCAGTCCCCTTTGCTGTCATCAAACACTGATTAATTGTGGGAGATTGCTAGTGCTGCCCCCTCTGATGTGCCACTCTTGGTTTACAGCTGGGACCCACATCCATCCTGACTATAAAGCTCTCTCTTCTTGACTGACTAGTGCAAGTGCTTGTCATTGCATTTTGAGAAGGGAAATGGATAGTGAGGCAGAGACAAGTTAAATGACTTACCAAAACCCTTCTGGAAGTCTAGGGGGGAAACAGGCTAAGTAACTGTGGGAAAATGTCTCATCATTACCATGTTGTTACAGTCGGCACGAGCATGCCTATTTATCCATCCCACCACCCACCACTTCCCTGGCTATGATCCTTACATCTTCCAGAAGCACCCCCTGCACACACACTATTAAACCAAAGTGGTCCACTCCAAGCCTGCAACTAAACACAGTGTCCAGGAAGACCACCCTTTAGATTTGTCTCATTAACGATCAAGTTGACATGTAGAAATAAGCTGCTCACCACAAATTGGCGACACTGTTATCTTGTAATATCTAGGAAATAAAACCTACTTTGTTCCTTTGAATTTTCTCGAGCATGTCCAGGTCAGTGGTGTCAGAGATGCCCCCATGAATGATGAGGACTTTCTGATCAATTAGGGTGGCTAGGGGCAGCCAGCAGAAAACGTTCTGAATCATCTTCAAGATTTTTTTTCCATGCACCTAGGAGGACAGGTCAGAAAGGAAAAGATCAAACATCAGGCCTTCACAGTTCATGTCTCGTGGTAAAGGATACTCAAGCACATGCCTACCTTGTATTTCTGCATAACTTCCTTGGCAAAACCGTAGCTAAAGGAACAGGAGAAAGGAAGTTCAGTGGGATTTCACAGCAACACTCGACATTGTGATCAGCCCCGCACAGAACCCTTACCGCAAGTTGACCATGTGGTCCTCATGGTTCCCGCGGTTGAGGTGAACCTCCTTTGGGTAGATCAAGAGGAAGGTAAAGAGGACAATGAGGATCTCGAGGGACTGTTTGCCTCTGTCCACGAAGTCCCCATTGAACACATAGGACTTGGAAGGGGAAGGAAGGCCATTCTGTAAAAGTGAGGAATGGGCCAATGTTACAAGAGAGACCTCTCCATCATCAACATATACATCCCCCTGCAGCTGTACATTCTCTCATTCCTGTCCCAGGTTACCTGATACAATAGATCCTGACTCTTAACCCTGTAGGTTTCCAGTGGCAAACTTACCAAAAAGCGAAAGCTGGCAGTCAGGAAGGGTTGCCATTGGTGTCAGCACTTACAAAAACATCCACTGACACTTCCCAAACATGCATCTATCAGATTTCAAAGTCAGCAAGAGAATAAACTGCTGCTTCACAAAACCATTTAAAACCGATCAAATTGACCTGGAGAATTGCATGTGAAGGGCCCGGTTTTGCAAACACGTCTCAGCACAACCCATGAGAAACCTCTCACAACACCATGCCAGTCTCCCTCTCCAAATACGGTGCTTACCTTATAAAATATGAGGAACAAGTCATCCAGCTGGCCGTGCAGGTCTCCTAACAAGCACAAAAAGACAAGTCACAGTATGTTTACATTTAACTTAAGAAGACACCAATAAATAACTTCCTATGAAGTATCTCTATAAATAAATGACCACTAAAATATTTTGGGAAGTTCAAGCTTCCTCACACTGAGGCAATGTACCTGAAGGAAAAGGACATGGAGGAAAAGCTTGAATTGAAGTCTGAGAAGGACAGCAAAAAAAACCACACTGGCTTCTGAAGACACTGAATCAGAAGGTTTGTTCATTTACCTCTTATGTGGCACAAGAAAGTGACTTTCTTCATTACATGGGAGAAAGTTTTACATACAAAATAATAATCAAACTAAATTGTCATTTGACGTGACATTGGAGAAAGGTTTGTTTCCCAGAAGCTGACTGCATGTGAAAGTCTAAGTACAGATCTTTCAGAAATATCTCATAGTTTAAGCATCAGTCTTAGAGTAGAAAAATAACGGTGAAAAGCTTTGTCTCTTTCAAATTTACTTGGTAAGACACAAAGACGTGTTAGTATTCTGGATTTGAATGTGTACACTGCTGATAATGAACACTCAGCAAAAAACAGCTCCAGGACTTTGTTGTTTAAATAATCCCAGGCCACAGAACAGGACAGAAAATGAGTGAGTTTTGAAGCTAGTCCTTGACCGAGTGCAGTTTCTGTGGTTGGGCCCCAGGAAGGTTTGGGGTGACAGAACAGAGAGAAATGTGAATGCAGTTGAAAATTTCTTTAAGTCTTTGCTATAATGTATAACAACTTTAAGAGGCCCAGGTCATCATTATCACCATCTTCCCTTAGACAAATGTACCCTTATCGTTTCCTTTCATACCTCCTCCTCTCCCTGCGTTTTTATGATCACCATGACAGCACCACTGCTCCAGTGCTATACAAAGCTGAATGCTACCATCTAGGGGCATGCTTCGCTCATGCCGTATCCCAAAAGCTCTCATGGAAGCCAAACGCAGAGTACACACAGAAAAACCACCTCCCCTTCCAGACATACCGATCACGGTGACCTCCTCACTATAGCAGGTGGAGACGTGACTGATGTTTGGCAACTGTTTGAGGTGCTTCCTGGTCTCATGTAGAAGGTTTAAGACATAGCGAGCATGGAGCTGCTACTAGGAGAAAGCGAAGGGATTAAAGCAGGAAATCAGTGACCTCTGAGCCACAATGCAGCATAGTCTGCAAAGGCCCCATGGACCCCCCATGGTAGCCTGGATGGCAGGAACTCACTGGGGCAACACTCAGTGCTGACCTACGGACTTATAAACAAGATGAGGCAAACAGCAGGATGGAAGAAACTCACTCAAAGCAGCCCAGCCTCTGCACTTGCAGGGCTGGCAAGAGAACCCAAAAACCCTAGCACCCAGGCGCTATCTGCTAGGCAACACCACCTCCTACAGCAGCAGAAATTCCAGGCCAGTATCACAGAAAAGATGCCGCTCCTCTAGATTTTCCTTAGCCTTTTCTACACTAAACCAGGCTGTGACCTGCCGTACATCCCCAGAACTATGTTTGCTCAAAGGCAGGCTGTAGGCATGCAATATTGGTCAAGATGCTAGAGGCCCTTGGTTTAGAAGTAGTTTGCTTGAAGGGGTTTTGGTCTATTTTGCAGTTCAGCGCTTTAACTGAAGGATGGCAGTAGAACACTGCAATTGTACAAGGACTTGTCAGTGCTGCTGTGTTGGTACCAGACTTCCTCTCAAAAAAGTCACATTTTACATTTTAAATAAGAGTCAAAGTTGCATGGCATAAGCAAACCAAAAAAAGTGACAGAATGTTTTAACAGACTGTCAAGGGGTTTTTTTCCCCTTTTAAAATGAAATTCTGGTTAACATGGACACACAGCTATGAAAAGTTGTTACTTTTGTCAGAACTGCATTTTCAGAAAGGAAAAAAGTTCCCATGACAGGGAAAGATACCACATCATCTTCATCCCCCTTTGCTTAACGTCCTGCCAGCTTGTTATACTCCAAACAGCTTAGCTTATTGAGAAAGCTAAAACCAAATTATCTACCCTACACACTGGCACAGAGAGGGGGGGAAGGGGGGGTCCTTTTGGGATCCTTACTTGTTTCTGTTTGAAAGCTTCCAGCAAGGCAGTTGCATGGTCAGGAAGGAGTGGGAAAGAGAGATGGGGTCCAGTGTAGGAGTCTGGCACCTCCATGGATTCATAGTCACAGTATTTTTCCAGCTCTGCCTCTTTGAAGCTTTCCCCACTCACAAACATGCGACTGATAAAATCTCCTGGATGGCAGATCGGTTTGATTGTTGTGTGGGGGTTTTTAAAGAGAAAGAGACAAGAAAAAGTTAAGTTGGCTCAATACACCATTCTAGTAATTCACTAAAGAAAAGCTGTTTGGTTAGGCTAGAGCTCGTGAGCACTGGCAGTGGCAGAGGCAAGCTCCTAGTTTGACACTGCTACAGAATTTGCCATGGGGTAAAGGCTGCAGGGACAAGTTTCCTTGTGCTATGTGTCAGGCAGTGCTGGCAGCTGCGCGAGTTCCTGCAAAACTCTGGTAGAGCCAGATGGACATCGGTTACCACGGCTAATTGAAATCTTGGACTTTCTCGCTTCAGAAATGAACTCTGCAAAGCCCTGGTTACCAGGGATCACTGAAAAAAAAAAGGCTGGTTTTAATACTGCTTTTAGAAAACATATTGAGCTTTTATTCCCCCTTTTAGTTCCTAAGGAGCAGGAATTGCCCCACATCCCTCGCACAGCTCTGACAGTCTTTGGACAATTCATTCCCTATCTGAATTCCTGGTGTCATCATTCATTAGACTCTCTTGCCTCCCTTTGCCATCCTGAGGGACCAGCACTGGGCAACAAATCAACACAGGGTGCAACTTCTGAGCTGCTGGTGCTACATATGGCACATAGAAACTTACTCTCTTTACTGCTGCTTGGAGTGAAGTGGTCCATGAGATAACTGAAGAAGTTGTGAAGCTGCAAAAAGAGAGAGTGCCCATTATCATTCACCCTGGAATGAAATTGAGTAGAGTGGTAACTTAACATGATCTTCTTCCTGGAAATACGTGTGCCCTTCTCGCGTTCTCTAGTACGTACAACAAATCACACTATTGCAATCTTAGTTTTAGTGTCTTGTGATGCAGTCAAAAAAAGTAGCTTTACCTTCAGCCACACAGACAGAAGTACACCCATATGCCCTTCCTCTCCCTGCCTGACTGCACGACAACCATGTAAAAGAACATTAATCAAAGTTAAACAAACCAGCGAGACCTGCCTATTGTGTTCAGGCTCAGGGAAAACAATGTTAAATGGCTCTTATGGCTCGCTTTCAATACTTAGAGTTTCAGTAGACTTAAGTGGGCAAGAAGGCAGTAGGCACCTTACCTTGATCTGATCCTGCTCACAGGCATACTCAATGGATTGAAAGATTCGCCAGGTGCAACGTCGGCGCATTTCCAGCCGAGCAACATAGCGCCGATACCACCGCTGGATCAAGACGGCTGCCTTGAAAGCTAAGCAGACCAAAAGAGAACCAACCCCATGAGCTGCAGTGGCCACAGCTGAGGTACCCTAATACCGCTCCTTTCCTCACCCTGAAAACTGAAGAGGCCCCTTTCTTTTTCAGGAGCAAGTTTAACAAAACACCAACTTCTTTTCACCATATTGCAACAGGCTGACCTGACCCTGCCTGACGAAAGACCTCTGAAGCAATTCTAACTGGCACTGCTGGCTCCTCAGCACCAGAGTTAACTTACTAGGACCTAAAGATCCAAATAACGTTCTTCAGTATTAAAGGACAATTTCCTCCTATCTGCCTTGATTGTTTTCATGTCCATCTTACAGTCTAGGTACCAGGGCTTTAGGAAACCAGAGATTTGACTAAGGACACACAGGGAGTTGTACTCTTCCAGAGTCTTATAAATACGGGGTTTGTCTACCTTCCTTTAAGCCAAATAAATGTCTCAGTTTTTGCAGCTCTGGACACACTTCAGCAGAGATCTATTCTAGCAGAAACATTAACATACCATTACATTGGAATAAAGACAAAATTAACATCCATAGTGAAAAGTAGGAGACAGATCTTTGGCCACTTAATGACACAGGAGGAAGGAAATGCCAGGAATTTTCAGGTGAAATGGAAGGAACTGACAGATGCTTGACCGTTGGTTCATCCATAGCCAGAACCCAGTACCAGTCTTATTTCAGATGGTGTTTGTGCATACTTAAAGAAAAGTACATTGGTGCAGTTTCCCATTTCCTTTTTCAAGTTCTGCCACAGAACTTTATGTACCTTTAGAAACAATTCCATCCTTTTTAGCTGGTCTTGACCCCATTTGGACTGCCTCTTTACTTTATAGCACCTTCACTGCGCAGCCCTGCTCCTTCATCTCTCTTGTTTATGCTCTGTGTCCCTTCCTGTTCATCTTTGGAGCCCTGTGTTTAAAACATTTCTAATAATGCTTCTCTGTCGTCTTCAGTGGAGGGAGGGATGACTGCTCTATCTACAGGCTGGTGGCCAAATCAAATGGAGACAACAGAGTTGTTGCTAGCCCTGCTGCAGAACCTCATATTCCCTTGGTGTGTGGTTTGCACCTGAGCAATGGGGAGCGTGGGATGGAAAAGCTTTATGAAAAGAAGGAAATTCCCCACCCCTGCCCCAAAGGCAGGGCAAGTGTTGGCAAGAGCCAAAGAGATCACATTAATTAAATTAGCTTGCATTAATTATATAACATAAAACACCCTTCATGCACTTCAGCAGGAAACATTGACCTTTACCTCAATAACATATACTGTTGGTTTATGTATTGAAAATAATAATCCTTCTGATTAATGTTACTCCAAGTGTGCACTTGGAGTGGCAGAGCAGAAAAAGGGAAGAGCTATTGCTGTTCTGCAGCTGGGGAACTGAGTCATGGCAAAGTTGTGGGCAAGAAGGTAAGACTTGGCTAATTTTAGTTCAAGAATAACTTCTGCATTCTTTGTCTGAGCCTTGTATCACGTTGAGAAAATTATTACGGATCTGCCAGGCTATGAAAAGACAAAAAGGCTGACATTTTTTCCTGCAGTTTGGTGCTCCTGATGCTAGAGCCTCCTCTGTAACAGACTCAACACTAGCTGCCTTACTTCTTGTAATTTGGCTGGCATGTAACCAGAATCAGTCTCAATCCCTCTCTAAAACAAGCAACTTCTAGATATCTTGCATTCTCCTGGTCCCCTATCCACAGTGGATAAATATCCAATTACTGCAGTTAGAGTCAGATGTATTTCAACTGAATCCCAAGCAGAAATTCACAGTTATGGCTCCAAACATACCAATGAACACTAGATCCTTGAAACATTAAAAATCAAATCTATAAAAGACTCATTATCAAGCATGCAGTGAGCCACCATCCACAGAATTTTAAGTTCCAGATGGACAAGGCACTGCTTTTAAAGCTACTTTTACAGAGACTGACACTGCAACTGAAAAAGCTGGGCATTCTAATTTACTAGCCCACCTGGGTGATTTTCATCTGTCAGTGTTTGTACTTGTTTAGAAAATAATAATAAAAAGGAAGAGAAAGACTTTTCATGAGGATCCAAACAGTAAACTGAATCATATGTCATCATATAAGCTACTGAAAGCCTGCCAAAGGGCCAGCACTCAATCAAAAAGATTTGAAAGATTTTGAGAACCAGATGCAAGAAATTCAGAGAGGTTTTTCTGCCATGGGAAACTGTTGGCGAGGTATCAGCTCTAATGCAGGGTTTCAAGTAACTAGTTTTACATTACACTGCGTTTGTTATAGACAAGCCATAATCATAAATTAGCCCTGAACTTGCTGGGAAAGTCCATGGTTCTCTGGTGCTATAAGCAACAGACAAGTCAAACTTACTTAAATAAAAGGTGGAGTTTATCACCAAAGAACAATTACAGGCAGAAAAGACTGAGTCACATGGTATCCCACTTTCTTGATTTCTAAAGGTGATCCTATTTTTCTTTTCAGAGCACTCACAAGCAGTTTATACCACACTGCTTTTCTGCCAGTGCTGATGACTGATTGATTCTAACAGCAAAGTAATTTATTTACTTTTTTCCACTTCCTTATGTGTAAAGTCTCACTCATAAATTCCCTTTGTAACAGTGCAGACCTAAGCACAATCCAAGAAAATGGATACTATCATACAGAGGGTTTCATAAATCATTACAGCTTTGAGAGCCATAAACAAATCTAGATTATCAGCATTTAGCTGATGTAATTACACAAAAGCACACTTTTTGCTTTTCTTAGCCACACCATCATATCTTCTTTAGAACCAGATTGTTCTGACTTTGCTAATGGTTCTGCTTCATGAGTCCTGCACCACTAAGACTTTAAAAATGGAGCCCACCAGAAGCAGGAGGGCGATACCATCTAGCTCACCATCAGCACATAACCACATCCTCACTGGCCAGCAACTGATTATGTTAGTTCTAGCAGGCAAATTTATTTTTCTCAAGCCTGTTGGTCTTTTGCCTGACAGCTGAAACTCCTTCTCACAGGATACTGAAAGACGTAGCCTCAACTTGATACTATCAAGAAAACCCAGAATTTCAGAAATGAAACACTTCCACGGCACCCTCTCAATAGCACATGCAGGAGCAGACAGGAGAAGATTACTTCTAAAAGAATCACTCACCATTTTCAGACTTCTGCAGGGAGTACTTGTAGTTGGCATTTACAGAGCTACCAGATCCCATGTTCTCCAGCCAGCACCTCTAGAACGTTGCAGACCGGCCCAGTATCACCAAAACCACACAAGAGATGCAGGAATGACCGTTCCGTCAGAATCAAAACTGTTGCAACATTTCCCACAGTGCTGAGAATCTATAATTAAATATATTAACACTTATTAAGATCAATGAGCAGATGGCCAGTCTTGTGCCCAAGTACATCTTGCAGTACCAGGTTTTTCCAGCCACTTTGTTGGCCTCTAGACAATCTCAGATGAGGATTTCTGCCTCACTCCTTCAAATTTCAAGTCAGCGATATGAACAGGAATCATTTCAGCACCTTTCCTAATTGCATAAAACCAGCAGAGATTGCCTATCTTACCATAATTGTATGGTATATGTATAAATCAGGCATTCAGGTCCCCTCCCAATGCCTCTCATGCCTAACTTTATGCTCCTGAGTGGAGTCAGGCAGTCTTCGACCTGAACCTTCATTTCAGATGCTACAATAAAATACTCAATTGAGCTTTGAGAGTAGACTATATCTTCGAATCGTCATGCCACCTGGCCCCCACTTCCACGTGCACAGCTGAAGCACCGGGTTGAAGGTGCTAAAATATGACACACAACTGCCCGTGGGAGACACTCACACACTGTACAGGAAAAAAAAAGTTTTTAAATACTGATCAAGAACAATAATGTATTAAGGTGATTCATTAACAGTCAGTATACACAAATACTTAGCATATAGGCATCTGTGAAGGATAACTCTCATTATGAGGGATGAACGCACAGACAGTATTTAAATCTATTTGCAGTACCACAGCTCGAGGGGAGATAAGTCTGAAATAACAATTGGCTATCATAAGAAATAATCAGCTTTGTTAAACACTGCTTTCCTTCACCTCGTGGATCTGCTTGAGTGTGGCAGCATATTATACCATCAATTGCTCAGATCCTAGCCAGCACAGAAGGGCAGGACAGCCAGACTTTCATAACCTCACTGCCTCGGCAAGCTCTGGCCAAAACAAACAGGTCCTATTTCAAGATTAGGCCAAATTCTGAAACCTCTCACTTTAAGAACAACCAGAATGTCATTCAGAGTAAGACATGTTTCCTCTGGGAAAAAAACAAAAACATCAGGACCACCAAAGCAGTCCCAGGCTTTATCACACAAGAATTATACAGATTTTTATTCTGACCCAGAACTGGAGGGAGAGAAAGCTGAGAAAGGGAGGAAAGGAAATAAACACCTGTACAAATACAAAAGCCTGGTGCTGTCAGGAGACCACAGCCCAAAGGATTTTGAAGGTCATGGCAGCGTGACTACAGAGGCGTTTCTCCCCATCAGAGGGAAAAGCCGTCCTTCACTCACTTCCCGCAATCCTTTTGCCTCCTTCAATCTCTTTCCGCCTAACCCACGTCTTTCCTCTCAAAATAGCCACAGATCTGCACCAAGGCTAATTGAAGGAACACGCCCGCTGTTGTGTAAGGTGCATGTGTGCAGTGTTTGCTCAGGAAGTGAGCCATGGTCAGCAACACTTCAGCATGGAAAGTTTCTGAGGCAGATGAAACGCTGAATTTCTCTACCTTGTCCAGGATGCCACTTTGCACAATGGCTTCTTCACAATCATAAGGTGATGGCATGGGGAGGACACATAGCAATGGATCACTATAGTTTTATTTCATACCAGTGTCGAAAATGGCATGAAATCGCTGCTGAATTATGCCTGGTTATGTCTGGGGCTTAACTAATGCAGGTGCTGACAACCTTTCTAGATTAACTCCTCAAAGGGACAATTGCACACAAAAGTCAGAATCCCCAGCATTCAAGGCTCTTATTTGGAACAGGAAAAACAAACTTTCAAGGTGAGAATTTCTCAGTGTAGAGTAACTCCTGCCTGGTTATCCAAACAAAAACTTATCTTCAGAGACACATATCTGAAGATTTCAGCAAGCATTAAGCTATCCAGAGAAGCAACGATACGAATGATTCACTCTGCATCAGGAACTTGCTTTAGGAAGTCATCCCCGTGCACCTCCACTTGCTCCATTCTGGTATAACTGGCAGGGCACTCGGAAACAGCACGACCCAGGTTCCTCTCAGGTGAAATGACACCAGCGGACACACTCCAGCTCCTAATGGGAGGTCAGCCCACAGGACTGGATTCAAGCCAGTCCCAAGAAAAAAAACCCTGAAACGGGGTTAGTGTGGGCAACTGCTCCTCCACACTGGAGGAAAACACAGCCTGCATGCCTACATGTGCATTTTCAGTGCTGCTTATGAACCTGACAATACCAGCTTCAAAGAAAGATGGGGGTGCTTCAGCTCTTTGGAAGAGGTGAGTGCATTTCAAAATACCGCTAAAGATGCAAACATGAGGAAAAAAATTTGTCCGTTCAAACTCCTTTTTCAGGAACTAAACCACTTCCAGATCACTTTTTTAAAACAATAAACATTTGAAACAAGTACAGAGTCGTGTACTTTGCTTGCTTAGGATGCATTGAGGGGTACTGCCTGCTTATCTCTTTTGATAAAACATGCCCTTGGATTTGAGAGCACGTGTGGAGACAAAGATTAAAACTTTTCCTCATTACCTTCCTTCCCCACAAAACAAACAAATGTTTGTTACTGGGACAGCCCTACTTAAGACATGAATTTTGGCCATCCATACCAAGGGATGGTCTAGTACTAGTGTGCTTGAGGAGCACCTGCAGAGAGCAAGCACAGGCAACAGCACCTACCTATTAGTCTGATCATGAATAGTCCTGCCAACAGCTCTCTCCCAAGCAATTCCTGGAGCTGCAGACTTGTTCACTTTGTTACCCTCAGATTTTGCCTGAGGGGTAGGGGCAGCCTGAGTAAAGGGGCACACAGCAGTAAACCAGAGACTCCCATGGAATCAAAACTGTTTCAAGAGCAGGAGTGAGGAAGAAATAGAGCCAGCCCAACTGCTCTGCACCTCTGTTCCCTCCTCATCCACCAATGACACACACTTCTCCCCTTCCTAAAAACCTGTATCCAAGAAAAAGAGGAGGAACAATGGCTTATAAAGACACAGCCTAGAAGACCTGATGAACCACAGCATCGTCTCAAATACAGGCTGTATAAAACAACCAGGTGAGACAAAATGATGCTCCTACAGACTGCTCCTTTCTCATCTTGCTCTTGGCTGTTATTTCACTTCCTACAGAGCCATTTACATTTGCTCTGGTGCAGCCAGGCAGCCTCTAAAGCAGGCTCTCCCTGAGCCTTCTGAGATGCTGCAGAACATTCCTGTGAGGCTTTCTCCTGGCATGCACCATGTTGCTGCTGCTAGCAAATACGCATGCCAAGTAAAACAAGGTGGTAAAACCCACCGTATGCACTTACACCAGGGCAGAACTAAACAACCACCAAAATAAGCATGGCCTTGAGCCACATGTGGACAGACAACTAACAGAACAATCCAGTTCAGCGCCTTAACAGATGGCCATGGGCAGGTAGACAAGATGCACGTTCCCTGCTCACTTGAGTTAACATTCCACAGGCAGGAGAAACATGTAACAGCCACACTCCACACACATCTCCCAAGCCAATGGATAACGCACTGATTTTTGCAATGCTTAAAACACACGCTGCTGATCGTTGAACCTTACAATACCACATGAAGGGCATTAAAGGAAAACTTGCACAAATCCATTTGTGTCAGCTCTCCCAAAACAGGAACAAAGGCCTAGGCTAACTTCCTGGCTTACCGCAAATATTATTTTAGCTGCTTCAAAACCAAAGCAAGTGACAGCATTTTGAGTTAAGTCTTACAGGCTGTCACATTACTGAGCTTGTCCCCATTACAGATCTGTGCAGAATTTGATGCTCCACACATGTGAACTGAAGGTTTCCTGCAAGGAACACAGATGCGAATGTGATGCTAACTCCCCAACAACAGGGCTCCTAGGGAAGATGACACATTGCATGCATCCCCTGCACAACTGAATCCCCACAATTGTGACAATTTTATAGACATTTGAACAACCAAAGGAAGAGATGAGCAGAATCTGTAAAGCAATGAGACAACCTTACTGAAAGTTTACTAGGAAAAAATTCTCAGAGAGGTGTTGGAGGGAAACAGAAATTTTAAGTTCAGGTAAAAGAAAAACAGAAACAGCTTGTTTAAGAGCTACAGATGAATTGGAAAAAAAACCAAAACCCAACAAATACTTCTGCCAAGAATAAAAACGATAGCTACCACTGGGGAAAGTGGTGATCCTGCCTTGCCCTTCCAGACTAAATACCTATGCATGTCCCACCTGTCCATCAGACTCAGCACATCTCGTAACTGGAAACAAGATGGTGAAGCTTGTTTTATTCTACACATGCAGTGACCTCTGCCCCTCCACTGTTACCACAGTGCCAAAAACGATAATTTCAGACAGAAAACTCCTAACTGGTTTTACACAGCTTGACATGCCAAAAGGATATTTCATCTCAAACTATGGGTGCCAAGTAACTATTTCTGAACACAAAACATTGTTACAGCGAAATAAAAATTAAAATGCAACTTACCTTGCTACCAATTTCTAACCTATGGACTATTAATGTAAGCACATAGAAGCTCTCCACTTAATTTTTTGTTTCTATTCAGTAGCCAAAGCAATCAGTAATCTCTGAGGTGATTTGCTTGATCAGAGATTCTGAAACTCCTCTTCAGAACCTAAATAATCAAATAAGCTGCTCCCTGGGGCGTGGAGCGGAAAGGGCCATGTCTTTCGGCACCTGCGGCAGAGGTAGTGCGTGCGGCTCTGCAGCAAGTGCAGACCCTTCGATTTATTTACTGCACAGTTGTTCTGAGCAGCCTTAAGAATCCTCTCCCATGTGATGCTTAAGAAAGGCTACAGATCTGAAATGGATTAGGATTACCAAAGAGGATTATGAATGAGAAATACAGTACATTGGTCTCTCTCATCTTAAGAGTCAGCTCTTACACACTTTCCAGTTGCCTTTTGCTAAATGCAAACTTCTGGAGGAGAAAGAATTTAAGGTTTCACCCACTCCATATGTTGGGATGAAAAATCTTTCAGGCTTGGTAGCTAGGGAATCTGTACTGCCAAAAAGAAAGGATGGATGAAGCCAGGATAATGTATTTAACTTAGTTCTATTTAATTACTTAACAATTCTAAGTCATGAATCTGACTGGGCTTGAGAAAGCAGAACAGCTATTTTATTTCCCAGTCCATAAAAAGCAGACACCACCAAGCAGGCAAAACCTCAAACAGGACAACCAGCAAGCAATTCAAACTACCAAGGATGATTCTGCTTTTTTATAAAGCAGACAAGATTCCACAAAACACTCAAAACTCTCCAAAACCAATCAGCGCTACATTAAGTTTCCAGCATTAAGATGGTTTTATTTAAAATAGTAACAATCGTGTCTCTCTGTACTTTTGTCAAATTTCAATTCTTATGTAAAAGCAGCTCAACACATTTTACAGGTTAAATCACCTAGTTTGTAAGATGTGTCATTTACCAGTTTCTCAGGGTTTATATATTTTAAGCATATCATTAAACTAAGACAAGAAAGTTATGTATCTTTCCAGTTAGCTAGAATGAAAGAATTCAAGTTGGCATATTGACTTTATTTTGTTGGCAAATGGGATGTCTGAACAGTTATAAACAGATGAAGTACAAAGCTCTTAAGAAAATAGGAGGACAAAAGCAAAATAAAATTAGACTTCTTCATCTCTTGTTTGAAACTCAAAACCCCCTACATTTCAATAGTCTTCTCCATGGCAAGTGCTGAACAGCCAACGGGACAGGAGCAGACAATTGTTAGCTGAATATTCACAGACACCAAATACACACTCCAGGTCTGTTTGTACACATTGAAACGAACACATTGCATTAAATTTATGTACTACTGAGAATCTGGGCACTCCACTGCCAGAAGATAACCAGCCTAACGCTGCTGAGGTCAAGAAGTGTGCAAAATTACACCCAAAAAGATCCCTTTGTCTTCATTTGTGGGTGGCTGTAACCAAGAAAACCTGCTGGGATCAGGGGCCAGTGCCTGCTCTGTGATTGAATGCCATGTCACTCTGAAATCTCAAAGGTACCACGACCACTGTTACTTACATCTTCCTCCCTGTTGTTAACATTTACCATTCTGGCATATGCCTGCTAACATCATTGTACAAATGGGTCACGGCAAAGCTTGCAGCGCGTTGATCCGGGCAAAAGTAGAGCATGCAGGTAAGTAGGTTATGACACTTTGCCAGACTCAGCACAAGGAGATAAAGGGCCCACATCTCCAACAAAGCTCTCTTGGTAAGTTTGCATAACTGGTGCACAAATACTGCAGGCAACATTGCACATACCTGGAAACGATGCTCCGACCTGACACTCCGATCATACCTTCTTCTCCCACCTAAAATTCTCCCAGGCACTGGCAGGAATTTTGTCTGGTAAAGAATGGGACCTCTAAGCTTTATGTGAAGGTCTTAACTCTTCAAACGCTTCTGTATTTCTGGGGTGCTCCTAAGAAGTGCCTGAATTGAATTGCAGTCACAGCATAACCTGACAAAAAAAACCACCACCCCAAACAATCCTCTGCGCTATATATGAGTTGTGAACTTTCTATTTAAGGCAAATTTCACATCTGTAAAAGACAACGAGACTTTTTCTAACCTCACTTCTTTCCCATCACAAGCTTCTCCCATCCGTCAGGGGATTATCACACTGCCTAGAAGAGCTCCTGTTTTCTGATTAATAAAGTGCCTGTCTACAGCTCTGCACCCTGAGACAGGCTTCCTGGAGAGGTGGTCCATGCCCCATGCCTGGCAGTGTTTAAGATATTTGGACAGTGCCCTTAACATGCTGTTAACTTTCGGGCAGCCCTGAAGTGGTCAGACATTTGGACTAGGGGAGCGTTGCCAGTCCTTTCCAACTGAAGTGTTCTAATATCCTTGGTCACCTTTCATAAATCCGCTAAATCCAGCTGAAGAGCCTCTGCACTGGAGAACCACCACCCTCAGGGAGAGACACACACTAGGCAAAGTCACAATTCTTTGCACTGACAAAACTTTCTGTTCAGGAAGATCCCCGAGTGCATCAGCAGAGGATGCCCAAACTGATGCCGCTCAACAAAGGCTGAAACTGTACCAGGGCCTGTGGCAACCCCCTTCTGCAATTACAATAGGGTTCTGCGGAGCTCTCCTTGGTCTACCTGCTCCCCCAGGCCTGATCTCTCTGGGCACAGCACCTGACCCTGTGAGGAATAACACCACACTTCTTCATAAATCAAGCAATCAGCTGCCTATTTTTATTTAATTATATTCAGGCCTCTATATACACAAAACTTATATTAGTCAGCACGTAAGTACATTCAAGTTGCCCAACTCTCTCCAAAAACAAACAGTAAAAGCAATTTTTAGCCATTGACATCTGCTAGAACATCAATGTAATTACAATAAAATCAATTGAGCTTCCATTACACTTAATAAACATTATCATCTGCAGTGCTCTGAAGAATTAACAAATCATTATTTCCTGAATGCTTCACATAATTAATAAGCCAAAACAACAACTGTCCTGCTTTTAAGTGTGAGTTTAAAAGTATACGCCAGTCTTGGAAAACTTCAGCTCTTCACTGCTTTTGCCTGTTGAAATAAGATAAATAAATAGATAAATATGAGAGCACAGGTTTGTACAGAGCTAACCACCTCAACCTTTAGGTCTCAACAACACATTCCCTTTCCTCTCTGATAAAGCACTTGTCCTAAGATAATCTCAAAGGGTTCTGCAAGATAGTCAATACTTAACTCTCTCTCTAAAACACAACAGCAAGGTATTTACACAAGGTCAGTAAGCAAACCAAGGGGAGAACCAGGAATTCAGACTAGTGCCACTGCAGGGCTTTGTCCCTCAATGACTCCTCAGCTGAAATTCTTATTCAAGTACAAATAACTAGGAGTACTGACACATTACTTACAGTGCTTCACTTGACAGCTCTGATCCATGTCTGGTACTTATCTGGAAAAGCAGCGCTCATTACTGTGGTATACACTGTGTTACTGTTGGGGAAAGAGGAAAACATTGAGTGACATTCCAAAGGCAAGAAGATTAACTTACAAAACTAGCAGAGCAGCAGAACAAATTTTAGTGAAAACAAACCTTCTGCTTAGGCACAGATGGGTTAGAAAAAGTGGGAAAGAGACTGATAAATACGAAGGCAGCTGGCAGCAATTTTTTGTATTTTATTCCCCACTTAGTACAGCAAAGGAACTGTATTTCACAACATCCATTTGATCACTGTATTAAAAAAAAAATATTGTTAAATCTTAGCAGTCACACTGGCACAATCTTCTTCTTTCTAAATTTCCTCACATTTACAAGACAGAGGAGTATGGCCTGACTTGATTTACCCTGCCCTGGTGTTGCCTGGGATGGAGTTCGTTTTCTTTCAAGTAGCTGGTATAGTGCTGGGTTTTGGGCTGTCCTGTCCAGCCTGCTCTAGGTGATCCTATGGTTTAGTCTAGGTGATCCTGCTCTGGCAGGGGGGTTGGACTAGATAATCTTTCGAGGTCCCTTCCAACTCCTAGTGTTCTGTAGTTCTGTGTAATCCTGTTCTGGCAGGGTGGGTGGGACTAAGTGATCTTCAGAGGTCCCTTCCAACCTCTGTCATTCTGTGATTTAGTATGGAAATAATGTTGATAATGTTGAGAGGAAGTTGTGGTATTAACTTTGAAGACACCACTGCCAAGCTGACTGATCCAGAGAATACAGAGCTCTATATAAAAAAAAACAGGATAAGCAGTTTATGGAACAACACAGAACACTAATGTATGTACTGAAATAAATCTCTCTCAAAAATCCAGTAAATGATTCCTAAAAGCTATGTCCCTCATTTACTAATTTTTTTCCTTGTCACACATTCCAAGCTATTTGCAGCCTCAACACAAATCCAAAGGTTCCAAAAGTAAAAGGCACAAATGACTCCACAGAAAATCCAGCTGTTCCTCTTAGCAGTTATTTGTTTCACTACTACACAGGAACTTTTCCCTACCAGACTGAGCCTACCAAGGTGTAGTTTCTTGGTTAGAATGGCCAATGAAAGAGGAAGAAAGCTGTGGAAGTGAGAACAGAGTGCCATGTGCATAATCAGAAATCGAAGCTGGGAACCCACGAGATCCTCAGACAGAGAGGGAAATCCTAAGGAGGTTTGCAACTGATTGAAGTGGCCAAGGCACAGTGGGAAGAACTGATTAACATCTCTGAATCCAATACTTACTTGTTTAAGACTGGCTTCACTGACAACACCTGTACAGAAAGTTTGAAGAGTTGTCATTTTGATAAACAAAGAGGGAATTGAAAAGCTACTTACAAACAGCAGTAGGATGAAGTTAGGAAAGGGAATAATGCAAAGCCCAGGAGTTCTCTTGCTGATTTTTTGTTTTGGTCTTTTTTGAACATCAGACTATTTTACAAGAATATCTTTTAAAAGCCCTCTGAAACATGCAACATTTAAGTTCTCAAAACTAAGAGATAAATATCACTCATGTCTAACACTTTATCTGCCTGCTGTAATATTTATAATTGTGATCAAAATAAGGGACTGTACAAAGGCAATGGTGATGGGATTCCCCACGTGGATTGCAGACCATTATGAAATGCCTACGTGGGCGAGTTCAGAAATATCTTACAAACTGTATTAGTCTCAAACTCTCCAGACATGGTTGTGCAGTACACCTTTTCACCATGCCTTCCTTGCACAGCTTTTAAATCCCTGACAAAACACAAACATGCTTCTGTTTTGAAAAAGATTTTTTAAATCATGATGCAGGATTTAAAAGAAATACCTCAAAGAGTGTATCAAAGTTGATGTTATTCTGTCCAGTAGCATTGAGAGCTCTGATGGCTGCAGTTCTGCAGGAAAACAACACTGTACCATTAAATGCACTTTAGTGTTCCACAGGCTACAAAGCACCCATGTGAACAATTCCTCACTAAGTGCCTTTACACTGAAACACTTGCTTTGACCAAAATAATCCAGAGTTCTGGGTGTCATAATCTATTCTCACATTGCTGTAGCTACCCTATTGCTACACCATTGAATAAAGACCAGCAGGTGATCTGCCACAGCTTTTTACTTCTTGCAGAAGCCACCCCTGCAGCCCTCCCCTCCTCCACTACGCAAAAACCACAACAAGACTACACAGCCTAAGGATTGTACCATGTCTGTGAGCACCTTCCTAGTGCCAGTAAATACCTTTTCACTGTGAATCTAAACCTTTAACTTTTACTGAACTTTGATATATGAAGGAATTTTTGGTACATGCCTTATCTTTGCCATCTGTCATCTCTTATGCCATTCAATGCCACACAGATTTTCCTCTGGCACATATGAATAGAATTCCTTACTGTACCTGTCCCTTTGGAGTAGCATTACAGAAACTGAACAAGCTGCCTGCTCAATAAGCTAACACCTGCTCAGAGAAAAAAACACCCAGTCTCTAAAGTTTTCTAAAATAAAAGCATTATCTCATCACAGAGTTGCAAACTAAGTTTACCTTCGATCATCAGAAGGAGGAGGAGTAGTCCAATGATCATAGTTTGTCTCCACACGAAACCACCTGTAACACAAGACATGAAGGCAGACAAAAGGTGACACAGCAGGTAATTAATAAAGGCAGAGAATCAGTATCTTCACATTGCCAAAAAGAAAAAAACGTCCCTCAAAAGCCTCTTTCCTATGTCTCAAATGAGCCCAAGGGATCCTATGGTGATAGACACAGCAGCCTTTACCATAAAACACTCAACCCAAATGAAAAGGGAGTAATCTCTGAACTGCCAGCATCAGTGACAAAACTGCTACCAACTTCAATAAAAGCAAGATCAGACCTGTACAGAGATGATCAGAGACGAGGTGGTGGGTATGCAAAAAATGCAGCCTGCAGCCTTTGGGTGGGGAAGTACAGGGAGCCAACAGACCTTCTAGCTGTTGCCAAGCTTGTATTTACTGGCTGACCGTAGTCATTAAATGCCTTTTTTCACTGAAGGACAGCTACTTAGGCTCTCCGTCATATATTAAGCTGCTGACTTCACAAAATTGATATGAGCAGTTATTTTTGAGCTATCAACCTTTCTACAACATTGGGTCAAAAGTATTTTTGGACACACTGAATTGACTGGTGCAATCCCTGGCAGGCAGACAGGGAAAGTCCTCAAAAGTCTTGTCTCTTAGCTTAAAAAAAAAATAAAAGCCACATACAGCCACGTCACTAACCCTGCCTATCACTCCAGAGGGAATATGAAAGAATAAAATAAACCTTTTTTTTCTACTTACGCTCCACCTAAGGGATCAAGAGGCCAGAGATCTGCTGGCCCTCTTCTGTTCCTCGTTATGACCATGCCTTCTTTGGGCGATACACCTCCTACAATATAGTAAACTTCAGCAATGATGGGAGTGCTCGCTAGTCTGAGAACAGCTGACTGAAAGTCCTCTGCCCTGCTCAGGGTCTAATACAAAAAGGAGATCACAGTGAAATAAGGATCACAGAGCACGGTCAAGCACAAAAATGAGCACTGGGATATATTTTAAAAAGAAATAAAGTTCCAGCTTTTTGAAAATAGCAATTGACTGTAAAAGTGATACTTGATAATACTTCTCTGAAAATAGTTCTTTCTCCAAACTGACATGCTTGTCAATGTGAAATGCACTCGATAGTAAATGAGCTCCTCAATCCTGGCTTTGCCAAATATTCAAAGAAAACAGTCAGTGTGTGTACACATACGAACACATATATATGTACACATAGTATCTGCCATTCAGAAGACAGAGGCATGTTCATACTCTGCAAATTCAATCCTCAGACAAGTCTTTCGATGTGAACACTGGCATAGAGTGAAGTGGGTCAACAAGGGAAAAACCTACTCCACATCTTTGCCTTATTCACCAACGTTAAACCAGTGAAAAGACAGAGGCATTGCTTGAACTGCACAGAGATGTGACTAATTCATGACTAAGAAGCTGCAGATCTATTTCATCTCAGTAGCACCCTAACACAATAATCATAGAATGTGCTATACAAAATAGCAGTCTCTGACACTCCCCGGGGAGCTCCACATTTTTAATATGGTAATGCATCAAACCTAGTGTAAAACAAGCACTCTGTCAGACACCAACCACCAAAGAGTTCAGCTCCCTCAATCTGTTGGATGGTAAATCACAGGTACCTGAAATACTCTCCAGGAAGAGAGTCTTTGCACAGCTTCTCAAAGACTTTTGGCATTAATTAGAGATTGTCCCCCTGAAGGGCTGGAATTGCCTCTTGTACATATCGCTGATGATTTGGGGTGAATACCTATCCCCTCCTTATGAAATACTTTTACTTCTCAATTTTCTGTGTAACTGGGAGTTGGAACATCAAATTTACCATGAATTTGCAAGTACTAATGACTAATGTGAAATATGAGAAAATAACTCCGTGCACTTACGTCTCGGACAAGCCAGCTGACAGGGTAATTCCGATTCAGAAAAGCAGCTATTGCATTTTCCCACCACCTACCACCCTCTGGGAGAGAAAAAACAAAAACAAAAACAAAAACTGCTATACATGCACACACTTACACTCTGTGAAATTTATCCTCCTGCCTTCCTTTCTTCTCCACCTCTAGCTCCGCAACCATTGCCTCTATTGCATTACAGAAGAGCGGTGCAATGGATTCTTTCATTCTCTAACAATACCACTACCACAAAACCATCACATTTAGCCAGCTCATACCAAACTGACAAAGCACCACCCCCTGAAGGCAGACAGAGCCTCTCTACCATCTTGACCTTAGTGACACCATTTAGAATACCGTAAGCCGATAGTGCTCCTTTCCTTCTGTATTATTTCGGTGATGTATCTATACATAAAACATGCAGGACGTGCTTCATAACCAGACTAACATACCCTGGCAAGCCCTATTTTACAAAATTTGTTTTCAAATGCTCAGTTTTGTACATCAATATTCCAATCTAACGAAATACCAGAGAAAGCTAAATCCTCAGTGAAACAGTGCAGCTACGTATCAGCATAAACTGTCAGCATCTCAGGAGAGGGGCTAACAAAGAAGCATTACTACCCAAGTGAAACAACAGGTGAAATATAAATAGACAACATAATCCCAACTGAAGTTCAACCAGGGCAGCTGGATTAACACCCCTGCTTTCCAGAAAGCATCTCAGACCTGTAAGGATAGGAACAATCGTTATCTTAGCTTTGTGGTGTCTTGAAAGGCACAAGATTCCCATGATTGGTGCCATAAAATGGTAGGAAGCCTGAGGTACAGTGGAAAACACAGACAGTGTGCAGCATGGTACAGAAAATACAGTCTCTGGCAACTTGCCAGCGCCAGCAATTTCAATCAGAAACCATGGTGTTCTTTTCAGTATGGGTAACTTGCTAGTTCCTCAGTTCTTAAACAGATTTTATTCACAGCTGAATGATAAGCAATGAAGAGTCAATGTGACTGTGGCAGGGGCTGACAGTTGGCAACATATATTTCCAAAAGAACTACAGGTCAATTCACTTGATATAATAGTCTACATCTGTCAATTCAAATATTGGCATGAATCACCTCGTTATTCATCTTGCTGCAATATTATGAAACCAGGCAGAATTACACAGAAATCATGAAATAGCTAAAAAAAGAAGTAGCGATGGCGTTTCTATGCTACTGAAGAAAATTAGGAGAACTAACAAAACAGAAGGGCAAGTTTATAATTATTCATATGACAAAACTAGAAAACGCCAGCAGAAACAAGATGTTTGTCACTTGATAGACCTTCACCCTAATTTAAAGTCATTCCCCTTTGCAGTTATAGTTCACATGCTTGTTTTCCTAAATTTTGTTTGGTTGTACAGCAACCGAAAAAGCAGAAACCACTCAGCAACAACAGATTTAAAGGAACCCAGCATGAGGTTTCAGGTTCAGATTAGATGTTAGAGAAAGATTTCTCACTGAAAGAGTTGTCAGGGCCTGGAACACGCTGCCCAGGGAGGGGGTTGAGTCACCATCCCTGGATGTGTTTAAAAAAAGGGTAGATGAGGTTTAGCATAGAACAGGAACAGTTGAACTCGATGATCTTAAAGGTCTTTTCTAACCTTGTAATTCTGTATTGTGTGGAGTGAGTTACTGTTGCTTGTAGTTAAAAGTGACTGCAGTGAAGTCACACAGGTGGATGGCAGCACATCAGCTCCATCCCACACTGAGGCTGGCAGTACTTGATTCTTCTATCAGAATCAAGAGAACAGAAGAACAGAAGAGGTTTGTGCACGGACGAAATCACCTCACGGTTCTCTCTGAGGATCCTCATACTGAGTGAGGGCTGAAGCACAGTGCTGAGAAACAGCAGGACAAACAGGACAGCAGTGCTTTTCTCCCCACATCGAGCCTGTTCACACACACATGCCTTTGGTCTGCAAGATTTTCTAAATCAAGCATTTTGCAAAGACTCAATACACTGAAGACTTCATTTCCAAGCTGATGTTAGCATGAACTAAAAGCAGTTTACTTCACTCAGTATCAGCCCAAGATGCTCCAGGTTTGAAAGGATTAAGTAACTAGACTGGCAACAGAAACAAACAAAAAAAAATAAGCAGCACAAACTATGGAAAGAATCTAGTGAATGTAACAAGGCAGCATTAACAAAGGGAATCAGATTCAAAAGGTGCATGTGCTAAAAAAATTGTCAAGAACAAAAGACTGTCTAATTAATAGGGAAAAAATCCTTACTGCAATCACAAGTGGAAAATAAACATTTATTTTAGATGTTGGTTCCGACTCAGACGACACGGTTTGCAGTTACAAAAACCAGAAAAAAAAGGTCTGCTTTTTAAGAAGAAAAGAAGAGGGAAGGGATGGGAGAGGCAAACCTAAGCTATAACAGAGACATAGCTGAAGCACCAATGGAAGTGACCCTTCCTCTGCCTTCCTGACTGTTCCAAGCCCTTCTACTGTCACATTTTAGTTCTCAGAAGTGACACATCTCAACTTTCCTTTACTATGGCGTCTTCTCTCAGCTGCTTTTCCAGTACCAACCTGCATTCTCTCAAGCCCTGCTGCCTTTCCCCTTGACCTCTCAGTTCTATGTTTCTTTTCCCATCCTCTTTCAAGCTCCTCATGGAGTAATATGAACAAAGGAAGGGACAGAGGAAAGCAGCCATATCTTTGCTATGCACAACCACATCTTTTTCTCTCAACTCCAACTCTGCCATCTCCAATTGCACCTCTTTAACAGACCACATTAATTTGTCTTTTAGGGCTTTCTCCAGGGTCCTCTGTCTCTTCTGACACTTTTCAGGCTCAGGTGACACTGTGCTGACACACAAATACCTCTCTCCTATGCAGCAGCCAAGAACTGGCAGCACATGTGCTTTCACTCCCTGAGGGCAAGAGAAATCCTTCAACTTCAACCTTCTTGGCAACCTTAATTGCTTTTTTCCCTGTAGGAAATTGTGAGAGAAGGGCCAGAACAGGCAACAGTCTACTGAAACAGCATACATGGCATCAAGTGTGTAAGGCAGATTTGTTTTACCTCGTTCATCACCAGAGATTGTGAACTTGTGTGGACTTTGTCCGGTCCATAAGCCTACGTAACCAAGAAAGGTGGTGCCTTGATATGCTACCTGAAACCAGGAAACACGTGGTATTACAGGATTCTCAACAGAGCTCTACTTAAAATACAGGCAACATTCTGAAGCGGCATCCTGTTCTTTCTTCCATGACTTTCACACACAAGTTGTCTATTGAAACACCTTGCCTTATATTACAGTAAAATATGCAAAATACACCACACAAAGTGAGTAGCCCAGCAAGTAACAAACAAAATGTTCTCCTTACACAGCACAGACTAATGAATGTTAAGAAAAATCACACTAATGAGGATTGCACTAGCAAATAGATCATTTTCAGAAATTTTCATCTCACACACACATATTGGTCACCAAAATTAACAAGGCCTTAGAAAAAAAGCCTTAAAATTGGTCCCTGACAAAACTGATCTCTCTTCCATATGCTCTAGCATTTCTTCTTTTTTAATATCTCAACATTTCCTTCTTTCACCATCTCCCTCCAAATAATGATCCTGAGATACTAGATTATGCTGTTCCATTTGTTCCAGCTCCTCAACACCGACTGGATGTCCAGAAAGCAAAGAAAACAACATTAATGCCGCGTTTCTGGAGCGACTGTGGCACTTGAGTAACCCAGTAGAATTCAGGATGGGAAGCACATTCCTGCATTAAACCCACTGCCTACGCAGCTGTACCCCCTTCCTTCCCAGGACACCCCCGAGCCACCTCAACCCCAGACCATACCTGCCCACTTTTTATAAACCTCACATCAATTGTAATCTTGCTTAATATATCGACGAAACCGTAATCCAGGTTCCGACCGTGGTAAATGTTTCCTTTGTCATCCTGAGCGACAATACTGGTACAGAACCTTCAAAAAGGAAAAGGAGAAAGAAGGATTTAAATGTTCCAGTCTACTGAAACAGCTCAACATTTCAGCAGGAGTAATGGAGTGTGTCTGCTGCAAGGCGTTTTCCTAGCACCAGCACAGAAGCAGGAGTTTGCATTGTATCACTAACACACTTCCCAAGCTCAGAGAAGTCTCATCTTAGACTTTTTGATACAGTTTCTTGCAGGTTTTCATTTCAAACTGGGACCAAAGAAACAACACGGTTTGACTGAAGCTCTGCACAACTACACAGTACTACAATACTGTGGACAGTCTATGATACATAGGACGCCCTATGATTTATGCCCACAATCCATAGGGGCAAGTCCTTTCCCACAGAGTTTAGCATACAAAACTGTACGATACTTAACTCAGCAGCTCACACCTGGATCAGAAAGTCAAAAGCCACACTACTGCCTGCATCAGGGTGGATAATATAGACCAGGTAAGAAGCAGCATTGCCACTTACTTAAACAAAAAAAAAAAAAATTAAAACACTTTTAAAATAACTTTTTACTTATTTTATAAGTCAAGGTATAAAGCTGACATCTAAAACATGTACAAAGTGTATCAGTATGAAACTTCCTGGATTTAATTTTGAGAATTATAGATTATTTCAGTTCATACCATATTCATATTTTTAATGAGAACTAGATAAAAAGTTCAAACAATGTCTTTTCAAACTGAAAACATCAGTTGTTAAAAGTGTCAGCTATTTCAGTAAAAGACTAACTTCTCTAGAACAGGAAGTGTGCTAAAATTAACCTTTAAAACATTTTTTTGTTGTTGTTGAAATGGGCTTTTTCATGAACTATATTAACAAGGAATTAAAAAAAAGAATTCTCCAGAATTGAGAGTTTGTCATTCCAGCAGTGCACACACAGAACTGTCTTTCAAAACTGTAGGGGTAAAAAATTTTGCAGACAACTAGTTGGTTCCCAGTTTTTTCTTCAGTACTGTTACAGCTGAGAAACTTAAAATTTTATGGGCTAAGAATGATAATTGTCCTATGAAATACTAAGAAAACTAAGAGTTAAGTTACTCTCTTATCTTTTTTTAATAAGGATTAATATAAGAAAATCACTTTAACAGGTACAACACAAAAATAATCAAAATATGTGTAAGTGACTGTATACATCTGGGTTTTATTAAAACCCAGAGAAACAGGCATTTGTGGTTGTGTACAGGCAACACCAAGTGTTTATTATTCTCCTGCACATGCTTCTAGGGGGAGAAAAAAAAATAAAACAACCAAACAACAAAACTGAGTATTTTTTCCGCTGATATTTTGTTTGCTGTCATAAAGATACTACATCCATTTACCACAGTGCAATAAAGAAATTATGTTATCCAGCCATTGTGAACATTCATCCAGAAAATGGTTTGGAAGCAACTTAATCTCAGGTGAATGGTTAAAATTATGATGATAGTGACTAATTCTTCTAGTTTCCTTTTTGGTAAAATATGACAATTTCAACAAGGGTACGTTACAGGATCTTCAAAGATAAACGAACCCAATACTTTGAATGCATGACCCCCCCCTTGTTAGCAGAAGCTATTTTCACACTTGACAAACACACAAAAATCATTAAAGCCACACATTACCCTAACTGACAAATAAAAAATGCTGCTCTGTGTTTCTTGTTCAAATCAGGATAACAACCCACCTAATGAGAATGAATCCTTCAGGCTGCACTGAGGGAATGGTACGCAAATTAACCCTGCAAATCATCAGCCACGTGTCTCCACCTGCCCTGTACTTGTGTTCTCCTATGTTGAACTAAGAATGAAACTCCAGATTTCTGCCAGTAAGTACCAGATACTTACGCAGTATATTCGTAGGCGAAGTTAAGCAGAACCCCATCTCCAAGACTTACTCCCAGTGCTTTGCACAGTCCCAGAATTTCCCCTGCAAAGGGCTGTGGCATAAAGGACTCCAGTTCCGCTGCAATCGGCCGAATAACTTCGTGGACCCATTTGGGTACACTTTCACTGCAAATACACTCAAGGCATTAGCTGAGAGAGACAAGGAGGTTTGCACCTTTCACCTAGCAGCCAGGTACTCAAGGAGTCTCCCGCTGTTCCGATGACGCCGCCCATCCCTCAGCAGCCTCTCCCGTGCTATATCGGACACCTCTGCATCCCGTCCCTCGCCGAATCTCAGCAGCTTCTGCACCTCCCCAAAGCAGCGCGCTCAGCTCGCGCAAAACCTTCAGCACCGGCTTCCCGCTGGTGAGGCTGGTTTATTCCTACCAGGGATCTGCCCAACTGACCTCTGACAGGTTCCTAACGTACGCCCGCTGCCGTAGGACAGGGTTAATGCTCAAAAAGAGCCTCAGTTTTCGAACGCGGCAACGTGCAGCATCACTTCGCTCTTCCTTCGGGCCCGACAAGGGCTCCACGGGGCTGGAGGGAAGGGAAACGCGGGCCCTGGCCCGCTCCCGCTCCCGGCACGGCCGCGGTAGGAGCGGCGGGGACCGGGGCTGCCCCTCACGCCGCTCTCCCGGGAAAAAGGACTGTCTAAGCGGACCGGCGGGCACGGACCCGTGCCCCCACCCGCAGCCGCTTCACATACAACCCCCCCCGCCGGGCTGCCCTGTCCCACACTCACTCGATGACCCGTGCGACGGCGGCGCGCAGGAAGGCAGGATCGAAATGCCGCAGCACCGGCAGCCACCGCTCCTCGGCGGGGCTGTCCAGGCTCACGTTACACTGCAGCGGCGCCACCGCCGGAGGAGCTGTGGCCGCCGCTATCTCCCTGCCCAGCAGCACCAGCAGCCCCCACAAGCAGAACGCCCGCGCCGCTGCCGGCCCCATGGCGCTTGTACCCGGCCGTCGGCGGGCACCCCGGGCTCCGCGCAGCGGCAGGGCCGGCCCGAAGGGAAGGGCAGCTACAGACGGGGCCCTCCCCCCTCGCGCGCCCGCCCCGAGGTGTAACGGCCGCCCACGCGGCCCCTAACGGCCGTCTTCCGTCGCATCGCCTCAGAGACAGCGACCGGCTACGCTCCGGGCGTACGGCCGCCCCACTCCCGCCCCGAGGTGCCGAACGGCCGGCCGCGTCGGCCGGCCCCGCTCCCAGTGTGACAGCTGCGGGGCCCGCCCCCAGCCCCGCCCGGCCGGCCCACGCCCCCCTGGCAGCATAAAGGTAGCACATGACGGACGGAGAGGGGCAGAAACACCAGCAGCCCCCACAACCAGAACGCCCGCGCCGTTGCCGGTCCCATGGCGCTGTACCCGCCCTTTGGGTAGGGAAAAGGGGGAGAAGCCACGGGTTCAGATGAACGGATGTACCGGGGGTTTAAAGAGTTTAGAAGAACCCTTTTTCTTAAGGCACAATTAATACAATTAGCTATTCACCATACACATACCTATACCCAGTGAAGTCTGAGATATAAATACAAACCCACTTATCCCTAGAAGAAAGGAAAAAAAAATCACCGACTGTTTTTCCAGCGTACTGTGGGTGTAGCACCCCTTTCTTCCCATCGTAACCCATCTCAAATGGAATTAGATAGAGAGATATAACTAACTACCTTGAGTGACCATTAAAACAGGTGGCCATGTAAGGTACAGAAAACCTATTAAAGGACCCAGCAGAATTCAAAAGTGAAGCAGGAGTTCAACTTCTGAAGTAAAGAATCCACAGATCTGTGTTATTCACATGTATCCTTTAAACAGACACCAGCAAGTCCCGCCACACGCTGCCCTCATAGAGGAAAATAACATTCCTTAGTTTTCCTGCACGTGATACTACCTATTGAAATGGCAACATGAAAACTGTCTCAAAAACTAATTTAATTCTTCATCCATCATAATCAAGCTGCTGTTCTCCCTAACTGTTCACTTAATTCTTGTAGTACAGGGAAGTTCCAGTTTTATTATTAAGCTGGTAAAAAGCAGCTTAGAACATCTAGTCTGGAAAAATCACATCTGTAAGACAGGCACAGAAATTATATGCACACGCTTTACGGATCAAGATGGAGTATTCTTTCTCCTTCCAACTGCTTCAAGTAAAATATTTTTACTATATAGTTGTATGCTTTAATACTTACATATACAAAACCAGCTCTAAGTAAATTATATTCAATGAGTCACCTTCTTCCCTAGTATGCTCTGCAAACAATCCGAATCCTGTAAGGATTAAAGCCTCCTTGGTCTGTCCTAGAGATGCACTATCCAACAGCTTTGAAGTGTTCCATTTGTAATTATGTGCAGAATAGAAATAAATCCATAAAGCATCTCAGTCTTTTTCCTTTGGGGTGATGATCGGTGGAAATCAGCAATTCTAGGGCCATTTCTTCAAGGGTGATGAAGTCCTCCTTTACTGGTTTGTTACTTCAGCAGCCGTTTTCTCTTTTTCAGAAGTGCATCTCGCAGAGCCAGCTAAATACGAAACAAAAGCAGAATATTCAGGTAAAGAGAACAACACTATGACACAAACAGCCTTCTCCAATATCTTCAACCTTATCAGCTAAAATTTGGAGCAGTACCTGGTAAACGCTAGCAGCTACAGTGACAGAAACACAATGGTCATTAGTGCAACTTAACAATACAGTTAAAGAAAGTTTGGCTTAAAAAAGATTTCAGTACATCATTAACAGATCCTATATAATGAAAAAGATTAAAATTGTGTTATTTTAATTAGGTTTTTTATTAAACTGTTCTTCCACTGACTCAACTAGAAGAGATAAAGAAAAAAACCTTTGGTCCAGCTGAGAGATAAGTAGAATTAAATTTTATTTTTTGAAAGAGTATTACAAAAGCCTGTTTTACAGGGGAAGGCAAGGAGGGAAGGAGGTATGCTAAAATTTTTACAAGTGCCTTACCACTCTGAAGAGACTCATTTGTTTATTTCAGAAATGGTTTTGCTGGCAAGGAGATTTAGGTCTGGACTACAGAGAACAGTTGATCTTATTCCCCCCCCAAAAGGATAGCAGAATACAGTATCCTACAGCTTCAGCTCACTTTTAACAAGTATTTCCAAATCGTGATCAACAGAACTGATGCTGTGGCCTAATTTTTGTGAAAAGTATGAAAAAAAAAAATCTTTCTTCAGCTGCTACAATTCAAACTCAAACATTAATTGTAAGGGCTGAAACCATTCAAGGTGGCTTTTTAGAAACAGGGAGCCAAGGTATCAGAATCACTGTAAAGAGCAGTCTCCTACAAGTGCCTGGATTGTTGTTTTGCAATGTTTTTTGTGTTTTGAGCTGGGTTAATGTTATGTCTTATTTAGGATGAGGCAGAAAAATAATCTTGTTATATTTGCTGTATGTTTACGATATTATTTTCTATAACATTTATAGCAAAAAATTACTACAGACTATATTAGCCCAAATCTTCCTGTTCAACAGAAACACTTAAGACATGTTCTCTTATAGAGTCTATAAACAGCTTCAGTCTTGCTGCTCTTAAGGCAAGAAATTGCAGATAAACATACATTGTCCTAATGATACAGTCCTGGAAATGACTAAAAGGAGGATTTACAAAAGAAACATCTGAACGCACTCCAGCAGAAGACCAAACCTAGCAAGCAAGCAAAAAATTAACACCACACCGAAACAAGACCCCTGCATAATTTGATTATTCCAGAAGTTTTCCTTGGAACATATTTAAAGGAGATCAATTTTATAACACCCAGTAAACCCCTAGACTGGCCATCTGCCAGGCTAGATAAAAGGATTTTAAGGCAGATTTTTGTTGTTAGCACCTACTTACCCTGTCAAGGTGAAACACAGCAGGGCAAGGCAATACAATACTCCACCAATTCTTTGGCAAGAGCTGCCACAGTTCAGGCCTCACCCCACCCACAGCTAAGTGCACCAAAGGAGCATGCAGGCTGCCTGTCCACACTCCATTCTGGCCAGCTCATCTAACCCCAGACACCTGGCGGGGGGGAGGGTCTACATGGGCTCCCTGCCCAATACCTACAGGAACAAAGTCATTCCCTGAAGTTTCTGCCTTGCCTCTTAGTTATCCATCCCTTCAGCTGCCTGCAGGAACCCACAGTAACTGGACTGCCAAATACCCATGTGTAGCTTGTATGCCCTTTCAGAAGGGCTGTGGCCAAGCTTATAGCTGAGGAAGCAGCAGCCATAGGCTTCACCACAGAGAGCAGCATTGTTCAACTACTCTGCTATTATATTTTTTAACAGTTTAAAATAGGTAACAAATAGTATTTACGCATATGCTTTAAGTACATTTGTGATGAGCTATTAGATGACCTCAAGAGTAGGACAGATGAGCCCATAGTGACAGGAGAAAGGTCAAAGAAAGAACATGGGGAGTAAAGAAACACACTAAAAGCATGTCCTCCATATCAGGGAAACATTTCTTCTGTTTCAGGATTATAGTCAGAGTTCTCAGGTGACCTGCTTTACTTTATCTAAAGGAAAACAAATCACTTAATCATTGCCTCCATAACCTACACATGACTTTTCAACAGGGGTTGGCCTTCAGTGCATGTTAAAGAGAAGCAGACAGAAACATGCTTCACCTGTGCAGATCTTTGACAGGACCCTCTGGGTAGGATTCAAGGGAAGCCACCCAACCCACAGTCCTTTCCAGAAATTAAACCATCAAATTAAACAGCAACCACTTTAGGCACATGACAGTCAGCACTTGAACCCCACTGTAACCACACTGTAAATTTACTGTTCAGACTGCCCCACCTGTTCTCAACATTAAGCATTACCTGTTTTTCCCTGAAAGAACGCTTATTTTTTGTCCGGACACTGTGACTGTATCTCATCATCATAAAGTTCTTGTTCTTTTTCTTTTCTTTGTTGGAAGAGCTGGCAAATGGGTTAATTCTTGTTTTCTTTTTCACAAATTCTTTTCTGTCTGTTTTTCCAGCCTAGAATAGATAGTGCAACATAGTAACAGGTGGTCACATTCCCATTTTCTTTTCCCTACAAGTTAACATCAGCTGCTAAGGCAATCGGTTATGTGGCAGTAATGACACATCCAGAGTCAGGTTGACTTTCCATGCACATTTACATGCTTTCTTCCATGCTGGATGTATTTCTTAAGTCACAGTAAAAACTGGATGTGTCTGTGTTTGTACTTCCATTGCCACCCATGACCAGCAAGAGGCTGTTCATCTCTTACAGCCCAGATCCAATAGCAGAAAACTACACCAAACATTTTTCAAAATGCAGATGGCAGCTGGGCACCCATCTTACAGATTCAACCCCACCTCCTCCTGCTCCTGAAGGAGACAAAAACACAGGCCCTAATCTAGAACTAGATGACAGTAATTAGCCAAGTTCCTCACCATTGCAGTTGCCAATCTGGTCTCCTTGTCCGATTTAGGCTTCTTATGCAGATGTTCGATATCTCTGAGTGAAAGCAGCTCTCCCCTATACATACAAAAAGACAACAGAAAGCCACACACAAAGCTTCACCAAGCAAGAAAAACAAGTTGCCCTTGTAGCCCTTTCTTTGTCCCTCACCCATCTATTGCACCCTTGTCTTCCTATAGACTTCCCCACAACCACCTCTTCTTTGTCTCAGGCTAAGCCTTACACTGGCGAGAAGCCTACAGAAGTTTCCCATTACTGTTCTTCAAGTTCTGCTTGAACCACAGTTGTTTAAGTCTGGACATACAACCATGCAAATACATGCCTATTGTTCTGAGCAAGCAAAACAGTCTTGTAGCTCCTGCTGGCCCTCATGTCTTTTGTCCCAGGCATAAATAAATTCCCCAGGTCAGGAGCCCTTCTAGGCTCTATGGCTCTTTGCCACCTGTCACCAGTGGATACTAACCAATAGCACAGCTCTGTACCCTTCTGCAACTACAAGCTGTACCAACAGGTTCTAAAGAAGAGAGAGCGCTCATCGGTATTTCATATCCTACCTGCCCTCTTCCTCTTCATCATCTATTTCTATCATTTTCCTCTTGGCAGCTTTGCCAGGTGCAGAATTAACTTCTTTGGAGAGCTGTGCCAGGCGTATTTTGTGGAAGTCTTCTTGGGTTAGCAGCCTGCTTGTACTGACCGCTGCAGCTTTGGCTTTTCGTTCCTCTACAGGCATGTTTTTCACCTTTTCTGCCTTTTTGAAAAAAATGGAAAAGAAGAGTCATCCAGAGCTTTGCAAACCACATCTGTGCTCTAATCCACGTCCCTTGCCTCCCAAATAACAACGAAGGGGCAATACTGTTGGGAAATGCTATAACCAGCTGTTAGGATTCTTCATAATGTTATATTCAACATGTGTTATTAGGAGAGGGAAGTACTTCCACTCCATCATATTTCACCATGAATAAAAGCACTTAGATAAATATCACGACACTGAAGGAATTCAGCACTGTGACAGAATTCCCCTGTCTCTCCCCAACACACCAGGAACACACATGCTTCAGCACAAGTGCTGAATAGTACTTCAACCTCACCAATTCTCGTGAAGGTACTTTGCTGCCCTGTATAGTTGGTTATGAGCAGTCACTTGAAGATAGCATCAGAACTTGGTCTGCTGTTAACTAGACTTATTTGAGGAAGAAAGACCCTTAAAACTCACTACTTGTTGCTGCTCCTCATCTGATGAGTGATGCACATCAATCCATTCTCCATCTTCATTATCTTCCTCACTCAAACTAGCGCTTTCCCATCCATCTGCTCAGGGTAAGAAGCACAACAGTGTTGTTAATACAGGTTCGGTTTAAGCACCTGAGTTCAAAATCATTTCAGATTGGATCACAAGCTCTCACCACCTATGATTACCTATCAGCTAACTGCATTTATGCCCAGGAACATGCTTACCAAACAAGCTGTTGGGTCTCCACATCCTAGACTTAAGACTACACAAGACATGGAAGATATTAACACATCTGACCACTATTTGTTAATGATTTTTAAAAGACATCCACACTTGAACAGACCAGAGGCTCCCATGCTTCCCACTGGCAAGTTCTGCTACCAAATCGGTTTGCAACCAATTCAGAGCTGAGCAAAGAACCTCAGCTTGGATTTCTTAGCACACACGCATGACATGCACATTCCACTATGAACACCAGTTTTTCTAGTGGTAACTGCATATAGCAGCACACCCTGTAACAGACTGTTTAAAACAGCTGGTGTATGTTCTCGTTACTGTGAGCTGCAGTCACCTTAATATATTTAATTATGAGCTTACAAACCCTGGAACTTTACAGGGAACACATTTACATACCCCAATTCACTCAAAACCAAACCAACCACAGAACATACCCAAAGCAACCTGCAACAAATCTGCATCACAAGAAGCCATACCACAATGCTACACTTCACAAATCTTAACTGTCATACAAAGTCATAAAAAAACAAAGCGCACTTGGGACAGCCTCTGAAGAAACACAGCAGTTTGTAGACACTTTATTACACTGTTCAGTAATGGTGTTCCCCACTCGCTCCCATCTAAACCAAGGAGGGAAGCAATGTGATTTACAGCTAGGAGCTTGCTATGGTACACACACTGCTGGTCTTAACTGCTGTTCACACCAATGTGCTACAGTTACTAGCTTCAGAAACCCAAGCCAAGACACTGTTATACTAATTGCTGCATTGACATACATAAGAAACATGACATTTTGGGAGTATATTGCTCCAGTACACCTCCACTATAGTATCTCCAAAACCCTCAGGCTTCATTTGCCAAACTCTTCTGGCTTAGTTTTCATGTCACTCCCCATCTTTTGTATTAGGTCCAAATAAAATCTTAGTGCCAGTAATGCTCAAAATACAAATGGTAAAGAAAAAAGGCCAACCTTCCTCTTGGGTTCCTCCCTTTTCCTTTTGACTCTCAACATCCAGTACTTCTGCTCCTGGAATATAATCTTTGGCATCCAGCTCTCCATACTCATGAATCCTGGCTTCCACCGATGCCTCGGTGGGCTTACCCTGTAATTCAAGAGAATACGTGTTATAAGCAGTTATAAGTGCCATTTTAATGCCCACAAATCCATGAAAAATGGAGGAGAGAAGGAGGGCACCAGAGGAAGAGAGAAATTTTGCCTGATGAAACCATAAAAAAACCCTGAATTACTAAAAAGTTGAACAAACCCATGGCATACAGTCAAGCTTCTGTAGCACAACCCTTCTGTCAATACATTTGATAAATTTCAACTGTATGTCAAAATGCACGTAGGGAGCAGGCACACGTGATTCCTCCTTGTTCTCAAGAGGCTATGAGATCAGTTCTTACTAACATTTTCGAGCACATGAGCCTATGCTTACAGTGAAGGCAGTGCAGACAAAACCACCCTTACCCTGAATTTCTTCTGCAGCATCTCTGGATTCAGAGAACGGAAAAGGTGTATCAGAGTTCTTGCAGACATCATCACATCTACCCAGAAATAAAGAGAGACAGGAATAAGTATGCAAGATCAGAACTCTGAAATTGAAAGCCCACTCAGATAATCACTATTTAGAGCCTGCCCACGCCTTTCTGAAGTTATAACTCCCTCTGACTTCTCCAGTACAGCATCTAGCTCTTCCTTAGGGCCAAATCTTTACTAGCAAGCAGTTTTGGCAGTTAGTTCCCCTTCCATAACTACACTTGACCGTTTTGTCTCCTACATGTAATATACTCAAAATACAGAATAATGCAATAGACATACTGAAGAGCCTACACAAAAAACAATGAAGACATCACTATTACAAAGGCTGTAATAACGATACAGAAGGAAAAAAAAAGAGCTGCAAGTCATATCCATGCAATACACTTACTTTTATTTTTATGAGTCTTGTACTGAACGAGATCTTGGAGCAGATCTTCAGTCATGGCTAATGGACATCTCGCAGTGATTTCTTTTATTGCATTGATTCTAAAAAATTAGAAGTGAATTATTTTCCACATGTAACACTTGGGAGAAACACTCCCACCGGCACAGTAATACACTGAATTATCTGGAACTTGAAGAACCTTATACAGCATTTATACAACATTTATCATAACAGAGGAGAACATATCAAGAAGAGCAATCTATGCCAAAATTTTCCAAAACCTTCCCTCTTTTGGCCCACGCTCTACTCTGCAGCGAGGCCTCAGGGCTCCCCAAGAGAAATCAGAGTCCAGGCATACAGAACAGTCAATCATCAGGCCGAAAAACAAAAAGGGAAAATAAAATCAAGAAACATTTCTGGAGCCACCCACAGGCTGGTTAAGAGCAGTATAACAGAAGTCTGTGGGTTCACACAAGTTCACTTTTAAACCAGCTTCATGCACAAGCTGAGGGTGCATGCTTTACTTCATGCCAAGAAAAAAAGGAATAGCTCACAAAATATTAACATGTTTACAGATCAATAGTCCACCCCTGTTGAGTGTTCCACCTTTAAGGACAGTTCAATCTTTCCTACGCCTACTAATCAGTCTCTACTCCCCTTAGACCAGAGCTTTCAAAAATACCTCTCCTGACTGGTCAAAGAAAGCACATTACAGTTTCACTGACAGCAACATTTCAACTAGTTGTCAGTTCCAACATCTCACTGACAAAACAAAGTTCAGAGTCCCAAACTATGATGTTAGCCACTCACTAAGTATATACATTAATTCACAGACAAGAGGTCTGTCCTCAAAGTAGAAATAACAATACCCAAGGAAGAAAACCAAAAGACCAAATGACAAAGGAAAAAAAGCACCATCACGAAATCCAGAAAAGTTACAGCACAGCTCTAAGCACAAAACCCCATCAACCTGGGGAATTTAACACTGCCAACAAAAATAAGTTTCTGCTGAGATACTGTCCTACCTTGCTTTTATTCAAGCAGGTTCTTGAAAGCACAGTATGAATGACAAGAATAAGTTGGAGGTGGCTTAAAGGAAATATTCAGAAAGATATTTATAGTTTTTGTAAGATTCTGTACACACCCTACGGTCATGACCTCCCCAGAATTCTTGTCCGTGACAAAGTTGTTGGCAATGGTCATTAACACTGATTGGATAATCTGAAAATAGTGAAAGAGATTACACAAATTTAATGCATACTTAGAGTATGTAATAATTTTCATTATTAACAGAAAAAGCCTTTCTGACTTTCACTGTAGTCCTATATAGGCTTTTTTCCCTTTACACAAAATCCCCTGGAACTTGCAGAAGGAACCAAAATCATCATAAACTTTTCAAGACAAAAGATCTGTCCAGATTCCCTTTTCCTCCATCCCACAAATGCACTCAGTCCCATTTCCATGCTGGCCTGCTGTCCATTTTTAACATCACCCACGACATGAAGTACTGACCTCGGGTGGTACCAGCTGATGTGAAGCTTGTGCCGCAAACAGAAGAATCTTTGTCACTTCTGCAAGAGAAATGGGAAGAATATGCCAAAGTATGTTGCTGCAGCTTAGTCTGGCCAACAGACACATCCACCAAAAGAGCTAACTCTACAAGCAACTTAGGCTAAGGCTCAAAGCCTTAGTTTGACATTATTTGGGACAACCATCTCTCCTCTCCCACCAAGCACTAGGAATTCATCTCGTCTCCATCCCAGCAGCACCACACCTAATAATTGGTTGCTAATATCCAGCTGAGACGAAAATAAATGCTCTAGAATTAGAGTGAAACATCTGTAAAAGCCGCAAGAGACAGTCATGCTTTGCTCAGCCTGCCATGCTTTGCCAGGAACTAGATTTGTTTTGTTCTATTGTGGGGATTCGGCAAATGTTCAGGTTGGGAGCACTGAGCACACACAGCTTCCAGAACAGTCCCAACTACTCTGCACTGGTGGCAGTCAGGGCATTTAACTCTCCTCATCCACGCTCTCTGCACCACTCCCCAGGCTACTGCTACCTATTCAGTTAGAGCACCACCTAAGAACTGACTGTACACGTGGTACGTTGGACCAGCAGTGTTACCTGCTAGTAGTTACGTACCTCTCTGATGGGGCTGTAGGAATCTCTGAACAAAGGGGTAGAAATTAAAAAGAAAAAGCTGCAGGAAAGAAATAAATTGTAGCAGATCAGTTTCTGTTAACTTGATTTCACCTTCATAGGCTGATATGCTGTAAAACAGTTGTTTCTACACAGCTTGGTCTCCAAATGCCTTGGATTTCACTGCATGACAATTCTCCTGTCATGAGCTTGACATACATGGACTTGTACAAAGGAAATAAGGCTCAATCCCAAAATCAAGTGAAATCCAGAGAATCCTTTCTGCTAGTCTGCACAGAACTCTGGGCAGGGTACTCTGCTGCACAATCCTACAATGTCCTGCTTCCCTTTGCCCTGTCCCCTTTAGGGACACAATCTTCTCTCCCAAAACAGAAAGACTCCAGTAATTTTTGTCACACTTTGACTGTAACTTACAATGCACAAGTAATTGTTGGACTCCTTTGAAGAGCCTCCCAGGAGCACTAGATCTTGAAAAAAAGTATTTTCTCCTCTATTTATTAAAGACAGTTCAGCTGCCTGCTTTGGCAGAGCCCATTTAACACCACGCAAATGTAGGCCATTGCACCATTCCATGAGGCCCACTGGAAGCTCCCTGGCCATAGCTCTGCACTTTCCAACATACAGAAAAGTTAAACCTCATTTTCCAGAGGCATGAAGCCAGAGCATGTCACCAGCCAAACCAGGCCAGCTACTATCATACAGTTATAACATTATCAGAGTACGTACCTCATGTATTCCAACTAGCCTAGATATTAGGTCCATGAGCATCATCTTCACTTCAAATCGTTCCTTACAGTTCTCCAGCTGCTTCAGCAGTTTCTCTGCAAAGTCTAAAAGAAGCAGTAATAGATTTGTGCTAGGCTTAAAGAGCACACCACGTAACTCAGCTGGGATTAGGTTAAAGAAGGCAGTCAGGGTTTTTTGGGGCTTTTAAGTCCCAGTGCTCTTGCACAGAATAAATTTAAGGTGGCCAGAGCACTTACCCCAATGGGTTTTCTTCTCACATGCCTACTTACCTTGGGGATCATGAATCAAGTGAATAGCAGAGAAGTTGAACACCTCTGGCTTGTTTTTCTTCTTCTGCTTCTGCATGGCAAAAAGAGTAAAAGCGACTTTTTTTCTTTCCATGAAAAAGCTACAAGTGCTTCAGGTTCAGGTTGCTGTCAGAAGCTGCTATTTACCGTTTTTCTCTTCCAAAACAGGCACTTTAACAAGGTGTCCTGGTTTCAGCTAGGATAGTAGATTTTCTGTCTAGCAGCTGGTGCAGTGCTGTGTTTGGGAGTTAGGACAGAGCAGCACTGATAACACACTGATGGTTTTAGCTGTTGCCAAGCAGTCAAGGACTTTTCAGTTGTTCATACTGCCCTGCTAACAAGGCAGCGGGGCCAGGGGCAGAATCCAGGAAGCTGGGACACAGCCAGAACAGATGACCCAAATTGGCCAAAGAGGGTATTCCATAACAATTACATCATGCTCAGCATAAAGGTGGGCCGGTGGGGGGGAGTGCACAGCTCCAGGACACACAGTTTTAGGGACAATCCAGTTTCAGGAAGGCTCTGAACTGTACAGTCTGAGTTGTAGAGTTCAGTGAGAAACTGCATTGTGTATCATCAGTTTCGTATACTGTTCTCTTTCTGCTGTCCCAGTAAACTCTCCATATCCCAACCCACAAGGCTTGCTTTTTTGTTTTCTTTTCCCTTCCCTATCCCACCCCAATTCCCCCCCTCACCCTCTTAGAGAGAGCAACTGTGTGGTGCTCAGCTCCCGGTTGGGGTGAAACCATGACACAAATCATCGCTCTTTTCAACTGCAGAGGGTTTTCTGCCACCTGACTTAAGAGACAACAGGAGCTGCAATAAGAAGTCCCTTATCAAGACACCATATGCTTTTTAGGGACCACACAAAGGGCACCAGAGCAAAACTAATCGACAATTTAGACTCCGAGTCTGTTTTGTAACAGCTCTCTTCCAGGCAAACGTGGCACATGCCTGGCCAAGAGATGCTAGAACACTTGAGCTTTACCTAGAAGAGGTGACAAAAAGTAACTAAGATGGCAGGAACAACAACAGTGCTTGAAGGATTAAGCTCAATGCTGGCAAGTCAGACACTGCTCTCCTCACCTTGAGGACCTTCATTGCTTTTTCCAGTTTCTTCTTGCGCTTGGTGGTTTTCTTGTTAGTCGCATACCGCATCATCAGATCTCTGGCCGTGGGAGCATCATCCTTGAGAAAGAATGCAAGGAAAACAAGACTCAGGTGACATCAGGTTTCAAGTGCCAATTAAAAAACAGAAAGTAACAATACTTTTCAGGTACTACATTTGAAAACTCTCCCTCTTCCTAAATTTCATCATACAGCAATACTAGCATCTAAAATCGCCTCCATAAAACTAGCCACCCAGCTCCATGTGAGAGATCAACACCACTTAGAGGATATCAGCAGTCCTTTTTACAGCTGGTTAACCAGTCAGTCAGTAACAATATCCTCTATTAGGAGGTTCTAGACTTAGTTCGAGGTAACTAAATTATAAACAAACAGCCAGTGGGGCACAAGAGGGAAAACTGAGGACAAAACAGAGCGCTAAAAGATTAAACCAGCTTCCAATAGAGCAGGTGAGAAAAACTCTCCCAAAACTCTGCATTACACATCCAACAATCTATCTTACAAACCTGATTGACCAGCCCTTGCTTAGACCTAAGTGAACTGCTTCCTTCTGAAAGAGGAAAGGGAAGCAAAGGAGCTCTTAGCACTGGACAGACAGTAAGGGTCTTGCTATCAGCTGCAGCCAGCTGTCAAAACCTTAACTTTTGTGAAGCACAGAAACATCTGAGGAAGCAAGATGGAAAGTACACAGAAGCAGGCAGACTGGCTGAGCCAGGGTCACTATGATGACAGACCTATTACAGCGTGAGAAAGATTTGTTCGCAACACTCACGTCAGATTCTGAGTCACTGTCTTGTTTCTCATCTTCATCTCTCCCAAGGAAGAACTTCAAACCAGCAACTAGTACCTGAAAAGCCAAGTAAATTTATGTAGGACAAGACAAACTGACAACAGCCCTACAGCAGTTTAGCTGAAGATTCTCCCAATTTTTTATAGGCATTGATATGAACAGAAAGCAAAACAAATTGCGGACTGAAAGCCACAAGCATTTTACAGATACAGTCAATCTTGCTGCCTCAAAAACCAGAGTCACACAAAGAATCAAAAAGCAACTGAGCTTCTTCCCCAGTGCCTAGAGCAAGTTTAAAGATCAAAATTCTCTTCCTATTATTCTGCTAAGCCATTTCAACTTAATTGTTCCACACCAACACTTTCAGGAACTCCTGCACAGCTGATAATCTGAGACAGTGCTCAGAATTCCAAACTTAATAGCTTTTATGGGTTTGTTGCTGGGGTTGTTAGTTTTGGCTGGTACCTTTTACTGAATGGAACAGCTTCTGGATCTTCATAGTGGAAAAACTTGTCTCAGACCATAATACAAGTTTTTAAAACCTCCAGCACTGCAGAACTGACACAGATGGTAGAACACTTAAGATTCGCTCAAGCCCCAAGCAGGACAGCAGCTCTCTTCACATCTAAGAAATTAAAACCTTACTGCTCTGATTATGTGGCAGGGATGTACCCTCCTTGCACTACCCTGCACTTGTTCCAAGACAAGCTTCTGGTTCTACTGCTCTGTACATCAGAACCAAATGCTGTCTCCTCCCATCCACAAGAGGCGTTTTGAAAATCAAACAAGCAGAAGACAAGCAATCAGTGGAGCTTGTTAGCAATTACAGCACCCAAATAAAAAGTTACATTCATAGGTAAAACGTAGCTTTGGTAACAAGTGGTTTCTGTTCTCACCTTTGTCACTTTGGAAAAGCAGGCAGTTGTGATGACATTTACTGTTTTGGCATCATTCCTGGAATAAAGCAAAGCATTTCCTTTTGAAATTGCCAAACTCAAAGCATTCTCAGAAAATTAAGTCTCATAGAATGTGACTGTTAATAATCAGGAAGCTTCATTAGAATCAATTCTCTCAACGTTCCAAGCTTATTAGCAAACAAAGGAGTTCAACTGCTGCCATTTTCTTTTATTCTTCTAATACAGCAGTAGCTTCATCTGAATAGATTCACTTGTGTTCCATCTAGTTCATCCTGTGACTGAAGGAGCAGAAAGAACCATTTCCAGTAAAATAAGAAAACAAACTGCCTGGAAAAAAAATCAGTGCTGGATTCTAACATACTAGAAAATCAGCTGGACAGTTAGATAAACTATGCTCTAAAATAGTTTTATGAGAACTAAGCTGCAGTAATTGAATTTATACCAAGTCTCACATACTTACAAACCTACTTACTATAATTGTGTAAGTCTTCACTTTCCATCGACACTATTTCCCAGCAGTCCCTGTTTTCTCTCCCTGTTCATAATCTGTTCTACTCTACTTTGGAGTTACATAAGCAGAAAACACTGCTCGCCAGTGGTATTACTAGCTGCATTTTTATCTCTGTACAGTTCACTTGTGTGTAAGAACAAACAACAAAGGAGTTACAAGCTTAACAGCTTAAGTCTGTAACATGTTCTTACCGTCAAGAAGCAAGCAAAGTGAACAGACTATTATCTTCCCATGCAATTTACTGCTGGGTGACATCTGCTCTGCCATTTGGTGACACAACACAAATTCAGCAGCATACCAGGTACAAGACACCAACTGACAGTACTCAGCATGCTTTTACTGCTTTCAATACTTATCTAGGCAACAATCTTCCCAGCTGCTACCTAAATGTAGGAGCTGTCTTATAGTGTCACAAGCATCAAAGATTCGAAGTAACTCAGACTTCATGCAAGACAGTGTTTCTTCCCAGTTAAAGTCCATTTCACAGGATACAGCCACACAGGAACACAATGATGGTAAATATATTTAAGTCATAGTCCCTCACCTCAGCATTATGTTTTGCACAACACACCACAAGAGATGGCAAGACAGCTGCCCCACAACTATGGAATGGGCTGGAGCCTGCCAGACCTACCAAATATTCCTTCTGTATAGCTCAATCATCACATCCAGAGATATCTTCGCAGCCGTGGGATTGCTGTCTCTCAACATAGTGTACATGAAGTTCTGCAGCGTCTGAGGAAGAAGTTGGGAAACATCTAAGTCACAATGTCAAGAGGTTAAATGGCAGTATATCTGAAAGCCAAAATACTTACTGTGTTCACTTTATTGTTTTTGTGTTTTGCATTGACATTCTTGATGTCCGACACAATGTGAGTATACAAAGTCTGTAAATGGAGAGATCACAGGGAGTAACCTACACAAGTCACACAGAGAACAATGCCAGGATGTCACTATTCCCCCAGTCTCCAAGTACTACAACAACCGACCAAACCCACCACCACTGAGAGTACCTTTTAAGTTGACAGTTGGACAAACCAAGAATTTATCCTGTGAAGTCTCATGCATGCTTAGCTTTTATCTCAAAAGCATACTTAAAGGATACAAACACCAAGGCAAGCAAATGAAAGGCATGAAGTAGGGCTGAAAACCACCCCACCCTGATTCATTCGGGGACATGGCCAAAATCAAGTATTTTCACTTGTATGGCAGAGAGCTTCCAATATGGCTTGAACTAGCAGCCAGTTAGGTTTTGGTTGTTTCTCTCACTAGTTCTCACAAAGAAATGTCAAGGCCTGCTCTGACAAGACATGAGTTTATGGTTTTCATCTGCAGCCACCTCCAAGCTACTCAATTCCAAACGTAAGCCAGGCCCAGAGCCTGCAATAATGTGGTAAAGACTGAATGTATAGATCGAGCCTTGCCTCTGGCACCATCAGTTCCTGAAAAAGCAGGACTATTTCAAACTTTATTCTGTTACCAAGGAAAGAAAAGGTGCTTTCCAGTGCTGCATTGTTTCTGGCACCTTTGTCAAAACCCATTGGAAATCAAGACTGCTTTTTGTAAGCACGACTTACTTTTCGGAGGAGCTTATCATGACACCGCAGCAGCTGAAAGAAGAGCTCCAGCAAACTTGTTGGATTTATTAGATTCTTGTTTCTTAACAACATCAAAGCCTTACAGAAGGTCTGTAAGAGAGAAACAGGGACTCAGAAACAAAATCTCATAATACCTCCCCCACACACACTTCCCATTGTATTATAAATTCAAAAGCAAACTGTTAAAAGTGACTCTAACCACAGGACGTGGTCTGCCCACAACACCCTGTATAGTGTGGGCCTTACCATGCGCAGCTCTGCGTCCAGGACTGTATGGTGGTAGGAGAGCAGCTCCTTCAGTTGCTGGGGAAAGTTGGCCATGTGCTCTGGGTAGCAGTGGGCAACCTGGGTAGACAGAGCCAGCTGAAACCTCCACTCAAAACCGCGGGGCACCACAGTCAGAGCCCTGGGAAGGTCTGAGATATTGTAAGCAACCGACAAGCATACAACTGTTCAAATAATGATAGTGTACCATACACTGTGAAAAGTAGGCTATTATCAATGTTCAGAGGTAAGAAGTATGGTGCTGTTAAGAAAGCTTTTTGGAAAGTTGTACCAAACCCTTACAAGGAAAACTTGTGTTCCCAGAAAGGGACAACACTGCTGTGGTCATCGTGGTCAATGGCAAGTTTTACAGCACCTGTCAGGCCCACAACAGCAAAACCAGCCAAAACACCACCTGCCAGAAGTGTTATGCTCACGGCAAAGCCACCGTGGTTGGCGAGGGGCTCAAGGCCCCAGTCACCCCTCGAAGGGCAGCAGCTTACCTGTGCCAGGAACATCACCAGCTCGGCCAGCTCCTTGCTGGGCTTGTCCGGCTGGAAGGTGAAAATCTCCACATGGGACTGGTAGTGGTGGTACTGCTGCAGAAACTGAGCACACAGAGGGGCTGAGCAGCGGCACAGGTAATATCCGCCCACCCCTCCTCCGCCCAGCTTCCCTCAGCGCCCCCCACCCGGTGCGACCCCCTGCTGCCGCCCCGTCCGGGCACCCCACTCCCCCGCTGCTGCTCGGGGAGCCCAGCCCGGGCCGCTCGGCTCCCTACCTCTTCCGTGTAGGAGGTCGGGTCCCGCTTGATGAGGTTCTGGAGCTGGGGCAGGTTGCTGGGCAACTTGTTTCCCTGGCGGCCCGACATGGTACCGCCAGACCCGGTACCGCCGCACGCGGCACACCAGCTCCGACCCCACCGAACGGCCGCCTCCCCCAGCCGGAACACGTGAGCTCCCAGCTGGGCGCCGCCATCTTGACCCGCCTCCCCGACAGGTGCCGCTAAGGGACAAACTTGTGCGAGCAGCTGGTCATCCGCGCAGCTGCTGTGCCTGTTCCCCTACTGGCGCGCGGGGCAAGCGGCTCCTGGCTGGCACCCCTTCTTTGTGTCGCGAAGGCGGCAGCAGTCGGGCGAAGCAAATTTAGTCAGCTCAGCTCCCGCTCTGCAGGTTGTTTGTTTTTCCCTCCTCCCCCATCACATCACTCTGGGGCAGCAACCTTGCACTCACCCTGACTGTGTCATATAGTTTAATTCGGTTGAAAAGTTAACTTTTAAGCACTAAGTACTACCACCAGTGCAGCAACACTGGACCTAGCTTTAAACAGTTCAGTTGCCATTGACAGGCACCACAAATTCACATTGTTGACAAGCTGCCAAGACACAAGCACACAAGGCCACCAGCAGCACTGGTTCCTCACTCCAGCACTTTCAAGAGTGCAGCATCTTGACTCAGAGCCATGACCTGCACACACAAGGACCACAAAGCATGGGCTATCCACTGCACCCAGTGCTACATTCACAGCCCAGGTGGGTTTGTGCTCATACTGTGATCTTCAACTGGAGTGCTCAGGGCTCTTGCAGCAGCAGGGTACATCTTTGGGACACAAAGACAATGCAAACTCTTCAAGTGAGCCCAAGATTAATAGCAGAATGAAGAAAAACATCTTATCTGTTTGTGAAGGAAGCCTTCACTAGGGCTTTTACCTGTCTGAAGTTGGTGTGTCTTCTCTATCAATAGACCAGATTAAGTGCATTTACACCAATGAATGCAACACGGGCAATAAACAGGAGGTATTACAAGTCCTCAGTTCCACCCTTCTTATCAGGTGGAGTTAAATCTCATTACCCTGGTGCATTGATGAGGGTATTGACAAACTCAGTTGTATGGACAGTCTGAAGCAGTAGGTGAATGTCCTGGTTTTACCCCGGCTGAGAGCCGAGATCCACGCAGCTGCCTGCTCCTTAAAGGAAAAGAGCAGGGAAAAGGGAAAAGGGGGGGGGAGGTGAGAGGGAAGGGAAGGGAAGAGGAAGGGGCAAATAAACCCAAAACCAAGAAACTAAGAGGCCCGTGGGTTGGGATAAGGATAGTTTACTAAGATAACAGAAAGATACAATATAACAATGCTAACAGGACTTTAGAGCAAAAATACATGAAGCCGTTTATACACAATGCAGTTTCTCACCAAACCACACAACTCAGGCCGTGCCACCCAGAGCCGTCCCAGAACCCGACCGTCCCCCCAGAACCGCGCGTCCCGGAGCCGCCCTCGGCCTTCCTCCCATCAGCCCCCGATATCCTGGGCAGGACGTAACTGGTGTGGAATACTCTCTTTGGTCAGTTGGGTCACCTGTCCTGGCTTCGCCCCTCCTTTCTCATGAAGAGCTGAGAAAGTCCTTGACTGTCTGACAGCAACTAAAAACATCAGGGTGTTATCAGCACTGCTTTCATTTTAACTCTCAAACACAGCATTCCATCCACTGCTACAAATGAAGTTAACTCCATCCTGACCAAAACCAGGACAGTGAAGTACATCAAATCTTGTCATTGAGGACCAAGCACCCTTGCTTTCCCACCTCAAGACTAGACAGAGAGCAGTAGCTGAAAGTAGACACTTTGGGTAGAGGGAAAGTGTTTGGCAGAAGCATGCAGCAGCACACAAGATCAGGATGTTTCTTCACAGTGTTTTCCCTGGGAAAAGATGGAAGAATGTGGGTAAGGGGCTAACACATAGGGTCAGTTCCAACAGACTGGATGCAAGTTAAGTCAATCCCAGTTCAAACTGAGAAAGAGTGACTACTCCTCTGCATAAAGTACTCAACCACTGCTGGGGCTCAGGACAGCTACATCCCAAATTAAGTTGTAGCTCTTTCCCCTATTGCTCTGATTAAATTAATTTGTGTCACCAAGTGCTATTTGTCCCCTGCAGAGCTTGTTTTTCCCTCCTCATCTGCCTGACCCTAACAGACTGGCAACCCCACACTCAGCCACCCTTGCTCTGACAAAGGGATCAGTTCAGCATCAACAGCTCCCACTCTCCCACCCACCCCTCCCAGCTGTTCACCACCTGATAGCTGCAGGCTCTTTTCCCCCAGGCCCTTACATTGCTGGGTAAGCGAGAACAGATTCTGAAGCACCTTAGAAGTGATACTCCCTTCCACTCCTACTTTCAGAAAAGTGATTTCACAGTACATCAAGTGACAAGGCTACAAAACAGGTCAGCGTTAACTGAAGCATCCACAAGGACAGCCAAACTTTTTAGTTTCTTTTGTTAGTTACCTTTAAAACAAGGCAATAAAATCCTTAGCTTTTAAATTGTATAGCTTATTTTAGGTAACTGCTTATTTACACTGCAGAACAAAGACAAGGTTATTTAATATAGTATACTTAGAAGTTAATAACATAGCAAATAGCCCCTCTCATATATAGCCAGATACTACAAAAATAAAATTAAGGATTAAATATGGCATTGTTAGAGGTTTAAAATTATTACTATTACATGAGCCAAGACCTCTCTCACTGAAAAGCTTTTCATTGTGATGGCAGTAAGATCAGAGCCAGCTGTGACTACCTAAGCATTTATTTACCAACAGGTTCTCAGTGGCAATATGAAGCTATTGGTTCAGGTTAGTTCTGACTCTCCTGAAACCTGAAGAACTGTTGGGTTTCTGTGGAGGACATCCATCCATGTACAGTGGCTTTTCAGCACCACTGATGTTGCAGGCACATCTTGCCTGTTCCTGGGAGGAAGATTGAAGACCTGGTCTAACATCTCTTTTGGTGACTCAGAGCCCTAGTGCAAAAAGTTACATAACAAATGCCTTTTTCAGGGTCCATTTCCAGGAGAATTCACACATTTCCACTTTCATCAGGCACAGACATTTGCTAGAGCACAGCCTAAGCCTGAAGGGCTGAATGCTACCAGTGGCAGCAGTCAACAAGAGCTTAACTATTCAGCTGCCAGCAAGCCCTCCATGAACACCTTCCTTCCAATCACTGCCTACTGCTGCTGCATGCAGAGTTCCCCACCTGACAACATCAAGAACCTGAGGATTAAGGAGCTTGATCCTCTAAAGAATAAGAGAAAATAACCACTTTTTTGTCACCCACTCTTCTTGGCAAACACTTTCATGGAAAGCATTTAAACCAGGGCAATAGATTATATTTTACCCTAATTATGCCAATTAAAGGATAAATAATATATGATCTCTTACATGCTTGCACAACTACTAAGAAACTGTGTTTTTCCTTAATTTAAGTCTGAAAGTCTGGAAGAGCAGAACCTTATGTGGGCTGTTATCAACTGACTAGAGCAAAACAAAGCTCTTCATCAAAAAATATTTTATATTTTCATCTTAATTGTGAATTACTGAAATTAGCATCTTGGTATGCTTAGCTTCTGTGTTCAGGCACTTCTTCCTATTGAAGGTTACACCATAGCACTGCTGTGAACGGCTTGAGTAGCTCCCTGATGCTGCACTTTTACTAGTAAATCCTTGTCTCAGCAGCCTTAACACAACTCACACTGGATCTAGTTTCCAAAAGAGAAAAGCAGAGCTACATAGCTGCTCTTTCAGCTGATTATCAGCAAATAGACAAAAAGACTAACAAGCTGTAACACAGAAATATTTCATTAATTTATAAGATTCTAGTATTTTCACTAAAAGAAAAACTTATTTAGAATAAACATGCAAAAAATAGTTTTATGTAACACATGCACAAAATGTTTTTCAACATCCCTAAAAAAGCAGCATTATAAGGTTAGTTTGGGTTTTTTTATTTACAAAAAATTAATGGCTCCTGGAAAGCACTAAGAGTATCTGATTTCTTTTAGACTAAAATAAATACATAAACTTATGCAACTATTAAACAAATAGTTTAAGCTATTTATACCTCAAATGCTTTCTATGTTAAAAGCCTTAAAACGTAACCAGCTAGCTCAAAATAGAAGACTTACCAGTTGTAGTAACTTTAAAAGTACATTGCTTGTATTTGTTACACAAAAATTCTTATTCTTGACTCTTTGGTAGCAGTCTTTGCTTTCTATGTAAGCACAAAAGTGAAACTACTATAGAAATTGACAATTTGTACCTTTTCAAATATTGCTAACAGAACAGAAGAGGAATAAAATTTATTACACACACTTAAATTCAGTATAAAAACAGAAAAACATGATCACAATTAAAAAAAACCCCAAACCAGAAACTTACTTCTTAACTCCTTATTTTCTCACTAGGGAAAACCCCCAAAACAAACATTAACATAATGCTCCCTGTGAGCTTTTCTATAATCAGGTCTTTCCCTCTGTGCATTCATTGGTCTGATTTCTACATCCTAATCAAACCAGAATGATTTAAATTCAAGAGGAAAAACGCCTCTTTTTACTGGTGGGTGGTTTTTGTCAGTGATCCTAGTTGTTTCTTTTAAAGAAAAAAGTGCTAGTATTATTTTTTGTGATGTGCTTATGGAGTATACCATGTTTCTTGTAAGTAGGATTGCTTGACAAATGCTTTTTGTTAGTGCTTTTGTTAGCTGTAATGTAAAGCTCATAAATATATGCTTTATTTAGGTTGTAGACAACAAGCTTGGGGGTTTATATTCTTTTTAACTAGGAAAATAGGAAAAAATGAGAAGGCTTGCAGTAAAAATACTCTTAATAATAAACCTTTGAACCTTTTGTTGTTGCTGTTGAGCATTGATGGTGTGTGGGTTAGGTGTACCTTATAAAAAGCTCACACCAAGCTGCAGCCTCAAATGGTATTTTCTGATTGTATGACAAATCAGAAAACTAGATTGTATTAGAAACAAAAGCCAAGAAAAAAAAAATCCATCTAGGCCCCTATTAGGGTGCTATGATGTTTTGCTGCAGATTATTTTGTGTTAATTACCTTAATTAAGTAGCAGCGGGGGGGGGGGGGGGGGTGCAGTGTTTGATGGAGCTGAATTTCATAATATGGGGATTTGGAGATAAGCAGCTATAGGTTCTGTTTTGCCAGACAGATTTTTCTATGGCTTACCAGGTTACCTAGGGCAGCTGTTACATATAATAAATGCTTGCTGTGGTTCAGCTTCAAACAAGCTCTTAAGCTGCATGCCACCTCCTCCAAGGAGCAAAGCCTGTGAGCCCTGAGATGGATTTGAGAAAAGCGCTTGTGTAACGGATTGTGGTAACTGCGAAAGGAGAAAAACACAGATTACCTTATTGCCACCAGCCCCCAGCTTTTTTATCCCATCAGGAGTTGTAGAGTTTGAGTAGAATTTTGAAAATGCCTTGGAGGCTTTATGTGCATTCATATATTGTGTTTGATGGTTCAGATTTCATTTAAATTCTAGGCAAGTTCATTGCTTTCAATTGTTGCAAGGAATTTGTTTTCCTGGACTTAATTCCTGCTCGGTTTTTGGAACTGAGAATGTCAGTGCTCTTTTCCTTTAAGAAAAAGAAACAAGTCTCAAAGCCCAAGACAAATATTTACTTCTGCAATATGTTACAAGCTCATAAATTATTTGCAAGCTGAGACATTGTAACCGTGTCTTGTTGTTCAACAAAGTAGGGTGATGTTAGAGTCATAGCCTGACAAATGCTCAATCATTTGCATTTCTGCTGGGGGAATAACAATCCCAGCTGATTCTGCTGATGTAAAGCAATTTATATGGCACTAAAGGAAGGTCAGCCTTAGTTTGGCATACAGTGGCTTTCCTTTGCTTGGAGTAAATGTATCACTGCATTGAATCACTTGAAGGGAATAAGTCCTTTGCAAGTCAGTTTTTGAAGGACAAAACCAGCCTGAGTGATACACCAAGCAGCAGAGACCTGTTTGAAATGACACACTGTTACTTAAAAGCCTCCAAAGTGCTGTCTCTGAACCTTTTAATGCCTGGCGAGGAATATAGAATAGAAGCAGAAAACTAATTCTTTCTTCTCAGACTATACTCTGTATCTGTCCTTTAAGTCTTGATTTACAGAAACTAGCCAGTTGCAATGTAAATAGTGCTGAATTCACTCTTTTTCACAGTTGTAGTTAAACAATTCCTTTTTGTTTGCAGTGGTTTCCACACCTCTCATGCTTTCGTGTTACATAAAGGTAAGAGCTGTAAGGAAAGTACATTCAGCATTGCAGCAAGGGTTAGGCAAGCTTGCTAAGCCTCCGTGCTCCGTTCTAGGTCTGGTAATGCCTCAAGCAATTTTGTTCAGTCTTAGATCAGTAGTGTTAATTTAGGTTCTTTAACTGCTGAAACAGTAGAAGAGATAGTCTCTTAGGTTTCTGTTCCATTGCAGCCAAAGCTTGCCCCCAAATACGGGAAAAGATTTTTCCATATGTGCTTTCTGGAGAGGAGAAATGGTCACCAGATATCAAAGCTGTTTTATGCAGGACCAATGCCAACAGCTTTTTCTACAAGGTGGCCGTTGATTATGGACTTGTTCTGTTCCGCTCAAGCAACATTAGCAGGGTGGTGAGAGCATAGAGGAGCCATTGTAAACTGCCCCCCAATTAAATGAGCTGCTCCTTTTATTGAGTTTGCTTGGTGCGAGAAGCATTGTGTATGGTAAAATCCACAGACTCTGAGTGGCAAGCTGGTCATGCATGCTAGCATTTGAGATGTATTTGTGATTTATTTTTTTCTTATTTAAAATAATAAAAAAGCTTTTAAACACCAGGAGTGCCAGCTGTCTTAAGCCTGTGCTATATATTATTCCTAAACTCTGATATCAACTTGATGGATAAGAGAACGCTCAGGCATCTCTTGTCTAATGGAAGCCACTTTAGTGTGTCTCTTTGGATTGCTCTCCCTGTTTACTGAGCCTAGATACTGGATTACTAATCTACCTTATTGTCTGGCTGATGTTGACAAGAGTGATAACACTTCAGTAGGAAAAAGAATCCATTGCTGAACTCTATATAATGCAAGCAAGATTTGTTAGAGGGAGGGCTAGCGAGAGCATGTCTTGTAATTCAAACACAGGATGAGAAATGGGCTCGTATTTTTCAGCGGCCTGTGAGGACAGGACAAGGGGCAATGGCTTCAAGTTGGAGCACAGGAAGTTCTGCACCGACACGCGGAAAAACGTTTTCACAGTGAGGGTGACAGAGCCCTGGGACAGGCTGCCCAGGGAGGTGGTGGAGTCTCCTTCTCTGGAGATATTCAAGACCTGCCTGGATGCCTATCTATGTAATATGAGCTAGGGAGCTGCTTTGGCAGGGGGGGTTGAACACAATCTCTTGAGATCCCTTCCAACCTCTACAATTCTGTGATTTACCATTAGACTGAGTTTTCAGGTTTTGAGATGGACTTTGGATTGAATAATTTAGATTTGAACCTCGTGCATTTAGGCCCTACATTTACTTAATGAAAATAACATCTTGTTGTGTAGAATTGTCTTGTTTCTAGACCCAGATGTCAGGGCTTGGATCTTTTGGTACACTCATGGGTGTCTTAACAGTTACAAGGATCTGGAGGATCTGAGAAGCAAGCAAGCAAGCAAGCAATATTTTTTTTAAATTTGAGTTCACAACCCTGTCAAGTTGTATTGCACACTTGACTCTTTTGGTGGTAAGACCATGAAAGGAATTCTTATTACCTATCTCTGTTGTATCCAAGTCATCTTTAGATTTGTTGTTCAGGCATCTTTTCCAGAATTTTCAGTGGTTATGCTGTCAGAAGAAAACAGAAGTAAAAGTCTTGGCTCTCTTAGGAGCAAGACATGACTTGACAGTTTGATGTGACTGCATTCGATTCCTTGTCTGTATATTTTGAGATTACTATTAAGTGTGGGATTGATAATTAACATGCCAGATGATATGCAAGAGCAGCATCCTTTGGGGAAAGGATCATGATTGCAGCTGGTGCAAATCTGTACCAGTGTTGCCACCCTGTGGCAGGTGTTGACACCCCTGAGGTTAGGGTGTTTCACCAAAAGCTTTCACCTTTCTGGCTTTTTTTATTAAGATAAAAGAGGATTTCTGCGGCATTTCCTTGTATTTCTGTGCTCTGTAGAAATGAAGGACTTGAAAGGATACGCAGAGAAATGACAAGAAGGAAAATGAGGTCATGTTCCCTCGAGGGGAAGGGAAGCACACATTAAATTAATGTATACTTTCAGGCATTGTGTCTGGGTGATTTGCTTTGGTACAGCCTTCCTCTTACTAGTTTCAGCTTGACAGAGATCTTGTAGGAGTGTGGTTTTTAGAGATTTGAGGCATCTGTTCTGATGTGACAGTCCCTGGAAATACATGGATTAGACTTCAAGACAAGCACTGCAAATCTGTGCTGTAGGTGTCAGAAGTCAAGAAAACAACCTTCAGACCCTTTGCTTTCCATCATTACTTTGACAGACCTCACTGTCTTAATGAATGAAGTACTGCTTTACAGCAAGGGGTTTTCAAGGCAGATCCCTGCTCCCTGTGAGGCCCTTGCACATCTGGAACAGCTTCCCTGGGAGTGGCAGCAGTAACCTGGCTTTTGGTAACCATTTTCTGGATGAAAATTCAGAGAATCCTTGTAGGATTTGTGCTCTTCAGTCAATTGTGGATGTGTTCTCACCTGTTTTTGCTGGGCCAGACCGTAAACCATCTCTGAGAGTAGGCTTGGTGCTACCAGCCCTGATGCTCACTGGGGTTTTTTGGCTGCTTGAAGGCTGAGATTTGTCATGCTTCTTATCTCTGTAAACTTCCCATAAAGCACAAATTTCCTGTGCTGAATCTGGTCTCTGCCTGGGTAACTGTCCTGCTCTGTGTGAAATAATCCAGTACTAACTGAGTATGCAAGAGAAACATTTAAGTATAACTAACTACATATGTATAGCTACATATAAGTATATGGAATGCTGGTGTGCTGGGGCTTCACTACTGAGAACTGAGTTACTGTTTCTCCCATCCGCTCCACAAGTATGTATATTGACCCTAAATGTGTGTGTGCACATAATGTACCAAATAATCTCAGCTTTGTTTCTGTAGTCTATTTCTTCTGGCATGTTTTCTCGAGGCCAGGCAAACTGAGCAGTTGACTATCTCAGCATTAACCATTCACCCCTTCTCACAGACTTGCTTTTTAGAGCTGTGTCTCTTCCCTTCACCCTTGCAACTTAGGGGAAAAGTCATTTGGGTTACACTTGGGCTTTGGCTTCCCTGGGTTCCAGCCACGACAGAGGTACCCTGCTGCCTGCCACGCTGCTACAGGCTAGCAAAATACTCCACTTCAGCTGCTAGTGCTTCAGTACCTGAGGGGCAGATCAGAGCTCATCTTAAAGCAGACTGCCCTGAAATCACTCCTGTCCTCCAGGAGAGAGAAGGCTGCATTTTCTTTTAAACACTGAATGTATAATCGAAGGCCATATATGGTTGAGGGTGGAACTAGAGAGGGGTTTAGGGGAAATATCTGAAGGACGATTTTAGGCAAAGGTTGAAGTTGGACCAGTTCTGGCTTAACTGAAAGTTTGCTTTTCTCCAACCCTTAGTTAGAATTGTTTTCATGTTTAGAAATTCAATTTGGAGACAAAAATATTCAGCTTCTGGCTCTCAAAATGTGAACTTAACAGACTTCCTTCCTGGGTTCTCCACAAAACAGTTAAAAAAAAAAAAAGACTACCAGATGACTTAAGGGTAGTGATTCCCACAAGCAGCTTTTAATTCTGTTTGCTGTTGCAATGAAGAAGGAATAAAAAACTTCATAGTCAGAGCTTATCAGCCATCACCTTCACACTGTGTAATTGTAGGGTGCAAGACCCTCCTGGTACAGGCTGCCCAGAGAAGCTGCAGATGCCCCCAGATCCCTTGGTTCAGTGTTCAAGGCCAGGGTGGCTGGGGCTTTGAGCAACCAGGGATAGTGGAGGGTGTCCATGCCCATGGCAGGGGATGGGAATGGGTGGTCTTTGAGGTCCCTTTCCATCCAAACCAGTCTGGGATTCTATGGTAGACCCTTCAGAAGTGCTATTCAGATTCTGGGACAGTGTCTGTGCTGCCTATGGCATAAGGCACAAATCCCAAAGTGATGAAAGAACACTGGAACAGTTTGGGTTTGTTTGGTTTTTTTTTTTGCAGGTCCCTTCCCAATCAAAATGGGATAAGATCTGATATGGAGAGTAGTATCTTGATTCCAAAATGTGGAAAAAACAGAAAGCAAATGAGCCATTAAAAGCACCAGGTGCAGCAATCAAAAGCCTTGGGAATGCAAAGAACTGGCCTGAAAAGGTAATGTGAATGTAAAAGTGCTGTTGTTGCTTTGTGACATACCTATGAGAGGTACTATATCATGAGGAGTATGGTTCTGTATTGTGCCTGATGGCCACAAATAGATGTGGTCTGGACCATGTTATCCCAGCTGAGATAACCATACTCAACAGGCCGGTTCACTTGGATGACACTGTGACTTGATGGCACCTATGAGCAGACAATAGCTCTAGAAGGCAAGTAAGCACTAATCAAAGTTTAGTTGAAGCACTTGTTGTAAACCTAGTTCTTTGAATGCTCTTGGCATCATATGTGGCCAATAGCATTCATCTGCAGCAAGCATTTCAAAATGCTTTAGGGTGGTTCTATTTTACTTAAATAACCACCTTGACAAAGGTGCTGGTTTCAGTTGTGACACAAGGTGTTATTAGAAGGAGTTTCAAGTGCAGGTAGGTAATTTTTCCACTACTAGGTTTATTTGGGAGTAGGTTTGTTTTCCCTATGATAAAAAAAAATCATCTCCATCTTCCTACTTATACATAGACAAAAGGGAAGACAGTCTGTGCTCTAGAGGGCAATCCTTCCAAAGGTAAAATGGTGGAGTTGCATAGGATTTAAATCATGCTGCATGCAGTGGGTGGATGACGTGAATGACAAGTGTCACTCCTGTTTTATGAGGAAATGCTCTCTGTAGGACAAAGGAGTAAGGTTGGAGGAGATGTCTGAGAACAGCTGAGCTCAGAAAACACAAAGACCAAGGCTAAGGTTTCATAAATGCTGCCTACAAGTAAAGGCAAAGTTTACAGTTGAATGATAATCCATTTTGTCCAGCTCCTGATGGGAACAGACCACAGATTACGGAGCATAGGTGTGCTTATGTGGATAACGGAGCATAACTCCTCCTGCCTTCCGTACTGAAGATGCTGGGGGGAAATGATTTTATGTAGCACAAGACATCAGATTACAGGTTATAATTTGACATTCACAAAGTAACTTTGTTGGAAAAGAAAAAATCAAATCTGAATTAGAGCTGTGAGCTCCACGGTAGAAAGCAGTACAGTTCTGCAGAAAGATCCCACTGAGGACAAGCATTGCACTGACAAAAGCAGACAATATAGCAAGGCCACTAAAATGATATTTTATTTATTCATGTTGACTATATTTTTGCTTTTGTTACAACAAAAATAGCTAAGAGGTAGCTGAAGCCTTTACTGCACAGGAACTTGTCTGTCCCAAACACCTTGGGCCTACTTGTGAGTTAAACTGTGGCTTTGCCTTGTTGGTTATTGTCATAAGCTGCTTTCTTTGTTGAATTCTCTACTGTAAAACAAAGTCTTTGAGCTCAAGGATTTGTTTTGCTCAGTTTTAAGGTGTGCTGTAGTTCATGCTGCTAATTAATCTTTTTGGTCAAACTAGAAATGGGATTATGAGGGTAAATGTCCACACTCTAAAAATGAATTGTAAAAAAAAAAAAAAAAACCAAGAAATCCCTCTACTTCAACTTTGCATAAGCAACAGAACGGTATTTAGACAGACCTGGGAAGAATAAGTCTAGAAGCAGTCTGTGAGGAGATAAATAGAAAGGTATTTCTACAAGTCTGAGGCAAAATGAATTTAGTGTAAATGCACTATGACAAACTATTTAAGAAACATTAAATGCAGCTAAAGAACCAAGCTGACCTGTAAAGAAAAAGATGGAGCTGTTAGGGAAGTACTGCAAATCCAAGTGGGAAGCCTTGTCAAACTGTCAAAGAATGGAACGGAGGAGTTCTCACCAAGGGAGAGGAATTTTTACCCCCAATATCAGAACCCAGCAAAACATCCAACTTAAGTAGGCTGCACAGTCTGAGAAATAAAGTCTTTCAAAGCAGGACATGGTTTTGTTGGCACATCTAAGCCAACCCCCAGCAGGGGGAACTTGTCCAACAGGACCTCTTCCACTGGTTAGAAGGTCCCAGGCCCCCCAGCATGCTCTCAGGGGTAAGCAAACCTCACTTGCTTTTATTTTACTGCTGTGGTTTTTCAGGTAAGGATTCAGAGCCTGATTGAAGTCGTGGCGTTGCTTTGAGTTATCCTTTAGAACCAGTTGGTTTTGAAGATGAAAAACTCTGAGACAAATTTCAGTGAGCATAGTACCTAACCACTGAAATACTTATGGCCCTGTCAGTACATGGTGGGGAGTCTCTTTGCTTCCTTTTGCATTTTGCATTTCTTAGAGTTTGAGTTATTTTTTGCACGAAAGAGGGAAAAATAAAGATAATTTTGAGTTCATTTTCCATAACTATGATGTAATGTTAGAATAACTTCTGTCCTGTTTACTCTTTTCATTCTCAAAATTAGGTTATTGCAAGACTTTTTCTTTGGGACAGACACCTTGCATATGAATGACTTGGCCTCTGACGCACCAGCCTTAAAGGCAGTTTTTCAGTGGCAAGGTAAAATTCTGATCTGTGGATTACAGTTTCAAGAGGGATTGAGGTGATGTTTGGATTTTTAAAATAATGCTGTGCTGACTCAGGGCCTTGTAGAAGCTTGGTGATGCAGATTTGATCCTAAAATCATAAACCAGTTCAGCCCCAATCTGTCACAGTTTCTGCAAGTGCATCATAATATTTCTATCATGGTACCTCAGGATGCTTTGCCTGTAAGTATAAGCAGTTATTTAGGGAGAGCTTATTACTTCACTGGGAAGGAGGAAAGAATATGATTATAGATTTGGCTTTTTCTAATGAGTTCTCATTGAACTAGAACAGGTCACACAGAGTGCTGCAGAAAAAAAGTTTATTTCAAGTTTTACTAACAAAGCTACAATTATGGGAATAAGGTTGTTGCTGTTGTATTACTCTGATTATGTGTGTAGCCAGATAGTCTTTTCAGAACAGCTTCAGGCTTTACCATCAGCTCCTGACAACAGCGAGAAACATATCAGCCATCTCCAGTGTAATGCTGGATGCCTTGTGCTCATATACGTGATGTGTCTGCTGGCAATACTGTGTGTAATGCATTGAAATGTAAGGTGCAATATGGAATCAGCTGCTTTATTTGGTGGGGTTGTCTTGGATGAAGAAAAAAGACGACTGGTGTGAAAGAAGGAAAGAATCCCTAGAGTCCTGCTCCAGCAATTGAGTTGCCTTTTTAAGATTTCTTGGAGCTTTAAACTCAAAATAACGAACAAGAAAAGAAATTTGAGCCAATTGGGTCTTCTTTCTATCAATTGAACTGGGAGCAATATCTGTAAGTAAGCATGAAAAGTGAAATATCTGACATGTCCTAGAAGAATTTAGTATCCTTGGCACATCCGAGGTCCTTGTAACTCAGTAAAACACTTGAGGGTAGTGGCATGTTTTGATATTCTCTAAGTGTACATGAAAACTATAGGCTGGCAATTGTCAAACTGCTAGGACAGTCTAGAATGTCCAATTGTAAAGTAAATTTGGAATATGAGTTCTCAGTCTCATCCCTCATATTTTCTCTCAAATTTGATTGCACAACAGCCCTCTAATAATGGTACAAATTTGGCTAATGTAATCAAAGGGTCTTGTTTAAAGGTTGCATGGAGGTTTGCTCTAGGCTGCTCAGGAAGGGGCATACACAGACATTCCTGCTGATGTCTGTGGGAGCTTTGCTCAGATGAACACCAGTGGTAGAGTGTTAAAAAGACAGGCTCCTCCCCTGTGTAGTAAATCAGTGTAGTTCCCTTGACTTGAGAATTACTGATTGACCTTTGCTGAGGATCTGGTCTATATGGTGGTAACGTCTGAGACCCACAATGGCATTGCAGCTGTGAGCAGGGGATATGAGAACAGAGTCTGACAGCCAGCAGTTGCTCTGAGCTGAAGAGGCAAGTTGGCATTACTCTGGGAGCTGATAGTGCAGGTTGTTGTCCAGGTACTACGTGCTATACATGTGCTTTTGCCAGGCGCGCTGAGCGCACCAAGGCGTTAGTGCAGCGGTGGGCTGAGCTAATCTGCGTAGCAGGAAGCCGGCGTCAAAACCGCCTGAACGTTTTTCGTCTCCCCGTGGTAGAGGAATGGGAAGGTTGTGGTGTAGCACTTGTCCCTGTCGTAGGTGTAGCAGGTTTCAGGTTCGTTGCAGGAGGTGCTCTGCTGGGCCTTGTATGTCTTACCACCCAGCTCAATTTCTACGGGATTGCATTTTTTGCAGCTGGAAGAGATGGAGAAGAGAACAAGTGTTAAGAGCTGTGATGAAAAGATGCCACCTTGATGATCTGTGGGTGTGGCTAGGAGAGTACTGTGGCCTTTCTAGGTTTTAGACAGGCACTCTTAGCCAGATGCTTTCATTGTTGTCAAGCTGCTATTGGCAAGACTGGTCCCTAAATAGGAGGGTTAAACAGGCGATGTGTCATTTGCTGATATCCAAGATATTCAAGATGAACAGGGGTCAGAATGAAAACATTCCCTGCGAATGTGAACTAATCATAGAGATGATAATTTATTAGCTTGCAACAAAATATGATAGCTAGACTGTGTGGGGAAAGCTCTCCTCTGTGACCCTGCCTCACCTTTGTTGTTGGCCTTCAAGCACATTTTTGAGCTGCTGTGGGCAATGCTGCAGGGGAGGTTAAGTCTCAGGAAATGAATTTAGTAAAGAAAAGTACTTACAGTTCGGTCATGCGGTAGACAAAAGTGGTTCTGAGTGGGGACATGGGGTCAGAGATGTTCTCTCGAGCCTTCAGGGGAACACTGCAAAGGAGGGAAAACTGCTCATTAAACAGGTGACTACTCTGCCACGAGCTATTCTTGGCTCTCCTGTTGCTCTTCAGGTTATTTCCATTCTGATCCTTCTCCAGTGCAAAGCCCAGGAGTGGCAGATCTTGGCCGTGCTGTGCCCTCCTCCCTGACAGGATTGCAGCAATTTCTGAAAGTGCCGTTTTCAAGGTGACAGTGCTGATAATACATTTTTTAAACTTAGCTGACAGATGCCTGAAACTTACAGGAGGTAGAGATGTAATTAGTGTTTCTCCTGTTGTCAGTTCTACTGTAATTCCTGCAGCTCTTGAGCCTGAACTCGGTCCATGTTTGAGACACACACTTCCGTAAGTTTTGTGGGAATAAAGAGGACAAAACCCTATTCTTGAACTGAGATCTGCCTCACAGGATCAGCCTTTTCTTACAGCCTAGCATCAGCTCATTTTCCCAGCTTGTGAAATAGCAGGTTTGTGGGCAGATCAGCAAATGAGTCCAGTGTTGGGCCCAATTTGGTTTCAGATTAGACCAACTGCAGAAATGTTATCCTCTACTTCCCCAGCCTATTTTGTAATATTACTACTGGGCTGCTTAAAACATGGAGATGTTTTTTGTGTCTGAAGGGACGAACACCAGATAGCTTTGTGTGAGTTAGAAAAACATGAAGCAAAAGGAAATATTCCAGGACACTGTAGAAAGCCCATAGAGAAAACAAGTTCACTTCATTAATGCCAGGACATGCAGACCAATGCAAAGAAAATGGAACTCCTGTAACACTTCATCTCCTCTACACCATCTCCATATAATACTTGTCTGCTACTTACATGATACGTATGTTTCTCTCCAGGATTTCTTCACCAGGATTTTCTTTGGAGGGGACGAACTTTGAGGTCGCTGTTACACACTGACACTTGTTGTTGACCAGCACATACTCCTGGTCCTCAGAGTCCCGTGGAAAACCTGCAAGCACAGGGCATGTAATCCCAGGGTCAAGCAGAAAAACCCTGAAACCTGATCTAGCAGAAAGCTACCGATGAGCATAGTGGAAATGAACTATTATTACATCTGGATTGATCAAAGTCCACGGTGAAACGGGTACAAATGAGCCTCTTGGCAAAAAGTTCAGCTGTCTGTCCTGCCCTGTCTGCAGTATGCTTCTGTCTGTGGAGGTGGGACTGGGAAAATGAACCCAGCCTCTGTGGCTGGTGACATGTGAACATGCAGGGGTTTCTTGTGAAACGGGAAGTCAAGTCCCCTTGTAAGCCTTGAGCTACACCTGGCAGCTGAAGTGCTGCTTTTTACCCTAACGGGAGGTTACCCAATTCATCTACTGCACACCAGGACTGCTCTAGCATTCCAAACCCTTGTTGTGTCTGGCTTCTAAATGCATGTTCCCAATCTTGACAGTGTGGCTGATGTGTTGCTTTTCTGGGAGTGCTATGTTGTCCTTTGGGTCCTGCAGGGAACAGATGCCAAAAACCACCAAAGGACACAGCAGGAAGGCAGCCTGCTGACCTGGTGGTAGAAGGCAAGCGGCCCTTATGGTGCTTGTAGTTTGCAGGTAAAACTCCAGTCCTGATTTTCTTACTCAAATAGAGAAGACACCACATGAGACTGTCTCCTGTACTTTTAGCATTTTACTCAGTATGAAACTTCGTCAAAACAGGGCAAAACATCTCATCTGTCACCCAGAGACTTTCTGAATTTTCCTGGTGGCACACCATGCATTCTTAGTGATCACGTAGGTGGATTTTAAGTAGTTTGTTCTTTGGGTTGGGGAAAACCGACTAGCCTTTGGTCTCTTCACCCAGAAGCCAGTCTTGTTTTTATATGCACAGTCATACCCTTCTTAAGTGGTTGGTTTTACAGCCCCCTATTTCTAAATGCTGCTCAAATCAGGTTCACAGCCATCACTTTGCAGTATTGCTCTTCCAATAGCACCTTTTGCCTGCTTATTAGAAATAGCAAAAGCAGTGACTTTTGTGAGATGGGGGATAGTTATAGATATTTGGCTCTAACATACTTTGTTTCTGGGGACTCACCTATTCTGTTTGTCCCTTGGTTTAACCACAGAGAAAGAAGAAATAGGCTGAAAACATCTGTGTTCATAATGTCTATGGAGCATTTCAGAGTTACTTTGACTTAAATGCTTCGGTCCTAACAGCGGGATTTCTTTATGTTATCAAAGCATGGATCAGTAGAGAAGCAGACAAATACTGCATAAGCTTGTGTCTGGGCTTTTTCTTTATCTCCATGTCCACAGCTGCCAGGCTTTATGAAGAACAGATCTTGTTGCTACAGGGTGAAAGGAATAGCTCTCAAAGCCTGTGCAAGCAAAGGTGAAGGTGGGATCCAGAAGCAACAAATGGAGTTTTCTGACCATTAGCTGCTAATGGCAGCAGCTTAACTGTCAAATGAAGCTGTCTGCAAAAGCAAACAAGGACAGGATTGATTGAGAGTCCCCAGGTATCTAGTCTATACAATGCAAGTAAAATAACATTCCAGAGCCCCACAATATGCAGGTGTCTGCTTCCATTCCACTGGGTTATTTTCAGAGATCTTTAGAGGTCTTGTAAAAAATATCACAAAAACTGTGTAAAATATTGCCTCAGAGTGACCCTACACGTCATCTGCTGGTTACAAATGCTGTTTCTGTGACAAATGGCAGCAGACTTTGAAGGTTCACTGTGGAGTTTATTGATCAGGAAGGAAACTACTTCGCTCCCTTGCTTTGGGCACTGGAACAAGCCACTATGGGTACATGGGAAACACTGCTCTTTCTACTGCCCTCAGTCTTCCTTCCTTCTACAGCATGTCCCACTACCACACGTGCCCATCAAGCCCTTTAGAGCCAAGGGCTGGCTTTTAGAGTTTCTCCATCTAGCACCCAGCACAACTGGACAGCTGTACAAATGCCACTGTGAAAACATCCATCAGATACAAGCCTGGTTGTGCTTCTGGTTGCAATGTGCCCCACTGCAGCAGAAAAATGCAGTGGTACCTGACAGGCAGAGATGGTCATTATTTGGAGCTTTATGGTACTTGCCTCTCTATACACCTTATTCCAATCTCTCTCGCTCTGCCTGCTTCCTCTCTGCCAACTCACCATTCCACATGAGCATTTCCCTCTGACGCAGAAGCTTACTGGAAAAGCCTCTTTACACTCTGCCTCCTTGAGTCCTGGCTTTTTTCTTGTCCTTCCCGTAGCTTTCTCTGATGTCTGTCACTATTCTGTTTAATGCTGTGTGCAATTCTCTCTTAGGTCTTAACCCAAAGCCGATATTCAAATTGGATCCTATTGGCTGTGTTGTCCCAAAACCTTCGGGAGCAGGCCTCAATTCATTTTATGAAACTATATGAATACACTCTTTTATAAATATGCAGAGGTTTTTTGACTAGTCTAAAATATTGTCCTGAATTCTTTGTGTAATACCCTTGGCTTTGGTAACCATGAAAGTTTTGGGTACTACATCTATATTTCTAATGTGCAATTACAAAGCTGCAAAAAAAAGGATATTTCTATCAGCAATACTTGCAAGTATCATCCAGTAAAGCCCCTCTGGGGAGAAGGTAGTTAAATACAAAGTTTCCCAATGCCCTTCTAAATGTCTTCAGGTTGGAACTTCTGGTGCATGATTTACTGCAACCTGGTGTTCCCTCCCTCCTCAACACTTATGCAGAGATTATTTGGGCAAAATTTCTTGTCTCCCAATATTGGGTTGTCCTGTAATACATTCTGAAGCCCAACAAAACCCAGCTGCAGCATAGCAAAGAAGCAATTACATTCCAAAAATAACTGTTCAAGCTCTGCTGCAGCTGCAAGTGGCTACTTTAATAAAGTAGGACAAAGCTCAATTAGACAAAAATACATTAATATGCGCACACACATATATACAAAAAAGCCATGTGTATGAATGGGGAATAACAGATAGAGCTCTGTGTTGAATTGACCCAGTGTTTTGCAACATCTTCTGCCTTTTCAGCTAATGGATTATACATCTGGTGACTTTTTGCAAGGACCTGCCTGAGTAGGTACTAAAATGCCCTTTCCCAAAAGTTGGAGGAAATGCAGTGATGCTGTTGTACATGCTGTTAGGATGGCTATACTTCAGCACAGATTTAATCCAGAAGACCATGTTCACCATGTGATTGAACTTTAGGTTCTTATCTAGAGATCTGGCACTAGTGTAGTCAGTATCTATCACCTGTGAACAACACTGAGGAGTGTGCTGGGATGACAGCTTGATCTCAGTATATATCGAGTCTCCATGAAATTCAGTGGAGTTAGATGATAAACTACACATTAATCAGGAATAAGTTGGCTGTAGCCATATTACAAGATCACCAGAAGATTTTAGAAACCTTTAAATCTATCAGGCAAGAGCCTTGCAAGCTTCCCAGTGCTGCAGGAAAGCAAGCATGTATGTTTGCGGTTTGCCGCTTCAGAAACCTGATGAACAAAGGCTAATCCAAGTCCTAAATTTGCAGCCAGTCATCACTTTTTAGCCTCCAGGCAGCAGTTAAAAACACACAGCTCTGTGGTGCAGAAAGACACAGAGGTGCCTGAGCCCCATTGAAGCATGACTGCTTGAGCAGGCTTTGAGGTTTTAACTCTTGGCTGTTAGAATTATTAATGGCCAATTACGCAAAACCCATCACTGGTACCTTAAGCATGTCTTTCCTGTGCTCTTTGTTTCTCACCTACCTGCCACAAGGACGAGCCCCAGGGAGATGGCCAAAGCCACGCACAGCAACAAAGAGCTCTTCATCTCGCCTCCTCTTCTTTTGAAGAACGCGCGGGGAGAGCCTGTGTCTGCCTATAAGGGCGTGTGCAAATGACACAGCTAGGTGTTTCCTAAAATAAACAGCCCAGCCGGCTCACACTGACACCATGGAACATGTGGCTGAGGACTGAAACTGGGCATGTTTAATGTGCAAAGACCTCCGGCTTTCAAAGGTGGTGGGGGGAGGGGGGCAGGGGGTTGCACTATTACTGTGCTTTTTGGTTCTGTTCATTGCCAACCAGCAATGAAGCTGCTGAGTGCAAAGGGGTGCAAAACCTGGTCCTTAGGGGACATCTTACCATTAAGGCTAGTGGCATCGTCCCAACCTGGGGGGCAAGAAAGCATCTGGATTGCCAGGGAGTCACAGCTCCAGCTTCTAGTTTTGAGAAACAGGACTTAAGGATCACTTGATTCATATTATAAGAACACTTCAGGCTTCAAGACCAGCATCCTGTTTACAGCATGTTCTTTGCAAACATATATTGAAGGTTTGGCCTGCCCCCAAAGAGCTTTCAGGCAAAGCAGACGAGATGAGAGAGGGGAGGGGTAAAAAGTGTAAAGCAACAGTAGGCCTGGGGCAAAACTGAATTATTCTTTTAGCTCTGCCCACTGTATTGATGAGTTTCTTTCCTTATGAATGGGCAAGGGATGCCATTGGACGAGTGGTATAGGGAAGGCTGTGTCAGGTTCCCAGGCAAGCTCTCTGAGGTACTGAGCAAGCAGATTTTTCCTGAAGGAGGGCACTACTGGAGGGGACCTGGGAGTTATTTGTCCCAGATTTGGCATGGCTTATGTAACTCTGGAAAACAGACATTGCAATGTAACCTGCAGTGACCAGAGCTGTTTTGGTAGCGTATGCATGCATCTTGCACAGAAAAGGCCACTTTTTAAGGAAAGCCCAGTTTCAATAGCCCTTTTCAGCAAGGGCTCCCAATACCTGAAACGGGACAAAAGGGGAGGCAGAGCATGGTAGGATGGATGCTGGCAGGCCCCTCTTTAGCCAGGATCTCCTCAACTTCCGCTAGCTGCTGTGCACATTTCTCTCCATTAACACTAGCAGCATGTGGTCTATCTCCCTGTGTTCTCCAGATCTTCCTTGCACAGCAGAGCAGCAGCCCAGTAAGTGGACACAGGCTTTTCACACGGGCTAGGTCACTGTTGACTCCCCGGGGTTGGTTGTTCTTGCCAGGCTTTGCAGGAGGCTAAAGCCATTGAGAAACACTGCTCAGTGTCCTGGTTCCTAAAGGGCAGCCCATCACCTTACAGGATGTTTTCCCTTTCTTCAGACCTTGCTGGCTTGGTCCCTAATCTGAGAGCTGTTCAAAGACCCTGGAATCTGCACCCTGAGCTGCTTCTTTTAGTGCAAATGTCTCACGTGGTAGTTGCATGATGCAAGGAGCTTTTGTGTTGCATCAGCAGTACTGACAGGTGAGGTTTCCCCTTGGGAGATGGGGAGGATGAGGGGTGCAAGCTCAGGTCTGAGGGCATCAGGTTATTCTATAGTTCTTCTCTACAAACCATGTTTTCTCACTAGAGCTCCATCTTTAGGAGAGCAAAATTTGGGTTTGTTTCCTTTCCCCCTCCCCACAAAACACTGTCAATGGAGTTTTATGTGGAGCTCTCTTCTGAAGCAGCAGCAAGATGCTCCCTGTGCCCCATCTTTTGCAGAAGAAAAAAAAAAACAGGGGTGTCTGTCTGTCTAGAGCATTGTTTCACTCACCTTTTTTGTAAGATAGGCGATTTAAATATTTTTAGAAATATACAAGAAGGGGGGATGTAGCAGAATAAAGCACATGCAAAAGAGGCAGGTTCTGGTCTGTTTTGCCAAAGTGCGCTGGTAGAAACATGGCACTGGTAAAATCTTAGCAGGGGCATCCATGAGTATTTTCAAACCCAAAGGGAGAGACTGAGCAGAGTGACATTCTGTGCAGTTCTGGTGATTTCGGTGGTTTTCCCTGGCTGACAGTGCTCTGCACATCTGAATTTCAGTTGCTAAATCTACATGTCTGCAAACAGCCCCTTTGGTCCATGTACGGTGGCACAAGAGCTATTTTTAGTCCCATTCAGCCACCTGCATGTCTCTGAGGATTTCTATCTAGACTGCAAGCTCTTTAGAGGAAGATTTGTTTTATGAACCATTACTTTTATGGACTATCCCCTTTTCACCGTGGGATGTGTTGAATTGCCAGACAATTATCTGCATTAAAGAAGGGTGATGGGCTGGCCAGGGGCTTGCAAACCAGCAGCCCAGGCATGAGTTCTGGGCTGAGTGGGGTGTTAAGACTCCCAAACTCACCATGAAGCAGAGGTTAGTGGAGGAATAATTGAGAATTAGAAAAGAAATGGGAACCAGCTTTGTAGTTTCGGTCTCCTTCACTTGTCCTGTGCCCCCAGTTGGCCCTGGACATGCTGAACTAGGATTTTCCAGGTAAGAAGCTGGGCAGGTGCCTGGATGAAGTGAGGCAAAGTAGTGTCCTTGCTGTGCTGAGTGAGGAGGCATTGGAGGCCTCTCCGGATGGACTTCACTCAAAACCCAGTAGGATTCAGCAGAAGAATTACAAAGCCTGATCAGAAGAGATGACTGTATTTTAGCCTCCAATAAAGGTCTATTTTCCACGGAGGTGTGGCTAAAAAATTAAATGAATGCTGTATCTCACATACCAAAACCAAGTTATTGTTGTTGCTCCCTCATACAGGCCTGTATCCAGGAGAGGTGATATCTGAAAATTGGCATGGACAGATTTGGAAAAAAGAGTCCTCATCTGAAGCAAAACAGATCTTTGGTGCAAGGGCAACTATAGACAAGGGGGGACTGCGGAGAAGCTGACTGTGTCAGATAAAAGCTCGGAAGTGACATTGCTCTGTCACCAGCTCTACCAGAATTGAAACAAATCACCGAAAGGCGAGTAAAGTTTTGCACACTTTCAGTTCTAGTTAACTGTAATATTTGCCTCACGTGTCTTTTTCACAAGGTGGGCAGTATTTATAAATAGAACTGCACCTGTTCTGCGGTGAGGGAAAAACACCTGCGCTTGTTCTATGCAGAACTCCCCTGGCTGGGCCGTGTCTGTGGCTGCTCATTATCAGGCCTTGGGTTTCTGAGCTGGGACTAACCTCAGGTCCGGGGGCAGAGGGGACGGGGACGCAGGCACAGCAGCAGCGCGGCTCTGCTGCCTGCCAGCGCCTCGCCCGCTCCTCGGCTGATCTGCAGCCAGCGGGAACGGGACAGGTACCCGCTGGGGAACGCCTGTGTCCCGGTAAAGATCCAACTGGGCCGGGGGAAGGGCTCAGGGGAGCTGGTGTATGTACCCCAGCTGCGTCCAGGGAGGTTTTCAAAAACTTCTTTCCTTCGGGAACTTTGGTCTGGCTGTAGGGAACCGAGTGCCAATGAGTTTCGGTTAGCAAGGGTACAGACGCCAGCTGCACTGTCTTCTGGGGGGGGGGGGGGGGGGATGTTCCTCTCTTTGCTGTAAGATACAGACGGCACTCGTACGTGCTGGTGCTTTTAAGGGAAGACAAACCCCTTCAGGAGGCCAAACGGGGCTCCGTGCTTTCGACACGGCATTATTCACTGCCGGGACCTGCCACGATCCAACCCGCTCCCCTGCTCAGCCGCTGCCCTCGCACCGCCGCTCCTGACGTGCATTGCAGCAAACGCAGGCAAGCGCCGGCCGCGGAGGGGCTGCCTGTGTTCGCAGGACGCTGCGCGGGACGGGATCCACCCGCGCTCGCAGGTCCGGCCAGGCGTCCTCACGGCAGCCGGCGCGCTCCGCGGCGGACCCCGCAGCGCCGCCCACCGAGCCCCGGCGCCTCTGCTCCCCGCCCGCGGGCATCACGGGACGGGGAGGTGGACGGGAAGCGGAAGTGGCGTGGTGCCGGAAGCGGAAGCGCGGGGAAAGAGCCGGAGCGGAGCCATGAGGACCCGCCGCGGGACCGTCCTGCGGCCGCCGGCCGACCCCGACGAGGCGGAGGATGGCGGAGAGGAGGCGGCCGGAGACCGGGCGGGCCCTCGGGGCCTGGCGGACCCCGAGATGCTGGCGGACGAGGTGGAGGAATTCCACGAGGCGCAGTTCCAGGCGGTGATGGCGGCCCTGGAGAGCGGGGAGGAGGCTGGGGACAGCGAGGAGGAGGAAGAGGAGGAAGTGCTGGGGCTGCAGCTACCAGAGGACAGCGATGAAGAGGATGAACAAGACGGTGAAACAGCTGGACGAGGTGAGGAAGAGGAGGAGGAGGAGGACAAGGTGGCACAGGAGCTGGATCTTTATGTGAACCATAGTGCAGAAGAGGATGGAGAAGGGGAGGAGGAGGATGGAGAAGGGGAGGAGGAGGATGGAGAAGGGGAGGAGGAAGATGAGGAAGAAGATGAGGAGGAAGATGGGGATCTGTCCATGGAGAGTGACTTGGAGGAGCACCGTCAGGACACCAAGCTCCCCCATGAGCTCTCTTGGGGCCAACGCAAGCAGCTCTACTATGACACGGACTATGGGAGTGATGCCCAAGCCAAGGGCAAGCGTAACCAACAAGAAGTCGATGCTGAAGAGGAGGAAGAGGAGCAGGAGGCTCAGGTCATCCAGAGGCGGTTGGTGCAAGACTTGGGAGAAGATGACTATGGGCTGGATGTGATCCAAGGCTACCTGTCTGAGCAGCGGAAAACCCATGACAGCAAGGGGCAGAAGATTGACAAGGATTTGCAGGCCCTTCCCAAGAAGGAGCAGTTGAAGCTGCTGAAGCAGGAGTCCCCTGAGCTCCTGCAGCTGATTGAGGACTTTGAGGTCAAGCTAATGGAGCTCAAGGATGAACTGTACCCACTGCTGCAAATGGTCAAAAGTGGCACTATCCCGCAAGGGAAAGGCAGTCGCTATTTGCAGACCAAGTACCATCTCTACTTGAATTACTGTGCCAATATCAGTTTCTATTTGGTTTTGAAGTCAAAGAGGATGCCAGTTCATAATCACCCCGTTATTGAGCGGCTGGTTGCTTACAGGAATATAATCAATGATCTAGCTGTTGTAGATCAGAAGTTGTCGTCACAAGTTCGTATGCTTTTGAAAAACTACTATGATAAGAAGGAAGAGAGATTACAGAAGGAGAAGAAGTTTGCACTGTTTCTCCCACTGGATGTTAAGAAAAGCAAACCAAAATGTGCTCCTGTGCTTGCTAATGGCCGGGCTGCTGCCAACAAACCCTCAGATGAGTCGGACATGGATGAAGAGGCTGCCCTAAAATACTACAAGATGATGGAGGAGAAGTTGAAACTCAAGAGGAAGAGAACCGAAGACCAAGATGAGCTCGATGACACAGTGTTGGAAGGAGAGGATCCAAATAAAAAGAGAGGTGTTACCTATCAGATGATCAAGAACAAAGGCCTGACGCCCAAGAGGAAGAAGATCGATCGCAACCCCAGGGTCAAGCATCGGGAGAAGTTCCGGCGAGCCAAGATTCGCCGCAAGGGCCAGGTCCGGGAGGTCCGGAGGGAGCTGCACAGATATGCTGGGGAACTGTCTGGCATTCGTGCAGGAGTTAAGAAAAGCAGGAAGCTTAAATAACAGCTATTTTTCTTTGTGTCTGAGAGCTATGAGTAGCACTATTGTGTCCAATAAAAATTTTATAAAGGCTATTTTGTTTTCTATCCCTAAAAATGAAAAAAAACCCCAACCAAACAGAACTGGGGGTGGGATGGTATTTTGGCTTTTTTCAGAAGGTGCCATTTCTAGAAGGAGCACAAGGCCCTCTCCTCACCTGGCCTGCATGTTGTTTTCCTCTACCATCTTTCCATGCTGTAAATGCTGATTTTGAGGGGTTGGGAGGGATATGCCAAGCAAAGGGGCCGGGAATGGGCCAGGCAGGACTGATGGGGCTGGGGTGGGTGTACATCAGAGGGAGGGTAAGGGTGGTATCTGTGCAGCTAGTACTGCCTTCTTTTCACTGTCTTGTTCCGGCTCATCCTTGGTCTGTGCAGAGCTGCAGAATGAGACGTGTGGCTATGGCATTTTCTCTAATTCCTGTTCTGGTTAACTGCTTGTGCTCACACATTAAGATCTAACTTCTAGGCTCTCTTGAATCTTTAGTTTTGTAACTGGGCAGAAAGCTTTTTAATCCCCTGTGGCCTGAGATACAATTTCCCCTCCTGCCTTCAGTGGGAAGTGAAGCAAGGGCTTTTCTGGAGTTCATAATTACTTTGATAAATACCTTCACTTCATCTATGCTAAATATGGTAACTGTTGGGTGCTCTCCTAGGGCTAAGGTAGCATTGATGCACACAGGACAAGCGTGTGGCTGCTGTCCTAGGGCTAAGGTAGCATTGATACACACAGGACAAGTGTGTGGCTGCTGTCCTAGGGCTAAGGAGCACTGATACACACAGGACAAGCGTGTGGCTGCTGTCCTAGGGCTAAGGTAGCATTGATGCACACAGGACAAGCGTGTGGCTGCTGTCCTAGGGCTAAGGTAGCATTGATACACACAGGACAAGCGTGTGGCTGCTGTCCTAGGGCTAAGGTAGCATTGATACACACAGGACCAGCAGGTTGCAGGAAGTTCTGCAGTTTGTAGGTAATCTCTTTCCAAAGTTTACTTTCCAGTTACTTCCCATGCCTTCTGGTGTGAAAACATTTCACCCCATGCTGCACTTCTTGCTGGAGGGGGCCACTTGCAGTTGGGGGGGTGAAGGAGGAGTGACTGATGGCTTTTTCTTGAAAGCTTAAACACTGTCTTGGGTAAGACCTGTGCTTGTGTCTGGGAGAGGTTTGGGGGAGCCCATGCTGTAGTTTGTGTGTCAGTAATATTTGAAAGGTACTACGGTCTGTCTGTTTCCCATGTAAAACCAGTTAAGGGGAATAATGTTATGGAAGTGCTAGGATAGGTAGCGGGTTTTGGTGGGGTTTCTAGTGATAGTCTTGGAGGAAGCCAAACAAGGAGCGTGTGTTCTCAAACCTATAGCGGGGTAGATGCTGTAGTGCAAACAAGTGGGTGCTTTGCTCATTCTCTGCGAGTGAAAGCTGTTCTACAGCAGACCTTTACATCCTAGGCCGGTTTCTGCCAGGAAGATTATGTTAATTGCTGACTGGAGAATATTTAATTAATTGTCAAAGCTGATTATTAAAGGCAGAGGTGGAAAAAAATAAGCTGGACAGATGGAACAGAAGTAAGGAGGCTTTCTGTAGTCTTTGTATGTCTTGGATCCATGGGATGTGGAGCTATGCATGGCACTTTTGGAGGGGATTCTGGGATGGTAGATACAAGTGTAGTGCAAAACCCTGAAACAAGTTCTGCTGACTTGAATGGCCCTGCTGGTTTTGCCCCCTGCTGCTGATAGGCCAAACAGCAGTTTCATGCTGCATAATAAAAGAAGTGCTCCACAGAAATTGCATGCTGCAGAAGTGTGGCATTTTGCATGACAAGGGATAATGGAAAGTGCTGTAGGGACCACAGGAGCATGTGAGGCAGCAGACAACTTGGCACTTCTGGTTGCTGCTGGGACCTGCTGCCTGTGCTGGTAGCAGGGAAGTGCTGGAATAGGGATCAATATGTCACATCCTGAAGTGGCTGGGGCTGAGCTTTTTGTGTGGCAAAACCCTTGTAAGGGAGAGGAAGGATCAAAGAACCTCCAGAACATGGAAATCACTGCCGTCCTTGGATGTAGCAAAAGGAGAGAACATTTGAAAAGTGAGTTTTCCTGGCAGCAGCTGCTTTAACACAAACATGGCAGTGTGGAGCCCCGCAAGCTGGGGCTGTCTCTGCTGCTAGGGTAGGGGTGTGTGCCGAACCCTAGGCCTTATCCTACCAGTGGGACACTGAAAGTGTCTTCTCACTTGAGTGAGCCATGCTCTCTGTAACCTGGTGTCAGGTGAGACGTGCAACCCATTAGCTGAGGATAAAGATGTCTGTCACACATGCTTATTCAGCCTCCCTGGATGTGAGCCACAACCAGGGATGTGTGCCACCTGCTCTTTGCATTGAGAAGTGCATGGTTTTTAGCGGGTCCTGACTTGACCAAAGAGGGACCTTTTAACAACTGCACCTTTTATTAGCTCAGCAGTGGGATGGCAATGGGGGCTGCCACCAACAAGGCTGAACTCCATCCTGAGGCTTTGTGAAGAGGTCAATAAAAGGTGAAATGCTAAAGGGGAGAAAAGCAGCTTAGGTGCTTTTTCTGGGGAGGAATGATGTTGTGTAACAGGCATCATATGGGATGTGGGAAACAACCGGCAGAGATGCTAACTGATCTCATTACTGTAGCACCTGCTCACACGCATTTCACACGGTGCAAAAATGAAGGGCTGACTGGTTTTTAAAGGTCTGCAGGCAAGCTCTAAGTATCCAGAGTGGCTTTGTGTTCCCTTGAAAAGTTCTAGGCAGCTGGCAAGCACAATTATGACAACTTCCATCTGAACAATAAGAAAGGACATAATTTAGTGTGTTTTTCCAGACACACTCTCCAGAAACATTGGGATGAAGGCTAAGGCAAGAGGGACGACAGCATATCAGCAGATGGCACGGCACGGCTCCCTGCACCGCTGCCCCGGCCTGTTTAATGCAGACTAAACACGAGGTTACATTCAGCTGGTTAGTTCAGCAATTGGGCTGAGTTAGGAGCAGTTTGTTCCCATATCATTTTGTGTGGAGTGGTTATGGGAGGGCTGTCATTATTAATGCCATGGGAGGGGGGACACTGTAATTCTGCTCTAAGAAATACTTATTAGAAGGGAGTTTCATGCTCAAAGAAGATCCTTGGCAGTAAATGGGTTTTGAAGACCCCTATGAGAAGGGACACATACAAAATAGAAGAGGGGACCACAGTGGAGCAAGGCCATTGTTAATGCCAGGGTTTCTTTCTTCCTTCTTCTGGTAGTGTTTCTGGGAAAGGAGCTGACACTGACAAGTGATACTTCAGCAATGGGATGGCATTTGTCCTCGCCAGGCTCCCGCTTAGCAAGCACCAGCTGCCCTGTTCAGAAAGGACTGGTGGTGAAGGGGTTTCTCAGCAGCACCTGTCACAGGTTAGGACTTCCCTGCTTGGGCAACAGCTATGCCTCGCCTGGATTGCCCTGTATAGCTATGGAAATACCTGTCCCCGTGTCCTTTCCCTCCATTTGCTTGGAGCACAGTGATTCAAGAGAGAGTCCCACGTGTGTTTGTGTGTAAAGGATTCATATTTCAAAAGTACACAGCATTGTGGAGAAAGCTCTGAGGACAAGTATGAGCTGCTCTGCTGCCTTTCTCCACCTGGGAAACAGTCCTTGGTGGGCCTTTGGAAGCTTTGGCAGAAAATGTGTAATGTGGAGAAATGGGCAATGCTTTCTGCATTGCAACCCAAGATTTCTGTTTACACAGGGTAAGGAAAATAGTCTAACTCACTCATGTGGAGATACATCTGCTGCTGCCTTTAAATTTTTGTCAAAGCTTTCCCAGTTGTCTTCCCTAATATTCTATCAGCAACAGTCTGGACATTGTTTTACTCTCACTGGCACTAGCAAATACAAGGCACTGAAAGCTGAACATGTGGATTTCTGAAACGGATTCAAGTTAAAGCATCTGTTAAATTAGTTGCAGCATGTTACATGACTTGGGGCAGCACTGGAAAAAGCATCTCTAGCAATCAGTTGCCTTCACAGCTTTTCTTTCACAGTATTTATGTGAGATTTGAAAGAGGCACTGTGTGTCAGCTTTACCTAAGTGCACTAAATATAGGATACACTTTAAAGCCCTAGCAGGTTTCTGTTCTTTCTCCCTGCTCACTGGCAATACTGCTGTCCACATTAATTGCCTTGCCTTAATGAGTAGTTTTTACTACTGTCTTCAGAAAAACAATCTTCTAAGTGAAATTCCCATTGGTATGACCTATTTGATAGTTACATTAATGAGGAATATATTTGGACTTAGTATTGTTACCTCTTGTCAAGGGGTCTGAAAATGCTGCTGCCCGTGAGATCTCACCCTTGGGAAAGCAAGGGCGAGGCAGGAGATGGTCCGATGGTGCTGTCTCACAGGTAAGTTAAAGCACGTGGCAGTCCGACTTCCTTGTTGATGTATGAATGTTTTTTTTTAAGATTAAAGTCTGTGTTTTCCCCATGTGGGCTCTGGACCCGAGAGACAGCTCCACACGCATGGGACCACTGCCTCCTTCCTTCTGGCTTGATGCAGGAGTAGTCCATGGTATAGAGGTGACTGACAGCGTCTGTCTGTGAGCTGCATCTGCCCGGCCAGCGGTATGGGTGCTGTTGGAACCTTATACATAGAAGACTAGGTGGGCTTGGCTTGAGTTTGCTTTTCAGTGCATGAGAATGAGGACTTGGTGGCAATGAAGAGAACACATTCAGGATATCAGGCTGGGAAAAAAAAAACAACCTCGTGGAAGACGGGGGAAGCAAGGTCCTCTCCGGATCACCCGGATCCCCAGCTCCTACCAAGGTGGGATGAGGTGCTTTTTCCCAGGGAGCCGTGTCCCATCACACCCTCAAGCTGCGCGGGGAAGCGTGCCCTGCTGTCCCAGCCCGGCCCGGGGCAGCCTCGCCTGGGCCGAGGGGAGAGCTGCTGCCCGGAGCAGGGCCGGGGGCGAGGGCCGCTGCTGGCAGCCGCCACCGCGCTCCCAGCCCCGCGGTGGTAACGGCGCGGGCGGGTTCGGTGCCGGGCTGTTACGAAGGGGAAAAGGGTGCCAGCGGAGGGCAGGGCAGCGGCTCCCCCCGCGGCGGGGGCGGAGGCCGGCCGCGGCCCTACTTCCCGGCCGGGGCGGGGCCCGGGGTGGCGATGGCGGAGGCGGAGCGGGCGCCGGTTGTGCCGCCGCTGGCGGAAAGTTCCCGGGACGGGGCTGGCGTGGAGCTGCCCCTCGCTATGGAGCGGCGGGCTGAGCGCGGGGAGGAAGAGGAGGCGGCGGCGGCGGCGGTAGAAGAGGAGGAGGAGGAGGACGACGAGGCGCCTCCTGACTCGCCGCCTTTCTTTCTCCTTTATCCCGGCCATGGAGGCGCCACCGCGCCGCCCGGCGTGTGGAGACCCCCGGCGCCCCGCGGTGGGGCTGCCCTTCCCGTGCTGCTGCTGAGCTACCCGGGGCCGGACGGAGTCGGCGGCGCCGGCACCCGTGAGTAGCGGCGGGGCTCCTCCCCGGGCGGGGGAGCCTCCCTTGAGGCGGGGTGGCGAGGCGGAGGCAGCCGGCCCGGTGGGGCTGGGGGAGCGCCGGGCGGCGGCCCGGGGCCTCCCTTCGCGGTCCTCCGCTGTCCGCGGCTGAGCGCGGGGTATGCCTGGGCCGTGGCGCCCGGGAAGTGTCATGGCAGGGCTGAGGGCCGCCGGGGCGGGGGTGGAGGGGGGGAGCGGAGCGCTTCCCGGCTGGACCCGGGGTCCGGGCTCCCGCCTGAAGGCGCGTGGAGCGGTGCCCCGTAGGCTCTGACAGGCAGCCTGGGGATGAGTGGCTCTAGGGAGGCATGAATTAGCAGCATCCGCCACGGTACGCCCGGGGCACCTGGAAACGGGGTGCCCTTCCCAAAAACTCCCCCTGGCCCCACAGGGCTTTAGTGGAGAGGGGCTGTCGTGGTGGCCTGGCCGCTCCCCTGGCACCAGGGATGGGCGTGAGCTGGCCGGAGAAGGGTGGCTTGTGTGTCCGTTTGGGAGCAGCGGTGCCCCGCGAGCTCAGCAAAGCCAGCGCTACAGAGTCCTCTCTTTTCCGGGCCCTTTTCTCCGCCAGGAGTTTGTGCCACCCTTTGCAATGGAACAAGCTGTCGTTGGCTGTGGATGTAGTTCGGGGTAGGAAGCGCCGCTCGGGCTTGCTCGTAGGGCTGGTGTAGAGAGCAAACGTAAGGGCACTGCTTGCGGGCTGACGCGCGCCGCTGTGCGTGCGCTTGTGTGGGGTGTGTTGGGTGGGAAATAGTGTTCTGCCCCGTGGGGTTCTTCATTGCGTTCTTGTGGTGTGTTTGGGTCAGCTGAGTGCTGTGAAGTAACTGCTGTGTGTGCCTTAACACTCTGTGTATGGGTGCCTGTAGAAGGGATCTTCTCTTCTCAGTCCATCTTGAAAACTGCCGGTAACTTCATCCTGTGGGCTTGGGCCAGGGTGTTGGGCTGCCAAGCTTCTTGTGTTTGCTTTGTCTCCTCCTGCCTACACCATAAGTGAACGTTCATTCACACTTCAGCTGGTTATTTTGGAGTGGGTATCCTCGCTCTCATTGTTTTTTTGTTCCCCCTCGTTTGAAGCTGATCTACCTTACTTAAGCTATTACTCAGCAGAGCCCTACTCAGTGAAGTAAGAAGTGAATTTGTATAATGACAAGAGGAGATGAACTGACCTGACTTTGTTTTGAGCTGTACGAAGGGTGGTCTTTGCAGACTTTTGTCCAGAGTCCAGAACTCCCTCCCCAGTGAGTTGTCTGTTGAACTGATAGCTTCCTGTCAAACCCTTAACTTTTACCTTGTGTTCTTAATCAGGAAATACTTACCCACTGTAGTCCTGTAACGCTGTGCAAGGGACTGAGCTGTCCATCACAGAAAAGAAGCCTTCAAGAAAAATATTTAACCTGAGCCATCATACTTTTACTGTTCAGTATGTTAAATATTAATTCTTGTAGTGCATTTTAAGAAGGCTTCTGTGCCGATGTGGTGAAACGGAGGCATTGAGGTGAGCTCACTTGTTCACAAGGAGTTACTGTAAAAAGTCACCAGTTGAGCAATGCTTTATCCCTCATGTTAGCCTTGCTCTGCAGTGGTTGTTCATGTAAACTATGTGAAAAAGCCTTATAAAATGTATATTAAAGTTCCCTTGTTCTTTTCTGTCTCAGAGATAATAACTGCCTGTGCAATAATGTGTGTCAAAGCCTGCTTGGTAACTGAGTGCCTGATGCAGGGATAGCTGTGCCTGAACGGAATGGGAATCAGAATCCATTTGCATGGTGTCTTGGACTCTTTCTCCTCGGGCAAACTCTGTAAATCAAATTCCTTATCCTGGTTTGTTTGGTTTTCCTCCCCAATTTTCATGCCTGAAAAGTGACTTTTTTTTCCTCCACCATAAAGCAGTGGGATCAGTGGATTCTGCTGCGGAGTTTTGCTTGTTTGCAGGCTGCTTTCAGTTGCCATTTAAGTGACAGGTAAAACTTCGCCCTGGTGCAGCAAAGATGTGGTGTGTTTAATAACTGCAGGATTTAATCCTTGTAGAGTATGGGGCCTTGCACGTGTCATCACTTCTTGCATCTTCTCTAAAAGGCAGCATTGAGGTGCTGAGCTATTAATTGTGGTGTGAGTAATAAAGGTAGCTGTGTTTGAGCTGCTGTTCCTGTGGAGATCCATCCGGGCTGTTTTCACAGGCTCTTCTCAAGTCTCATGAGTTCAGACTGCCATAACATATGATGGTTCAGCATTGACTAATCTTGATCGGCTTCTCCTTGTCCTGTAGTAGTACCCAAAGTGATTGTTCATGTCTGCTTCCCTTGATTCCTCAGTGCTGGAGTTATTTTTAGAGTTAAGATCAACTGAGGAGTGTGAAGAAGGCTATTTTTGCACCTTGTGAGTGTATTACAGAGAAAAAAATAAAGCTTATACACTCTGTGAGTGTTAATCCCTCCCTACGTAGTTGCAAACTGAAAGCAGAGGTTTAAGAAAGGTGTTTCCTGAGGGTTCATGAGCCTGAAGGCTGTCATTTCCATGGGTAGTAACGAAAATACTTGCTCTGTATTGACACTTACGTGTTCTACTGACCAATACACTGGAAAGTCAGTGTTTCAGAATATTTTTGAAGTATATTTGAAGTCATCTTCTCTGCCCTCATCTCCCATGCTGCTATGACACATTCATTAAACTATTCTCTCTTGGTCTTGCCACAGGACTGAAGGGTTACTATACAGTGGGGTCACATTTGAAAATCTGGAAAAGGACATTCCCTGGTTCTGAACTGATCACAGCCTTTGTACCTCCGTGTTAGGATTTTCTTGGGGAGCGACAGCCTGATGGGATTCTGCATACGACTCTTGCTTCTGGCTGTAGAAGCCGACCTGAGGGTTATTTGCACCCTGGTGGAGGTGTGGTGCTTCTGTTACCTACCTGTAGCGCTGGGGAACCTGCAGCCAGGCGACAAACGTGAATGAAGAAAATGTGGTAACAAAGAACAAAATCAAGGAATGTGTCTCTGTGACAGCTTCATTTTCTCTTCATACTTTCTTTCAGGCATACTTTTTTCCCCCTTCAACTAATCTTTCTCCATCTTATCCTTCTCCATCTTATCCATGCTTTCCTATTTACAGGGTAAGAGAGGTAACATGATTCCAAGCATCAGGTGAAGGTGAGAGCTGCTAAGGGAAAGAGAATTGGAAAGCTTTTCATGCTATCAGCGCCTGATTTTTTTTTGATACAGGTGGATCCAGACCGAGACAAGAAGATTTACTTAAACATGCTGAGCTGCAGGAAAATGTTAGAATACTTTTTAAATACAATCAAAGCAACTTGATTATGCTGTCTTTATAAAAGAACACCGCGACCCCAAAAAAGCCCTCCAAACCAAACAAAACCCCCTAAACCATTCCTTGCTCCTACAGAAAGCCTACCAGATGTCATGGTACTTCCCATAGACTCTTTCCATCCTCTTTTTCACTTTTACTGTCAATTGTGGGAGTTGGGTGAATTCTTTATGTAATACGCCTATATTTCACAGTAGGTAGGTAAAAACCAGTTTGTCACTTATTCCAGGAATTAAGAAATCATGTCACCGTGTTTTGGTTTATTAAACTTTGTTTTGCTGACTTAGGTTTTTAGTGTGCAGGGTTCAAAGTGCCACTGTTACTTGCAGTGATGTGTGTGTCTGTGCTGGCACAAGAGTTAGAAACAAACTTTGGAGTGTAGATGTGAGGCTGCTGGACACGTGACCGTGTGCTTTGTGCAGTAGCAGCTCTGTTGGCTCTAGAAGCAGGCATAACCCTCATGGTGTTTTTCTTGCCACCACACCTGGTACAGCTATGGAGAGGAGTAACGGGTAGTCAGATGGCACATTGATGCGGAGTTGAAGCCAAAGTGAAAGAAAGAGAGGGCATGAGGGCAAAATTCATGAGTGTAGGCTTGCTAGGGAGAAGTTTTCATGTGTTGGGCAAGAGCATGGGCAGAAAATAGGGCGATGAGAATCACTTCACTTAGAAGCATTGGGAGCTGCCTGGCTGGACCAGACTGTCAGGCTGCCTAATCTGATACAAACAGAACCTGCCACAAACAGGTTACGGGCTTCAGAAAAACTTGCAAGAACCTGCTCGTGATTCATGCTTGCCTTAGACTGTGCTGTAAAGGCTTGTGTTTCTTCACAAATTTTATCCTGTTTGCATGGAGTTACCTCTGGCCTTGCAGTCTCAGGCACTCTGAGCAGCTATTGTAGAGCGTGGCAGTGCATCAGAGCTGTTCCCTTGGGCAGTGGTGCCCAGTTGTACTGCAGCAGTGCCTTTTGTATGGTTTCGTGGTCTCCTGTGACTTTCAATAACCAGAAGCAGCACAGTCACCTGAAGCAATGATCTCATCTGCCAGCTCTGCCAGCTCAATGTAGGGCTGTTTTCGATCTCTGCAGAGTCATCGGGGAAAGTTTTCACCTCGTGATTGAAGCTCTGCTTGCTGGCACTGGAAGTAAAACTCCACCCAAAGGTGCCCCCTGTGTCCCTGAAGGTTGTTTGGGAATTTCTTTGGGTTTTATCTCTTAGACTATTCAATTCAATTGGCTTTGGAAACTAAGAATACTTGTCAGTGCAGCTGAGCTTTCAGATACAAGTGGCCAGTGGAGTTCTTTGCTTTCAGATGGCCAGTCTTAAGCTTCCAACGCAGTCAACTTCTAATTATCTTCTTGAAAATATTTTTGCCAAGGACTGCCTTGATTTGTAAGCTAGCCAAAGCCTCTTTCCACGTTTGCCAAAGAGTGGCTAATATGAGGGTTCTGTAAGTCTGTCAAGGTTGTCAGACTTGTTTCAGAAAGGGGTTCTTTGCTAATAAGCACCTTTTCACTTATATCTACGCTTGGTTTTCTTCTGTCCATCGATCACTCGTTGAACCCTGATGGAGCTTTCTCACTTGGCCTGAAGTTGCATGGTAATTTTATCAAAGGCTTTATGAAAATAAAAGTATTTGATACCTTTCTTTTGTCTCTTTATGAGATGCTGTGTTGCTTTCCAACTTTGAGGTGTAGGATGGGGGTGGGGGAAGGTTTGTCTTGGTTTTTCTGGGTGGTGGTAAAAGGCTCGCAAGACATTACCTGATGGGATGGTTCTTGTTTGGGGTTTTTTGGTTGTGGTTGGGGTTTTTTGTTTTCTGAGTAGGGTTTTTATTTTCCTATAGTACTCTAGCTGGTGTACGGGCGTTACCTGCTTTTGTGATGGCTTTAGTGCTTGCTTTGGCTTATACTGAAAGCTGTGTTGGGAAGGTAGGTTCTCTGTCTTTATATGGTAGGTGTAAATTCAGCTGTATGCTGGAACCTGGAGATGACCATCTCCTCCATGTGCTTTGGAGAGATCTTAGGTCTTCAAATTCTCGTATCAAAACCCTGCAAGAAAAAAAAATAGCTTCAAAAATAAGTTATGAACTTGTCACTGTTGTTTTGAAACAAGTAAAATACAACTCCTTGGAGCTTGTAAGCATGTGCATGCTTCGTATTGGTTTTGTTTCTTGGAGGAGGAAGGGGTACGGCTATACTGAGGTGAAGTAACTTGGGGTTTTTTTTTAATGTGGCAGTTGTTCAGAATCTGTTGAGTGGTATACTGTGCCTGAAGCTTTGTTTTGTGCAGAATGTACTAATAAACTGAAATTAATCAAAGCTGTAACTATTTTTCCAATACTTGAAATATCCTCCTGGAGTACTTTCGACGGGAGTGTTGTGTAAAGGAGCCGGGAAGTACAGCTGAGCTGGAAGGGGCAGACTGGCTCCTTTTATTTCCGCATGTTAAGAAGCAGCAAGTGGTGTAAAAGAAAACCCGTTGAGCAGTTCCTTAATTTTTGAACACACCTCCGCTGTGGTCCTGGTACGTGGGTCACTTGCCAGCGCTGAATTGGGTTGCAGGCGTGTGTTGTGAAACGGGAGCTGCAGGGGGTTGCACCTAACGCTGTTTGCACTTCTAACTGTTTCAAAGGCAAATAAAAATGAAACTGACTGATTATTAGATACATTGGATAATAGCTTGTGGTACTTTGAGTCTAAAGGGTTTATTTGGATTTTGTAATGTGTATTTAGACCCTCATGAAAGGTTAGCAAGAGCCACGAGAACAGCTGTTGTCCTGTAGCTATTGGTGTCTGTTGACTTTTGCTGCTTTAAGAGTGGTGGAGGTTGTCATTGATGGAAGGATGTATAAATATCCTGAGTTAAAATGCTGTCAGCACGGCTTAAACCCTGTTCTTTCTTAGGGAGAAGGAACAATGGTAACTGTTGTCGTGTTTGAAATAACTTGCCTTTGCGGCACTGTACTAATAGGCTGCATGGCTCTTTGTTTGGATTAGTCTAGTGGGGGGAAAGAGTTGCTGAGTCAAAATGTTATGCACTGAGCAGGAGGTTTTCACTGAAAGTCACTGCTTCCTCTTGCCTGTTAGAAATAGCCACTCTTAAACCCTTTTTTCCATTTTGATCTAACCTACCAGGTGCTTCCCTCACCCCCCCCAAAAAAGCAGCAAGCTGCAGTCATTGTCATGCCAAATTCTGTATCTAGCCATTAGTTTTTTTTCTTGCACGTCCCTAAAACAGATACCCATCCTTTTGAGTACTCCTTTAGGAAGGAAAAGTACAGGGACCTTAATTATTCTCAAGCATTAATCACTCATGTTCGTCTCTGTGCATGTTTTCTCCACATTCGCACAGGGGTACCAGGCATCCATCTCAGATGGACACCACATGTCTGCTTTCCACAAATATACTCAAGCCACGCAGGAGTAAAGCAAGAGAAGCTAATTTATTGTCTCCTCATATTCTAGTTGAAATGGGTGGTGATACCGTGTCCCATGCCCTTGGGAGTAAGAAGGGTACCTGTAGACCTGGGACCTCTTGCTCCCTGCATGAGGAGTCATGGAGGAGGTTCGGCCCCCAGGGGAGGGACAGGGAAGCACAGCACTGTCATCTTTTTTTTTGTGAGAAATTGAAAGCCTGTTTCTCTGCCTGCTGAGAAGTGATGCTGCTTCATCAGCCTTGCCTGAGTAGTACCACTGTTCAGATTAGTGTGAGACCGAGTCAGGTAGCTGTGTATGTTTGTGGTGTTCTCCCTCATTGTCTGTGTCTTTCAGCGGGCACGCTGAAAAGAGCTTAATCCTCGATCACTGAAGTGTGTAGAGACGGATCTTTTTTTTCCTTATTGCTTCCCTGAGAAGATGAATCCATCCTAGCGTATTTTTGTGTCTGTGTGTGTTTTGGCAATCTTAGCTTAGAGGTACCTTTGGGAAGGCTGCACAGCAAATAAAACGTAAACTGCAACTTGCATACCTCTTGTGAAAAGGAAGGTGCTTAGTTAATTCCTGTAGTGACATCCAGGCACGTGAAAGGAATACAAACGTGCCTTTGTGTTGCTGGAGCTGCTGGTCTGGGCTCCTTTGTGGTATGGGGGCGACGCATAAGAAATCTGCGTGGTGAGTTGCACTCACAAATCACCAGGCACGGCCTGATGCGAAGGTGCTGTGGGTGATGGGAGCCTAATTGCCATCCCTGCACCGGCAGCATCTAGGAAGCATCCTGGGAATTGCTTGCCCGACGCTGGGAGCAGCTGATCACATGAGCCTGAATTTTCAGTTCAGTTCATTAGTCAGCCATTTTGGTCACCACCCTGCTTACTGCGCACAACCAATCCTGTCGGCACTCGCTCTCCTGGCTGGTCTGGGAAGAAAGGGACCAGCAGTTTGATTTTCAGCAAACCTGGGTATCTCTCTCTACAGTCTTCCTTTGTTTTTGCTCGGGTAATCACCAGAGGAAGCCATTCTTTTTCCTCATTCTGCTTTTTTTTTTTTCTTCTTCTTTTTTTTATCTTTTTCTTTTTATCTTTTTGTTTCTTTGCCTCCTGTCTTTGATGTGGAAGCCAGTTTTTCGGTGGTCGCTTAGGATCAATAGCCTCTCACGTAGCTGAAGACAACGGCGACAGTTGGAAAGGAGGGAGGAAGAAACGAGCGTGAGGAAGCAGCATTTTTACCTTGCTTTATATATGAAAAGGCCAGAGCAGTCTGTGTGATCCTGAGCATATCTGTCCTTTAATAGCAAGGTATTTCTTATTTTCTTCTTCAGAAAGCTTTTCTTTTTAGTTCTTGTTTTTTTTCCCCAACCCGTGTTGTTGCTGTACCAGCTGAGTCATCATGTCTGCTCTGACGCCTCAAAGCGACATGCCAACCCCCACCACAGACAAGATCACTCAGGCTGCCATGGAGACCATCTATCTTTGCAAATTCCGAGTGTCGATGGATGGAGAATGGCTCTGCTTGCGCGAGCTGGACGACATCTCGCTGACGCCTGACCCAGAGCCTACCCATGAAGGTACGGTCCAGTTCCCCACAGCCGTCGCATTGGTACAACCGCTGCACGGGTTGGGAGGGGGTGTCTCTGGGATGAGATGCTCCTGTCCTGCCGGGAGAACCTGGACACTGTTTGACATGTTAGAAAGCCAGATTGGTGCTTCAGGTTGCCCTTAGAATATATCGGGTCTCTTGAATCTCCCCCTTTGACAGATTTGTGCTTAATTGCTGTTATTTCACTAGCACCTGGAGAAATGGTGTTTGTGAGTCTCAGGAAGATAACCACTGTGTTTTCAGTGGTACATTGGTTTGTGATTTTACTCTCAAAACAGGGCTTACAGCTCTACTGGGCAGCCAGCAGCTTTTAGAAATGGAGCATTCTGGCAAAACACAGACATGTTTCTGTGTAGGGCCAGTGGGTAGCTTTTGGAAAACCCCAAGTAATTACGCAGTTATGCCTATTGTCAGGAGATAATTCCATCACAAGTCTTCCAGCTCACTTCTGTTGAGCATGCTGCTGCTTATAATGGCCTGGAAGCCTGAAAAATGGAGGTGTAACACACCTTTCTTTCTTCGACAAAGGATTTGTGAACTGGGTGGATTGTGGCAACAGTTTAATGCCAGGTTGTGCCAGATGAGGATTGAAAGCTTTGTGAGGGCAAAAAACCCAGGAGAGGACGTTCATGCATTGCTCTACCAATAAAAAAAAACAAAGGGGGAAAAAGGAGATGGGATGAATTTTGCACAGTAGCTGGTGCTGCCATGGCCACTGACATGGCCAGGGTCCAAGTGCCCCTCACTGGGTACACCTTACCCTTTTCTAGTAACTACTGAAGTGCGACTACACCAAGTAGTCTTGCCTGACCCGTTTGGTACTGGCTTGTCAAGTCAGCAGTACCTTACTATATTGCTGTCTTGCTGGATGAGGCAACTTGAGTTGTGGTGAGGATTTGAGCTTTAAAATTAATTCCCAGGTGATAATTGAATTTGCATTTAACAGCTGCTTTCAGTGGTGGCAGCCTTTGGGTTTGGATTTGCTTGCCAAAGACTTAGTCACGCTGTGGGACACAGACAGAGGTTTCCAAAGCAGAGAAAAACGCTCCCTCTGAAGCATGTCCCGGGGTTTCGGTGGCATACTGCAGGCTCAGGACAGCAGAACCAGAGTAGTGAGCACAGGGTGATCCAAGGGTGCAGAAATTGAGCTGTCATCCAGTTTCTGCTTCCTTCTATGTGTCACAGGAAGAACTTGCTCAGTCTTACTCCTATGGTTTTGGACTTGAGCGCTTAGGGATTTTTTAACAGTATGTTCTAGTGTGGGTGGATTGTTTTTATGTATTCACTCTTTCATTCGTAAGTAGTAACTACTCTTTGGACTTGTGTTGTAGCTGGTTAATGACCCTCAAGGCAGTCTAGGGCTCTTCTGGTAGTATAGCCTGGAAAACCTTTTGGTCACGCTGCAAGTCAGTTCTTTAGATCCTCATTTCTGCATGTGTGTCTCTTTCCTTTCTGTTGGTTTTTGTGCTCTGAGCAGACTCACAGGGAAGGTAGGCTTGGCTGAATCCAACGTCTGTAACAGAGCTGTGCTGGGTTCCCTTCCTCAAATATGCTGAACGTGTCCTTACAGTGCACAGATTGTGCTCTTGCCTGCCTATGTAAATAATTCAAACACTAATACTACACTAATCATTCCCCCAAACTAGAAAAAGAATTGTTTATAATTACAGTTACTCGCTTGCAAGTACCAAAAAGGGTTAGAAAACAGTATTATCTAATTTCATTGTTATATTGCTTAATTTGTATGTCAGAAATTAATGAAGAGAACTGTGTCATAATTGTAACTACCTTTATGGAGATGTTTATACATTCATAAGTTAGGGTTGCTTGCTGGGAGACAGAAAGACTGGTTGTCTCGGGGCGGGAGGTTTGAACCCAAGCTGTGTTTTTAGCAGAGATAGAAGGTCAGGAAGGAAGTGTGCATAATAGAAAAGCTGACACAGCTTTATCCCTCGTGTTTGAACTGATACTACTGCATCAGTGCTGCTGCTCTGTCCTCGGTGTATGGATGGCTCACGGGGACAGGGTGACAGGGCTTGCAGGCACCAAGTGCTCATCCGGGGGAAAAGCAGGAGATCTAGGAGCCAAGGCTGGTGTGACTTGTAACCTCTTGATAAAACTGATGCAGAAGGGTAGAGGTTGTGAAGAAGGGAAAAAAACCAAACCCACTGGAGATCTGCCAAAGGCATAACAAGAGATCTGTGTTTTTTTACCTTACAAATCAAAACATATTAAAAATAATCTATTGCAGTAGCAAATCCAGCAGATTGTTGAACTATGGGTTTGAAGCCTCCGGTTGCTGCTCCTCAGCTCCTCCTGCTTCTGCAGAGTTTTGTTGCCTCTGGCCTCTCTTGACTCTGGGTTCTGCTATGCCCCCAGCCCACAAGCAGCCATGCTGCCTTTCTCCTCACTGTGCACCCGTCCTGCTGAGGATGAGCAGGAAGCTGCAGCACACTTCTGTTTTCTTTCTTTCCGATGGAACTAGTTTGTTAATTTTGTAATAGGAGCTAGAAGGACAGGGAGGCAGCTCATAAGTAAGGCCATAGTAGCCATCACTGTCTTAGTGACATTTAAAAACCGTGTGCATCCTCCTGCCATGCTGATATTCCCTGTTAAACCCAAACCCAATCCTGCTACTTCTTAAGCCAAAGGCAGTGCACTTTCAGAAGCAGATTCTGACATGAGATGAAACAGGAAAACTGGAGGAATTCCATTCCTGCCACACGTTTGGAGTTTGTTTCTGAGTGTAACTCTGAGAAAAAAACTTATATTTAAGTCAGTTCAAGAGTTGCAAGTCATGAAAGTGTAAATTTATTAGTATAGTTACTGCGTTTCTTGCAACTGTGTGTATTCAATAGAGCATGCAATAAAGGCAGCAAACTTTCAAACCATTTGGAGCAATTAGTAAGCCGATTTTGCTGTATATGGCCTATTTGCTTGTCTTGGCAACAGAATTCTTTATTGAACAGTGGTTCTTAATTAAGTAATCAGAACTTTACTGTGCTACACAGGCACCATGGAATGAAACGTGGCACTAGTGGCCATTAAGCTCTCATTTACAATAGCTGTAATGACCTTTGAAGCATCTTTAGGGGCTGAGGTATGAAAAGCATCTTGGTTGTGTTTCTGCTGCATGTTCCTGAGTGCATGTCTGTACAGGATGGGACATCGATTGCAACTTTGGGGAGAAGCTGTGCTGTGCAAAATGGCCTTACACGGTTTTACTTTGAATAATCACTTGTCTTTAAGGAGCTTCAGGCTAGAGCAGTGGAAATATTAATCCTCATGGGATCAGCTTGTAATTGAGAGCAGAAGGAATAACACGTGGTAACTGGATGATCTGAACTTGCTTGCAACTGTCAAGAATTACAATTTTTTCAAATCCTGTTCTACTTGTACTCAAGTTGGTCAATTGGAGTGGTATGCTTATAGCATGGAAAGATTAAATTCTCTTCTCTGTAGTATAGTTGAGGTCAGACTTTTTTTTTCTTTTTTTTTTTTTAATTTTAATTCTTTTTTGACCAGGAATTTAAAAGTTTTACTTTCAGATGTGTGCTTGTGTGAAATGGCTTGAGTAGAACTTGTACAAACAACTGTTTAGTAAAAGCAAAAGCGCATTTCAACCCTCAAATACTTCTGGCCCGTTATTTCTTGCACTGATTACTGAATCATCCTTCAGATTCTACCTTTTTTTCTCCATTTTCTGTTCAAGTATTTTTCTGTGTTTCTTTGCACACTTGAAAATGGTTTAAGGAAACATCAGGACCTTAATAGTTGTCTTTTTGTTTTGCAAATTGGCAGCGGACTTGTAAGTTAAATTTACGCGGAGGGAGCAAGAATCTCCTTACTTTTGGTGGAGGAATTTAAGAGCTGTTGGGTTGAAAGGGAACCATGTGGCATGAGGGCTCGTCATCCAAACTGGGCTGCCCTAGCAGAGGAACTACGCTGCTGGAGTAGAGCTGTGCGGTCTGCCAAGACCAAAGCGTGCCTAGGAAGAAACCCTCATAACCCTTACAGAGAGGCGAAACTGCTCCATGGACTCTGCCTTCCCCGTTCCAGCACAAATCTGCTGCTGAAAATGCTATATGGGGAGTAGCAGGGACCTTTCATGTCTTGACAGAAACCCCATGGAATTGCTTTCTTGTTAGGAAAGTACCTCTTAAGTATGTATGGCATCAGAAACCCCTAAACGTGTCAAAAGTTTGAAGGAGCTAGAGACCAGGTTTAATAGAACAAACGTGGAGTCAACATTTATCAGCAAGATAAATGAATTACAGTGCGTTAATGGTCCTAAACCTTTGGCATAGCATGTCATGTGATCCAGACAGCACGGACTGAAAACTAACCTAATAAAAATGGTCATCTCCCCAGGGATGGAGGAGATGTCCCGTTTGCTGTATCTACACCGAATTCCATTGCAAGCCACCGAAAAAGGGGGATGACCCAGAACAGGTGGAATCTTGACCCTGTACTAAAGGGCAGATTGAATTTTAAAAAGCTCCTCTGGAGAATCGGTACAGAATGAAGCAATTTGGGAAGAAAGAGGGCGAGTGGCCTGTAAGCTGAGGGTGAAACTTGCATCAGAGCTACTCAGATTTTAAACTTGTAAATATTTTCAGTGCTGTTAATTAAGAAATCACAATTGAGAGTTTTCTTTGCTTTTTTAAACTTGTTTCAATCTAAATGAAATCAGATGTGGGAAATGCGGGGCAGGTTCATTTCCCTTGGGGATAATGAATCAAAAGTGCTACAGAGAAATGTCTTAGATGCCAACCAAGATGGGAAATGAAAGTGTGGGGGTGGAGTGGGAGGGAAATAGGGGAGTTCTGTTTTGTTGGGGTGTTTGGTGCTAGAATAAAATGAGAAATTTCCCGTAGCAGCTCCTCCTTACTTCTCTCTGGAAGAGCCTGCCTGTGGAGAACATACCATGGAACTCCATGCAGCTGCAACATACACAGATGCCTGATGGTCATCATGAGGAGACAGGAATAAAACCTAGGGTGGGCTTACACCATCCTCATGTGATGTACAGTTCCTATTTACTCATCCCGTCTACATCCTCTGTACCTTTTTACCCCCTTCTTTTCATCTCCTCCCAGTCTGTTGCAGGTGTGTGACTGCTATGTCTTCTGGTGCAGTGCAAGACTTAATTTATGTCAAATTGTCCATGTTCTAGGAAAAATGGTCATGTCAGGCTGTCACCCAAGGAGCAGCAGGTGTTAATACAAGGGTGATGACAACAGCAGCCTTTAAAAAAACCTGACCATCAAAGCACATATTGTAGGAGTTTTACACTAAAAATGATGTGTCCAGTTGTCCCAGTTCAGAGTGGAAGCACAAGCTGTTGGTGCAGTCGGTGAGGTAAGGCAGTTCTGGGCAGTTGGGCGCTGAATAAGGATGTGCTGACTGGGTGGACAAGGAAGGTAGGTGTGGGATAGAGTCGCTGCGCGTGGTGTGGTCAGAGGCAGTGGATACAACCAGTTATCAGCAGGAAGCGGATAGCAGCGAGGTCAGTAGTGTCAGTGAAGAACGGCTGTAGGAGAGCAGAGGCTTCCCCAGGCAGCAGCAGTGCCAAAGCTGAGCTCTGTGTTCTCCAGTTTGTTCCTGTGCTCAGGAGGCGTAGCCGGGACTCGTGGGCAGGCCCCATGTCAGTGCAGCGGTGCTTGCAGGGGAGAACAGGTGTATGAAGTGTCTCTAGTATCCCTTACTCCCACCTTCCTGGTTGGGAAACAGCTGACCTGGGGAGAGCCTGCAGGGCAGAAGGGATGGACTGATTGTTATTTCTTTAGGCGTGGCTTGCTCTCTCTAGAGTTACATTTAGAGGTGGGATTCCTGTGTGATGGGGTTTAAAGATGTTTTTCTCCTGCTTTGTAAATCCTGACGAGATTGTTCCCAGCGGTCTAGGCTGTGGGCTGTCTGGTCACTTCACGGATGTTTGGATTGAAAGGTGATGCTGGATCTCTCTTTGCTGGCCCCTTTTCTTTGTCAATGCTTCTCGATCCACCTGATTTACAAGTCTAATCTGAAAAAATTCCTTACATATCTCCAATGATAGTAACAGCATCTACTTAATTTTCTTTCTTAAGCACTTTATTTCTTATTAAATGTAATATTTGTCATTCCTAAGGCAACATATGTGAGAGAATACAGTTTAAGTATAATAATGTGACTGTAGGCTTCTGTTTTGTGATAAATAAATGTTTGCCCATGCAGTGAAGGAGAGTGTAATAGCCTCAATGGAAAAAAAAATTATGTGGATGCAATTATCATGTATATTCAATATTTTTCGATAAACTCTTCCAACTTTCCCTTTTGTTGTGAGGTCCTTTGGCCCAGAAAAGAACAGCAAGCTGTTGGTGCAGCAGACTGGAAGTTAAAATCAGAGAAACAATCTTAAAATTAACCTTCTAAAGCATCAGCGTTTCTTCTGTTAGTAGAATGCGGACAGTGTTCTGTGGGCATAATGAGGCATAAGGACAGGGGAGCTCTCAGCTGGGGATGTAGAGCTGGGTGCTGTAGGATTCCACTTAACCTTGGAGATGCCTTGGAGAGAACGTCAGGAGTGCTTCCCTAACTCCTGGTGCTCTGACTGGGGCACAGTGGTGTGGTCTTGTCTTGTCTTGTCTTTCTGGAAGTAAAAGAATGAGTTCCTGGCATGCTTTGCCTATTAGGGATTCGATTAAAGAACAGTGTTGAATAAAAAAGGGGCGTTGGAGACAGTTATTCTTGCTTCTGTGTGCTTCTTGGTTTGGTTTGATTTGCTTGAGCATCTTCTCAACTCCTGCATTTATTGTTCAGTCCTAAGTAACTTGTCAGCACTTCTGTAGTTCTTATTTTCCATCTGTTGGTTGTTTTTCTTCTTTCCTCAGAACTTTTTTCAGTGGTGGCAGTTCAGCCAGGCAGGAGCAAAGGAGTCTGAACACAGTCCAGTTGACATTCTGGTATTGGCGATCAGCTGTTGATGCATTTACTGTTTACCTGCACTGCTGATATCTGCAAGCTTAAAAAATAACCCCTGTCCTGATCAGTAAATGGACCGTGGGGACCCTGGTCTGGCTGTGGTTTTGTTTGTATTTCTTCACCAGAGTTGATGTTTTATCTAAGGAAGGAGGAGATTTGTGCCAAGCCTTTCATAGCAGGCAGAGCAGTGTAACTGACAGGTCACCACTGCCTTGGACTTTCTATATCAGGCTCGGTTTTCACTTCCCAAAACTGGTGCTGGGTTGGTTTGTAGGGGTTTTTTGGGGGGTTGTTGGGTTTGTTTATTTTACTGAGTTATCAGCTTCTCCTTTACATGTTTGTTAAAAATCCCCAAAAGATCCTGACCTATTTAGCTTGTCTCTGGAGGAACTTGATTCTCATATTGTGCTTGGAAACTGCAGAAGGGATGTGTGGACTCCTTGCTTTGTTCTGAGTGTCTGTCTTTATGCGTGAAAAAATGCTGAAGATGTAGAAGAAGATTGGAGCATTCAGTCCTCCTGGTGCATTCACAAGCTGTTTGCTAACAAAAGTAGAGGAGGTGGAGAGAAAACTGGTGGCCTAGGAAGAAGCTGGGGAACCTGGAGTTGTACTGTTCAGCTTCCTGCAAATCGTGGGAGCTTGCTTGTAGGTGGTATCTCAGTATAGCATACATATACACACACACACATATATTTATATATATATGTGTGCTCTTTGCTTTCCTAATGGATGCATTCTCCCTTGGGAATTTGAAGGGCATATATAGGAGGTTGTGCAGCTCTGGACTATGGGAACATCTCAGCATTTATTAAAGGACTGATGCTTGGTTAAGTTTATTTAAAATATCACCGGGATAATTCTGCTGTATACTTGGGGACTTTAGCTGGTTCCTGCTCATGACACACCTGTCCAAAAACCCCATAAGGTGAATTGGATGCTGCTTTTATCCCCATCCTGCTCACAGTGTGAGGAGCCACAGTCTTGACTTCCCTTTCGTGTACTCAGATTTTCATGTAGCATGTTTTTTGGGTGCACAGTAGCGTGGCAGCTCGCTGCTAAGCAGAGGTCTATTTACAGGTTTATTTACATGGGAAAGTGTATCTGCTGGCAATATCCCTTTCTCCTGCCTGAGTTGTTCCAAATGGCAGTGTAACTGGTTAGGTATTGCCTATGTCTGTGAGAAATACTAAACCAAAAGTGAAGATATGAATAAATTCATTTAGGAAGATAAAGTTAGAAGGGAAAGTTTTTGCTTCTTTTCTTACTGTATGTAATCATTCACTGTTCATTAATCACCACCTCTTTAAGCATTCTTATTAGTGGGAACAAAGTCATAACTCAGAGAAGCTGCTGCTCTTCTTATACATCAGTATCCCTGCTCATGAGGATGGGTTTGTATTAATTTTTTTTTAATTGCTTGGATAAAATGCATTGGTAAACCTTAATTGGCATTGGGTTTGGGAGGCACTGTGGTTGGTAGTGGGTGTGTGGACAGCAGCCGAAGTCACCGTGGAGGCCTTTGAGGGTTTCTTCCTCAGGTGCTCAAGTGGGTAAATCAGCCAAAAGGGAGTCCCAGGCTTCTGCCAGACCCGGACTTGTAGTCACACTGCTTGACAAGAGCACAGCGGGGAAGAGAGTAGCTTGGAAAAACTGTAGTGTTAAAGTGACTGATGGGATTTGCATGGTGACGATGGTTGTGCTGATAAGCACTCTAGTTCCTCTGTAAAGCACTTGCTTGTGTGCTTATTCCAGTGGGATATTCAATTCAGTAATGCTAATCTTCCTGGGAATCTAGTTGGAATGAGGTAATAGCTTTATGAAGACTTAAAAGTTTGTTTTCTAAACTTGGTACACACCAGTTACAAGCTTTCATATTTTTCCATAACAGTAGAAAGTATTGAGTTTGTCTTAGATGTGCTAAGGTAAGGAACATGGAAACTATCAAGTAGCTGATTTCTGATTGTTTGGGGGGTTTTGGCTTGGTTTTTTGTGGTTTGGGTTTTTTCATTTCTGTGTGTCATGAGGGTTTTTTTTTCCCCACTGTTGTTTGATGGAAATTCCAGACAAGTAGTGGGGGAAGCTGTAGAGTGTAAGAGAAGAAAGAAGATATGTGCAAAGGGCAGTTAGATGTGTAAGAAATGAACAAAAATATGAAAAGTGCTAATTAAGAACTTCTGCCTGTAAATCTGTACAAATCCCATAGCGCCTTAGTGCCAGCCTAAATTCATTAAATTCTTGCAAGCTTCTCACTAGAAAGAAAATGGGGCGGGGAGGTAGGGTAGGGGGCGGTAAGGAGGATAAAAATGTATGCCTTAGTCCTTTACCATGAGTTGGGTAGCAGTTGTCCAGGTAGAGCCAGCACAGTTGTGTCTGTGAAACGCAGCCCAGTTGTGATGCAGGGTGGGGTTCTGGACCACCCGTGCTGTGCTGACCTGACGCTGCGAAGGGGTTTCCTGTGTTGAATTAAAAATACAAAATCATTCAAAAAGGAAGTGATCAGAAAGTAAAACCTGTTCTTCTGTGTGTAAACCTCGCTGCCTGTTGGCCACAGATGTCATGGTTGGTTGGAGGTCTTTGGTGGCTTTTGGGTATGAGCCAAGCACAGAAAGAGGCCTGGAGGAGCGGTGAGGTGGGAGGATACGTGGTGTGTGTAGGGAGGGGCTGAAGGGGCAAAATCCATGTGAGAAAGATCTCTCATAAGGCCGAGCAAAGCCTGGCGATTTTCTCTGTCCCTGTTAACAAGCTGATTGTAAATCTTGTTTTGGTTATGAGAGGTTCTGTTTACGCTTGAGACTAAGGAGAAAGCCCAGACCCTCAGTATTAGGTAACAGACCGTTCAGTGATGATGTCTGGCTTCAGTCTCAGTATGTAGGTAGGGATTTCGGGGTGCTGGCAGTCCGGTTCTGATCTTTGCATGCGATGGAAGCCACTAGTAAATAAACCATTGTGTGTGCAGCTAGGTTCTCATCTGATTTGTTTTCAGAAATGCTAGAAATACAGCTAGAAAATACTCTCTGTGTGAGCTTGTTTATGTAGTGTTGTTAAGCAAAGCACTTTCTGCAGATAGTGAATTTCTCCCATCACACTGACATCTGTGTTTTAAGGCCTTTTTTTTTTTAAAAAAATGGGGGGAGGCGGAGCAAAGGGGTGAAAGTGACTCTGGAAGACAAGACCAAAAGCCACATGTGTAGCATGGGGGAGCATCACCAGGGCTCTGTTTTGGCAATAGCAGGGGATTTCTCAAGCAAAACTCCCTGTTGCTCCTTGGAAACAGAGGAACATGGGCATGTGTCTTTCTCTCCCTACTCACCCCCCAACAAGGAGAAGAGAGACCCCTGCTGAACTGAAAGGAGGTGATCGATTCAGCCTGGGTTGAGGTGTGGAACGGTGGTTTTCTGCTCTCAGGAGTGTGGTGGTAGTGCTTAACCATAGGGCAAGAAGGGAACTTCTGGTTTACGATGAAAACTAATCGCTACAAATCATCTATGTAGATAAAGCAGTCAGAAAGGATGAGAAACGTGTTGGTCAGCAGCATTGCAGTGTGGGAAGCTTTCTGGGACCAGTTGAACCGTTAGTCGTACTGGTATTTGGACTTTTTATTTTTGTCCTTCCTTTAAATGTAGTGACTGTGGCTGTGCTGTTTGCTAGCCAGCACTGGCTCCTGGGGCAGGAGGAGGCTGGAGATAGCTTTTCCGTGGGGGGGAGGAGGTCCCAGTAGCATGTGTACTTTGCTCAGGGCTTTGGCACAGTTGGCCGGTGCAGGGGAATAGAGCCGTTCTCGTGCTTCCGATGTTCCACTGGTTGCAGGTTGGCACTGGGGACGGTGGGGCGCGTAAGTAGGGAGCTGAAAATCTCACAGGGTTCAGAGCCTCCCTGGTTTGGTCCAGCTTAGTTTTCTGGGTTGGAAACTGGGGAATTAGCAGGCGAGGTGAAACAAGTTTTCCTTGTCCTACGTGCTCCTCGTGCAGGATATTTACCTATTCCCCATGCCTGTCTGCCATCTGCAGGCTCCCGGCAAGGAGATAGAGGTGTTTTCCTCATCCAGACCTTAATGAATCATCATCAGAGTGACAATGTAAAACCTGTGACCCGGATCTGGGCTTAGTTGGACCACCTCTGCAAGATTTTTCATTTGAAGTCACGGTTGTAACGCAATTAAAGTTCTGTTTAACCTTGTTTAAAGTGTCCTCAGTATGTCCTTTTCCTGAAGTGTGCTTGCTTTTCCTGCCTGGCTACGTTTCCCTGGTGTTGGGGGGGTTCTTTTGCTGGCTGGGCAGAAGGAAATTGAAGCAAATGCTGACTTTGCATAGCTATCGAAAGTTCAGTGCTTTGATCTGACAAAGAAAATAATGCTTTTCTTGCTTTTCTTTTTAGGATGTGCTTTACAAAAACATTGCTTGTCTTAATGCAGAAGGAAATAAAGCTTCTGAAGCTTTTCTGAAGCCTACCTTAATTTGACTCTCAAGGAAAAAAATGCTTTGCTGTGTTGCTTTGTGCAGACTAACAAACCCTTTTGACTTGCAAATCTCTTCCCGATATGAATTAAATCTTGTATTATGCAAATCTCCCTTTCAGTTATTCTTTTCTTATACCTTGATTTTGAATCTTCCCTTTAGATCACGGCTTGCATGACATTTTCTTTCTTTTCCTTTCTTTTTGCTGTTTGCAAAGACTCTTGGGAGGATTTGACAGATGTGGTGGAGCAATTGCGTGATGATACTGAAGGTGCGTGCCACACCAACATCTTTCAGCTATTATTTCCGCTCGTGATTGGCTTTTGACTTCTTATTTTGAGCCTGAGTGCCAAATACAATTTTCCTTTACTGTTCCAATAGCTGGTGCTTTCTGAACCTGCTTGTCTGGTTAAACCAGGTTCCCGGACAGAACACGCTGCCCTAGTTGCACTTGGTGTGGATGTTTGGTTTCTGCTGTTAGCGTGTGAAAGAAAATGTATTTGATCACTCCAGTGCATGAATTTGTTGCTTTTGCCATTGTATTAATTTACATTGTGAAGGCTTCCTTTCTGGATTTTATTGGCCCCTTCATGGGTTGCATGGACTCACTTTTGGTTGCTAAATTCTTACCCATCTCATTGAAAATACATGCATACAATGTTGCTTAAAACAGTGTTTCAAAAAATTTTGGATGTTTTGACTTCACATGGAGGTAGAAAAAGTGAATGAACAAGGGGCTTATTGATTGATATTGAATCCTTTCTGGGGAAATTATTTTCCTGAGTCCTGTATAAACACAGGTTACAGCAGTATCCATGGAAACCGAATTTTAAGAAATATAAACGGAATATATATGCAGCAACGTATGGAAGCTAAATATTAAGAAATATTCCAGAAATCACCTTCAGATTTTCTGAAATGTTTCTACTTATCAACTTGAGACCTTGCAAAAGTGGCTTTAAAACTTGTATTGCAGATCTTGATTCATACTTGTGAAGTACTAAACAAGCATTGGTTTTACAGAGCTTATTACTTGATCCTTAAAAAAGGTGCGAGCGTGAGATAGCGGGATGCTCGTTCAGCATGTGCTCCAGTAAATTGGCAATTTGATGACTAAATACAACTGTTCATGCATGGGATGAAAGCATTTGCAACACAAAAGGCAAGTAGGCCTTTTGGAGGCAGGGAAATATGAAGGGAATTTTCCTTTTGTGGCCACGAAGTTCAAATGCTCATTATAAGGATGAATACAGTTTTTTTGACATAGATTGGGATATTTACCTATACAGCCCACGTTGTTTTAAAATGGCAATCTGAAGTTAGAAGCTAAAACTAAGGTTCTTGGTATCCTGAAGACTTTTGAACATAAATCCTGTTACTCTCCCACTGATAATCCCAGAGGAGTAAGGTCGGGAGATGCACGTCAGCTCTTTGCCTATCTGCACGTTCACTGTTTTTGGAGGTGTTGCAGATGGCAGATCTGTGGCTGTTTTCTCGTTGGGGTTTTATCAGTTTTGGTCTAATTCTCACTGGTAGGATATAAACCAAAAGCTGCTGTTTTTTTCTTTACAGCACAGATAAACGACTTAAACTATAAACTTGGTAAAGCAGGATGGTGAGATTGAGTGAAGTGCGTTTGTGGTACAGACTCAGGGTTATAAATAGAGCGTAAAGTATGTGCAAGAGTGTGAGGGATACATCTGTCTTAAAATATGTAGCTGCAACTATTACTAGACTAATAACTGATAGTTAAGGATGGCCAACTAATGCAGCTAGGTTTGGGGGACAGTTAGGAAACACCTTCCAATGCAAATAGTTTTAAACACATTTCTGGCAGAAGAAAAAAGCAAAATCAACCACTAAATAGCAACATTTACTGTTTTTTCTGTGTATTTCTATTTTGTTTGTATTTGGAAACTCAGATGGTATAACCCTTTTTAAAGAAGATGTGTTGGGCAGAAAAAGTCACAGAATGACAGAATGTTAGGAGTTGGAAGGGACCTTGAACCCCCCTGTCAGAGCAGGATCACCCAGACTAAATCACACAGGAGCGCATCCAGACGGGGTTTGAATGTCTCCAGAGAAGGAGACTCCACAATCTCTCTGGGCAGCCTGTCCCAGTGCTCTGCCACCCTAACAGTGAAAAGGTTCCTTCTTACATTCACATGGAACTTCCTATGGTTCGGCTTGCATCCATTGACCTTTGTCCTGTCGCTGGCCATCACTGAGAAGAGCATGACTCCATCCTCCTGACTCTAGACCTTTGCATATTTATGAACATCAATAAGGTGATGATGTATGTTTAGATGTATTAACTAACCTGGTGTCTTGCTGGACATCTTCCTTGGATATTGCCTTCCTTAACTGTTGTGCTTGGTTATGTGCCTGGGTTTCTGTCAGTGGCCTTGTAAACACAGCATGCTTCTCGTTGGCCATGGGAGAGCTCTCTCCTGACAAGACAGCTAGTGCTGCTTCCCCAGCAGCTCCAGCCAAGGGCTTATCCAGGGTAGTCTATAGGGACAAAAAAAATAGGATGTCCAGATTATTTCTTTTCTCTCCATTAAACAGATTTTTTGCATTGATTTTGTCAGGGTGGGATGCCTTTGAAATGTCTTCTCTGTTTGAACCTGTAGCTTTTGTTTCCCATGTCCCTCACCCTGTTCTGGTTTGGGGTGGGGGGCTTTTTTGTTTGTTTTGGGGTTTGTTTTTCTAAATTCTTACGTGCTTGGTAACAGATCAGAGACTGATGGATGCTTGATGTGCAGCGTGGTTTTCCCACTTGAAAGTTCAGGGTATCACAGCGAGAGCAACTTGTGAAAATGTTTCTTCTCATAGGAAATCTGTTTAATTTTTTATAAGGTGGCATTAGTCCAGCTGCTCCCCAGTTTATCCACAGGCCCTCAAAGCAGACAGGTTGAGTTTTGAACACAGAGGCAAAAAATTAGACTAAACCATCTTGCTGTAGAAACAGATGTGCCTCTGGCTTTCACTTGCGAATAGTCACGTCCCTTTTGTTTCCATGGCCGCTTTGCTTTAAGAGAGCGTTGACATGACAGGCAAAACGTGGGTCACCTCGTCCTCAAGGTGGGTGTCAGGGCTCACATTGCCGTAAGGCAGATGAGGTGTTTGAAGGTAAGGGAATGTCAGGAGTGCTCAAATGGCAATACAAGAAGCTGAACAAGGACATAAGGATGTTGGACCCCAATTTAAATTATGAAAGCCCTTAATTTATCTAGGGATTTGCTTTCCACATTTATTAGTAATTACACATGTGCTGATGATTTTGTAGTCTGAGCAGCTGGAACTGATGTCTTTCCTGAATTTGCTTAACTGAAACTCTGGACTGTAGGTAGCACGGGGGTTTGCTTTGAAAGCAAGTGTTCCACTGTTAACATATCTCAGTTAATCTGAATACCGTGTGAAATGTTTGCAAGATGCAGTTTCTCTTCGATACACAGAAGCAGCCTTTTTAAGCTTCAGATGGCAGCAAGTTTCAGTTCTTGATCAGATATGGGTCCAGTCAATGGGGAACCTAGCTGAAATACTAACCAACTGGCATTGCTTTGAGCAGATTCATATCTACAGTGTTTCATAACTACCTGCATTTGATCAAAGTTCTGGTTATATTTTAATTTCTTCTTAATTCTTTTAAGGTCATTAATATGAGTAGCAATAAAATTTATTATTACCAGGTGAGAAGTACTTAGACCAGTTGCAGCTTAACCCTTGGAGATCCAGCATTGTATCAACTTTTCCCCTCACTGTTAGGTTCCTAGATACATATTTTAACTTATAAACAAATTTCAGGGTTCCTGAGATTATTGGGGGCCTTTGAAAACATTGCCCTTGTAGAAGCTTCTCAGGAACCCTTTTCATGCTGTTAGCATGTCAGTGATGGTGGCACTGTTTTACCTCTTCAGAAACCTGGCAGTTCAGTGTTTTAAGGAAACAGTAAGATGAGCTGATGATTTGACCCTGCAATGGTAGTGGGATGCAAGTCCAGTTCAGTCATAACTGCTTACGTGCCATGTGCAAGGTCGTTGGTTGGAAAGCACTTCTGTTCTTTAGAAGCCACGATACTTAAATACAAAAGTGTCTTGAGAATTCAAGATGACTTCAGTTGAAATCCAAACCACCTTGAAAGGTAAAGTTTAAGGTCCAAGATTTTACTTTTTAAGGTTTACAACGTAGCATGTGTAGTAAAACACAGGTAGAGGTTTTGTAATTAGACGTGGAAAGAGAAAGTTGGAGAAGACATTGTTTCAAACAGAGTCTCTTAATTGCACATTGTGTCAGGCTGTTGAAGCCCAAAGAGTCTGGGTTGACTTCAAGCCAGCTGTGTAGTCTTAGTGTTTGAAAGTGATCTGTGCTTGCTTAGCCCGCTCTTTTAGTCACCTTTAAAGATGTACATGTTGCAGCACATATAACAATGGTACGAACTACTTAGAATTTAATGCTTGGAATAAAACTTTGGTATTTTACCCAGTTTTGTACTATATAAAAATCAGTTTGTGAGATGAAAATTATAGATCAGCATATGCAGATCACCATTGTTGGCAAGAGACTAATGAAGCAGAAACTGTTCATTAGTTACTGTGATGAAAATATTTCTTTTTAGCTCTTAAGACTGTGAGTACACCTTTTAGTCTTAAATGAAAGCATAGCCCTGCTTTGTCTCTTAAGTGTTTTCATTAGCTCAGACCTTCATTAGCTCTTAAGAGTGTTGAAAGAAACTGGTTGTCTAGAACATGCTTCATATACCTCTTGTCAGATAGTGAAGAAGAGAACAGAGTGTTGATGTTTAATGAGGTTTAAGTTACGTCTTTAAACTTTTAGGTATGTTCAGGAGGAAAACCTCACCTTTTTGAAATGGTGTGATCTCACCATTGAGATCAGAGTACCCAGTGCGTCTGTGTATTGGAGGTTTTCTTCAAGGCCTGGCCAGGTGAAGTGTCATGTTCAATCTAGACTTCCAAATGCATTTAAACTTTAAAATCTACTTGTTTCTGTTACCCCATAGTCTTTTAAGCTACATATAAATATGCCTCCAATAATTCAAGCCTGCCAGACATTTGTGTCTTGGTCAGAAGTGTGGATATGCTGTGGATGGAGTTGTGCTACCAGAAGTGTTGAGGGAAGGGATTTATTTTTTTTTTTACCAGATAAGCTTGTTCTTAGCAGATTTTTGAATCATGGTACCGAATCAAAGCACAATTATGTGATGATATTTGTGTGCAGTAGAAGCAAATGCTCTGGGGTATTGATATGCTATTGAATGGCAACTGTGATGGATGCTATCAGAGGTGGTGTTCATGAGTGTTATGTGGAAGTACCCAGGAGAAAATATACAGAAGGGGGTTTAATTGCATGTGCAAAAATTGGGTTTTGCAATCGTGTGATACTATGTCTGATTTTTTTTCCCCCCCGGGTCTGTGTTCCTAGCAGTGGTGGCAGTTAGCTACCTGGCAAATCCTAAATGGATTTCAAATCACAGAACAGGTAATTGGCTCAACGTACACGCCAAATAATAGTAGTTCTGAAAAGGTGTTAAAAATGACCTGCTACATGAAATCTTTCCACAGTCCAATGCTGCTGTGAGAATTGAATTCATAAATGAGTCCTTTTGAAATTTTCTAAACTGTGAAAATAAATGGCAAATGCCTAATCTCAGCCTTTTTATAAGGTGTGAGCCAAGACAATCGGTGCTTGAGGAGCATGCCTTAGCAAAACAAAACTCCTGAGGGGCTTTGATCACTTTGTCCCTCAGCAGTAGAAGATTGGGTGGAGGCACAGGAACCACTGGACTTGTTTGCTGTGCATCTGAATGAGAAGGCATTGGCCCACAGCAGCAGATATGCACCGTCCAGGCCACATAGGAGTGGCTGTTGATCAGTGGCAATTCTGGCTGATGACCACCCCTTTGATGAGGGGTACTCGAGTATTGCCAGCACTGTTGCTGGGTCTGAGTATCTCTGTGAGTCAGCAGCAGTATCCCGGAATAAAGCAGCTTGTCCCCTGGCAGACAGGCCACACAAAACTAAGACCTTACCAGACTTGAAGGCATGGTGTGCTTCTGAGGCAGATTCAGCAAATCTCTTTGTTCCCAGGTTTCAAAATATTTCTTTGATAATTTTACAGAAGTTCATAGTTTATTTGAGGATGTGCATGTCTCCACTTCAGTAGTAGCTTTTTGTCTCCCAATCTCAAGGAGCCTTTCAGTGGGTCCTGTCTGGCCTAAAGGTTGCATGGTAGCAGTTGCTCCTCTTCTTCCCTGTTTTGAATTCAGCCACAGATTTCTGAAGTCATATATTACTCTTGTCAGCCACGTGCTGCTGGGCCTACAGTGCTTTTCAACCTGCAGGAGATAAGGGAATTGGGAACGCTGTGATTTTTAATGATTCTGTGGTTCTTCCCATTTCAGCTGATGGGTGCTGACAAGATGCCTCACTGCAGTACTGGTATTTATGAGATGACAAGGAGATTGTACTTCAGCAACTGGACTTGTCAGCATCAGCGTCATGATGAAGCAGGATGATGACTTGCATCATCAGGACAAGTCCTATAGGGGACTGCAGTAGTTTCAGAGGAATGTACCCCTTGGTCTGAGATGTCCTCTGTGTGTCTGCTGCTAGGTGTAGTAAATTCTTGTGTAGGTGGCAAATTGATTCAAGGTCCATGGCTGTTTACGGCAGCCCTAGAATAAAGGTACCTTATGGGGATGAAACTGCTTGTGCCAAAGTACTTGAGCTCAAAATCAGGATGTGAGACTGGAGGTAGAACAGGTGCAAACAGAGAAATTGCAAGCAGTGCAACATCATTTTAGAAGCAAGAATTTCTATTACTGTGTTTCTCCAGATCTAAAGCACGCTTCGTTTGTTGTGGTCATAAGACAATTTCACTCATGAGAAGGAAATACTGGATAGAGAGGCATGTGGATGAATTAAGTGTGAGGGTAATCGTGATGTTTAGATGGAAGAACATATTGCAAGTCGAGAGGTCTTGCCGGTCTGTAGCTGCTGGGTGTAGTGGAAGGTTTGAGCTGGAGCAAGCGTTGGCCATGACTCAGTAATGTGTTGTCAAGATGTAAAACATGATATCAACAGCTGTCTTCAAACATCTTTTCTTTGAAAATGTAAAGCTTTTGTAGTTACTTGAAGTATTGAGGAACCCTTAATGTGATATACCACCTGTTCCTGTGCCACTGTGGCTTGGGCCATAAAATGCTAGTTCATTTTGATTTTTCTCACCAAAAGGCCTGAACGTCACTGCCCTTAAAGAGCCCTCAAAGCTGAGGGACAAAAAGAGAGATGGGCTATCTTACTGCATTAAAAACAACATTTCTTACTTAGCAGCATTCTTCCTTTTTTTCAATAGATCCTAATTATCTCATGGCTAATGAACGCATGAACCTGATGAACATGGCGAAACTGAGTATCAAGGGGTTGATTGAATCGGCACTTAATCTGGGCAGGACGCTGGACTCCGACTATGCACCTCTTCAGCAGTTCTTCGTTGTGATGGAACATTGCCTTAAACACGGCTTGAAAGGTAACCTTGCTTGAGAGGAGTCACAGAATCATAGAATGGTATGGGTTGGAAGGGACCCCAAGGATCATAGAGTCCTCCTGGGCTGTTGGTCCTAGTGTAGGAATGGAGAAAGAGCAGCCTTATTTTTTTTTTAAAAAAGTCTGGTTTTGTAATGTGCAGTAGGCTAAGGAGAAACTGAGCCAGGGTCACTGCTGTCATCACAGTTGATTTGACAGGCCACAGGAAGGGGAAAAAAAATGTGCTGAAGGCGTAACACAGCAGCTGAAAAGTTCACAAGTTGTGCTTGCTGTTTTTAAAACGGGGTGTCAGATGAGTATAACGAAGTGATCAGTGATTAAAATTAGCTCCTCAGCAAACTCATGACTCCCTTCTTTTTCTGTACTTCCTTATGCTTTAGGGACACAACCGTCCTCTTGCTGGAAGAGGAACTGCAACATGGGTGTCCTTTCTCGATAGTTTTATCAAAACTGAGGATTTTGGCTTTGAGAGGCTAATGTCTTGTAAGCCCCTTTCTAAAATAGGGAGCAGGGCATAGACTTAGCAGTATAATACAGAGTTCCAATTAAAATGGCCAAGTACCAGAGTACTTCTCTTGATATGCGTTATAGTAGCTTGAGATGAAAAGCAGGGGCTATTAAATACCCTTTTGTCACTCACACGTACGTACGTTTAGTAGTTGTGTTCAGCATTGTGCTTCTCCTTGTGCTGTGGTGGTCAGTGAGTGAGAGGAAGTTACTGTGCAGGTGTTGAGTATAACTTAGGGACAGTGACAGCATCCTAGTAGAAATAATGGATTTCTAGCAGGGACTTGAAGTTGCTGGTTATTGCCAGATGCCATTGTGGTGGCATTTTGGGATCTATGGAATATTTTCTCTGTCTCAGGCCCCTGTTGAATGATGCCAGTAACTGCTGCACTCGAACATAAAAAACTCATGTTTGGACTTGCCCAGCAGCAGTCCCAGAAGAATCTTTCTAGCCATTTTTGTCTGCTCTTCGTTCAGTTCTGACTGTGTTTGAGAATGTATTTAGCCAGCACAGGCCTAAGAGGCTCATTTTCTGTCTTTTTCTTTTCTAGCCAAGAAGACTTTCCTTGGGCAAAATAAATCATTTTGGGGACCTCTAGAACTAGTAGAAAAACTTGTTCCTGAAGCTGCAGAAATTACAGCAAGTGTTAAGGACCTTCCAGGGCTGAAGTAAGTAGAGTCTTTTACCGCACAAGTACACAACACAGAAGAAGAGGACAAACATAACCTTCAGGAATAGATCTGCCACCTTCTGCCAATAAAAATGGATCATGACTCTTTAATCACGGAACTGCAGAAGGAGAGGATAGGATAGATCCTTTCTGTGTTAAGCACACAGGAGGTTATGGACAAGTTTATTGCTACCATTGAACTAGTGACAGCGTGTATTGGGGATGGGAACAGCCTTCACTGAGTCTCTTCCTGATTGGAAGGAAGGTGATGACAGGTTAAATAGTTTTCAGGCTGATACATAGAGGTCATTTTTCCTTTAAATCATTCCAGGTTAACATGTAGAGTTTGTGTAAAAGGGAGGCTTGGTCTCAAAAGTGTGAGAAGATGCTAGCTTGTGTTAGAGAGTATGAAGAAAAACCCCACTTTAAACATCTATTACTTTTAAAATTTCATAGTAATTTCAGATATCCCATTCAGGTTTGCTTATTCCAAGCTAAAAAGAAACTACATGTGGCTTTCAGACTGAGGAACAGCGAAAGAAGTATAAGGAGGTTTTTGTATGAGTATCAGGACTAAGGATTAAATCTTCTTCACTGAAAGAAGTGAATTGGTCCAATAACAGTTTCTTTGGCAATGTGCATACAGAGAAGTGCTGTTACTGGAGATCTATGTAGGACTCCTGGAACAGCTTACAGGATCAGCGTGCCAGCCTTTTTCTGCCAGAGCTCCTGTTACCTTTTCCTGTTGTAGAAGAATAGTGGAAGAAATTGAAATAAAGAGCAGCTTTAGAATAGCTTTCTAAACCTCAGCCTTGCATTCATGCTGACTGTTGGGAAATGTGGGAAATGTCATGTATAGTGAGGTCAAGAACAGGGAACAATGAGGATGACTTTCATGGGCAGTTGCTGCTTATATTAGCTAAGGTTAGAAAATGAAGTGCCCACATGCTGTTTGATGTAAGATGCTGACTGTCTGCTGGGCATGGAAAAGAAATTTCCTTCTAATCAGAATACTGCTCAGTGTGGGGGATCACCACCTTCCTTGGGAGCATCTGGTACTGGCTCGTGGCCAGCACGCGAGGGTGGGTGAGGCAGAGCTGTGATGTAGCATATCAGTTACTGTGTTTTTAAGGCTGTGTGCTTCAGATTGCCAGGAGAAACAGAGGGGGAAGGACGGTGACTGTAACCCATTGCGTGCTCTGAGAGTGTCGCTATCAAAATCATTGAAAAGAGCAGTACTGAATTTGTTTTCAGTTGTTTCTGTGGGTTCTCTCCCAACTTAACAGCTACCTGTCAGAGTGGTGCTTGGGCGTCTGTGCTGAAGTGTCCACATGGTTGTGCAAAACTGGCTTTGAATCAGAAGGTGATGTGTTGAAGCAGCTGGTGTCTCTCTGTGGAGTAGCATCTCGCAGGAGTAAAGTCAGGGAGATATTTTTAGTATAACAGCAAACACATGATCAGTTGAGAGAGAAGCAGTGATTGGTTGGATCATCTTGTCTGTAACTATTTGCACTTAAATACCTTGTATTTCCCTGCTTTAATAAATGCCAGCTCTACCTTTTGAGATGCAGAAACTTTAGCTGGAAAAGGATTGTTAAAGTGTTTGCAAATGTGCATTGCAGTGTGTAAGTAACTGTTTTGTTTCTGGCCTTTGCAGGACACCTGTGGGCAGAGGAAGAGCTTGGCTTCGCCTGGCTCTAATGCAGAAGAAACTTTCAGAATACATGAAAGCCTTGATTAACAGAAAGGATCTTCTCAGGTGAGTGCTGAGCTCACTCTTGGGTTAGGTTAGGTTCACTTCTACCCTCATTTATGATATTGTGCACCCAAAGGGTAAAGTACATGTGTACTACTTTTGAGAAATGGCGATATTTCTGAAATGCACAGCTTCCCCTGAGGGATTAAAAATGCTTAATTCAGAAGCTGTTATTTCTCCACTTTCATTGTCTCAAATATCCGTTATAATAAACACAAATTGTGGCTCCGGAGAGATAACTGGGGTGAAATATTTGCACAGAGGGGATACAGCATTCTTTGTATCCAAAATCTTGGCCCTGGATATGTTTTTGACCATGTCACTTCATGACCACCTGACTTTGAACAATTCATTTCACTTCCCTGTACCTCTGCTTCCCACTCATAAAACTGCAACAGTTCTGTAGTTTAATTGAAATCTGTGGACTCAGACTGCTAGGTCTGTACAAAGCAGTAGGACTTATTAAATATGTTGGTGTTTCTTGACTTAGACAAGTAGGTTTTCATTGGCTGTCTGTGTAAATCCATAGCTGTCTTGGGGTTAGAGTGGAGAACTTGGCATTGCCCACTGGAAAACGTGGCAGTGGCTTAATAGTAGTGTGTAATAGAGTAGTACAAGTCTGCTACTTCAAAAACTCTGCTGTTAAGACCCCATCTGAAATCTTGACCATGCTGTGCCATTATTCCTGGAGAAAGTCCAAAGAAGGGCTACAAAGATGATTAAGGGCCTGGAGCATCTCCCCTATGAGGAAAGGCTGAGTAAGCTGGGACTGTTCAGCCTAGAGAAAAGAAGACTAAGGGAGGACCTTATCAGTGTTTATAAATACCTTAAGTATGGGATGCAGGGGGAAATGGCCAGCCCCTTTTTAGTGTTCTGTGGGAACAGGACAAGGGGCAATGGCTGCAAGTTGGAGCACAGGAAGTTCTGCACCAACATGCGGAAGAACATTTACACAGTGAGGGTAACAGAGCCCTGGAATGGGCTGCCCAGGGAGGTGATGGAGTCTCCATCTCTGGAGATATTCAGGACCCGTCTGGACGCCTATCTGTGCAATATGAGCTGGGGAGCTGCTTTGGCAGGGGGGTTGGACCCGATGATCTCTCGAGGTCCCTTCCAACCTCTATGATTCTATGATTACTCAAGAATCGTACGTGATTTCCATCTCCTTTCCACAACTGAGGAACCAGGTCTCCTACTTGTCATTGCCTTGTCTAAAGATTTACTGTGCTAAGAGAGGTTTGTTCAGAGCAGGAGTACATTGGCAGTATGTAGGAGTATGTTTCTGTGTGAACTACGTGCCACTGTCTGGGTTATTGTTAAGGCTGAGCTTGCATTATGTCATGGTATGAACTAACAAGGATCACATCATTTTAGCTGACTTTTAAAGATGTAATACTTGTCTTCTCTTGCTGTGCACTCTACAGTGAATTTTATGAGCCTAATGCACTGATGATGGAAGAAGAAGGTGCGATCATTGCTGGCCTCCTGGTAGGTTTGAATGTCATCGATGCAAACTTCTGCATGAAAGGAGAAGACCTGGACTCACAGGTACTGGGTATTCAGTTAATGCTTTTCTGCTCATTTAAATGAGAATAATTTTCCATTGTAGAGGACTTTGGTTGACTGAGATACAACTTAGTTACTGTATGCAATAGAAGACTAAGATAGGCGTTTAACTCTGATTGTGGTCTCTGGATAGGTGGTGGCACTGAGATCAGAGACTTAGGACTTGGGGTTTTTTCTTTGCTGTTATGCTTTGCTCTGGTCTGCATGCAGGTCGCTGTGGAGGGGCAATGGAGTAAAAGAAAAAGGAGGAAAAAACAGGGAAAGACTTGGCCAAAATGAGGGGAGAAATGGACAGAACTGTTAATTCACTCCCACTGTGAGATGAGATCATTGTAGTTGTTAAACAAGAGAATATGTGCCTGTGTGCACTTAGGTTCCTGCTTGTGCAAGCAGGGTATATACAGATATGGGGATGGTAACGATTTGTCCTTATGTCCTAAGACTTGCTTGCCAACTTGCTGCTAATCTGAGCATATTTGTGCTTGGAATACACTGTGTTTTCATTAATTTTTGATAGAAGACTGGCACAATGAATCTCTGCTATAGTACAACACATAGTGATGTTGGAACTGAAGGACACTTAGCTTTCATGGCTCCAGATAGTATTTAGTTTTAGAAAAAGTATTTAATGTAAAATATAAATTTTTCTTTTTTAGGTTGGAGTTATTGATTTCTCAATGTATTTGAAAGATGGGAACAGCACAAAAGGCAGTGAAGGGTAAGTCATACATAGTTGTCCTGCTACTTATCTATTGGTAACTGTATTCAAGTATTCTGGGTTGCTCTGAAAGCTGTTATTTTTTTATTTTTTTTTTAATTAAAAAGCTACTTGGACTGAATTCCTGTTTTGTGAGAAATCATAATATATAAATAAGATATTGGGAGTATTGGGAGGGAGCTGTGGAAAAGTCTCCCAGAAATTCTGTGTGTTCTTCCGTAATGGATGATTGAAGTATTTAAAAAGTGACCCCCTGTTGAGTTAGCCCAGCCATTCTTTGTTGCTGTTTTGGTAAGCATCTTGGTAGCCTTCCCCAGTTGTATGGCTAACGCACTAGTAGTTGGTTTTTGGCACCATCATGTCCTAAGAAGGAAAAAAAAATTCTCCCTAGCTGTAACAGTAGCTTAAAGTACTTGTGCCAGCATACAGAGATGGAACTGTGCGACATTCGGAGCGAGAGACTGCAAGCTGCAGTGTGGGCACACTGACAGGGAGCATGTCTTCTTGTTTCCTGGTGTTCTTCAAGAGTTCTTTCTAAGGAAGTCTGGCTGGTTTGAATTCGGGTCTCTAATTGCTGTCCCTCAGGATCGGGTGTGTTGGATGCATTTATGTGATCTGTATTTTCATTTTTAGCACAGCCTTTAGTTAAGTTTCCCTGCTGGAAGCACATGCAGAATGTGATTTTTTTTTTTTAAAGATTTCCTTGAGTGGAATTTGGTGAGGTGACTCTTGTCCAGTGTAAAGGTAGCACAAACTCAGGCTCTTTTCTTTGAAATACCACTGTACACTGTGAAATGCTGCCTGCCTCAGTGGTTCAGCTTCTGGGTCCCAAAATGCCTGAACATCATCCAGGTGAACGTAGCAGTTGCAGCTTCTGAGAGGTCAGAGGGCAGGAGCTGGTTATAAAGGCATGGCCTGCAGCTCGGCTTTGCCATCACACACGTCACATGGAGTCATTGAGAGCCAGGGTTATGCTGGGTCCACAGGCTTTCTTGCCCAGTTTCCTCTTAGACCTTTGATGGTGTCTCTTGTTCTTTGAATCCAAATGGTGGTGCTGAATGAGAATTCTTTTTTCCAGAGATGGTCAGATAACGGCCATTTTGGACCAGAAGAACTATGTAGAAGAACTCAATAGACATTTAAGGTAAGGAATAATTTATTTATTCTTTATTATGTAGTGTAGCAAAATAGAAAAGTGCCTTTTCAAAAAGAAGGAATTACTGAAGGGTTTGGGTTTTTTTTCCCTTTTCAACAGTGCTACAGTAAACAACCTACAGGCCAAGGTGGATGCCTTGGAAAAATCCAACACTAAACTGACCGAGGAGGTAAGTGTAATAGAAAATCATCTGATGTTTTCCCCTTTAGCAGCCAGGGATTAAAAAGGTGGTAGGGGAGGGAGGAATTATTTTTAGATTTGTAGTGTACATAATGATGAGTGTGTTAATGCTGGAACCAGAGTAACTGACCTGCTGAGGAATGACACCAGCTGTCACTACTAACAATGAAATACCTATGTTAACCTAAGGCTGCTGAATCCTCATGAAGTCTTGGAATGCTTTCTGATTTTTGGAAAATGTCTTAGAAGTAGTTGTCAGGTGGTTTTGAAGACCGTGCAGGTGATCCAGGTTAGGAGATGTCCAGACATGACAAATTTTAAAATGCCTGTTCATTTTGATGGGTCCAGACATTTACTGCAGCGTAAAGATAGCAGTTCAACTGTTTCATAAACTTTTTCTCTAGCCCCTCACAATTTGTAAGAAATAAAGGCAAAATGAGCATTGTAGATAAAAGGATGTTCAGTCTAAGCATGAAAAACAGCAGGTATGTGTGTCATAGGTGTAACCTGTGTTTTAAAATGGGTCTTGCAGTTCATTAGTAATAGCATAAAAGTCAAAATCTTGTGGGGTCAGTTCCCTGACAAATGGGTGATAGTACGTCTCATCCTAGCAGTGTCTCTGTCTGCATGTCACTTAGCAGAATGATTTTTGTTTGAGATGTCTCAGTGCCCTCACAGTATCAATATGATATGGAAAGCTTACGTTTTCCTTGATCATCCTCACTGAAGGAGGTCTGTGTGTTGAACACTTACTCTAATGAATGTATTGCAAATTAGGAGAAGCTGTAGCGATGGAAATTTGGTATCCATCCTTGCAATAGTTTTTTACAATTAAATTACTGTTTTTAATTTGTAAAAAGCAGTCTGCACTAGAGGCTGCCTTTCTCAGGGCTATGATAATAAATGGCTTTTAATTTATTACCTGCAGAGTATGAGCACTGTGCTCATTAGGCATGTTACCCATGGATATTAATTGCAATATTGACTGAAGTATTTTTTGATTTTTAATAATGTACTTGCTTGCATCTTAGTGAAGTCTGCATGCTGTTCAAAGAATTTAAGTGGCACTGGAACATGCTGTGCCAACCAGGGCTATTTGCAGGGTGGAGTTAATGTACCGTGTCACATGTCACATCGATTTGTGTATGTGGCTTGAGCTGTACCAAAGACTCACACTTTTATCAGGGTAATTTTAGCTTCAGTTTGTCACTGAATTAACGTGCTGATCTCTTGGAATGTCACTGAGCTTTTCTTCTGCGCAAGGCTTACGTAAGGTAGGATTTACAAAGCCAGAAGGTGTTTTCTGGAGTCCCTTTGGCCTTTGATCACCTGCTCAAAGTAATCTCTTAGTCTGCAGTCATGTCTGTTCTGGGAGTTCCTCTGGGCAGATGTCCTGTCTCATAAAGGTGGTGTGTGCTACTGATCCTCCGTTCCCAGCCAGCTGTTCCATTGTGCTTCTCTTGCCCAAATGCTTGGGCATCTTACATCTCATGTACTTCACCTCGCAGTGTAGCCAAACCACTGAAGCTTTAGCAATCCCACTCAAGTATTTTTTTCTCTGGTAATGTGCTGCAGTTGCTTAAAGTCAACAAAACTTTGCTGCCATGTGTTCAGATTTTTCAGTTTTGATAACTTTGGCAAGGGAAGGGGAATGGAGATTTCAGTAGAGTTGTGCTACCCATGTGTTACACTGAGTCTGGCAGGTAGAGACCTGATGATGGCAATAACTTGACTGAAAGACAGGAACTAAAATAGGTTGGGAAGTCTCTATTTTAGCTACTATTGGAAATTCTGACACTAATCAATGCTTTTTCAGCTAGTCTTTCTCCATGGTGATGGCAAAGTTTTGTTTTACCATTCCCAATTTTCTCTCTTGTGAGAAAAAGCTGAGTACTGAAAACTAGTCCAGAGGAAAAAAGGAGGTGGTGAAGTATGCTTTTGATATGTGAGTGTTGCCCTGTTTTGTTCACAGCTTGCAGTTGCAAACAACAGGATTATTACGCTGCAAGAAGAGATGGAACGGGTTAAAGAAGAAAGCTCTTACATCTTAGAGTCCAATCGTAAGGTTGGTCTGTGGGAGTGAGCACTGAACCTTTTGGGCACTCCCAGCCCAAATTTGCCCAAGAAGTAGGTGTTTTAGCCTCTGTTGGAAATCCATCACACTGGCACTAATTGATGCTTTTCCCATAAGTATCTCGCACAAAACCTGCAATAGAGAAGAGTGACTCGAGGTCAGCCCTCTGCAGAGGGTGACAGATGGACCCTGGCCACAGTAAATCCTGTCTGGCCGCAGGCGATGGATCTGTGAGCGTGCGCAGAGCCGGGGGCTGGCACAGCCTGTTCCTGGCTTGCTGGGTGGAGGTGTCAGAAGGGACAGGATGAAGGATGATTTACTGAGGTGGTGGCAGAAAAATTAGGATGTTGGAGTTCTACCTCTGTGGCCTGAAGAGCCACCTCTTTTGGAAGTGTAGGGGTAGGATCTATAATTCTTCATCATCGTTGATTTATTTCAAGTGCTAGTAACTATGGCAGAATCCGGTTTATGTTTTAAAACATCTTCTGAAGTTTTGTAGCCACGCTAAGAAGGCATTTTGTGTGTTTTGATGCATATCCACTGCGGTGCACTGAGCACTGTGGGGAACCAGGGAAATGGAAGCGTTTCACGCAGAAGCTGCGTTAACTGAATCACAGAATCAGGATCCTGAGTTGGAAGGGACCTATAAGGACCATCGAGTCCAACTCCTGGCTCCACACAGGGCCAGCCAAGGCAGAGCATATGACTGAGGCTGCAAATTTTGATAGCTGTGGAATTCAATTTCCAGGCAGTGGGAAAAACAAATCATCAGGTTGGTAGTCTACAATGACAAGCTAATTGGGTGTCTTCATTACCTTAGGTCGCTAAAGACAGAACTGCTGATGGACATGCACTGACTGAGGCACGAAAACAGCTAAAGGAGGAGACTCAGCTGCGGCTGGTAAGGACTGTGAGAGCTTGGAGCTGGCTACAGATGGCTGCAAATTTCACACAATAACTCCATGTTACACACTCCCTTTGGAAAATGTTTAGCCAGGCGATGTTTTTAATGGTTTTGGCTGCCTGCTGCAGTCTGATCACAGAGACGGTCTCGTCAGAAGCGATGTTCGTTTTGTGGCTCTGTTTATCAGCCTGAGGTCTGTTTTTTCGGAACAAGCAGTGCAGTTGCATTTCTAGGTGTGGCACATTTCCCCTTGCTGATGAGGTTATTGCCACTATCTGAACTGTTACGCAGCACAGTGTGTTCAGCTGGTGGGGAGAAAAATGTCTGAGCAGAAGGATTTTAGGAAATAAAAGACCTGCCAGCTTTTCACTAGTCCCTTCCATCAGAAAGACGGACTTGCATACTTCTTTCTGACTCTGTGCTGGTTAAGCTGTTCACGTTGCTTTAATACTGGACTGAAAATGTGGATTTGTTGTCCTTAGATGTCTTTAAACGGGTCTGAACTGTAAGCGTGGTGATGTGGGAACGCGCTGTGCTTCTGGGCAGCGCTGGCATTGGCAGGAGCACCAGTTAAGGGTGGGTGTCTCACGGCTGGTGAGGAAAGCTGGCTGGTAACATGGGCTGATCCCTGTGTTCCAGGATGTGGAGAAAGAGCTGGAGGCACAGATCGGCATGCGACAGGAGATGGAGCTAGCCATGAAGATGCTGGAGAAAGATGTTTGTGAGAAGCAAGATGCACTGGTGGCACTCAGACAGCAACTGGATGATCTCAGGGCCCTAAAGCATGAACTGTCTTTCAAGCTGCAGGTAGGAAAATAATTTAATGCTGTGAATTCCAGATAAAAGTGATAGGTCTTGGTCTTTTTTGCCTCCTGATCTATTTAAAAGCTGCTAGGTGTAGGAGGGTTACAATCTGCATAGCGTACTACTTGCTGCAAGAAAGCTGTATTACTTGAACAGCTGGGTGTGTTGGAGGTTAAAGGAAAATGAGGTTTTTTGAAGAGCAACTCGTGATGATCTGCAACTGTGTCTGTGTGACTGGGGAAAGCACCTTCTGTGTTCTTGTGGTACAAAAACCGAGCTGTGGTATCTTCTGTCCCAGCACAGTCTAGCATTTGAGGATATACGGGGTGATTACTTACGTTACCGTGCGATGACAAAAGCAGATGCTTAAGATAAAGAGCAACCCAAAATGCTCAAAAAGAATTTCTAAAATAAAGTTTAGAACAGAGAAGAGCTGCTTCTGCTCTCCTTGAGCCAATCTTTGCCTGTAAAACAGTCAAAGGCTCTTAGCAGGTACTGCACTAATACGCATCAGACAGGGAGTTTCACTGATGGCAGTATTGCCTTCCTGTGGGGCCCAAGTACAGCCTGCGCCTGTATGGAAAAATGCTTGTCCTTGTAATACTGGCCTGGCATTTGCTTTCTGAGCACCTTATCCTCCCACTTTGGCTTCTGCTTTCGTTTCTTGTACCACATGATTGAGTGTGGGTTCTGTTCGTTTTCCTGCTGCCCACAAACAAACCCATGACGGTGCTTGTTGCAGAGTTCGGACATGGGAGCGAAACAGAAGAGTGAATTAAACAGCCGCTTGGAAGAAAAAACAAATCAGATGGCTGCCACCATCAAACAGCTTGAACAAAGGTAAAAAATGAACTTGTACAATTACAAAATCACAAGTGTCTGCTAGTGGTAGTGTCCTGCTCACCCTGAATGGACCAAGCAAGAGTCCAAGTGCGCTGCTTGGCCACTGCTAGAGCGCTACACAAGGAGAGCTGTCATTTTGTGAGATGCTGTTAGGAGTTTTGTGTGCTTGGGAGGACTTCCACTGGCAAAGAATATACTAATGAAGGGGTAATGAACATAACAGCATTGTTTATCTACGTCAGCTGCTTCTCTGTGTTCCCCAGTCATTGCCAGTTAATTACTCTCTGATAGTGCTGATAAAAAAAATAGAGATACAAACTTAGAGAAGTGCTTAACCATTAATGACAGTTACATTGGGAGTGGGAAGGACAAGCATGCAGCAGGGACCAGGCTTAGTGGTGCTTGGTTATTCCAGATCTCACTGGTTCTGTTTGGAAAACAATACCCTGAATTGAACTGTTCTGACTATGAACAGCCTTGTACTTAGGGAGATAAGCTGGAAGAAACCCTCACATGGAAGTAAATGGAGGAAGATGAGAGGGCAGCCTGGCTCTCACTATCAGACCAGCAGTTGATACAGATAGCCCACAGGTGTAATATTAATTTAGACAGGGACAAGTTCATCCTTAGTGACTCTGTTGATCTCATGTTAGTAACCCTCATGAAGTGAGGAGGACCTCCATGTTGAAGTTGGATCGATTTGAGGAGGAGCAGTGTGCTCCTTTTTACCCTTTGGTCTTGTTGTCGAAACCAGGCTTTGCAGTGGTTTGGCCAAAGGTTCAGAAGAACTTCAGTTTCTGCTAGTTAATGAGTAGGTCAGTGTACTAGATGAAAGCTCTCGTTTTAGGGTTTGTGTCTTGAAAGATTCTTTGTAAAAAGGGTCATTTTGTTTGTAGAAAGTTTGTATTTGAAAATGTTTTATGGTATCTACTCAGCTAATTGATTTGCTCTTTTTCTCTTGCTGTTCTTATTTTTTCCGTTTTCTCATCATCCTCATTCTGACTTAAACAGTGAAAAGGATTTGGTGAAACAGGCAAAAACCTTAAATAGTGCAGCAAACAAACTGATCCAGAAGCATCATTAGACATTTTGATGTCTGGTCACCTCACAGCTCCAACATCAGAACTCATTTATGAGGGGAGAACTTGAGAATTGCTAAAAGCAACTGTTAAAATGTTAATTGTCACCTAAAATTGATTTGGAATTTGCTGAATTTTTAAAATCAGAGTTTTTCTTCAGAGATTTAGAGTTGGGTATAAAAGTCCCTAACTTTGCCATTTAAACTGTGTTAAAATACTGATAAGTTGGCCAATAAACACAGCAGAAAAGCGTAAGGAATGGGAGATCTGTGGCTCTGTACATCCCGGTGATGCATACCGTATACAGCAGCACAAGTCTTCAGCATTTATGGATACTAGGTGCGATGGCCAAGACCCTACCAGATTGGCCAGCTCTGGCAAGTCAACTAGTTTTCTCTGTTACCCTTTTTGTGAAGTAGATGAAAAAAAAAAAAGCATCCCTGGAAGTTGTTGACAGTAGTTGTGTGCGTACCCCAAGCCGTTACCCATCCACTTCTGTTCTGTGGGTTCAGCCCCCAGTCCAAGACGAACGGGCGCGACTCCGTAGCTCGTCACCGTGAAGACCAGCCCTCTTGTAACCAAGACTGCTTGCAACGATTTTGCCTTAGTGACTTGGGGGGAGGGTGGGGACTTGCCCTGATTCCTTTAAACTTCATGTGTCCAGAATTAGTAGCTAGGTGTCTTTAGAGTAACATGATAGAGTGGTAAGTTCAGTGGAAACCTCCTTATCTTTACATCGCCTTCTACCTCTGCCATGATCCCGCTAGACATGTGTTGCGGTTCTTTCTGACCGAAGGAAGCTAAGGAGAGGTGTTTTGGTAGGCCTCTCCCCTTTAGAAAGGGAAGTTCAACGTTTTTAAAAATAAAGAAAATAAAACCTGCTCTTTATACTCTAGTGTTTAACAGAAACAAAAGCAAAAAAAAAAAAAGGAAAGGAAAGAAAATGTGCAGTGGTGGGGAGTGGAAATGGTAATTGGGTACTTGACCATTCCTTGTCTGAGTAGTTAGTGGTTGGAAAGGAAGAGTTGCCTTCTACATTTTTTTGATTTCTGTCTGAGTTTCTGTTGCTCGACACAAATGGAATTTGCTAGTGAAAGAACAGCTATAGCTTGGAAACAGCTCTCAATAGGGAAAAATATAATTGCCAATTCAAGGCCCCAGCACAAATCTTTAGGTAACTTTAGATAATATGAAAACTAATATCCTCTTCCCCGGGGCCACAGAAGTTCACCGTGCTGGCCTGCCTGTCACAGGCTTTAGGTTATAGGTTTCTTTTTTCTTTCAAAAAGATCTTGTTTGGGGGTTTCCTGTGACGAATTAGGGTTTTTTTGCCCTGGTGAGATGCCGATGGAAATTGTTTGGTGCCAGTTCTCCCTTTGTCCTGAGGGATAGTGCTCCTTGGGCCAGTGGGCAGCAAATGTGACTGAAACGTGACTGGGGAAAGAACACCTATTGATTCTTACTAGGTAGGTTTAAAAATCCTTGAGGCTCAGCCTAGTCCTCCTGTACACAAGCGTGTACCACTGCTTAGCTTGTCTAATGGACTCCTGCCCAAAAAGCTGACTTGGAGACGCGTTTTAAATCTGTGGGCGATGCCCAAGTTGCATGCTCCAAAGCATAAACTTAACCTCTTACTAGAAACTCATTTTAACTACCTGGAGAAAATAGAAAATAGGGATAAAAAGCTGGAAGCTTACATCAAGGGATCTCCAATTAGTTAGAACTGTTGGCTCCCCCACCCCTCCCCAGATTTCCTCTGTAGAAGTAAGGGGTTGGGCTGGGTTGGTTTGCTGTCACAGTACCGCTAAAATAAGAGAGAATTAGGGATCTGATCATTTCTGATGTCAGGCCTGAAGTGGAAGTGCTTCGGTGCAGTGATGCCTGGGCCTTGAGCCAACGTGCCAGTCCATGGAAGAGACCAGGAAAATGCACTAATCCTTAAATAGTAGCTAACCTAAGTTGCAAGTTCCAGTTACATGTGTAAAGCTGAAATGTAACGTACATTAAAATCCAATTTGACTTAAAATTCTGTGTACTTGAGGTTTGCTTTGAATCTGGATACAAGTGATGTTTTATGTTTTTCATCTAATGGCTGTAAACTGTAGTAATAGAATAAAAACTATTGAAAATCAGAGCCTTCTGCCTGGTTCACCACCTACATTTTGCTTTTCTTTTAAAATATTTTCCTCCTTTCCATTGTTTTTACCATTCCTCCTTTTTTTGGCTTTACCTTTTCACTGGGTTTTTTATTTGTTGGTTAAACTCGGTCTTCCTCCCCACCATGGCTTTTGTTTTTTATCACAAGTTCATGTGGCTCAAATCCAGATTGCGACAGGCGGAGAAGGACCGTCAGTTGGCCCAGCAGGACAACCGTCTCTTCAAGCAGGAGTTTGGGGACAAAATCAACAGCCTCCAGCTAGAAGTGGAAGAGCTCTCCAGGCAGCGGTGAAGAAATCTTTTTCTAATCTATTTTCTGGGCTGTTTTTAATGTGTCTAGTAGGAAGTAGGTATGAAAGCAAAAGGAAGCATGGGTTGGAGGTGGAGAGAGACAAGAGGCATTTTAGATGCCAGCCAGGTATGAAATGCTCCAGGGAGGTGAAATGTTTGGTGAGATGGCAGATGTTCCGATGTGTGAAGTTACAACTCAATCTGGATTGGAAGAAAATGCAAAAGAATTACGTGGTCAGTAGAAATCACCAACAAAAGTACTGGTCTTATGTGGAAGTGGATTATCAGAAGCAGGTTGCAGAACATCTTTTGGGTAGAAATGAAATGTCAGGGTATTTTTCTGATTTTTTGGGCATCTGTCGATAACCCTCTCTCTTGAAAACCTGCAGCACTAGAGGTGCAGGAACAAAGATCACAGCAAGCTGCAAAACTTGGGTGAGATCCCAGGGATGCTGGTCAGATCTTTGGTCTGCACTGAGGTTGTGTTGCAGGTTAGCCTGTTCTGGGGAATGAGAGTCACCAGGATGTGTGGTCAGGTCTCTGACCACAGCCTAGTCCTCTCTAACACAGCGTTGCATCAGACTTTCCAGTGTAATACCATGATCTGGAGTCTAGAGCAAAAGACAACAATTTGCTGTTCATTGGCAGGGATGTGCCAGTGGAGGCTTTGCCTAGCGCTGGTGCTGAAGAGTTGGGGCTGAGGGTTGTCAGTCCTGGCTGTTGGTCTGACACACAGTGCTGTGATGGTTTTTGGTTTGGCTTTTTTTTTTCTCCAGCTGAAACTGGTCTGTTTTGCTGAGCAGCAACCAAGGAGCTGGAAGCCAAGTGCAAAGAGCTTAGTGAGAGCTGTTGTATTTTCCCCTGCAGTGTTATCTGTTGGCCCCTGTCAGGAAAATGGAGAAATCCTCTTCTCTTACAAGAGAAGAGCATCTCTTCTCCTGCAGCTATGATGCGTCTTCCATCTGTTGCAAGGTTACTGCAGTGAACTGTGCAGCAGCATTGCTGGACGTGTGTTGATTTTTATTTTTGTCCCCTCCTGGCACAGCTTTTAGTTTCCTTTTCAGAAAGTTACAGAGGGGATCCACAAAGCCAGCAAATAGCTTTCATCAGAAATTCCCATGGGGTGCTTGTGGGTGAGCTCAGCGGTGCTCACGGGTGTGCATGGGGAACGCCTCATCTTACACTGAGTGGGTTTAACAGCGTACCTACCAGTGGGGGGGGATTTGCAAATGGGTCTATTTTTGCAGCACTTGGACTTTCTCTGATTCTTTCCTCACCCAAGCTAAATCAAGACAACGGTATGAAAATGTTTGAGCCTCCTTTACTGGGAGGTTGTACTGCTTTACTTAACTGGGCTTCCAAAGCAGCAAGTTACTGGTGAGTGCTGCAGTAGTTGGTGGGTAGTTTTGCTTGAATTAGATTCCTTGAAGAGGAAACGGGGCTTTTTGTGGTGGTGGTGGTTTAAAATCCAAGTTATAAACAGGAATTCCCTCGGGTGGCTTGTTTTTAAATGTCAGCCTGGGCAAGGTTCATTTCTGGATCTAAGTCTCCACCGGCTTACACGCTTCAGTTAGGCTATGTAATTAATGAGGCTGTAGTCATGATGAGTTATTTTAAAAACTGTTGGAGCAGTATGGAGGCTAACGAGGGTAATAATGGGTAATGTTGGGTTTAATAGCATCGAGGAGTCTGAATGTTCTGTAGTACAAGTCTTGCCAATACTTCTGCCAGCCAATACTCAGTTTCTAGGCTTTGATTTTGGAACACGGGTCATAATTTGGAGCATGGAGCAGCTGCCATGATTTCAGAAAAAGGGGGTTTATGGCACTTTATGGCACACTGAGGGCATGTGTGCTCCAAAAGCTTTGTCACTGTTGCCCAGTCGTGGAGGTGTTGGGTGCCCCAGGGTAAAGGGTCTTCGATCCACAGCTAGATTTAGTCGTGCCTCTCTTCAGCCTGCTTCGGGCTGTGTCGGGACCTCTCGGTGCCTGTTTGTCCTTGACCCACTGATGAGCTGTCCTCCTGAATATGAGTGGGCTGCTCTCAGCTTTGGTTCCCTGCAGCTCCACATACCCATGTGGGACTGGGGTACTGATGAAAAAGCCTCAGCTGCGGTACCAGTGTGGGGCAGTCCTGAGGGCGCATGTGTCATCCATTCCTTGCAGGCTCAGTCAGACTGGGGACTTGCCTGTGGTCCACATGCAGCCTGTTTTTAGCCTGCTGGACTTCTCCTGGTTTCAGAGCTTGTCCTGTGGCAGTTGACATGCTGAAGAGTGTCTTTTTGAACAGGGCACTGACTTTTTTTTAAAGACTTGCAGGCTTAATCAATGGGCTTGTTCTCCTCCCCTCCCCCCGCCCCAAAACTGTGCTAGAATTAAATTAAGAACTTACAGATTTTTTTTTTCCCACCCTGACACATTACAGCTTAATGCACCGTGAGACAGCTTTTCCCTCAGAGAGGAAGTTTTCAGCTCTTGAATTGGGGTTTGGTAGCTTTGGTGTGAGGAGAGGGTTAAACAGTTCCTTTGCTCTCAGTGTCCAGCATTACAGACCCAGGGCCCTTATTCACAATTCCACCTCCACCTTCTAGGAGCCACCTTGAGCTGGAACTGAAGCGGGAAAGAGACAGATGGTCACACAGTCACCAGCGCAGCCAAGAAAACAAAAAGGGTGCAAAGAACTGGCTGAGACAGGTAACACGACTCAGACTCATGACTTGTGTTTGAAGGACAGTTTCATTCTGCTCATTTGCTTTTCCTGAGTTTTATTGGGCAATAAATACGTGGTGTTAATGTGCCACACAAAAATAAACTTGGGAATGTTTTTTTTCCCACAGGCACTGACTAGGCAGTTTAAGTTAAGCCTCACAAAAATATTGCAGGTGTTACTCTGCATCGCAGGACACAGATTTCTTCTTCCAAGCTGGGTACCTGACAAAATCTCTGCTGTCTGGAAGGCAGAACAGCTGCTTTTCTTTGCTGTCTAGCTGACGCGCTAGGTTTGAGGCCGGGGTCCTGCGTGGGGTTATCCTTCTTTACTCAGCAGGCAAGTGCTGAAGCAGGAGTGGGGCATTCCCACCAGGAACCAATGGGATAACATGCCAAATGGCAATTTCAGTCTGGACTTCTGCCACAGAACTCGTAAGTGGCGCTTGAGCTAGTGGAGTTTGCTCTTGCAGAAATGGAAGAGCTCCACTGAGGCTGTAGTCACAACGTGAGCGCGATGCGCGCGTGAGGGACTGTGCCAGCCCTTACCATGTGACTGGTGTTCTACAGTCGCCTTTCAGCGTGGCATTACACAGATGACACGGCTCGAGCTGGGACCTGGGTCATGGCTGGGGAACAGGGCTGGATTTGTTTCCTTTCCTGGCTGAGAGGATTTGTGGCGCTGATCAGTCTTTTAAAAGCCTGTTCAGCCCATCTGCCTTTCAGCCTCTGTTGGTAAAATGAAGAACGGTGTCTGTGGTTCCCAGCAGTGAAAAGAAGTTATCAGACGTGTTAGAGTCCATCCTAAAATGTGAAGTCAAACTTTAGCTCAGAGCAAAAGGAAAATGTGTGGGGCTGCTCCTGGGGTGGACTGGTGTTGGCGTGTTCTCACATAACCAAGCACAGCTCCGTGCCAAGGAGGGGCAGATGAGTATTCCCAAAATAGCCGTGCGAGTCTCCCTTCACAGTGGAGCAGGGATGAAACCAGAGTCTTCCTATCGCTCAGCTGATGGCTAAATGTTTCCTTTTGGCAGGATGGGAAGCTCAAAATCCTGGAAGAAAATGCTAAACTGAAGGAGCCGCTGAGAGAGAACAGCTTCCTGCCACATAAGTATGGAAGAAATCTATTTTACCTTTTGCCTTTCCAGTCCTGCCTGCCCTTCTCTCACTTCTTTGCTGATGGGAGGTTTGGAATAGTGCCGCTTCCCTTTCTAAGAAAGATTTTTTCCAACTTTATGCCCTTTGTTGAAGTCTCTGCTGCTTTTGCATGGCTCTCAAAGGGGAGCAGGGGTTCTGCTGCTTGCTGTCAGCGTTTCTGGATCTGGAAACTTGGTATCTTTTATTTACCCCTTTGTGTTTGTTTCTGTGTAAATCTGCTGTTTACTAATTCTCCTTTCTTAATGAACCTTGGTAAGCCAAATCCTGGATTTGTTTAGTATTTGAAAGCTAAGTTTCTAATTTGGTTTGAAGTGTGAGAAGATGTTTTAAAAGCTGCAGGAAACAGCTCTGCAGTGAGGATGTTGCTTGGAGGTGGCAGCAGCCTACCTGAAGTACCCAGAACGTCAGTGAAAAAACCATGTGCACTGAATGCCAATGTAAAGTTAGTCAGAAAAGTATTGTCTTAAAAATAGCATAAGCTCAATTCAGATCTGTTTTATTATATAGTAACAAAACCTTCTAGGCCTCAGAGGCTTTTTATCCTCATTTCACCTTGAGCCTTCAGGCAGTGTGAGTGTCACGCTGCTGTTTCTCTGGAAGGCCACCAGGCACGTTATCGCTGCCTGTTCAAAGATGACGCAGGGGATGAACAGTTTCACAGGAATGTGTTTAAAGCTAGTCTTACACTGTGGTTGTACCATTCAACCACTCTTTCCTGTCTTTGTGCTCCTTTTCCTCTGCTCTTCTGAAGGCACTTTGCAAGTCCTTCTCCTGCTCTTCCCCTTTAGCTGGCAGTGCTGCATGTCTAAACTGCACCAGTCACGTGCTGCCTCTTTGCTTCGCTCTGTGTTTGACAAAGCTGGTGGACACCTTGTCTCTCATTGAGCAGCCTCAGCAGAAGGGTATTGAAGGAGCAAACCCAAAACTGTATGGGTGGGATTTTAAAAACAGGATGAGGGAATTCTCTGATCAGCCAGATGTTTTCCTTAAATGTGGCAGCGACTGAAATGCCAGCTCCAAGTGACGATCATCTTCTCTTCTAGGTCACTGAGCAGCGCCCAGGAAGAGCAGGTTGGTGATCGCTTTCCTTGCGTTGAGATATTGCAGGGCAAGGGTACCGAGGGAGCATCCTACTGCCCACATACCCTGAAGTTTGTCCCCTGGGTTTTGCCGTGGCAAGGGTTTGTCTGCAGAGTCTGTAGCAGCGATCCTTCCTGAGTGGAAGAGCGCCGCTTGTCTCATTAGAAAGGCTTTGGGTTGGCAGTGCCGCACCCACATGAGGTTGTTTTGCCACCTCGTACAGCCATGTTGGATTTTAAACTAATATTAACACCTTTTAATATTCCTTTGCCCTATGCCTGTTAGGGTTGGTGTTCCTGGGCCTATCAGGAACAACAGAAGCATGATATAATTTAGTGTTTTTGAAAAGAGGTATTTAATCTCCCTAATGTGGGCTAGGGGCTTCCCAATTTCTCTGTAGGGTAGAGGAAAGGGGGATGTTGGTCAGTTGGTCGGTCATGTTTTATCATTGTATGTCAAATAGAGCAGAACCCATTTGTCTGTCCCCCGGGTGGCTGGTGAAGCACAGCTTGACCCCTAGCTGTCAATGGGATGCTGCAGTGCTTGTGTTGTGTTCTGTCTACGGGGAATTTCTGCATCTGTCAGCTCTTTTTCCACAGTGAAAAAGATGTTTTGTTCCCACTGTGGTGCTGGGCTGGCAGCCTTGATCTCCGCCTGAAAACCAGGCTTGTGTGGTCCCAGTTCCCTCTTCCCTGTCTGCCCGGTGCTGCAGCCAGTGCAGCTGTGATCACCCTGCAAGCGCACGGTGGTGCTGCACGTGGTCCTGCACAGCCCCACGGCCTGCGGGGAACAGTGAGGGGTTAAAAGCACGAGCCTGGGAAATGTTCCTCCCTGCTCTACAGCGCGGGTCACCTACAGCTGCAGAGCTCTGCTACAGGCGCCAGTGAAGGGGTATGTAAAGCAGGTTTTGGGTTTTACTTGGGGTTTAGGAACAGCCATTGGAACCTGGAAACGGTGGGATCTGCCAGCTCTGCCAGGAAGAAAGCAGCCGAAGCAAAAAGAAGGTAACTCCCAGGACTTGTACTGTCACAATGGGCACATCCTCTGTCGTGTTCAAACTGCACAGGCTTCCTCAGGTGACCTGGGACAAAGAAACAAGCCCTTTCTCTGAAGTCTGCTTTACTCTTAAAGGGATCTTGTTAAAACAGCAGCCGCCTGAGGGTTTCCCGCTCAGCTGTGTGGTTTGCTTTTCCTTCCTCTTAGCAGCTTCTTCCCTTTTTCTGTCAGTGTTTTGTGTTCTGGGATCACTCAGGAGTGAGAAGAGGTGTTAACACTTGGTGTTGCTTCTTCACAAAAGCCACATTGCCTCTTCTCTTACTCCTTTTTGTGGCTAAGCCTCTCCTGTTTTCCTCACTGCTCTACAGTTCGAGTCTAGAGGGGTTTTGAGAGACCTACCAAAAAGGGTGTTCAGTGGGAATGCTGTCTTCATTCAGATATTCTTCTCCACTGGTGCTGAGGAGCAGGAGCAGTTTGCAAGGAAACAAGTCAGAGTGCTGATCAAACTGCTGTCAGTGCAGCCAGTGCCCCGGTCACGCTGGTGCGAGTGCTTTAGGGAGCTGGAAGAAGCGCTGGGTTGTCTTTTCCCCTAGTTGATGTGCCAAGACCTGAATGGAAAGGCTGTTGTGGACAGACAGGGGTGGGGAGGAGGTCTGCCACACACTGGGCTACAACCCCTGCACCTAGGTAAAGATGAACTGGTTCTTTGGTTCCAAATAGGACTCATCAGATTTTGGAGGGGGACTGTGGTGCTCAGCGTGGTACCTGACCAGGAAGCTTTCAGGCTGACACAGAGGGGCCATGTCTGACCAACCAGTCAGCGATGAGTTGCTGCTCTTGTGGGCAGGGGCTCCCTGCTGTCTCCATGTTTGGAGTTCTGCCTGGCATGGGGACAGGTCTGGCAACAAGTCATTTTGCCACAGTAAACAGCTGCTCTGGGGCTGTGCCTGCAAAGGCGATGTTCCTCCATGCCATCAGAAGCCAGCCCCTTATCCCCATCCCTGCTTACAGCAGACAGCAATAGCCAGGGGTGGGGGTGGAGCCAATTGCCCTCAAGCCATGTGGGAACTGTGAGAAGGATCTCCAGTCTTCCCTGTTCCCTTGTGTTATCTTGAGAAAACACATGAGGTCAAAGCAAATACCACAGCTTTATATCTGCCATGGATGTATTTCCAAGTATATGTGCACCTTTAAATACTTGAGCAAGACTCCTGCTCTGGCAGACTGAGTCCCCTGAGCTTGGGTGGTTCATGCTCAACACCTCTTACCTGCTTTCCTAGGAGCCCTCGCCTACTCTCGTGTTACCTACAGAGCTTTGCTATAGGCTGGCCCCGAGCACAGGAGCAAACTTGTGGTCTTCAATGGCATCAGGAGTTTTGGAGCACCTTTCTGTAGCCCAGGGGAGGATTGGGATTGATGGAATGATGAGAGAAAAGTGTCTGTGCTTCTTCTGTCTTCAGCATCTCTTAAGTTCTTGTCCTTTTTTTTTCCATTTCAGAACATCTGCAAGAACTGTGGCGGCATCTTCTGCGAGGCCTGTTCTGTGAACGAGCTGCCTCTCCCATCTAGTATTAACCCTGAGCGTGTCTGCAATCCCTGTCATGAGCAGCTCATCCAGCAGTATTCGACCAGTCCCTTGTAGGGGTCGGGTTATAGAGAGAGGTGACCAAAAACTGGCTGTAGCTAATGCTGATGGCTTCTGGAATTGTTTGGGGGAATGTGGAGAGAAGACACTTGCCTGTGTTCTTTGGAGGTCAGAGGAGAAGCAGCTTCATGGTGTTTACGGTCTCTTGTGACGAAGTCTGAGCCTTCCCTGTACAAAAGTCTGCCGGCTCTCGGGCCTGTGCTGGCGCTGGGTGGGGAGAGCTGCTCCGGGAATGTCCCCTAGTTACCCCTGAGATGTGCCCGAGTGGCCTCAGCACAGTGAGAGCACAGAGCCCTTGCCCAAAAAGTAGAGCCGCCCGTGCAAGCTGGGAACGGTCTCGTGCTCAAGCGTGTGGTGTGAGCGCACGCTGCGGCTCAGCGAAGGCGCACGAAAGCAGGACAGGGGAGCGTTTAGTCCTTTTGCTGCACTTGAAATGCTATTTCCCCTTCCCTGGTTGCTTTGACAATCCGGCTCAGCCTCACTAGGGCAGCAGAGGAGGGCCAGGTGAGGCCAATAAACACTTCCCCATGCAGGTCTCTGGCTCAGCCCTCTGGCCACGGGCTCACTATGCAGATCAGTCTCAAAACCCCCAAGCAAGCTGTGAAAGTTCCCCTTTATTTTAGGGTGGAGGGTTGTAGGTGGCTCTGAGGCATGCACTGACAGCCTGATCTAGCGTGGAAGCGCCTTAGGGCATCTCCAACCTTCCCCTGACCCTCACTGTGACTTTGGGGCTACAGCACAGCCCTCAGAGGATGCGCTCCCTGTCCTGGGGTGGTAACTGGGGAATCCCATTCCTCCCATACTGCTACTCTAAACCCTCATCACCTCACAGAGGGTTTAGGGACACTTGGATCCACCTCTTCCCCTTGTGCACATGCAGAAATTGTTGTGGAAACCTGGAATTTCACATAGGGTTTGTAGTTTGATGACAATGAAGGTGAGATGAAACGGGAATGCTTTTCACCCACTAGAGATTCTACTTTGAAACACAGCTTAATGATGTTTCACAGTTCATGTGGTACTTTTTGTTGCCATTACCTCAAGCGGTTCTGTGTTACTCCAAAGTGCAGCAGCAGCTTCTTCCTGCAGCATGTGACATGTCACAGTTGGGTTTGGGATGCTGGGTACTAGAAGCCTACTTCAGCCTGTAAGACCACAGAATGTTTGTAGCACGTAGACAGCTGATGTATTTATTTATATGTGAGAAATGTGTTTGGTTTAGTACAGATGTTGTTAGGGGTTAGTTCAATTCCTCTGAGGGGATTCTCTGTTCGTTAGACCGTCTGGGCCTGTGCTAGGAAGCACGTGGGAGCTGGTCATTTCCATGATCAGGGCTAGTTAGAACTGGGAATTCCTCTAGTTCCCTCTGAGCCTCGGCGTGTTCAGCCACCCCAGTTCTCCAGCTCCTCTCAGTGCCCTCGGGAGCCAGAGCCCTTCACAAGGGGGCAAATTGAAATCCTTTTTCTGCTCTTTATTTCCTCCTCCCACCCTTGGGGTGGTTCTATTTCCTTCCTACCGCCCCTTAGAGTAGTTGTAAAGTGTCGAAACATGAAGGGCTTAGAGGTGAAGTGTGGGCACCCCACTTTGCAGGGTGAGCCCCCAGAAATGAAGGGAAAGGATACAGAAGTCGGCATTTTGTTTACATTCTGTACATGTGAGATATTGAATTCCTGCACCCCAACCCAGTGGGACTCATCCCCCAAGGAGAAAATGAGACCTGAGGAATTTCCACGAAAGAGGATTCAACTGGAAACAGGGCACTTAATGCAAATCCTTCTAATGCTGGCTTGTCCAGCATTCCAGCTTGGAAGTGACAGCTCTGTGTGTGACCTGGAGCCACCTTTTGACTGTCCTGGTGGGAGCAGCCACCACTCCACTTGCTCCAAGTGAAGGCCGTGACTGTTCATGTGAAGAGCAGGATGGCTCTTCGGCAGCTCCTCTGCTGTGACACATGATCACTACGCGCAGGGTGGCTGGAACCCTTCAGCATCCGGCGCTGGTGGCCGTAATGGAGACGTGTTTAGAATGGCCAGAGCAAGACAGCGCTCACTGCTGGTCTCGGCACTTGCCCGTCCCTGTGGCCCCTGAAGGTCTCCCAGTACAGGACGTCAGGCCTCGGGGGGGGCTGTGCCTTTGGGCATGTTTGCTCAGGTACTGCTTGTTGTACCAGCGGGGTTGGAATTGGGGCAGTTACTTTTGTTCCCCACGGTAATAAAAACATTATCACCTGTATGGCACGTCCTGAGTGCTCTCTGCCCACATCAAAGTGCTTCAAAACCTGTCACAGATGGCAGGTGCTTACAAAGACCGAGAGCAGGGTGGTGGGAGGGATGAGGGTATCGGCTACACTCCCCAGTGCACCTGCTGCCCGCTGTATGGGGACACAGAATCGCTCTGGTTTTAATTGTCAATACTGGCAGTTTATTCTGCTGCCTCCTGCAGCGTTGGCCGTTCCCCCAGGACAGCCACCTTTGCAACAGCCACTCTCCCCAACGTACGTTAACAATTTATTTCTACACAGCACTGAACACGATTTACAGTTTATCCTTGTTCACTGAGCAGCAGCGGCACTCGTACTCTGATCTTTACGCTCATACCCCCGGAATGTGTTCACTTGGGCCTAAAAGGGGAGAGGAAAAAGCAACATCAGTACCTGCCTGAGGGGGAGCTGGTGCCATTACAGCAGCAGCAGCTGCCTGACCCACACCCCCAGTGCCCAGCAGGGGCACCCAACCCAGGCCTCCTGCTTTACTCATCAGTGGCAAGGGGAGAGATGGTTTCTGTGCAAAAACACCCAACCCACCCAAAAGCTATCGGGCACAAAACCCCTCCTCCCCGCACCCCCCCCCCCCCCCAAACACTGCAACCTGTTGTGCTGAATGAAACCATGTGGCCCTGTTTGGGAAAGCAAACCCAAAGGATGTAACTGTGCCCCTCTCTGCTGTGTGTAATAGTAAGCAGGAGCTGCCCCAGCTGAAACGGTGCTTGCTGTCCATCCCCAGGCCTTGAAAGCACTTTGCTGCCTTTCCACTTCCCTGCCAGGGAGTACTTGCACATCCCTGCCCCTGAACCTTTACTCAGTCGCACGAGCAGAGTCCTGAGGGGAGGAGGAAAACCAGAAGCTGTGGCTGCAGAGGGGCCTACTGCTGCACAGCTGTGCAGGGTGGGTGCAGCACAGCAGCCTCTGCTAGCTCCAGCCCTACCCTCAGTACCTGCTGCTGCCCCTTTCCCACAGGGCCGTTACAGGGAGCTGGATGCCCGGCCTGAATGGTGACGAGCCCCTTCACCACTCTCCACTGCAGGCTTTAAGCTAGCTGACATCCACAGCATCAGAAAGATGGAGCCTGAGGGGTATTCCCAAACATGGGCCAGGAACGAGAGGAGGGATGTGCTTACCAAATCCAAGGCCGTGCCACTGTCGCTAGCAGTTGTCTTTTGCCTTTGGATGTTTGTTCAGGAATAATTCAACAGCATTGCACTCTGGAGAGAGATGAGAGCAGCAGTCCCTGGTCAGTGGCTTTTGTGTTACAGTGCTGGGGTTTTGGGGCAAAGCCAATATATTGTAGGGTAACTGGGAACTCCTGCATGTAAGCTGATCCTTTCATGCAGGGTGCCAGCAGAAGCCTGACAAGTTGTGCCAAACTATTCAAGGATCTGAGTCTTGGGGTTTTAAGACCCTGCCCCGCCCTTTACTTACGTAGCTGTGACCCCTCCTTAGCCATTGCAGACAATGCATCCTCATGGCTCTCAAAATGCACTTCTGCTTCTCCTGTGGCATCTCCATCGGAGTTGTATTCTACCATGATCCTCGTGGGCTTCAGTGGAGCAAAAAACTGGAAAGAAGGAAAAAGGAGAGTTTGGTGAGAAACAAAGGAGCAGTGATGCACCCTATTCCCGAGAAACCAATGAGCTCACTCATAAAGCCAGTCCAGCTGCTGGGGAGCCTGAGCTCCTGAGCAGGGAACACCCCTGGCACTGGGGTGATGCTGAGGCACACCCAGGTCACTGGTCCTGTGGTGTGCAGCCTTACGGCCTCTGTAAGCTCCTGGCCGAGTCATTCCTGACCAGAACAAATTCTCTCTCACAGCACACACGTCATGTAGGCACCACAGTCAGGACGTGGGGGTAGCCTCACTCTCTGCCACTGCACACTTGTCGAAGTAAAAGTGGTCCTAAGGAGGTTCTCAAGTGCTGGTACAATCCGCTCTTCAGAAGCCCAGCTAAGGGCATAATGGCCCAGCATTGCTCAGCCCACTCTGTGTAGAGGGGAGCACATTGCTGCACCAGGGAGCCTGGAACCCTCAGCAAGGGCCAGCTCACAGTTCCACAGCCCTGGAGACCGACACGCATGCAATACAAATCCGAAGTCACTTCCCCTGTAAGGACTAAGCAAAGGTTTGCACTGGTAATGATGGTGACAGTCTCATGGTTACTCACATTTATTATGTCTTGGGCACTAGACTGGGGAGGAAAACCCCTCACGTGGACAAAGGGCGGAGGTGATGAGAGGTTCCCAGCTTCTGAAACGTGCCCGGAGCTTTCTCTTTCTTCCCTGCACAATCCTGTGGAACAGAGAAAAAAACCCCACCATTTATCGCTTAAAATTAAGACCCCCCTCACGTGAAAGCTGTGGCCACGCAGGGTCACACTCACAGCAGGGGATCAGGGTAAAATGAAGAGGCCTCAAAGAACACACGCCATGGGGAGGGACTCACTGTTCTCTCCTTCAGCGCTGGAGCCTCCAGCATTGTTCAATCCCCTCTCTTCAGACACGGACTCGTGTTCGTGTCTCGCTCTGGGGTAGGTCACCACCTGCTTGTAGTAAGGCACGTGTCTCTGCATCTGATGCTTTCTACTCACGTACACTTCTATGTACCTAGAGTGCAGAGGAAAGGGATACATGGCACATCTTGTGCTCCATGAGGAACTCGAGGTTTTGAGAAAGGACCTTCAGGATGTTCTCCTCCCTCAGCTCTGCTCACGAGCTGTAAGAGCCACGGCATGGCAAGCAATGGTTCTTAAGCAGAGTTATGTTTGTGAAAGCCCTTTTCACCTCACAGTGACAGCCACGCTCCTCTCCGCGCCCACCCACTGGAGGCAGCTTGCCAGGTGGGACAGGACAAAGTTTAGCTTACAGCCTGATACACAGTTCTTGTCGAAGTAGTATTAGTCACTTGGAGGCCAAAATGCTGCTTTGTCACAGAAACACACGTGTGTTTCCCCTGAAAAATGTTTCCTCTTTCAGTAGCACATCCCTTCTGAGCAGCCCTGTACGTGCCACCGTTCTCCCCTCAACCTGCTCTATCCCCATCTCTGAGGACCCCAAAGTACACACGCCACCCAACCCCAAACAGGTTACCAAAACAGACGTAGAAGATGCACCTTCCAGTGGAGCCCTAAGATTTTACGTATTGCTATGACATTGGTGGCATGTGCATTAAAGTCAGGGGGTTAATACACCAATACGTAGAACAGTCTTAAGGGACTCCAGGCAGAGCCCGCTTACACCACAGGATGACAAAATCCCAACCAACAGCAAACCCTTATCTGCAGGTTTAATCAAAGTATAAAGCACTAACACCTTGCAGTTCACCTGTTCCCCCCAGAACCCCTTAACTCCGAGCTGCCTGTGCCAATCTTTCAGAGAACCAGCAACCAACCAGCTGGGCCTCACACAAATCTAACTACCAGCGTTCAACAGGGCATTTCTGCAGCTCCAAAGGGGTACAGGATGAAGAAGAGAGCACAGGCATCCAAGGCAGGCGGCTTTCCTCCCTTCCTAAGGAGAGTGGCTACAGGAGTGACGTAGCCCCACACTCAGGCCCTGCCTGGATAAAATTCACAGCCTGGGAAGAATGAACTGGAACAAGGTGGCAGCTGGTTTGGGAACCACTCTGGTTTGTGGCTCATCGCACAGGAACAGTGAGTCAGCTCAGCTCTTGTTCAGCGCTGGCCAAGGAAAAATTAATGGCAGACTGAGAATTAATTGGAGGGAAGTGTGTCAATTAATTCAATTACTGGGCACACCAACAGTGCAGCTGTTTGCCTTTAATAGGGGTGGGGGGACAAATACAAGGGGAACAGGAAATGAGGAAACAAAAGGAAGGTGGTGCAGTGTAGAAGTTGTCAGGTTTGGAGTGGCCTTTTGCCATCTTGTGTCCAGGAAAGCAAATTTAATGAGTTTTAAAAGGAAAACCAGAAACCTCAGCGGGCTAAAAGCAATTTTAGGTTTTTTTCTTGGCTGTAGCTTGGTGTTCTGGGAAGAAGCAGCGTGTGCTTCTGTGTGAGGGAGAGAAGTGTAGGGGCTGAGGGCTCTGGAGGAAAATGGATGAACAGGATTCCTGTGGAAGGAGGACAGCACAGGTGGGTGAGGGCACTGAAGAGGTAGATGACTGCATGATGTGGGCCAGCAGTGGAGGTTGGGAATGGGCTCAAGCTGGAGGTGAGCAGCAAGCTGAGCTGTGTATGGTGTGTTCGCTCTCTAACTGCGGATCCTGACTGTGCCTGTACTAGGCTGAAGGGAGGGGTGAGGGCTGCTAAACTGCAGAAACCACCAGGGACCCTGGTGGAAGTTTGGCATGGGTAAATGTCTGTGGGAGGTAAGGGATCCCTGTGCGCTGGTGGCTGGGCTGCTGGTGTCTGCCTGTCACTCCCTGCTCTGAATGCTATCACCCTGCCCTTCTGGGGATGAGACTGCCTCCAGGAGCACTGAAAAAATCCTGAGACCTTCTCCAACAGGCACCAAAGTACCCCCAAGCTACAAGCACTGAAGGTTCCTCTGCAGCACCAGAAGCCTGTAACAGGCTTCATTTTCTTCACTTCTGTCGTGGTTCTAAAGGAATCATGACCAGAGGAGATAACAGTTGGGTTACTTGGAGTATTTCAGAGGGTGTTATCAAAGAAGTGTTCTAAGTGAGTCTGACACCACTCTGAGAAAGATTTACCTATGATTCCTACTGAACTGTGCGTCTCAAGCCTGAGTTCTAGGCTTAAGGGCAACAAAGGCAGAGGCTTCCTCGACAATAATGTGTGGCATAGCTGTAGGTAAGCTGTTTCACCTAGTAAGAAGCAAGTTGTAAGTCACACAGCGCGCTTTATACCACATCTTTTTACCCTTGTGAAGTACCTACCTACTTCCCATATATTCCCTGTGTTGTAACAGAGCTTTAGATGCCATTGAAGGAGCTGCAAACTGCACAAAAGCTTCTCCTGTTCTTCTTTCTCCTCGGTAAACGAAAACTATGTCAGTTATTTTCAGACCTATGGTGTGGGGGAGAAAGAGACCTTTAGGTTGTAATGAACAGCTGCCATAGCTCAGATGTTTCTTCCCCGATGGGCTTTAATGAGCTAATTAGTTGTTCCGCAAAAAAGTGCTCACACTGACCTATGTACCTTCTGAGAAACTTTTAAACCTTACTGGAAGTAGATTTTCAGTAAGCTAGTCTTCACAGAAGGAATAATTCCCAATAATGAATCAACTTCAGGGTTCAAGTAACTAGGAAAGCACCAAGTAAATCCAAGATCTACACAAGGAAGTCTCAAGCACGAGTGTTCCTGAAGCTTTCTCTTACAGCAATTTTTCCTCATCTCTTTAAAACTGCGCTCAGATTTGTAGTATTTAAGTTTTTCTATCATACAGCAGCTTCCTGGGGTGCCTGTTATCCAGTAAACAGCTGTTATCTGACCCAACACAGAGCACACATGAGGCTGAGCTCCTACACTTGGCATTTCAGGAATGCTTTGTGTGTACCTTGGTCTGTGGCCCTGTTACCTTTCCAAAGGGTTGCCTCAAGCTCCTAAAAGAATGAAAATACTTGCTCCAAAATGTTGCTCTTGTTATCTCACTGGGGGAACTCTGCTACTAGATGCCTTCAACATAATAATCTACCAGTTACAAATGGAAAACTTCACTACTGGTGGATGTGTGATGGTTATGAGCCTTTGTGCTACAGGACTCTGCGTGTGCCGACCCCGAGCAGAAGGAGTTATGGGGGAAAGAACTGGTTTGGCTTAGTCTACGACTTCTAAATTGACATTTCCTTAGATACAAGTTTTTTTTGTGAAACCTAAAAAGGCTCCTTTGCTGATGAATGCAGGCAGCAGCCACTGGGTCGCTCCAGCACTGAGTGTGTGCACTGGGCAACAGTTGCTCAGCAGAGAACTGATGCACTTAACGTAACCATGAACAAGCCAGTAATAAAAACTTGTTGTTAAGGGTTATAACAGTGGCACTGTTATATGACCTGTCAGGGTTATACATCGGTGAGTATTTTACCGCTGCGTTCACTTGTACTTTACCTATCATGCAGGTTATTTTTCCCCCCTCTTGACCTGACCAACTCGGGCACTGACAGCAATCAAACTGCAGTTAACAGGATCTAGGTTCCTCCTCTTCCCTTCCCCCACCCTGTAAGAGCACTGCAAGCCCTGATCCTGGGTCAGACCCGCAGGAAGTCAAAGGTGCGAGAATGCCTTGCGGCCACATGCAGCTTCAGTTATTTCTGGCTGCAGAGAGACAGCAGCTCCTTACACCGGTCAAGGCTGCATGTGCTCTTCCTTTTCTCAGAGGAACAGTGGCCTCGCTAAGCATCAACTTGGAGAAGTAAAAGCTTCGAAACTGAAAAGTACAGACTGAGTTACCTGCGAAAAAATCTGCAATATCCTCCTCAGTGGAGCTGAACGGAAGGCCTCTGAGTAGTACAACTCCATCGTTTATGGCTTGTGACTCATCACGCAGATTTTGTAGTAAGCCTTCTACATCACTGTCGTGTACTTCAAAAACTGGAAGGAATGCAGGCACAGAACATGGCTTCTTACCCTTGCGGCACACAGAAGGTGGCACTCTGCAGACACTCAAGGCAGCTTTTGATCCTGGCAGAATTCTGTTTCTTTCCCCCCACCCTGTACTCCACAGTTCTGCCACAGTGTCCCCTGCTACACAAGTCACACCGCTTTTCATGTCCAGCATAGTAAGTTTTGGCTTCGGGGTGCCTTGCTGGCTAATCTAGGGCTCTGTTCTGCATCCCGCACCTCTCCCCACCAGCCCTCTTTGTTATTCAAGCTGTTCTAATAAACTTAATTGCAGGTTCCCCTCCAACGTAACTTACGTTGTTTCAAACGCACCTTTCACATAGCGTGGGCCCATATACCTCAGGTGCTTTTCCAGGGCTCTCTGGACATCTGCTTTGGACTCCAGCTCGATCAAGGCGTCCCCCCTGCGTCTCCCATCCCTGTTTAAGAGGAAGTGTATGCCGTTCTCACCGTTTCGAATTCTACAGCCTAGAAATCAAGGAACATACGATACAGAAACGTACGCGACTGCATCAAACGCGGGGGTCTTGCGGCTGCGGATGGAAACTGTGTACTCTGCACAGAGCTGTGCCCCTCCGCAGCGCAAGACACTGTCCTGAAACAAAGGATCAGAACCTCACGTTTCTAGTCTGAACTCAAACTCATGATGTTTATTGCAGGTAAGAAACAGATTTGCCACTCACTGGCTTCTGCAGCAGTGTAACTGCATAGTGTATATTCTCCTATTGTTGGCAAAGTTGATTGTTTCCGAGTTACCTGAAATCCAGAACTGATGCTATAGGCTCTCAGGGTCCATGTTCCTTTTCCCTAAGTCTTCAAAGTGACTTAACTTGGTTTGGCAGGTTATTAAACCACTTACAAACACGGATCTGACCATCTAGCCTGCTCTGAAAGGATGTGCCATAATATTACAGCATGGAGGGATCAGCCCCACAAAGATATGCATAAGCTTTTACAGGAACCACTTTGAATCGCATGAAACACCAATGGAGAAGGGCCAACCATGCTCAATTTAATATTAAATGCTGTAAGGATGAGTTTCAAGTCACTGTCCAGCAGTTTGGAAGCTGATTTTTCAGTTTATGTGTGTAAAATACGAAGAATACTCATATATTAGCAATAATGTATTAAAGACCACTTGTTCTCTGGCTGGTGGTCTTTACACTTTATTTCTGTTAACTACTCATTAAGTATTGGGTTCAATAATACCACGCTGAAGGGTTATACCTTCAAAAAAGTGAAGTACATCTTCCTCGGTGCAGGAGAAAGGGAATCCTTGCGCCCTGATGAGAAAGGCATTGTCCTGTTCTGCCTTCGGGGGCTCCTGTTCCTGCTCCGAGAGGTGACCTTCCTGAGACGGCGCATCTGTAACCTGCCGCGGAGAGGGAACCAAGCGCGCCGCTCAGAGGAAGAAGGGAGACCAGGAGCTCTCAGCAGAGGTGCGGAGCTGCCTCCAGCCCTTCGGGGTACCCAGAGGACGCCAGGAGGAGGGGCCGGCTGCTGCACATGGTCGCGGCTGGGGGTAAGGGCGCGGAGCCCCGGCGCCCTTCTCCACGTGTCTCCGGCCCCGCTGACGCTCCGCCGCCGCCCCGGCGGGACCCGGCCCTGTTCCCGCGCAACGGCCGCGACCGTCCCCGCTCGGTGCCGGGCAGCGGCCCCCCGGGATCCCCTCTGCCGGCAGCGCGCCGCCGCCATCTTAGGCCCCTACCTGGCTGTAGCTGCGGCTGGCGGCGCAGAGCCGAGCGGCAGCCCGCGGCGGGCCCAGCCCCGGCCCCAGGGCGGCAGCGGCGGCGCCGGGGAGGCCGCGGGCGATCGGCGGGCGCAGCCAGAGCGGCAGCGGCGGCCGGCGACCGAGTATCAGCGCGGCCAGGCCGCGACGCGCTGCGGTGACGGCCATGGGCGACGGGCGAGGGCTCCGCCTCCCCTTCCCAGGAGGCGCCGGCGGGGCGGAGCGGGGTGCCCCCTCTACCCGGGAAGCGCTTCCCGCGTATCCCGCCTTGCGGCGGCCTGGGAGGCTCTCGGGGTGGGCGGGTGGGGGTCTGCCTGTTCCCCGCTGCCTCCGTCCGCCGTGCTGATGGCCGGTACTCACCCCTGTGGCCAGGCCGCGGCTGCCGCTTCCTGGCCCGGAGAGCTCTAGGCGTGAGGAGGAGGCGAAAGGATGCTCCCAGCAGGCGGGCAGCGCGCTTGTCTCCTGGCCTGCGGGGCCGAGCAGAAAGCGGTCAGGCTCTGCGAGAAGCAGGTTGTTAGAGAGACGCTTGTTAGCTGACACGGGTGGGCAGGGAGCCACAAGTTATTCCCGGCTTAGGTCTATCCCTTTATACACCCTTCCCCTGTAGACTTTTCAAACAGAGCTGATTTTCTCCCCCTTGCTCCCATCCTAACTTGACAAGCTGAAATGCCAGAGGCCAAGCCTCGTTGCAAGGAACACACAGCTTGGAGGTGATCTGGAAAGAGTTCTGCTGTCACTTCTACGTTGAACTGGGATAGTGGAAAAGAGACGACACTGGCCTCTTGAGTGCACACATGGTCACTGTGAAGGTCATGCTGAACCCAGAACAATTTTTAGGATGAGGCACAAACAGGATGAGGAGAAAGCCAAAAAAAACCCAAACCACCCAAACCCAACTCAACAGTAGAGGAAGCTAAGGAGTCTGGAGGAGGAGGTATGTAGTCAGGTATCTGAGGGGTTGTTCAGAAAGGGTGTCCCAGGATGTCCTGGACTGTGGAGCCCAGAGTCTGGAAGACTGTGACAGTCACAACATGGAAGATTTTCTTCTCTTTGGCATCCTGTTCTAGTCTTGGGATTGCCAAGTAAGAGTTGCCATCTCAAGCCGTTGCAAAGTGCCACCCAAGGGTTTTTTTCAACAGAAGTCTTTAGACTTGTAGAACTGCCAACCCATGAGTTGTTTGGAATCCTTGAATGTGTCTTATCACCACACTGAAAATGTTAATGAGCTGGTTTAGGTCATCTTGTCATTTCTGGCATTTGCTTTTATATAGTAGCTTTTGTAACAAATTTTCATATGACAGACTATTACTTCGATAATAGCACATTCTTTTGCCAATAGCATTCTCAACTCTCTTGAATTTTCAAGGAAAATGACATACTGTACACCGTTTTGAAGGAATGTTGGCCTCTGCTCAAGAGGTTCACATTCCAGTTTTTCATGGTCTACATGTCAGGTCTCTCTTCAAAACCTTCTTTAAACAAGCAAACAGATTTTTATAAGAGAAAAAAATTAAGATAACTAGAGGAATTCATCTTGAACACTTACCTTTATCTAATGAGATTGGCTTTCATGCTTTAAGTGTAATTGAAGAAGCAGATCCACGAGTTTTAGTGACCAAGGGAATATTACATGCATTCTGCTCATAGGAACCATGCAGGGTGCAAGGAAGAGCCTCTTTAAGGGGTGCAAACCTTCCACCCATTTTTCCCTTAATGTTTGCTTCCTAGTACACTAAAAAATATCCCACTGCTTGTCTCACAGTTTGTCAGTCTCTGCAAATTACCTTTAGAGGGCACCATTTTGTTGGGCGTCTGCTGGCACTGAAGTTTTCCAGGAATCTTCAGAGCTTCCTTAGCAAATGTGAGGGATCAAAGCTTCTGCACCTATGATTGGAGAAAAACCACAACATCCTGGGACAATAGAATTTGCATTGATGCACTCGACAGAACTGTTGTTGAATAAAGTCTGCATATGAGAGGAAACCTGTTAGCATAGGTAAAACTAAAAAGACTCAGGAGATGCCCCTGCATGCTGTTGTTGACCAAGAAGTTAGATTTAGCTACTTTTGAAGGTGCCTTTTTCAATAACTAATGTTAAACAGACTGTTGTTAGGAATAATTAATACCAATTATTCTCTAATTTGATCAGAGAAAAAAGAAAAACCTTATGAGCTGATAGTAAAACAAGTGCTCATCTTATATTTGGCAACATTAGTTATCACTGTGCAGTCTGCCATGAAGAAAAAATTGCCCTTATATTCTGTTGTGGTATTTTCCAAAATTATTCATTTAGCCTTAAGCTACTTGAGCTGTGGGGCTTCCACCACTTTCCATGGAAGATGAGCCTGTTACAGAATTGCTTGTGTGCAACTATCTGCCATTCAGCAGAGTGCTTCCCCCAAGCGAGCCCACTGGCTCTGGAAAACAGAAAGGAGAGTGTAGTTTGCAGGGACCGTCCCTGCAGAGTGTCTGCACCATAACCACCACTGAGATCTGTGGAGCAGCCCTCCACAAAGGAATTTATTTCTTTCTGAGACACTGTTCCCAGAGTGTGTGACCGTTGTAGCAGGAATGACAGGTATCTGAGTGCCGCAGCGGTGCTGAAGGACACAGAAGGCCCAATTAATTATTCTCTCTGCAGTCCGGCAATATAGGCTGCTGAGCCATACTATCCAGCTCCAGAATCACAGGGATTGCCATGTAACAACCTCATAGTAGCTGTAATGTCTTCATGCATTGCACTTTTCCTAGAGAATAATTACCAAGTATATACTGCAGGTTCGATCTGCTGTTCAGACTTAAATGCTTCACTATGTTTATATCGTTAGTCCTCTAGGCATTGCTCGTTCAGAAATCAAATCCCTTAATGCACAAACAAGCATCTGATTAAAAAATGGATGGATGCTATCGTCTTAATCTCGAATGCTGGGAGAATGTTTGCAGAGCTCAGTATCTACATACTGTATTAGTAACACTGCAAACAATTTTATTATTTCTGATAACGTATGGATTAAGTTTTGTGGTCTTAATTTTTCAACTTTTTTTCCCCCCTCAGCTGGAATGTTCTGTGTTTACCGAGCTGTGCTGTGAAAGCCGGAAACTTCAGTTCAGGCCCCAAGTGCTTTGTCAGCTGGAGGGCCCTTTCAGAGTAAGTCTTTAAGCTCTACAGTATAATGGATAAACTGAAATGACAGACGTGAGGCCACGGGTGCCTTCACCGTGCCTTTCCTGGAGCAACTGAGTGGTTCGACTTACGTAAAACCGCAGCGTGCTGCCAGTCCCTTGTATCAGCGGTGGCTGAAGCGAGCGTTTCGTGCGACCCTTGGCCGTCCCAAACAGACCGATATTAATGTGAGGCATAAAATGTACACATTACATAAACCATTTCTCCTGACAGCCGCCCAGGCCAAGTATTTCCTACTGAGTGCTGCAGTAACAGGCATTTAATTTTAACTTGCCGCTAAAATAAAGTGTTCTGTGGGTAGAAGGAAGCGTAAGGGTGGGAATAGAGAGCCAACGTGAATCTGCCAGAAAGATCAGCAATATTTTTTTGAGTTTGATTTATGTAGCAAACTGAGTCTGACTATCATCTGTTAAAAAGTGTCCCGAGACCTGTTTCATGCCCATCTTTACTAATGTAGCCAAAAGGAAAATTGCAAAGGTCATTAGGTGCTTTTTAATTACACCTTTGCTGCCCAGTAAAACACTTTCTGGTGTCACAAAAGCCAGTAGCGTAATTTTAATTTACTTAGAAATGCACTGACCTGGCAGTCTGACTTGGTCTGAAGGACAATGCCAGAAAAACTGAAAATGCAGTTTCAGCATTATAAACCATGGGAGCAGCAGACGACTGTCAGTGTTGCCACGTAAGGTAGTACAGCTGACACCCGTTACGTGCCGTATGAAAACTTAATGCTGCCCGGGGTTGCACTGTTTCCATGTGCTGAATTTGCCTGATAATGAATATGAAAGTTGTGGGTTTTTTTCTCTGGCCTACCTGAAGCAGGGTGAGCTTTGTGGGGACTCAGGGCTCACACAATCCCGTCGGGGTAGGAGGGAAGCTCTCTGGGCTGTACTGCCTGTCCTGTGTGCTCTCTGAAATCCAGCTGGCTTCTTACTGACCTAAATGGAGGCAGATTTTTCATGTGAAATTACACTCTGAGGTTGTCATTTCTGCTGTAAAGAGCTGTCACTTGTATATGGCAAAGTCTACAGTCAAAGGTGTGGTTCTTTTCGGATAGAATATTTTCTTTTGAAGCATTCTGGATGCTGCTGCCTTTGTTTCCCCTGGAACACATTAACTGACCAAGACAAACCCTAAAATTAAGAGCCTTGTTCCTGGTTTGGGAACAGGAGGTAGGGATCCTCAGACCCCAAAACCACAGCCTGTAGCTGTCATCTAGTGTTGAATGAGCTGCTGGGCAGCGTCTGGGGTGCATCCCTGGGTTGTGCTTCATGGAACAACCCTCTTGCCTGGCAAAAGCATGTGTTCTGATAATTGTTGCCAGACAATGATGCAATTGTGCTTATTTGAAAACTTAGGCTGAAGTGGCAGCCTTGACTACGCTGTATGTGAAATTTCCACAAACAGGAGATTTGTGGCCTTTCTTCATTGACTGCTAAGACCAAACATTTGTGTCGAAATATTAAAAGCTACTTTTGAGACTTTTCTTCTAAAAGGGGTCAGACTATGGTGTGAGGAACGCAGATAAGGCCAGAGTTACAACCTCCCTATTCTTTTTATGACTATGGTGGCTGTCTGTGGGTTAGGAACCTGAACCCCTTTGTTGTGCACATGAGGGAGAAGGACAGATGGCCTAGACTTCTGGGTGGCATAAAGGATGAGCTTGGGCGTTTTGGTTCCCTGTCGCAATGTGCTAAGTGAACTGCTCTGTTGCTGAACCAGACAGGCTGTGCTCCATCCACAGTTAGGGCTGAAGGGGCATGAGTACTGGCAGGCCGCACTCTCCAGCACTTTTCAGTTTCCACACACCCGCCCCCCTGCTCCATTTGGTAGGTAACCTGAGGCGTGTCACTGCCAGGACTACCTAAAGCCTGCCAGAGTCCTTTATGTCATGCCCCGGGCCAAGAAGCATTGCCCAGCGACGGCGGGGACACTGCCCCGAGTAGGGCAGGTTTACCGGAGGAGGCTGTGACCAGCTCCCCGTGGGCCACCCGGGGCTGAAGGGACGTGCTTCCAGGGCGCCGGGGGCTGAGGCCCCTGCCGCAGCGTGTGTCTGGGGGAAGGGGCTGTGTGGAGGGACGGGGGGATTCCTGTTTCGAGGGCGTCGGAGGCACCAGGTTACAGGGGGACAAGCCGATAACCCAGGGAGAGGCCTTGCCGGCCGCTGCCTTGAGGGGAGCTTCGCTGAAGGGAGGCGCGGGGACTGCTGGGGGCGATGGCGGCCGGGCGGGCCGCGGGTGGCGGCGGCGGGAGGCGGCGGGCTGTGTCCCCGCCCCGCGGCGCTCTCCCCGCACACGCCCGCCCTGCGCCGCCGCTGCCATTGGGAGCCGAGCCGCGCCGAGCCCAGCCGAGCCGCGCCGAGCCCAGGCAGCTGCCGGTCCCGCTCCGCCGCCATCGCCATGAGCTTCTTGTTGTGAGTAATTGCGGCGGGGTGGCAGTGGCGTGTGGGGCTGAGAGTGCCCTCTCTCCGGCCGTCTCTCCTGCCTGAGGAGGGAAAACGATGCCTTCCTCTTCCTCGTCTGCCCCGCCGGGCAGGGCAGCGTGCCACCCCCGTCCCCGCTGCCCTGAGGGAGCGAGGCGGCCGCTCCCCGCCGGCATGGCGCCCCTTTCCGCACCTCTCCTCCCCGTCCCGCCCCGGCGGCGGAGCAGCGCTCTGCTAGCTCTCTCCCTTTGTGTCCCGGTCCCCCACGGGAGAGGTCGGCCGCGCTAACGGCGGTAACGGCCGCCCCCCCGGCCGCGGGAGCCGGGAGTTAGCGGCTGGTCGGGGCCGGCCGGCAGGCGCCTCCACGCCGCGAGGGCGTTTGGAGGGCGGCCGCCCGCCTTGAGAGGGGGGCTTCGACCTTCTGTGTCGGCCGGGAGTCTCCAGCCGCCGGCGGGTGGGTTTAAAAAGCAGCCACGCGTGGCGAGGCTTTCACGGGGGGCCGGGGGACACCTTCCCGGGGTCTGTGCCTCACGCCCCGCGGGCGGCCCTGGCACGGCCAGAGCAGCCTGCGGGGCAAGCACCGGTCTCCTGTAGTTTTTCCTCTTTTTTCCTTGAATAAATTTGTTTGTTTTATTAAATAATATTTTGGAACTTGTAGCTAGGACGGTGCGGGCAGAAGTCGCTGCCCGTAGCGCTATGCGCGGTAGATAAGTTACAGCTGGATCGCGTTGGCGCAGGGCTGGTGAGCAGGAGCGTTTGAAAGTTGATTCCCGGTCCGGGTCACGGTGGCGCAGATGACTGCCCGTGGTGGGGTACGGAGCGGGCAGCCGAGCGGGAACATGGCATCGCTGGCAGCAGGCGCCTTGCCGATGAGAAGGCGGTTGTTGACTGCGGCATAAAAAAGCTCCCTTAGGAATCGGTGGCAATCTAGGTGCGTGCAGTAGTAGTTTTGGTAGTTCGGCTTCGGAGACAGCAACTCAATGAACTTTGTGCCGTCCCCTTGGGAACAAAGACAAGACACTTCTGACAATTAACATAAACCGGTTCAGTGACCTGTTAATTAAAGTGAAGCTGCGCTCTAGGGAAAGAAGGGAAATCCAAGCAGCTGAAGAAGGCACCTTTTTAGAGCCACAAGCTCCATTAAGGCCTTGGACCTGCTCAGTGCTTTTGCCTGTGCAGAGTTAAGTGGGACCGTTGCTGTGATACCTGACAGTTGCCAAAGGCTTATATTGATAACCAACGATGTATACCTAACCTACTTCTACACGTGATACTTTATCTTGTGATCTGAAGTGTTCTGATAAGTTGTGTTCTTGTGGAGACAAGCACCACCAAGACTGGCTTCCTTCTAAAATCTCTCCATTGCCTTTATCTGTGAACTTAGCCATACCAAGCAAGCTTGCCTGTCATTGTGTTCATGCTGCCTTACCCCAAGTGAGATTTTGAGAGACACCAATCAGCTGCAGGGTGGAAGCTGTGGATGGGATGTGGGTCCAAATGACTGTCTGTGGATTCAGGCACAGTGCTTCTAATGAGGTGGCCAGCTGTCCCCCTCCCTCATCATTCTCAGCTGCTGCAGTGGAGAAAGGGGTCCAGGATTTAGAGTATGGCAATGTCCTGGGGGTCTGGTTTGCAAATTATGAGAGCCTCTGTGGCATTTGGCTAACTGCTAATGGAAAAGCATGAAACCCTCCACCCTCTGTCACAGGCAGTAATGAGACGCTTGTTCCTTTTTCCAGACCCTTCTGAAGCCTAGGACAGCAAACCTTTACCCCCACGTCCGTTGTTTTAAGTTCTCTTGCGGGATGAAATCTAGAAATAGAAACTGAAGTTATTGCATGGCAGAGCTAGAAATGTTGGCTAGGCTGTCTCAGCTCTTGTCAGCAGGGTGTTGTAGATGGCACTTAACTTGCTCATCTGCAGTCTAGAAATAGATATTCAAGAAGTAATTTAAAATACACCTGGTAGGCCTCAGGGAGACCAGGGAAACTTTCCGTGTTACTGGCAAGTAGTTAGGATTTTTGTTTGTTTGTTTGCTTTGTTTTTTAATTATCCATAAAGTTAGCACTGCCTTTTGTCAAACTTGATTTTTGTGTTTCCTTGACAGAAGTTATTCAAAGATAATGGTTGGGTATCTTTGCACTTTTACAGATTCAGTAGTATAAACTTGTATTTTGAGATAAGAAACACACACATACCCCCCTTTTCACAGTACTTTTTACAGATTTTTTCGTAGTACGTTTTCACCCCCCTCTTTCACTGTGAGTTTCCTTGTTACGGAGGGAGCAGAGTCAGTTGTGCTGTTTTCTCTGCGTCAGCGATACTGTTATCTTTGGGTGAGGTGACTCACTTTAGAAGTCAAAATAAAAGATGTGTAACACTGAGATTGTCCTTGTGCCCTTAGACTCCAAACTTTTTCTGAATTGCAGCAAAGTGAGCCTGTCACACAGGTTTGTCGTCAGTAACTTGGCTGTAGTTTGTCAGTGTGACGCTCAAGTACGATACCAAAACCCATGCTCTGCTTGCAGACTTGCTTGTTGTCAAATAACAGGGTGATTGTGCCTGGATAACACAGGGTGCTTGGGGCCCCCCTCGCGGGTGTCCGTGTCCACTGACAAATCCATTGCTATTCTTTGCTGTTGCTAGGGCCAGTGACATATAAAGCTACATTGGGAGGGGGAGGGAGAAAATCAAGGGAAACCATTGTTTTCTCTCATTATGGGTAACATTATAAAAAGACTGTGTTGTGAGACAAGTCACTGAATTAATACAACTCTGTTTTGACAGCAATTGTTATTTTCAGCGCTGCTGTTTTCTCTTTCTGATCTGTTCCTTCCTTTCTGAAAAGACTACAAACCTCTCCAGTGGTTGAACAGGTTATCCTGAATCTTTAAAAAAAAAGGGGGGGGGGTATTAGAACCAGAAAATATGTTCAGTTCCAAAAAATTTCAGCGTGATAAGATCTCTCTGAAAGGAAATTACAGCATAGTTGCAGGTACTTGAGCTTACATCTCCAAGGAAAAAAATTAAAGATAGTTCTGGTAGGCGTGCCATATGGTGACATGCTTGTGTTATCCTACGCTGGCAAAACTTACGTAAAAAAGAAGCTAGATAAATCCCATTTATTTTTAAAAGTAAAAGATTAATTTTTATTATTGAAATAGTGAAATTGTCTTTTCTTTAAAAAAATCCCCCGACCATCTATGTATTAATTAATTCCAGTGTATAATGTTTTTCTTTTTGAGACTTTGAAAGTCTAGGAGCTGATGGAAGCAGCAAGTAAGGGTGAGGACAAGTAGCTACAGTTTGGGGTGTATATACTGATGAATCGATGCAGTTACCTTGCAAATCAGACTCGGGGGGAAGGATGTGTTCTGTCGTCTTGGTCTTGTTTTACAGCGTGGCAGAGCCTCTTCTAACGATGCATAAGTTGGGTTTTTTTTAAATAACTTTAATTAAAATCAGAGTTTATGTGTATGTGCAGAAGTTGCACTGGAGAACTACTACTTTTTTTTTTTTATTCCTTACATTTTTGGCAGAGTAATACCAAAATCAGAGCTGGTGTGTTTGTTTCCAGTGTGACGAGCGCTGTGACCTCCTCGATTTCCAAGTCTCGCTCCTGCTCTTGAAGACCATCATGACTTTTTGCTGTTGTTTCCCCTCTCTCAGCTTTCCTAGCTGCTGAGTTGCTGCTGCTTAACAAATCAAAGTCTCTTTAAAGTGGGGAGTGTTTTTCGGCTTACTGGAGCTGGAGAATAACCAAGTGCTTTGCCAGTGCTCCTTCTGTAGCTAAAAGTTGGAGATGTGGTATTTATCTCTTTATCAGGAACTCCCACAGGAGACTGTTAGGCACTTCTAAACTGGAATTTCAGTAATTGAAAATCAGTGTTTAATTTAAAAACTGTTTGAAATGGGAAATACATGCTTGTCAAATACTCAGATGTACTGTAATGTACTGGTTCAGTTTTAGCTTGATTAGTGTAATACAACTGTGCAGGCTGTGTTTCTAGAGCAGAGCGGAGATCAGAGTGGATGCTCACCACTTGTCAGTCTGTTACTTTAGTGCAGAACCTGTTGTTTGTGGTACCATTAGCGATTCATTAGGTTTCTGTAAGAGAACCGGGAATGGAAAGTCTCTTGAGTTTGCCTATGAGTAAAGTGGGGAGAGAATTGCTGAGTTCTTGCCAACTTCTTCAAGTTTTATTTAATCATTTTTGAGTCTTTGTAACAATAGTTTTGAGGAAAGCAAAAGGATTCCTTAGAGGTGGAGTGTATATGGAATCAGCTTTGTCAGTGAACTTCACAGAAAATATCTTTTTTCTTTTTTTAGTTGCTTATAAACTTCACTAGTCATGTTGGGTTAATGGTGGGACTCTCTGATGTTAGGGTCTTTTCCAACCTAAATGATTCTGTGACTGAATTATTGACAGTAGAACCATACGCTTTTACCTGAACTTCATATTTAATGCTGTTGAGGCACATCACTTGTCGTGTTAACTGTATTTAATTCCTGTTTTGAAATGCCTGCTGTCAAACGATCTGCCCCTCAGCTGGCAGCGGGTCTCTCTTTCAATGAAAGGAGCACCAAGAAGCAAAAAGCTTCCAGAAACCACAGCAGTGAAAACGTAACACAGTTCATGTTGCTCCTTGTGCTGCCTGTGGTATGATTCATTTTACAATTCTCAAACTCTCCTGAAAAAGACCTTTTAAAGTGCTTGTCACCCTGCTTTCCTTCATGTTTATCTTCCCTGGAGACCCCAGAACAGTTTCTTAGGGTACAGTTTACCAGTAGGGTTGAGCTCAGAGGCGCTTCTCTGCCTTCCAGTGGACTGGTTGAAGAAGCAAAACCATCAGAAACCCTACTTTTTTTGGTAGGGTAAGTGTTTTGCTAATTTAGTTACATGGTGTCAGTATGTAGTGACGTGGGGGATAGAGTCAGAGTAAGGGCGGCCGCAGCAGGAGCGTCTGGACGTTGCAGAGGGCAGGAGGGCTTCTTCCTTGTTCTGTGCACACTAGCAATCCAGTAAGCTTAGCTGTGTCACCAGCCCAGGGCTTCAGACTTCATCAGGCTTTGCGTGTGCCTTACTACCTGCTTAGGTAAGTAGAGTTGTAATTATTCTTCTGTCAGTGGCTTTATTCTGCCTTGATGAGTTTGATGAAATACCTGCTTGTTGTGGTGAGCTAGCGTATGGTTTTTCAAAGTAGCTGGCTAAGGATGTGTATGGCAATGGCAGCTGGCTGTGTGTGAGTGCTGCTGCCTTATCAGTCAGGTGGGAGGTAGAGGGCTGCGAAGCTGAGTTTATGGCGAGTCTCCTCGGAATAGCAGAGCTGTGCAAACCAGTTCAGGCTGTAAGGTGCCTGAGCTGGACTTGTATTTGAAGAAAACCTCTTCCGCTGCTCATTCTCTGTTTTGGGGAACGTGTAAGTAATGAAGAGAGTGATTGGCACTTTTAAATGTTCTTCCATGCTTCTTTCTCAAGTACTGAAGCATTAGTTTGGTGGGGGTCAGGAGAGGGGGACCACAGTAAGAAAGGCATTATTCAGGGTGAAAGTTGTGTTTACTGCATTACAGTGATGTCCAGTCTTAATTGCTTCCTAATTGTTGGTTTTTATGCCACAATTGTTTTCCCCTGTTCTGCTCTCTTTGTGTTTGCAGTGTAAGTGAACCTATGCAATTAGCTATTTACATTCGTCAGAGGAGAATAGTGGTGGAACAAGGATCACTTTCAGGGCAGGATTTGTGCATCTGTAAAGTGCCTTGTTTTTTAATTTTGAAGAAGTGACAAAAGCATTTCGTCATGTTCTGTCAAGTCTTTGGATTTAGGACTTCATGGCAACAGTCAACCATGGTGAGGATGGCCCAGGGGCCACAGTTATGTCTTGGGTGTCCTGAGAGATACATAGTGTTTTTTAATCTTGTTGGAAAAAGGGTGACATTTTAGGAGCATTTTTCTGCCAGGGAGTGGCTTAAGAGTTGCAAGTATGGTAGTATGTTTTCGTGCCCAAGGCTGATGGAATGGAGCTGCTTGTTTTTCTTAGAGAAGTAAATAGCTGCATTTAATTATACTGCTTTAAGTCTTCCATAGTAAACTCTAAGAAAGATACTGCTGCCAAAACTATCAATAAGTCTTTGACCCACAGATCAACCTAAACCGCAGGATATGCTCTGCTGTGCTTTTAGTGTTTGTAAACTAAGCCACTTAGCCTTAGAGTTGAGCTGCAATGAACTTGCTGTTTGGTTTTTGTCTTTAAGTGTGCAGAGAAGATGATTGTGGCTTGTGTATCCAGATGTCATAGAATCTGTTTTCAGCTGTAACCTGATATAACTTAATTGCTTTTCCCAGGCATGTACATATTTTTCTAGCTTGTAAGTCTCGTGATGTGGGGCTATCAGGATCCAGTGTTTTGTCATTTCCCTGTGTGTTGCTTTTTTTAAAGGAGCCATTTCTTTCCCTTTCATAGCACTTATGTGGCGCTAGTGTCGTGTTGGTTGTCAGTATTGTCACATCACCTGCTGCATGGTATGTGAATGTTATTGGAGAGAAGTTGGGCTGGGTGTATCCATACTGGTGTGAAGGACCATGGTGTGCTGTATGAAGGTCCACACAGGTCAAAGACGCTCAAAGCATTTTTGGGAAGAGAAACTGTAAAAGTCCTTCTCTACGAGACAACTTAAGAGCAATAAACTTATTTTTTCTATTGAGTTTTCAGGGGCCTGTCTTCCAGAGGAAGACATTTGTTGCATTTATCCCTTCTGGAAGGAAAGACACTGAATTTCAAAATTGAGCTAGGTGCTATAAATACCCTTCAGGACTTACAGTGCTTCCTGGCTAGGTTATCTAAAACCATGTGTGTGCAGTTTTGCTGGATCACTACAAAGCAGATAATAAAGTAACCACCAAGTTAATTTTACACTTTTTTCAAGTAATTTCCCAGAGCCAGCATGGTGTTAGGTCCACACACAGGTCTGTTGGATGCTTTCCTGGGGCACTGCTGTCTGGGTCAGTATTTTGGGGAAGGGATTTGAAAGAAGGGAATGACAGCTGGGGTGGTTTTCCTGGAGAAGCATGTACCCGTTCAGCTTACATGGGTTCTTTGAGTTTGAGATTACTTATTTCTTACTTAGTTTAGTAGGTGTATGCCTTCCAGGACTTGTGCAGTGTAGTAAAATGCATCGTGCATCTCAGACATGTTCTATTTAATTCAGGTCTTTGCTTCCCATTTCAAATATGTAGCCTGAGTCAGCAGACAGTAAATCCACGCATATGAGATGGTAATTTTGTGTTAATAAAAAGGCAGTCCCCCACTGTGAATTCATTAAGGTAACTATTTTTTTTCCTTGCAAATATATTTTCAAACTTTCACAAGCAGTACTTGGAAGTCAATTCATTTGCTCTTCTCTCCCATTTGTTATCAGGAGGAAGCTAAGGATAAGGTGCAGCTTTTTGGTCTGTTTAGGCCTTGCCCTTCAAAACACTGACAGTTCTCCTATGTAACTTGTGAATGTAAATGATCTTTCTTCCTTTGTTCTGCCTTTTCCCATTCTTCTAGAAATCCAACTGCAACCTTAGCTTCTTGTCCCAGCTTTCCTTCTGTAGTGGTGGGTTTTTTTAAATTATCATCACCATAAAAGCACTTCTCCCTTGTTCACCTTACCCTCTCTTCCATCTCCAATTCACAGCTGTCCCTTGGCAGCAATCCATTCCTTTTGTTATTCTTACATACCTCCCGTGATCCTGCCCATATTTCAGTTGAATTTTATTGGAAGTTTGCATGTTTTCCACATGCTTGGGTTTTGGGGTGGGTTTTCTTGGTTGTCTATCATTTCACTTCATTTTAAAATTTGGTAGCTTACCTCCAGAGTTAGTTGCTTGTGTCCTAGAGGTAGAAGCACTCCCAACATACAAAATCTTAATGCCTTCCTCAGGAAAGAACATCTTCTAGATAAGTACTTATAATGCCTGAATTGGTTCTCTTTATCATGGGTCTAATTCCTCTCTTTGTGACAAAGAGCATAAATGAGCTTAGGGAAGCTTTGTAAAATTCCTCTTTTGCTAATAATTGAAACATCAGATTTTTGATAAATAATTTCAACCCAGATACTGATTGGGTGCCTTTCCTGTGTTGACCTTAATAAAATAATCTGTATTTTGTTTTGCTAGCTGGTACTTGTATTGTGTTTTTTACCAACTTCAGTAGCACAGTCCTGTGTTTTCTTGAATGGCAGTGTAGTTTCAGGGATTTGCTGTGTTCTAGATCCAGGAATCAAAATGGCATTACTGTGTCATTTACTTGTCATGCTTTGTGGCAAAAAAATACCATTTGTTTTTTTTTTTTTTTTTTTAAGGCTGTAGTGTAACTTTTATAAAAAAATGAAGTGCTTGTAAGGTCCTATTATTAACTTCAGTGGTTGGCAGCTCTTCTTTTTCTTGCTGCAATGTAAATGGTAAAGAGGAAAAAACGTATATTTAAATTCACTGTAGATTCACTGTTAAACTGCAGATTCAACTCTAAAATGCACAGGGTTAAATAATTTCAAAAGAAATGTTCTGTGGATGTAGGATATTTCAGGCAGATGGATTTTCCTGATATGATACTTTGCAAGATAGAAGCAACTGTTAGTGAAGATAGTTACACACAGCACATACAAGACTGTATTAAATATGGGCAATGTGTAAGAAATACTTGGTGATGAGATAATGCAGTGTATTTTTGGAAAGCTGTTAGATTATTCATTGCTGCCTCCTGTCCATTTCTTCTTCCTGCTGTTCGCTGTGTTATTTCTTGCCTCTAATAACTGTTATTTCCTGAATTCAGACCCTGTTCTACCTATTAATCAAAGCCTAAGTGTAGTGTTGCATATTTGCTTTGAGGTTTTTTTGTTGGGAAGTTGCCGACTATTTCTCACTTTCCATGTTCATATCATTGGCTTTTTTTTAGCCTAGGGGTTACAACAGATGACAGCATTTCACAAAGTGCTAAACCAACTACTCCCAATTAAAACTGAGTTAAGTTTCTCTTTTTTTAACTTTGCCTTTTCCCTAAACACATTAACAGATTGTTCTTTTTGAGTTTAAAGTATTTAGGTTTGTTTGTGTTGTGTGTTTGTTGGTTTTTTTTTAAATGCCCTGCTGTCATTTCATAGGTTGTATGATTAGATTTGCTTTAGTCATTCATAAAGCACTGCTTTTCAAAAGCACTGATCAGCATTTTGGGAGACCATCCATGTTCTGAGGCATATTCCCCAAGCACTATATTTGGTGTGTAAGTAAGGATCTAATTTGTTACTAGAGCCAAGTTTTTATTGCAGCAATTTATCATCCTCAACAGCTTGTAGATCAGTTTCCTGAAACCTCTGCTTCCTACTTTCTTAAATGTATTTAAAGGGTATGACTGTTACCAGCAGATACAGTAAGATAAGGAAATACAGAGAATTTAGGGGATGTAAGAAAATCTCTGTAGCAGGGGGAACAGTTTGCTGTGAACAGTAGCGTACACCTGTTGTGTTGGACACTTTTTTCCTTGTTTTATCAAATTGAAAAAACACTACTCTAAAGAAATCAGAGGTAGGCAAATACTGTTAGTCACTGGCTTTGCTTATTTGATATGCCCTCCTCCCCACACCCTTTCCTTCTGCCCCACAAGCTGGATGATGCTTCAAGGGACTTAGCTGTGTGCAAGGCTCCCTGAGCGAGCTGGAGCTCTCCAGGCTACTTGATGTTATTTTCAGTTACTTGTTGAAAGATCTTGAACTCCTTAGTGCCTACGGAAATGGTTTAGTAAACCTCCTATTTTTATTAATATTTCCAGTTTCTTCTCTGTGTTACTGAAAGCAATAATGCAGACTTGTAGCTGTACATATCTTCTTACATTTATTTGAATTTGCTTAGTTGTATCCATGTGGTACTTTGTAATTCTAATTTCTGGTCATCCGTGGATATTCATATTCTATGATTGATTTGTTTCTCTCTCTTGTTGGTATTAACGTTGGCTGCCAGGGCAAGACTTGAATGTTATTGCTGCCTTCTTAAAAAGGCAAAAAACCAAAATATTGTTCTGTTCCCTTATGTTCTGTGTGATGTTTGAGTTGTCTAATACTGCTTTTCATGTTTCCATGTGTCTGCATAACATGTGCTGCGTTATCCTCCCTCCCACATGTGTTACCAAGCATTTTCTCTCTGAGAAATGGTTTTCCTTTAGAACATAACATTTTCGTGGACACATGTGACATGAGTGATAGGTTTGAAGTATTTCTCAAAAATACGCAAACATTCCTGTATTTGCTCTTGGGTCTGTGTCTTCATTGTGCTTATAACAAATAAGAGGCAGACAGCTTGAGTTGGTTTGGGGTGCCAACTTCACAGGGTTGAGTCCTTCTGCAGGTTTCCATGGCTATGAAGCAGTAGGTAGACTTTTGTTAACAAATGTTACTTAATCCTCTGCCCCAGGCACTTGACTTTGCTGTTCCTGATTTTGTTTGCAGCTGGGCAGAAGGGAGTTCTCCTGCAGCAGGCCTTGCTGCAGGGTCCTTGCTGCAGTCCTCGCTGCAGGGCCTGCACAGCATTCTTTTCAGCAGACTCCCTGCTTTAGTTGTCTGCTATTTACAGCTTGAGTAATCCCATGTCTTGAAAGGATAATGTGCCATACTTGTGTGTGCAGTAGAAATAAGTGTTCAGATGGCTTTTTGGTGCCAAATTTTGTATATGGGAAAGGGTAGGTTTTATAGAAGAAGCATAGTTATGTCTACTGAATGATTTAGGTATGGTTTTGCAGTAAACTGAGATTTGTGCCTTTGTGGAAACTAAACTTTGAAGTGAGTGTCCTGATCTCAGCTGGGATTGAGTTAATTTTCTTCCTAGTAGCTGGTATAGTGCTGTGTTTTGGATTTAGGGTGAAAATAGTGCTGATAAAACACCGGTGGTTTAGTTGTTGCTAAGTAGCACTTGTATTAAAGTGCTTGTGCAATTTATTATTAATACTGTGTTTTAATTAGTAAACTTCTTCTCTCAACCCGTGAGATTTCTCACCTTTGCTGTTCTCATTCTCTCCCCATCCCAAAGGATGTGCAGTAAAACATTCAGGACAGTCTTGATTCCTCTCATGTAACAGGATTTCAAATGGGTGTCAGCGCATCACGTGGAGGTATCTGGGCCACTGATGAAAGCCTCTTTCTCACATGCTGGAGGGAAAACTTTTTTTGAGTGCTGTTTGGTGGTCTTGAAGCCCTTACAAAGTCTGTGGAGAAACCTGGGAGCAGCAGCGTGGTGACATAGATAAAAGACACGGAGTGAGCCTTTTGGAGGCTTCAGGTTTCAGACCATGGACATGTTCCAGTTCCTCTGCTGTCTGCATGTCTGCCTGCTTGTCTCTGCAAGTCAGGAGGGCATGCTTGTCAGAATGTGGACTTCTTTCTTTTTTCAGCCAGATTTTTCTCTGATACTCTTGTCTACTTGGCTTTTTTGTGTTTCTGGCCTGTCCTTCTTGCATTGCCCAGCACTGCTGTTAGCCCTACAGAGGATAGCGCTCCAGAAGTATAGTCACTTCTGCAACTGTTGGCTGCTCTGTGAATTAGTGTAACTGTGATTTTGAGTGCAAGTGTCCAGTGAGGGCAGCTGTGACTTGCTGTGTCTATTTGAGGATTTTCCAGAAGATGGGGGTGTATTAAATGAACATGTTGGTAATGAAGCAAGGGGGTTTATTTTGTTGGCATAGCAAACTGATGATGATTTCCTCATTACTGGATGGTGTTCTGGACGCTTGTTTGTTCCTTGCATTTTAGGTATTGTGATTACTGGGAAGAGGGAGTTGTATCCAACTGGAGAAACAGCAGGAATATCTTTGCCACCTACACGGGTGGGGTTGTAGTAGACATGAGTGTTGTAGCATTGCACCTCCCCCTTGTTTACAGGCACATTCTGAGCTTGCAGACAGAAAAATGGAGGCAGAGAGAGGCACAGAAGCGTAGGTGGCTGGCTCGTCTGGAAAGCGGTCTGTGGCCACCTACCATGGTTGTGGTTTTGGCACCAAGCGTACCGCTGCAGAGCAGGCGAGGGCATGTGTCAGAGAGCTCAGGGCCAGTCTCCATGGGCTGGTCACCTGTCTCTTAGTCATAGCTCAGCCAGCAAAAGTTTGTCTTCAGCTGCGTTCTGGTGCATGTAGGAGCATCTGACTTGTGCTGGACATCTCGTGTTCGCTTGATTTCACTGACTCTAAAATGTGTGTGCATAGAAGGAAATAAAAGTGTTTTAAGAATGTGGACGTGTTTTGACAGCTTTCAACACTGGGCGGTGAGGGTCAGGACAAGGAAAAGCAAAACATTCCTTAAGGCTACCTTAAATAACTTTCTCCTTCCTGTATGTGAATCATCTGATAAACTTCACTCTTTTAACATGTAGAGTCTTGTGTATAATGATACATGTGTTTTTTAAGGGATGTCGATCAGACAATGACTTTTTCATTTGCCTCCTCTCATCCTGTGTGGAATTTTGATATATGACAACAGCTGGGTTTTTTTTCTGAGAAGAGGAATCCAGATTTTAATCCCTGTCTTGATCAGTAGAGAATTAAAAATCTCCTAAAAATGCCTATTTCACTGTCAAATCGATTATAATGGAAACAGTTACTATACCCTTTGAGAAGCATGTTCAGGTTGAAAAGGCTACAGAAAATTTAACTTACATGTAGCAAAGCAAAAGGGTGGGATGAGGAACAGTGGAGAACAGTGTTTCATGAAAAAGAAAAAAGTGGGATTTGTTTTGTTTTTTTTCCCTTGATTTGTATTCATTCCTTTTCCAGATGTCTGAAGAAGTTCTTGTAGGAATAACCAATGTTGTATTGGCAGAGTATCAGTTCCAAGTGCTGGAAGATAAGGTCGTTATTTTAAGTTCCTTTGATGTGTCATACTTTTGGTTTAGATGCAGCCATGTTTTTGATTCTGATGTCTTTTATGTGTGGAGATCAGTAATTTAGTTTCAAACACCATTTTTTAAGCATTTTCCTTCCCCTTCAGAAAGGGCCCCTGCCTTTTGTGGAAATCTGTGTGTTGTATCTGTTACTTTGGGGTTTATTTTCTTGAAAATTTCAATTTCTTGTTAAGCTGCTAAGCTCAAGGACCTGGGGTTTTTGAGGAAGAAATGGCTGCAGAGAACCTCAGTGCCCAGCCGAAGCACCTGTGAGGAGGGCACCTGAGTGGAGCAGAGCCTGCCCACCTCCCCTGGAGAGGCCTTTGGCCTGGACAGGAGTTGCAGCTGCCTTCCCTGAGTCTCTGCCAGGCACCTGGCCAAGGGAAAGATGCAGCCAGGCCTCTTGGCCAGCCTGTGGACTGGGAGAGCCTGTTGCTGGGAGGAGGCAAGAAAGCTCCCTTCCTTGTGACAGGGGTTAGGGTGTCTGAATGGACAGCTTTGCACAGGAAGTGATCCTATTTTGGAGTGAGTAGGAGCCTCTGTGGGATATGAAGTGTATGGGTTCTCAGAGAAGTGCTGGAAAGCTTAACTGTTGCTCTGCAGGGCTTTGCTAATGCCAGTGCTGGAGAAGGAGCATGCTGAAACCTGGAAAGAAGTAACTTGGCGCAGATTCCTTGGGTGATCAAGGTTGGCACCAGTCTCTTGTAGCCTTAGCAACTGGCTGCGGTTTGGGCAGGCAATAGGTGAGTTGATCACACAAAGACATTCCTTATAAAGTGGAGGCCTCTTGGTTACCAAGTGCAGTGTTAGCTCTGGGAAGAATAATTTGTTAGGCACCCTTACTTTCACCATTTGTATCGGTGACTTAGTCTGGGTGTAGTAGCAAATTGATGTTATTCTTGTACCTCATACCAGCTACAGTGGGAAATTTCAGCTCTGTGCCGTTGCTGAGTATTTTCAGTTACCGTTTCTTACAGGAGAGTGTATAAGCAACATGTATTCTGCTCCTGTAGGAATGAATGCCTGTCTATGGAAATTGTTCAAGTCAGTACAATGAATTCTTCCTTAAAAAAACCCAAACAAACAAGCAAAGCAAAACAAAAACCCTGAGCCTGGAATTGCTTTCTAAGCACTCACTGCCTTACCTTTTGGGAGAGCAGTGTGATTGTGTAAGGGCTTGGCAGCTCTTAACTCTCCCGGATGGGCTGCTTCGATTTGCCTAGTGATCTTGGCAGAGAGTCCAGTGTTTCCCTCCATGTGAAGGGATTAAACTTTTTACAGCTTAATGTTTATGAAAGTTATTTGTGTTTGACGTGAGGGCTCTTTAGAAGAGTGTTGTTTTTATTAGTGTTCAGAATAATAAAGTGACTGTATCTGAAGGATTTATGCAGAGGTATGCTTTTCAGGGTTAGTGCTATCACCTTGTGCACTTAAGAGTCTCTACTTAGTTGTGTGCTTGCTGGCTTTTAACTTGCAAACTGCTGAATAGCCTTCAGATACCTCTTAAAGTTGAGTTGTAACCCAGTATTGTAGTGTCCTGCATTACTTTGATCTTCTGAGTTGGCTGGACTGGTAGTACCATGTCTCACTTCAGACCATTAGCCTGCTCTGTTTGAGGGGTCTCATAGTTGTTTTTGTGGGAAGTAACACTGAACAGCATTTTCAGAATAGTCTATAGCACTTAAGCAGCTGTGCCCTGGGGTTTCTCTTCTGGCTGCAGAGCCTGGCAGAAGCACTGGTTTCTCTGGACGATTATACTTGCATTCACTGGGCATGGGACTGAAGGTTTGTAAGCTGGTGATTACTTCATTTGCCTTTGCTGCTTGTGGTAGGTCAAAGGGACACAAGGTTGGGGAATTCTTGCTTCCTGGATTCTTGCACTGGATTTGTTGTGTCCAAGTTAAAGTGATTTGACTGAGACAGGCTTATTTTAATGAGTGGGAATTTGACTGGAAAATAATAGGCTTTTTGGTATTGTAAGACGTAAGGAAAGTAATGCCTGGCTCGCACACTGTCTCTCTCCAGAACAGAAATGTTGTGACTGCTCAGTTTATAAATAGAAATGCTCAAGTTACATCTTGTCGCTGTGGATTTTTAACACATAAATTTAATTTCACCTGCTGTCCTGATGCTGCGTCTGTCATGGGGCAAATGCATTTAAATGCTGCAACTGTTGATTGGATTTCTAAAAAGTAACTGGAGATTTTACTGTCTGTGTTACATAAACATGTTGGTCATCAGAAACTAACATGGTCATACTCTAATGTATCTGTTGTTAGCAGGATGTTATCAGTTTAAGTCATGTATTATTATTTGAAGGCTTGAAATGTTTGTTCTTCTGGAATTTGGTTATTGCCTTACAGTGTTTCTGTGTATCGGGTTTTAAAAAGAGGAGTGGCAGGAGAAAGGAGACAAGAAGGTTCAGATGTAAAACCTGGGGACTTTGCTGATAAGTTTACTCATCAGCCTTTGGCAATTAGTCACTGCCTCAGTTTCTCTGTGTCTAACAAGACACTAATGATGCCTACTTCAAAGATTCTTTGTGACAATTAATTAATGCTTGCAAGGCCTTTGAAGATGACAAAGCAGGAGTTGAAATACAAAAGGGTTCCATGCCCCAGGTAAATGTTCTGGGTAGTGTCTTGAGTTTGGTTTTTTCAGAATCCCTTGAGCACTTAAAATATTTGGAGTGGCTTATGTCAGTTGGACCGTGGCAGTGAATGGTTTTGGGAGACAGTAGTATAGCTATAATTGGAGAAGTTATTTACTTCTGCGTTCCTCAGAAGAAAGAAGGAAACATGTCCCATGGCCTCAGCAATACCTACCAGTCAGAAGAACAGAGGTGCTAGGTGTATCCTGAAAATGGTGCCACTGCAGCACTTTGTATTTATTTTTCCCCAGGACAAGGACAAGATTCTGTTCTTTCCTGTGTTTGATCAAACAGCCCACAGGAGAGCCCCGTATTAAATGATTTATGCTGTTTGCAGCACTTTGTTCTTGAGCCCGCAGGTAGCCTGAAACAGATTAGAGGAGCAGTCTGCTCTCTACTTTTGATGGAAGTGATACTTTAAAATAAAATCTTAACTTCCAGTTTAGGATTTTTTTTAAAAATATCATCACAATTTCTTTTAAAACATGTCAGTTTGGTATGTGATATGCAAATAGGTGCTCAGAGGGAAAAAAACCCCACCAAAAAACCAAACCATGTTTCCAGGTTCTCACACCTTCTCCAGCTTGGCATCTCTTCTCTTCCTTCCATTTTGCCAGTGACACAGTAGCTACATACTTTGTAAGTACTGTGTTAGTTGAAGGTGCTGTAACGAGTTGTTAGTGCATTATGGGATAACTTGGTCTGGTTTGGTTCGCTCAAGAGGAATTCAAGGGAGTCTTTGGAGCACTGTCAATATTTCAGTGGTTCAGGTTGTGGTGCTGCTGCAAAACTGACAGGTTGGCAGTTTGGGTAGAGGCAGGATTTGGGCTTCAATCTGCATCCGTACGTTGGATTGTGAGGCATGATAGGCTCAGGGCAAAGTCCTTCACTTGTCCATTTGAGCCATGTTAGACACAACAGCAGTAAGAGCTTGAGGCAAGTTCTCTGGTAGGAACAAGCTGTGAAGTCTTAGGTTTTATTCATAAGGAACCTAAGCTTATCTAGTTTAATTCAAGTTTCCCTGGATATGCAGCAGATGGTAGAAATAGATTTAAAACTCCATTGAAAGGCTCCAGTGAGCAAATCGCTTGGGTGTGAGGAGGGCTAAGCCAGTCCAAGCCACAGCACTTCAGTTAGGAGTGCAAAGGTTCATGTGGCTCCTTTCTTGCAGTGAACAAGACATACCAAGAGTTTAGGCTGGATTCTTGGTTGCTTTGATTGTAAAACATCTGCCAGAGTTGCGTTTGAAGCTGAAGTTGGCTGTTGAGGCAGCTTAGTGTGTTGTAAGCAGGACGCCTGAAAACTTTCCTTTCTTCTGTAAGCATCATCCTGCCAACCGAAAGCAGAGCTGCCTGCAGAATCTGCCTCATAAAAGCCCTCCCTGTCAGCAGATGACTAGATAAAATTACAACTTTGGAGGAATTTTATATGCTTGCTTACAAGCAAGTCGTGACGTCTGTGTGAGGCCAAGTAGCGTGTAGGCTTCTGGCAGGGGGAATGGGAGGTGTGGCTTCCTTCTTGAGCTTCCAGACTCATCCCGGCTCAATGAGTCAGTGACTTTAAACACTTTTCCTGATTTAGTGCTAGGTTGAGCTGCATCTGGCACTGCTGTAGCTGTACTTACCTATAAAAATAGAAGGGCATAATTTACTAGAAATGTTGGATGTAGGAGTGCAGGCAGCAAAACGTCCTTGGAATTGCAAGAATTTTTTTAGAAGTCAGTTCCTGAAAGCCTAGAAATTGGTTGTGGCAAACAGTGGGGATGATGCAATGTGTTCCCTGTTTCATGACCTTTTTATGTCCAAGGAAAATGGTATTTTTGGTATGGCATTTCTGATGATTTCTCTGTCCCCTTCCTTTTCTTCATTCATGTGATGATGTGAAACTGAAGGACAGTTCAGGTGTGGTTTTTAGGTGCTCCCTAATAACTCAGAGAAATGGCTTGCAGATAAAGCTAATTCTGTCATGGAGTGTAGGTGAAAATATAATGTCATTCTTGATCAATACATGTGTTATGTGTGTATCATTGGTCACCAGGCAGAATTTCCAGTTACTTTTTCATGGCATTCTCAAGGAGTTGGGGAAATTACCTGGAACAAAAAGACATCCCAAATCTGTTGCAGGTAACACAGACATGATAGCAAAAAAATGTGAAAAATATTACTTACTTGAAGTCTTTTTGATTTTTTTTTTTTTAAGATGCCTTCAGCTTAGTGCTAGGAATTACAGGATAGTAGGAATAATAGACTGCTATGGTCAGGGTTTAGGAAGGAAGCAGGATTACTTAGTAAGGTAACCATTTGAATGAGGAGTTAACTGGTGGTGCTGAGGAATAAATAAATGAGGATGTTTTTAGTTAAATAATGGGAGAGCTTCTGAACTAATAAGACAGTGTCCATAACATTGTAAGTGACATTTACAGCTAGACTTCCCAAGAGCAAACATGTCCTTTAAGGGTTTTGGCTTAGAGAAGCTGTATTAGGTTGTTGAGTCCCTGGACTTCTTGTATGTATGCCCAGGCATGCACTTAACTGCTGTCACGCATGGTAAACTGCATAAATGCATGCAGTTCTGATAATTTATTGCCAAAATTGCAGGTATTTCCATAGCACACGACGACTAGCAGCCTGCATTTAGCCTAATTACTTTCCTTTTGGATGCCTGCCTGCCTGCCTTTTGTGCGAGACCATTTCCTGCTCTCTTAGAATGGCCGTGCTGAAATTGAGGAGTGATCAGGTAGCTGAGGCAAATATGGAGTGACTTATTTAGACTAGGTGGTGAGACCAAGTATCCTGGTTACAGCTTTTGCCATTTTACAGGAAAAAAACCCGTGTTCCTGGGAAGGGGTCAGCATGACTGAGTGATACCTAATGCTGAAGCTGTAGGGGCTGCGCTGCCCTTTGTGACCCGAATCCTCTTGGTAAATGCTCCCTCTGGATAGAGCTATCCTCCTCAGGACAGAGCTATCCTCATCATGCTAGAGGAGCTCCATGCAGCCATTAGTAGTCTCTGTAATGAGCTTTTTAGACCTTGCCTCAGATAACTGCACTAGACCAGTTACAGCAGCTAAGTTCTTCAGTCTTCCTCATTGTATTCCTTATTTGTATTATTGTGCAAGAGGTGATGTACTTAGGTTTTGAAACATGGTGAAAGGAGAACATAGGCTTTAAGAAATGGGGGTTTTGTGGGAGCAGAGGGGGGATAGGAAGAATCTCTTACTTTCTTTTATAATTTATTTTGAATGAATAACCTGAGCTTTGGATTGGTGCTAAGTGTGTGGAAACCTTGGGTTTGCTTTTGCTGTAAATACTAGGAGTTTTTTCCCCTCATTATCTACTTATGTTGAAGCAAGAGCAAAATCTTGGGAGCAGGTTAGGAAGTGCTGTGCTCTTGTTGAGCATGTGCTGTTTTTATTATGCTGACACACGTGGAAAGATAATGATACCAGTCTCTCTTGCTCTTCAGTTGTATTACCTTGCGTCAGCCCTGCCCGTGCAACCATATGCCAAAGCAGTTGCCAGATGTCTTAAGCAATATTTTTACCCCCTGCATTGGCATAGTGGCTATAAAGTGTGTATGCTCCCAAAGAGAAAAACTCCAGTCTCTGAAGCAGTGAAAAGATACGGGGGGGTTTGTTTGGTGGGGCTTTTTTTCAGTTGCTTTTTTTTCAGAGTCAGTTTGAACCTGGTCTGGCAACAAATGCAGGTGGCTGGAGGGGTGGGAGGTGAAGGTAACTCCCTGAGCCGAAGAAGCTTCTCACTCCCACTGGGAGGCAATTATTTTATTTAAGATTTGAATCTGGTATCCTTGCTTAGGGCAAAATGCAAACAACTGTGTGCATGTTAGAAGTGTCCTGTAACAGACTCTATGGGAGCCATACATTTCCTCTTCCTATTTCTGGCTCTTGGATGCATTCAGCAGCTGACTGCATTAGCATTGTTCTGGTGTCTCTGTGAGTGTACATGGCCTGTTCAAGCGTATCATCCCACGATCCCTGTTAGTCCAGCCAAGTGCTTCTTTAGGAGGAATAGAAAACAGGATTACTCCAGAGGCCTACGGGAAGGGGAGGATGCTGCTGCTCCTTTGTACCAGGGAGAGTCAGCACAGGACCAGGACCATGTAAATCTCTAACCAGACAGACTTGTGGGATCTGTTCAATACCCTGCCAAGGTGTTGCTACCTGCCCAAAAGAATTTGGGAAACTCGTTATTTATGTCCAGTTTCAGTAGGTTTTCTGCTGCTGCTGCTCTTATTTAGGTTTGAACTGTGACTTAGTGAATGATTAGGCAGTGTTGTCCTTTGCTTGGTAAACGACACTTTGTGGATCACCTGCTGTTACGTATTTTGGAAAGAATAATTTTGTGGTACACTTTGCTGCGCACTGTGTCTCTGCTAGAGCTGTTCATGCTTAGGATTGTAGAAATGAGAGATCTTCATGGTGAATTTTCTGTTGATGGCTGTAGTGTGGTGTGGTAGGGAATATGGGCACAGAATTAAGTTTCTTAGAGTGCTTCTGCGCGACAGTGTAGCTACGCTGGCATTGCTCCAAAGACAAGCTACAGCCCTTGAAGGTTCAGTGCATGCAGTTTAAATACTTAGTAAGCTGGGGACATGTCCCACCAGCAAAAATTTCTGTTTGGTCCTGTAGAGAGATGGTAAAAAAAATTGGCCAAGCTTTTATATAAAAAGAAATGGAATTGGATAATGTTTGTAATGAAAAATCTTTTGTGTGGGTTTCCCCATCTTTCAACTTGATTTCATTGGAATTCAGAGCCCAGTTTTCCGTTTCTGACAGAAATCTTTGTTTGGCTCATACACTAAAATATTCACAAACACTGGCTCATTTGACACTTTCCTACAAATATTTAAGCTTACATGTCATGTTTCTGACATGTTAGGGGCTAACGTGCCATCCAGACTCACTGCCAACAAGGAAAATTTAAATGCCTGAAGGTTTTTTTTCCTATGTCAATCTGTGTTTTTCAAACAAAATTCTGGGTAAGGAAAGGATGTAGGTGAAAGCTGGAAAGATTGTCATCCTTATTTTTTGCGTAACTGTGGATGGAAAGGTCTGTATGTTCTGAAACCAGGGGAAAATGACGTAGAATGTTTATGGAAAATGTGGAATTGTCTCACTCTTGGGCTCAAGTGTTAGTGTGGTTTTGAGCAATTGTATTTTAAAAGCAAAGTTCCTAAACAATACCAGATGCCGGAAGAGTTATTTTTATGTTGATAGCTAAGTTATATTCTGAACCAAGTAGGCCTGCAGAAAGTATGCTTTCCTAAATAACAACAGCTTGTTTTTGAGGAATAACTTAACCCATTTGTACCTGATTTGAAAAGACAGAAGACTGAACAAACTTTCCCAACTTCCTTACTACACTTGGGCAGCTGTGATGACATTTCATATGTTAGAAAAGAACACTTGTATTTATTTCTGTTAAATAAGTAGTATCTTCAATGACCAGGACAAGCTTTGGGACTGCTCAGAGTAAGGAAGGTTTCTATTTGGCTGGAATGCCAGCCTTGATATGTGGCCATCCAGATTCTGGGGAAGGAAGTGTTTTTGGTCTCATCATGTCTGTGATCCATTTGCTGAGAGAGAGAAAACAGTCTGAGTGTTCCCAATTATTTGGCTGGCTTAAGAGTAGTAGGGCGAGCGGATGAGAAGGCTGAGTAGCAGAAAAATAATTGAATAGTTTAAAACAGGTCACAGCACCCAGTACGTACACATCCCAGTTTTTGTTAAATAACCTTTTTTTTTGGACACAAAAATAGGGGAGTGGGTAAAGTATTTAATGTTAATGCTGTGCTTACACGTGAATTGTCCTCTCCTTTTTCCCATCTCTTCCCATAAGTTCTCTAAATATTTCCTCTTCCTTTCACAGTGGTAGTCGCTCTTCCAAAACCTTCAAACCAAAGAAGAATATTCCAGAGGGGTCTCACCAGTACGAGCTGCTAAAGCATGCTGAAGCCACGCTGGGAAGCGGTAACCTCCGGATGGCTGTTATGCTTCCAGAGGGTGAAGACTTAAATGAATGGGTTGCAGTTAACAGTAAGTTGGCTAACCGCTTTTTTGGGTTTTTTTTTTTGAAAGGGGCACATTGAATGTGGTCTGACACCTCTGGGAGGACACCTGCATACTCCTTTGTGGTTGGGTAGGCTCTTGTATCCTGCATGCACCCCTCTGCTGCCGTTGGGAGAGGTGACTGTCATGTCATTTAGAGCTGAGAGATGCGGAGCAACTCACTGAGACAAAAACTCCTAAATCTCCTTGTGCCAAAAATATGTTGCTGTTAACAAAACAATTTTTGTTCTTAGTAGTTAAAGTCTGAGCTCTTGATCACAAAGAAGTGCTGAAGTAGAAATGTCACTGCTGTTTTTAGCAAGTAGCCTGTCAGTGCCATCTGAATATGTTTCATCTAGCTCTTCTTCAGCTAGGGCTGTTAAGCCAGTGGTGTAGTGAAGCCCTCTGTGTGCTAAGCATAAAACCTTTAGTTAAGCATGGGGACCAGGTCTAAAAGACTACAGTTCACATGCATGGCCTGACATTTCACTTTGTCTGTAACAAATCCAGAGAACAATCTTTGTAGTTCTCCTGAAATTAGTTCCTTCCTCTTGTTTCTCCATCATCGTCACTTTAACTTCCTCTGAGGCAGTTTGCCCTTACCCCTCTCCTTTCATGCTAGGTGAGGCCAAACAATGATCCCCAAATTAGTGTTTTCTGAGAGCTTGACCATGTTTCCTCCTCCTTCCTCTCCCTGCTGCATGAATTTGCTGCTTGCCTTCTGCTCTTAGAGACTGCATTAACCCAAGTCCTATCGTGCTCTGTAGCCTGTGCAGAGTTTTGGCTTGCACAGACTGTTGCCCATCCGGGTATTTCCTCATCTTTTGTGTCTTTGGCTTGGTGTGCATCTGTGATTGTGTGGTGCTGATTGTGCACTGCAGTGCAATATAAACTATGCTTGAGATTAAATGTCTTGTAATTGTTGAGGAGGTTCTGTCTGTTTCTTCTTGCTCTTTGACATGTTTGGGAAGTGAAACTGTCACACTGATTTCAACCTTCTGGTTCTTAATTAGCCAGGCAGGGCTCTGGTATATGACTTGCCACTGTTTCCAGGGAATGTTGAAATTGCTGACGCCATTCTTTGTAAGAGTTTATTCATGATGTATTGCAAAACTGGTGAGAGAAAAAGCCAGCCTGTTTTTGTGAGTAAGCATTACTAAAGATGCTTCATATATTGTTGGCATCTTTCCCTTTTGGTGGTTCCTCCACTCCATGTCTCTTCTTTCCTGTGTGGCAGCAGTGTATTTCATTTCCCAAATGACTTAACAGCTAAATTAGCTGGGTGGCAGAAGGCAGAAAAGCACTCTGCAAAAGAGTGGGAGATGCCTCTTGGTATCAGTGGCATTCTGTAATGAAACCATCCTCTTTGGTGTCTCCTGCAGCTGAGTGGGTTTTTTAATGTTTAGCGTTTTGTCTAGAAGGGATTAACTGATGCTCCCTTCATTTACAGCATCCCCCTAGCACACCTAGTACCACTTAATGGTGGCTCTGAGCCCCTTCTATCTATTGAGGTATCTAGTAAGGGACAGAATGTGTGACTTCATGTCATTGCTTTTGCCCTTCACAGTAGTGAGAGCGCAGGAAGAAATGTTCTCGCCTGCCTTACTGACGCCTTGCCATCCTGAGTTGATGCGTGTGTACATGTTTAAAATCCGTTCTTAGAACAAAGTAAGGTGAGAGGTGTGTAACCAGTTTCTTGTGAGTTTCGTTGAAATCTCCTGGATTTGAAAGCACTAAAAAAATCATTTCAGAACTACATCTTGCCCATGTTTTTGTAGGGGAACACCAGATAGTGTACACTTTTGGGAGCAGAAAAGCACTTATAAAAACTCATCTAAACCCTCAAAACTTAAGAACAGTGAGTAAAGGTAGAAATGAAAATATGCAGAGACACTGAACCGCTTGACACGTGTTGGGAAGGAGGCTCTTGCATGTTTCTTGTTTGTCACACACTGCTGACTTTGGTGGATGGGTGGTGTGTCTCCAGGGCCTTTTGGGACTTGAAAGCACGGGATTCATAGTAATCTGTCATCTTGTTGAAGTCTGTGTGGGCTTTTTGAACATGCCTGCCTTGAAGCAAATATTGGGCTGTGGTTTCTACTGGGAGCAGGGAATGGAAACTTAATTACAGTCCTTGTGTATACTTAAGAAACAAGGGCTGCATATAACCACGTCTTGCTGCCTTCGGTGTTAAGTGCCTCCTCTCCCCGCCCAAACAAGCTTTAGGAGACCTCCTTTTCCTCCTCTGTAACTTTTGTAATCAAGCTTTCCCAATGTCACTTTGCTGTTCTCTGCTTTTGCTGTGCAAGGAAAACAAAACAAACCAAAACCCAGACTTTGTTGCTGGAGATGAGCTGTGCTAGGTCCATGCCATGGCAGTTTTAATTTGCTTCCCGTTTTTGATACAGCTGGCAAGTTGTGTGACACAGTTGTAGCTCGTATTCTTCATCTGCTGAACAGTAGCTGTAGCCTCCTGCTGTTAATTTTGTGTAATCTTTGATGCTTATTCTCTGCAAGAAAAATCAGTAAGGGAAGCTGCAGTATTTAACCCTCCCTTTTCCTTCAGCCATCAGTTACTTCAGCAGTATGTGGCATCTGCTAGTGCTTACTTGTAGGATGTCATTACCTGTTCTGTTGCAGCAAAACTCTGTCTGTAATGGAGTTAAGCAAGGAATACAGCATTCGTTGGGCTACTAAGTAATATACACTGGCTTCTCTTTGGCACGGCACCAGATTGAGAGGAGTGTATTGTTGGTGTCAATTCCATGGTGTCCTGCAGGTTTATGGCATGACACTATCCAGTGCTGCAAGTGGTAACTTTTTTTTTAAAACCCTTTTTCTTTTTTTAAACTGAAGTTTCAAGTTAAGGGACATGGCTGTCTGTCTACTGCAGAGACTGGTGACAAGAAAGCCTCTCCTTTCTGGCTCAGAATGAAGAGCTTGGTTTGTTACCTGAAGGCTGAATTGAATAACACGTGGCTATTTGGTGACATGATGAGAGTGTCAGCACTGCTGATAGGGGGTTTTGCTTGAGTATTCCTGAAATCTGTATCTATACAGAAACTGTTTGTTACTGGCATACTGTATTGCTGGCATAACACAGGTAGCAGTGCAGCAAAGTAAGTTTGAAGTGATGTGGAGTCTGGATAGATTGCACACTGACTCCTCATCCTGACAATGGATAAGCAAGTGTCTAGCAGTAAAGGCTTCTGCCATCCAAGATGGCACACCCTATGCTCTTAGCAGTAGAAGCCATGTTGGGTGCTTAGGCATTGTATATATTGATACATTGGATATTGTCCCTTTCAGGGTAAGGGTGTGTCAGTGTAGTGATCAAATTCGTAGAGCACTGTAATTAAATAGGAGTTGGACACCACTGCATTGGATTTGAATTTTTGTATGCTTGCTGAATATCACATATGCATGAAAGTGGATGAAAACCAATACCAAAGCAGGTCCCACAAGTCTTAAATTCCTGTATGCTGGTATTACTTGGATTAATCCTGAAGGAGAATTTACAGAGTTTACAGTAACTGTTATGGGTTAAGGGAGACACTTAGTTGTAAGAATGTAACCCAGCCTACTTAAAATTTTATTTCTGAGTGCTTAATACTGGTGACCTTTCAATTTTTACTTGTGATGTCTGCTGTCTGAAAGACATTTTGAAAAGATAACCACATAAATTGATACCTTAGTAATGTTCTGCGCTCCCCAAGAGATTGAAAGGAGATAAAATGGATTTTATAAACCAATTACAGTGACCATGGTTCCTAAGAACAGAACCTGCTGTTAGGTTATTGAAAAGGAGCTTTGTAAGCAAGGAAACAACTATTTCAAGCAGTAAGATCTATGGCAATATTCAGATATGCTAACTTTTGGTCTTCTTATTTCAGTAATTTAACCATGTAACAAAACTTAAGCTGTAACACACACACCAACACCCCCCACACCCATCACAAACAAAACTCTTAAGGATAGAGAGTTAGAGTTTTGTTTGGGGGGGAAGTGTTGTGGACTAAATATTGGTTTGTGGTAATGAATTGATAACCTAAGGAACTATAGTTGCTTGGCACTGTAACTATTACTGTGTCAGGCCTTCTGTATCCACCTCCCACATGTAGAATCACAGAATCATAGGGGTTGGAAGGGACCTCGAGAGATCATCAGGTCCAACCCCCAATGTAGTGTTTGATTGTAACATAACTAAAAGAGAGTACATTTATATTAGATAGGAGGAAGAAATTCTTTACTATGAGGACAGTGAGGAGCAGGTTGCCCTGAAAAGCTGGGACTGTGCCTTGATCCCTGACAGTGTTCAAGGCCAGGTTGGATGGGGCTTTGGGGAGCTTGGTCTAGTGGATGGTGTCCCTGGCCATGGGAGGGTATGGAACTAGACCCTCTTTAAGGTCCCTTCCAACCCAAACTGGTACTAGGTTCAATAAAACATTTTTTGAAGAGGTAGTCTTCTGGAGTACAAAGCCCAAGGGAAGTCAGCATCACCTTATGAGTGACAGCTGTCTTAAATGTTTGTTTTATTCCAGACTTGCTAGTGGAATTTGGGATTCTAATAAAAATGCACCAGACTTTGAGAACAGGAATAACTTGCCTTTCTCTTTCCTTTCTTTCAAAATAAGATTATGCTGCAGCAAACAATTAAGTAGGTATTAGCCAGAGGCTGTTCTAGAAACTTGGTGGTGATAGTGTTCCACATCTCCTTTATAATATATCTTAAAAAGCAATAACAGTGACCTTTTTTTTAATGAAAAATACTCCAGGACCCTCTTCAGCAGCATGAGCTTTACAGTAGAGGCTGTAAGAAGCTTGTGTTGCTGTTACATTGCAGAGTGTTAATTGATGGTTTAAATGCTTTACAGCTGTCGACTTCTTCAACCAGATCAATATGCTTTATGGAACCATTACGGACTTTTGCACAGAAGAGAGCTGCCCTGTGATGTCTGCTGGCCCAAAGTAAGATTATTTTTTACACATTGGTGAGAATGTGCAGTTTTTGAGATGATTTTGTGTTTGAAAACTTGATAGTGTTGGTGCAAAGGATGTCTTCTCTTGTTACCTGTGGAGGGAGAAAAAAAATAGAATATTTGCTAAGGAAGTGGGGAACAAAAAAAAGGATGGGTTGGTTTGGTTTCTTCAGCTTGGGAGGTAACCTGTTTTTTATAAAAACTACTTTTTCCTAGTCTTTTTCCTCCATGAAATGTTAATGAGGGCTTCTTAAATTAAATATATGTGCAAGTGATTAGTTAGGGCTTGGCAAAATCCTTCTTCTGGGCGTTTGAGTAGGTACTGTAGAAATAAACTCAGCTACAGTTCTGGATAGTCTGGATATTAATCCTCTACCTTGCTCCTCAGTTCAGTGTCACTGCTTCAATTCTTCCTTATGCTCTTGTGCAGACATCCCACCTTTGTGGTTTTGCTTTGCTCTCCAGCAGATGAGTGTGTACTATAGAGGAAACTATTCATGTTGCTAAGCCAGTGGCAAGGGAGTGCTCTGCTTCATTAGTGAAAAATCTTAAATAAACAAGAAAAACAATCCTCTCCACCATTTCCTCTTCCTTTATAACGACATTTGTTGTTACTGTCTGAAGCCAGTAGTTGTGAGCCAGTGTGGTGGAGAGCTGAGGACATGCACCAGGGGTGCTGTGGGGAGGGCAGGAGCCCTGCAAGGCAAATGCAGCCAGGCAGACCAAGAAAAGCTCGGAAGCTGTGTTTTTAAACTAAAAATGGATGCAGGTGAATGCCAAAACCAGTGTGGGCAGAAAGACCTGCTGCTGCTGCGAAGCGGGGAGGGGTGAAAATGCAAAAGGAATATAAGTTTACCCTTATGCAAAAGAACTTCGGGCTGAGTTTCTGCAGCATCAGCCCGTTGTCTGCTTTGTGCTTTGGCAGGCAGAACAGACTCTCATTTATTAAATAAAAGCATAAAAACATTTCTTTGATTTATTGTTTGTGTGCTGAGCAGCAGTTATTTGTGGGTGGAGGTTAATTATTAAAGGCTTAGTTTACTGGTTGCCAGACTAAACAATTTCTTTCTCTCCAAAGAGTGTGATAACCATTGACAGAACTGTATGTCATACTCAAATAGTTAAGATGCAGGATAGAAAAGAGATGCAAGAGGCTAGAAGATGCATTTTGCCAGGTTTTTAATTAGGTGATCTTGTCCGTGGCAAAGCAGTTCTCAAACTCTGCAGACCCCACTTTGTTCTCAGGAATGGGTTTTGTGAAGGGATCACGTTTTGTGTGGGGGTGTGAGGAGCTGGACAGGCACAGGAACAGGCAATTTGTGAGCCTGGCAGCTGAGCACAGACAGTGTTGGAGTGAGTGTGTCTTCCTCTTGCTTACAAGGTGGTCTGCATGATTATTTTTTTTCAAGGAAGTACTGCTGGAAAAAGCATCAGCATGAAGGCACTGATATTTACAGATTTTTTTCATGCTTTTTGATTTGTTTTCTGTTCTTTTCTGGTTCAAGCTGTATTAGTTGCAGAGGCATTGAATCTTAGGTGCTCATTAGTGCTTCTGGGCTCAAGGCTGCTGCTCACATCCGTGGCTGAGCTGCCACCAGTATTGCGTTCTCATCTATGTCAGACAAAAGAGTACAAGTTAGCTGAAACAACTTGCTTGAGGTCATTTGAAACAGGTTAGGCAGCTGTAGCATGAGTAGCTAGAGAGAATCAAAAGCAGCAGGTACTCTGTGGCTCTGAAGTCTCGTTTTTGCTTTCCCACTGGAAAAGTGCCTGTAGTCCATGTATTAAAAAAAGGTTGTAAGGTGCTAGTGTGCATAGATAGGTAGCTGTTTAGAACACAGTGTGGCTCAGTCACCATTTTCATAGCATGACTGACAAATTTATAGCGGTCTATGGAAGAATTAAACCAGGCAGCTGAAGCAAGAGGGTAGCTAGAGCAGAAGTGTAATGTTGATTGTGTCCACAGTCTGGTACTGTGCTTAAAATCTCTCAGAAAGGAGAAAACCAAATGGACCTGGCAACAGACAGGTCACCTATGTTAGTGTCTGTTTCTTGATGTTATGTTCTCAATGTAAAGAGTGTTATCTTCTCCAGAAGGCTACCTTTAATAAGCAAATGCTTGGGACTGTATTGCTGCTTTTCCAGCCCACTGGTTCTTTGTGATATCAACCTGAAACAGCAGGGCTTAGCTGAGGCAGATAAATTTTCATGTGCTGTGGGATTGCTTTCATTTGGTTTGGACTTGTCTTGGTTAGGATTGCTGACTTACCTTCTGTCAGGGTGTTAGAACATTGAGTTAGTTAGGGATTGATAAGAAGATCAAGAACGCATCTCCCTCTCCTGCCACACAACTCACTGTCTAACAATTTGAAAAATAACTATCTGTTTAATTTGTGCTAAAGCATCTGATTGTTCAGGATAATGTTCTACTCTTCACTTCAGCACAGACCGACTATTTGTTACCTGAACAAACCCTTGCTGGTTATCACTTGCTGCTCTTAGATCAGTAGCAGTATCGCCACCAGTGCAACAGGGTAAGAAGCTGCATAGAAACAATGTCTTTGTTCACCACCTCTGGGTGAGGGGACTCTTCCTTATTTTGCTCTCTGGTTGTAAGTCTTCAATAGAAGCACAAAGGAGGGATGTGGCTGCTGCATTTCTCAAAGGTGGATGACTGAACCAGGGCTCTAAAATTCCTATTTAGGCATTTGTGTAAGTACAGTAGGCTCACTTTTAATGGAGGTGATGTGCTGGTGATTTTCCTGAGGTTTCTTGGTCTGCAGTGCTTCCGTCTTCAGCTGTTGGAATTGGAATAGCTGGGCTCTCCACAGTGGACAGCACCCATAAATCCTGCACAGGCTTAATACGGTGTAATTGAATGTTTGCATGCTGCCTTCTGCAGCAAAAAAAATAAATCATGTAATCAGGTCCTTGAAATAGCCTGTTGTCTCTGAGCAGTATCAATCCTTCTGCTTTTTGTGACGCTCTGCTCTGTGCCTGTGTCATTTGATATCTGAAGGACAGAACAGAATAAATATTTTTCAGCAGTCCTGATGTAATACAGTTTTGCTGAGATGTAGAGATGATAAATGTCTGAGAATGTTTTAAAGGCACTACTGAGCTGCTGTGTTTTATTGCTATGGGACAAGGTAACAGCTTTTAATTTTACTCAAGCTGATTTTTGTTCTGTTGGGATTTTTTGCCTTTTGTTAGGCTATGTACATGTAATTGCACAGTAGAGGATAAACATAGGGATATTTTCTTTTGTGAGAAGTATAACTGGGTTTTCTGTTTATAGGTGGCAAATAATTTGTATTTATTAGTATGAGAGAATTCCACCAGTCCTTAGGATAAGGTTAGTTTGGGTCTATTACCAAAGGTGTAGGCGTTTGCTCACAAGCTTGAGCTAGAAATGTGGTTTTACCCTTTGTTTCCCGCAGCTGGAATGACTGGAATATTTGTGATTGGAATGTATAGAAATTTTTATGTGTGCATGTTGGTTTTCTTTTTTGGTTGAAGAAACTGGACTAAGATTCTTACTTGTTTTCAGTGATATATTTAATCTTGTTGGAAGACTTCATTTCCCCCTCCTTTGCGAATGCCAAGCCTTTTGACAGCATGGGAGCAACCATGACCATGACATGCACTGCATGGGGCATGGGGTGTTTGCTGAAATACTTGCAGATTCTCTGTGAAACTCTGTTTTTGTCAGGATATAGCTCCTCTTTCTAAGAGCTGTGTTGCTTAAAGGGTCATTCTACCACATTCCTTCCTCTAAAACCTGCAGAATTAACTTCTCATGGATATATTTTACGTGGAAGAGATTTTTAGTGTGTAATTTAGTTTGTTGTATTGCTCTGTTTGTCTCCAGGCTGAACCTTGCACCTCAGCTAAGTGTTGGTATTTGGCCTACATTAATAGGACATAAGTCTTGGTATTGTGGGAATACTGGGTGGTGAGGAATACTAATTTTTCAGAAATCCAGACACACTTTGGTGCATTTGGCATGTATGGAATTCTTGCATGTGTTCTGAGATGCACTTTTTAAATGCTTTCAGATCCTCTGGTTTGTTGCCATTCTAAAAATGGGATCTTTTTATACTGATGTGGCCAGCATGTTACCTCTCTTAAAAATTGTTTATTGTGGAAATGTTCTCCCAGTTACTGTTCTGACTGAATTTGTTAAACAAAATTAGAAGCCAGATTTGTCAGATACAGTTAAGCTTTGCATAAAACGATGTGTGTGATCTTTAAAATAGCATTGTGTGGCCACTAGAGAAGGTCGTCTAACTGGAGATAGCAGGGGAAAGTTTAATCAGTGGTCGTTGCAGCCAAAACACTGTGGTACTAAGTAATAACAATCAGATTGAGGACGCTTTCCTCTATGAAAAGAAGAAATATTAACCATTAATAACATCTAGTTGTTTTTAAAAAGAGCTGAGATAAAACTTGAAGTGGGTATGTTTCCTGTAACAGCGTAACTGAGCTGACATCACTGTCCTTGTACATTTTGTTTGCTTGTTAAATCAGATATTTTTAAAAGAGGAGTGTTGCAGGTAGTCTGAATCATGGATGGTTTGTTGTTCTGGGAGGATTTCAGAGCTGCAGAGCTCAGCAGTCCTTGTGGCTTTGGGCTCAGCAGCAGGCTCACCTCACAGAAAGCTGTTCTGCGGCAGTGCTGGTTGGCTGAGCCAGGCAGGTGGATTTAAAACCAGTGTGGAGGTGATGCCATGTTCAGCTGTAGAAAAGAGAGGGCTATGCACAGCTCTGTGCTGATAAGAAGAAACTGCTGGAGTGTTCCAGATTGCCATGGAATACTGAGAGATGTCTATTTGCACCCAGCAAGTCACAGAAAGAAACACCGTGGTTCACGTGTGAGCCCGTATTGTCAAACTCCTGGTGTTAAACGTGTTTTGGGTTTTTAGCTGTACGCCCCCAAGATTTAGTTGCCTGCTGCTTGGTCTGGGTTTGGGTCATTGCACTCCCTGAGCCAGTCAGAATATCTGTTCCATCCTCATTTCACAAGGACTTGTGTTTGGTTGTCCATGTAAATGGGCACTGCTTAATAGACTTTTTCCGTGGCTTTTTAAATTCCTGCTGTTGAAATGATACTGTAACATGAATGACACTGAGACTGACTCACTCAGTGTGCTCTGTAAATGTCCATGTTACTTGCTCTGGGAGTGAAAAAGGATAAAAAGAGCAGAGGTGCTACTGTTCTGTAGGCATGTCAGTGGTCTGTAAAGGTGCGATATCACTGTATCTACAGATGGAAAAATTAAGCTAAAAGGCAATTATTGGCCTGTAACTATCGAGTGGGTCAGTGGTATGACTGGAAGCAGAGATTTTTCTGAATATTTGTGTGTTGCGTGGTAGCAACTAGACCTTCAGATACGAGTTTTTTGGGGGTTTTTTTGAGGAGGACTATTTAGTTTAGCAGCTTTCTTTGAGCCATTAGCTGAAAAGCACTTCATACCAGCTTCCTTTTAAGAGTATTCTTTGGTCTCTAACCCACCTCTGAATCTATTCCATGTCTCTCATCAGTCATAATTTGGGGTCTCTGGCAACAGCTAATGTAGTTTGGTCTTCAGCTATGTGAAATCTGTAAGAATATTTTCAAATACAAAGAAATCCTGTAAATCTTTAGGGGTCAGATATGTCCAGCTGGCAGCTGCTGCAAATGTTGAATATGTGACTTTTTAATGTTTCACTTCAACAGGCACATCTCTTTTTGGTTTTTTTTTTGGATGAGTGTGTGTGTGCAAATAAAGCTTTTAAAAAGAGCAGGTAGCTATTGGTCTTTCAGGGTTTGGAAAGCTACTCAGCAGCATCTTTTGATGCAGGTTAGACCGCAGGCTGCCACGTGCATTTTAGCAGGAGCATTGCAGCTGAGGGTGAGCAGGTTGTGCTATACAGGGTGATGTTTTTGAAGGCCTTTACAGACGGGAGAAGAGAGTTTGCCTAAAGCAGGATTGCAGCGGGGAGATGGGGAAGAGAGCAGCTGCAGATGATTCGGGAGCATTTGGACCTTTAGTTTCAAGGAAGGGAGGTGGGAGGGTGTGGGAGTGCAGAAAGCAGAGCAGGAAGAGCAGCCTTCCAGGCCTTGATATGAATGATTCATTTGTGTTAAGAAATGTCTTGTTGTTGTCGTCCCAACCCAGATATGAGTACCACTGGGCGGATGGGACAAACATAAAGAAACCAATTAAGTGCTCTGCACCAAAGTACATTGATTACCTGATGACATGGGTCCAGGATCAGCTGGATGATGAAACGCTATTTCCTTCTAAAATAGGTAAAGTAAATAAGTAAAATTGAACTGTGTATTTGGATTACAGTTGTATTGGAATATCCAAATCTTACAGCATTAAAAGGTCTCCTAAATGACTGACTGGAGTGGGACAATTTTTAAAAATTACATTGTGTATATAAAGGCAGTTTTATCTCTTAAGATAAAATGTATGTGGCAGTATGTGGACTCTGATCCACTTGCTCATAATCCTATTAAACATCTGCCACAATTTTGAATGCAGGAAGTACTGTTTAATATCTGACTGTGTTGATCAAATCTGTGTTTTTCAACTTTGAATTCAGAAATATGGCAGAGGTTTCAAAATCTTATAATCAGTAATTGGTACAAACTGGCAGCTTTTTGATGCAGGAAAGATGCTCAGTCCTCAGAAGAACAACTTCTAGGCCTTACTTCCCAAGAATCTGAACTGTATCTTTGATCTTAGTTTAATGATTTCTATTTTTTATTTTCCTTTTTCAAGTGAAGATGCAAGTTTTTAAGGTGTTTCATTCAGAAAAGCAGGAGGAAAGTAATGAAGAACCACCAGTTTTAGGAACACTAAGAAGAAAACCCTGCTTCTAGAGGCACGAAGGACTGTTTGTTCTCAAGCTCCTAATTGGCAGTTTTCCAGTACACCACTACTCGTGGGTTTATGATCCATTGTGGAAAAAGGAAGGGAGATCTCTTGTTCACAAAAATAAAAGCAATTAGTTTCTGAAGCATTTGACACCCTTTCAGTAGGCCTCTTCAGAGAAATAGGGCCACCTGTCAGAATCAAGTGGTGTTTGATTTGCAGTTAAGCCGATAGGCAGAGAAGGCTGGTTAGTTTGGGAAGAGGTGACAACAAGCAACACCTTCCCTGTACAGCAGATGCTGGCACAGTTTCTTTGAGAACCGTGGCATCTGTTTTAGTGTTTTAGGGCAAAGGTCAGAGCTGCAGTAGGTCTCTGCTGCTAATAGGAATGATATTAAAGAGCTACAGTTAATACCAAAGTTGTCTTCGAAAGACTAAATCAGGATTTGATCTGTCTTCAACTGCAGCATATATTTTGCTGAAGACTTTTTTTTTTCTTTTAATAGGACGTGTTTTTGAAAGGTAGCGATTCAGAAAGAGTCTGAAAGGCCCCACTGGGTAACCAAGTAAATCCAAGCTACCCACGCCATGCAGCAGCCAGGGAAGATGTGATGTACTTGCAAGCAGGGCAAGCTTAAGTAGGAGCATGAAAATTTTACTGCTAGGGTTTTAAGGCGCTGGTGAGATGATGATTGGCCTGTAGAATCCAGCTTGGGCCTCTGGCCATTGGAAAGGGCTTCAGCAATTGCGAAGACTGCAGAAGAACTAATCTGACTGGGAAGACAGCTACCTGATGAAAAGCTAAACAGGTTTAATCTTTTTAGATGGTTGATACATATCTTTTTTTAGCCTGCGGATGTGTCAACTAAAGAGGTTATTGCTCCCAGTAGCCAGTTGCTGTTTCCTAACTGATTATAATCAAACTTGTGCACTGGCAAATGTCTGCTGTTGAAACAGATGTTACCTGTACAGGGTAATTTTCACTGAAATGACTGAAAGGAGCATGTTTTGGAGTACTTCAGCAGGCAGTTAAGAAAGCAGCAGCCTCTGGCTAAGGGATGATGATGAGCAGGATGGGAACAGGAGTCTCTGCTGGGCACGAGCCATGTGGAAGAGAGTCTGGTTCTGATTTCACTTCAGCCAAGAGAAGTGTACGACTGATGGCTGATAGCAAGGGTGGTTTCAGTTACCTACACGAAGGTATCTAGTGTCTCTTGGAGCACCATGTGGTATCTGGGGCACGTGCACAGAGCCATTGGTGAGGTTTGGAGCCTGACGGAGACTTACCCTCTTCGGCATTGGTGCTCGGAGACCAGGCAGGTACTGAAAGGGCATCTGTCAGCACATTATGTGCCTGTGCTTGGGTATTGGAATCCTACCCAAAGGGAGGAAGCTTCTTGGTCAGAGAAGGCTCTTCAGGGAATGACACCGAGACACAGCAAGGTTAAGTAGCTGGAAGCTGAAGGTAGGAGGGTTTAGCATAGCAAGGTAGTCAGGTTTGTCCTGGAAAAAGGTGATGAGCCATTGGTCTGCTGAGGGGAGGGAAGACGGTCCCTTCTGGCCTTCAGACGAGCTAGTCATTGTGCTTTAGCCGAAGTAGTGGGATTTACAGATGGAATTGCTGAGTGAAACAGACCAGCCCTTGTTGTGCAAGAGAGAGGATGGGGTATGATGGCTTTCAGATTACAGGAATGTGGCACGGGCATTTAAAAATAAGCCATCTGTCTTCTTATTTCTAGGTGTACCATTCCCAAAGAATTTCATGTCAGTGGCAAAGACAATTTTAAAGCGTCTCTTCAGAGTTTATGCTCATATTTATCACCAGCACTTTGATCCAGTGATCCAGCTACAGGAAGAAGCACACCTTAACACATCTTTCAAGCACTTTATATTTTTTGTTCAGGTAAGTGTGGCAGGAGCATTATGCTTACAGTTATGTTCTGGAAAAAAGTATCATATCAAAGTACTGCCACTTCAGTTTCTTAACAGCTGGTATATTTGTAGGAGAGTCAACACCTCCACTGTTATGTGTGTTTACTGCTAGAAGCATTCAAGGAATGAAAATTATTTCAACGAACTACTTTTTCACCACAAAACTGGACTCTGAAAAGCATTTCCTATCAAATACATCAGTAGAACAGTAATTCCTAACAAGAGAGGGAGGACAGCATCTGAAGCTAGATTGATATGTGTGCTTGCTTCGAAGCTACTTTACCCCCTCCCCTAATAAAAAAGGAGTGTCTTTGAACACTTACTTTAAGTTGGAGTAAAAGTGGTTGAACACTGCTATTCAGACGATGGGAGATAGGCAGAACACACTGTAGTGGCTGAGCCTGGACTCAAGGGGCATACTCCCACATAAATTCTGTTGGAGTAATACTTGTCACCCAAGCTGCACATGTAAAACTCTGTATAAATGTCTTTCTCCTTCCTACAGGAATTCAACCTTATTGATAGAAGAGAACTTGCACCACTTCAAGAACTGATTGAAAAACTCACTTCTAAGGACAGATAAAAGGAAGAGCATTTCTTGAAGTCACTTGTTTCTTTAAGCAAGCGTGTAGTATTTGTTTTTTGTTAATTTGTTTTTTTGTTTGTTTGGGTTTTTTTGTTAGAAAAAAACAAAACAAAAATCTGTGCTGTTACTAATGGCAGCCAAGATCTACTTTCTGTGCTTTTCTTAGGGGAAATCTTTTATCTGTTAGTGACACGCAGCAAATAGCTTTTTTTTTTTTATTTTATTCCTGATTGTTGTTACTCATTGTGGAATTTTAGCAGGTGCTGAGCGTTTATAAAGGAAACATGCTTGGTTGGGGGATTGACTCTGCTGGTGGATGGGTTCTTGTATCATGTCAGTGGTTGCCCATTCTCATGAAGTCCCTAAAAGACTTGCTTACATTCTCTAAGTGCCTTGGCAGACTCACTTCTGAGGTGCAAAGCACATACAATACTGAACATTGCTGGAAACAGAAAATATGAACTAACACCCAGGACACTTACTGATACTTGTTTTAGAAATATATATATATATGCTTACACTAAAAAAAAGCCATAACTTACTGAAATCAATGATCTCCAGCTTTTAATACAAATATTTGTCTTATTTTTTTAGAGACTAATGTAGGATTTTTTCAAAACTACGTATTTCTTACAAAGAAAAGTGATGGCAAAGTTCTAGTTGCTAAGGCTAAACAAAGAAGGTGCTGTCAAAATTACAAAGAACTTCTGCTTAGCAAGTAGCTGTATGCTTGTTGCCACTGGGTTTGGCTTTCAGAGTGGCTTTTATTTATTTTTTTTTCCCACAGGGAAGCATCAACTTGGGTCAGTCATGTTTGTGATTGTCAAATCAATGGTTTGTTTGCACAAATGCAGCTAGGGAAAATATTCAATGTTTAAAAAATGCACTGGGGTAATAGAAAAAAATCTGGCTTGAAAAACAACTAGGGAAATGAGGTTTCTAAGTTAGAAGGAAGAAGCCTGGCTCTGTGGAGGAGCTCTGTGGCAGACAGTTTTTTCTGTGGTAGGAAACGTAGCTTGGAGGGAATACAGTTTCATTGACCACTTTGGTTGTATGTTGGCATAACGGTGTTCTCCCCCATTTAAAAGCACAGCCCATCTCCAAGGAACTAGGCAGCTGGGACAAGTAGTAGAAACATACTGGCAAATGTTCAGTGGCTCGTAATTTGCTAAATGCATCTTCTGAGAGAACCTAACCAAAATGTGGCCTTCTCCCACACATCTCTAGCCTTGTGCTTTCTCAAACCAGAAAGGAGAATTGTCTGTGAGAAATTCACCCTTGGAGTGATCCACAGATGATGCCTTGGAAATTCCTGCTGCAACCATCTCAGTCAGGTTTCCCGGTGCATGAGCCCATACAGCTAGCTGCCTTGGTTGTTGACAGATCTTGTCAGAACTGTTGGATTTTGGAGTCAAAGAAGTCTGTGTTCAGTTTTGCAGTGTGCTGTCCCATGACGTCACTCGTTACCAAACACGGTGCCCTAGATGGTTAATGCAGCCAGACTTCACTAGACTGTCACTCTGCGAGACCCCTAATTTTAGACCTGAATAACATCAAGGCATTACTTGGCTGACTCTTGAGCCCCTCAAGTTTACAGCAGAAACCAAGATTAGCACATGACAGAAAAGTTAATCTTATATTTTGGGCATCTTTCCTTGGCTGAAATTGCTGAGTAAAGGGGAAAACACTGCAGCAGCCTGCAAAGTTTGTACGTGGCCATTAGTACAGCCAGCTAATAAACATCTAAACACAGAAATACACCTACACTCATTTGGGAGGCTAGGATCACTACTTCTGAGTTCAAATGATGTCTGTCAGAAGCGTCTGAAGGTATTTTGAAAGCAGAATTATCTTCGATGAAGGTAAATTAGCTAATTTGTTTTATCATCTCTTCTGTCTCCTCCCCCCCCTTCTCGAGAACAATTGAGAAGACCTAATGTTGAGCTAGAAACAGGCATTGTGTACCTGTTTCACTGCTGCCTATTTAGAAATGGAGCCATGGAGTGCTGTGTAGAAAAACAGAGCATGTGTTTGACTCCTCTGCAGGTCAGCATCACTGCCTATTAGAATCTGCTCAAAGGACAAGTGGTATTTTTCCATAATCCTTATATTTCACCTATTTTTAGGTCAGAGAGAGCTACTGTGTTTTCTTAATGTGTGGATGTAAAAGCAAAGGACTTTTACATTGTGTTTTCCTTAGCAGTAGGAGGGCCATGATAGCTCTGGGTGACAGGTTCAGGGGCTCTCAGGACTGAGTAACACAGAAGACAGTCATCTTTTCAGAGTTACAGGAGCGGTCAGCATCCACCCTGCTGCCAAAGCAGCTTAGCTTGGCTCCCAAATGTGAACTGGGCTATTTTAAACAGACTTCAGTGATGCAGGAAGCTGAATGTAAGAACGTGATGTTACGCACACAGCTTTTTATGTGTGCTTCTAACTGAGGAGCACTTACTGAACGTTTCCAGCTACAGAGGCGTGAAAAGCGCTGTGGATGCAGTTTGATATTAGAAATCCTGTAAACTTTCCAAAGAGAACGGCTTTGCTGAGCTCAGTCAGTGCCGCTCAGGAGGCAGGGGGTGCATGCTCACTGCGCTGATGATGCGTACCGGAGAGGAGCCTTTTAACTATGCTTCAGCTCATGGCATCACATCTAAAAATCGCTTTTAAAATAGCCAGTTATAGAAATTCAGAAGCATCTGCTGCAGTTCAGCCAATCAGAATTAGAATGTATTACATAAAAACCCTAGTCTTGGGCGGAAAGTGTGGGCTTTTTTGTACTTGTATCTGGCAGTAGAAAACACTTTTACAGGATAATTTCTAGGCACGTAATAAAAGCTTGGAGATCATGATTTGCCTGACAGCTGTATGAACACATTGTTTAATTATTCAACACTTGAAAATAGCAACATAAAAAGACATGTACGCAGTGTTTGGGATGTAGTATCCCTATGCTGTTTATATTTGCAGCTTTTAATTGTTTTTTTGCTTCAAAAAGATGTGGGACCAGAAGTTGCTGTGTGTTTACACTCTCGAAGTAAGGGCAGGTTAAAATGCCAAACAAAAGTCACCATGTCATACAGATGGAACCTGGATGGAGGGAATGTGTTGATGAAGTAGTGTGCATTTTGGGGGTGGGGGACACACACACCTTTATCCCCCAAGCAAAACCCAGAGAAACAAACCTCACATTACCAAAGGACGCTGTTATGTGCCATGAACTCTTGAAGACAAAAAATTTTTGGCTTTGTTGTCATCGGGAGCGGAAGGTGTTGGGGAGGTTAAGCCAGGCTGGGCCACCAGTGTAATGGGGTCCCTAAATTCTGTGGTTTGTAGTGATTTTCATCTGCCAGCATATCAGACCGTGTCAGTGATGTGGGTGGTAACCTCAGGAGGTCATCTACCTCAAGACGGGCCGGGGCTCGCCTGCTGAGTTCATCAGGTTCTGCCCCCGTTGCCAATGTTGGCGCCGTTTAGGTGGCACGGATACATTACCTTCGCAGAAGTAGATTTTGAGGGCCTTTCAAATCCAAGTCAGGGCTACATGTTAATAATGGAAACAGAAAACAAGCCACTTTGTGCTGTTGCTGGTAGCTGAGCGGTAGATGGAGAAAACAGGTTTCTTGGGGCAGGTGGCCCGCCTGCGAGTATAGAGTTTCTTTTACTGCTTACTATGCAATGCTTGGAACTTCGGCTTTTACTTTGAGAGAGAGAGAGGAGCGCTGTCCTTACTCAGTACTTAGGAACTGAACACCCTCCCAGCCTCCCTGACACTCACTTGACAGGTAAGGATACCTATTTGCTGCTATGGACTTTTACTTACCCTTCAGAGAATTCCTTGCCGTTTCTCTTGGGGTCCCCAGACCCGGGTTCACCAGAAACACATCCTTTTTGGGTAGCTGTTAATTTTCTCGCTCCCCTCTCCCCCCTTCCTATCTGCCAGAGTGCTGTATTACTGTATATAAACCACCCCCTTTGAGTTAGACTGTTTAAAAAGCTGCAGCACGAACACAGACCCTGTGCTTTTCTTTCACAAAAGAAATTCCCTGTTACTCTGAACCTTGTTTCCTTCGCTGCTGATGCGAATTGTCTTTTTTCTTTTTCCTCCAAACTGCACTACTAAAACCACTAGCAGTTTCCTGGATGCCTGTCATCTTCTCCTGGCTATCTTATCTTGTAAGGTGAGACTAACATTGGTTATTCTAAGTGTTAAACCTTTCTGTTCTGCTTTTCTTACAAGTTCCTCTTGCCAGGTTAAGATTACAGTCTAGGTAATTATCAGAGTACTTTTTTGTTTGAGGAACCAATTCCCTAAATTGTTCATAGAGTATTGTATTTTTAGGGGAAATTAATTTTTATAGCCACTAAACTATACTCATTATTTTTGTACGTTTGCAACTTCTGACATTTTTCAGAGACGTGTCGTGGAGGGAACGCTTATTTTCATGGCTGTTTTCCTACTTGGGTATGCTGTGGTTGTGTTGCTTGGTACCTGGAAGCACATCCCTTGATGTGCAGTGGAAGAGAGAGAAGAATGCAATAAAAAAAAAAAAGGTCATTTTTGAATGGGGAAAAAAAAAAGTTACTATGAAAGCAACACTAACCTTTCCTCTCCTCTTTTAGAACTTTAAAATATATGGGAGAAAATGCAGTGTAAAATGCAAGGTGAGAACCCTTACTGTAAGCTAACTGTGCCAATATCGCTTCAGTTTGTAGTCACTGATTGGTATTTTAGTTTTACATGAAAACAGCTTTTGATTAAAGAAAGAAAAAAAACACAAACCAAGTTGAATGTCTGAAAATCTGCAACATGTTTATTTGAGAGTTGTAAATAATGTATACAGATTGTTGTACGTGATGGGACAAAATATTTAAATTCTAGGTTTTTTCAATAAGAAACGAAAGGCTGTTTATAAGAGACAATAAATAGCTATGTTTGACCATGATTGTCTTACCTCCTCCTTGAACTGGTTTCTAAATTATCTCCTGCCTGTAGATAGATTATTCCCCCCCCCCTCCCCTCCCCACGCCCATGTACGACACATACAAACATCGCACATCCCTGTCACAGTTCTGTTCAGGCACTGTAGCAATAAAACAACCCTTCTCGTTTCCTTCTTTCACTGCCTGAGTTTACCTTGTATGCCTGGAGCCCGGGGTGGGGTTTCCCACCGCACATTCAGTCCGGCCTGAGGTGCAGCCGCCCGTCTTGGGGTGGTGGAGGGCGTCACTCCGAGGGTGGTACCTCGGGCGCAGAGCTGGGGGGCCCTCGGTGCCAGCAGCAGGCAGAGGTGGTTAGAAGCCTTGCTGTGGTTCTGTCCCCAGGTAGCAGGGGTCGGGGTCGTGCAGATGCTCCTGGTTTCATGTGAGAGCGATTTTGGCACGACTGCCTCGCTGTCTGCGCCTCTGCTACAGGTTAGAGGTCTCTTTCCCGCTTTGACCCGGTTGTTAGGCTGGGAGGGTGCCAAGGATGGGTACGGCAGCTGTGGCCTGATTTCCCCTGACTCCATCCTGCCTTTGCCCGTAGGAGGATTTTTAACGTAACCAGTTGCGTGTGAGGGCCTTGCGCTCACCTCCCTGTGGCGTGCAAAGACGGGCCGAGAACCGACCAACTCGGGACAGGGGTGGTGCCCGCCAATCGATGCGCTCCTCCTGCCGCAGCCCTGCCTGGATCCGCAGTGCCGAGATCGACGGCCTGACCCGCCGGCCGCTCGCCGCCACTCCGCGCTCGCTCCTTCTCCTTTTTGGCCCTCGCGCCCGCCCGTCCGCTCCGCCGCGGGCTGCCCAGCCCCTGTTTTCCCCCCCGCCGCTGACGTCAGGGGCCGGGCTCGCGCGCCCGCAGCGCGCCAAATTCGAAGGCGGGTGAAGGCTGGGCGCGCGAGCGCGGCGGCCGTTATTTCCGTTGCGGTCGTTACGCGCAGCCGGTGGCTCCGTCCCCGTCCCTGTCGTCGCCCCCGTCGCTCGGGCCGCGGGCAGAGCAATGGCCACTCCTCCCAAGCGCGGCCGGCGCGAGGGCAGGATCAAGAAGATCGCTGTGGAGGGCAACATCGGTGAGTCGGGGCGGGCGGGAAAGGCGGCCTCCGGCGGGGCTCTGCGGCCCGGCCCGGCCTTCTGGGGCGCCCCTGCAAGGGCTCTCTGGCCTTCTCTGTGCGAGAAGGGGGTCACCGGCAGGCGGGGAGCGGAGCCCTTGGCGCGGGGCGGGCGGACGCTGTAAAACTGACACGCGGGAGGGGAGGAAAGAGCCCAAGGAACTTTTTGTTGCGGGTTTTAATTCAGTCGCCGCTTTCAAGTTGCGTTGATGTCGGGAATAAATTTCCTCCCGCACCTGTCACAGACTCACGGACCGGTTTGGGCTGGAAGGGACCTTAGAGATCATCTTGTTCTGCCCCTCCACCAGCCCAGGCTGCCTAAAGCCCCATCAAACCTGGCCAGAGAGGGGGCAGCCAGAGCTGCTCTTGGCAGACTGTGCCAGTGACTCACTGTGCTCACAGTGAAAAATTTCTTCCTTATATCTAGTCTGAATCTTCCCTCCTCTTCATTGTACAGGTCCCACATAAATGCAGTCTGTCCGGTTCACCATGCAATGCTCAGTACTACTACCGATTAACAAGAGAAGCCAGTTTAACCATTGGAAAGAGCAGAAAAAAATGTGGGCTGTTCATAATGAGATACTTAATTTGTCTTTTGGTTTCTTGGAAGAGACTGCTTAAAATTGATGCTAGGAGTTGCCAAGGGCATCTGTTGCTTTTGTGATGTGTACTTGGGTGTTTGATGGCCAACTGATTGGCATCTTGCAGTTTTAAGGATCTCCTCTTAAAGCTTTTTTTGTTGTTGTTTTGATCGACAGCACATTTATGGTTAATGTACTGTTGGAAGTCACCAGGAATGCACCTTTGTATCTCCATTTGAAAAACCATCACTTTAGCTTTCCTTTTTTTTTTTTCAAGATTGCTTCCCCCTCCCTGTCCCCTCTTCTTCCTTAAAATAACTACAGAAGGCTGCAACTTCATGCCTGAGTCTGGCCCACTTATGTAGCTTTCAAAATGTAAGGCTTGGTGGTGTTATTGCAAATGTCACCTTCTAGAGCTCAGGTAATTGAAGTGGGTTGAGACTTATTACTGATTTTTGTAAAATGTGGTACCGGTGTAGTGTGGTATCAGATGAATAGGAAAACCCCAGTTGCTCAATTCATTGCTGATCTGTGGCACGCAGTGTTCTCTGATTCATGCTTGTCATGAAGTCAAAGTAAATAGGTGTGGGAGACTCATTTTGGAACTTGAAATTAGAGTTGTAGGGTTGTTAGATACTGACAGCGTCTGTGTTTTCTGACCGTTGTCCTTCCTGTTCTTTTCCTGCTTCTTCTGCAGCTGCAGGAAAATCGACGTTTGTGAATATTCTCAAACAAGCTGATGAGGAATGGGAAGTTGTCCCTGAGCCTGTAGCTAGGTGGTGCAATGTTCAGCAAAACTCTGAAGAGGATTGTGAGGTATGGTAAAAGAAACTAAGGGGAAACTGGACAAATAAAATAACTAATCAAATGTTCTTCTAATTTCAGTACACCAGCATACCTGATAGACTGGGTATTTTAGAAAATGTGATGGCAGTGTTTTCACTGCTGCTTATCCTAACACTTGAGTTCCTGCTTTCCAGTCTGCTCAATGTATTATAGAATAAATGCTATTCCATCATCAGATGTAAATTGTAGAAGCCTGTTCGGTTCTACATAGAAAAGCAAAGGATGGAAGAAAGTTAGGCAGAAGTTAATTTTAGCAACTATGAAGGAACTAGATAAGAGCAGAGGGTTGTCTAGATGGCCTGAAAGGTCCTCTAAAATGTTTGGAAAATGTCTCACTTGTGCTAAATTGTTTATGGTCTTGGTTTTTTCCATCAGCTACCTGTAATTCTCATTGCAGTGCAGCTGCTACCTAGTGGCCAAAGTCATTGCTGTGTAGACAGCTGCTGATGACCTGTAGAAGACTCTTCCTTCTTGGGTCTGGCAAACAGTACTATGCATTTTGATTAGTTAAGTGTAAACTTCTTCCAATTTTTTCTCAGCTACATTTTTTCAGTTCACCTTAAAAATAATTTCTTGATGATACTGTACTAAGTCCAAATACAAAACCAGACTACAGTCCCTAATTTTAAGAACTAAGCTAACAAGCTCATTTAATAAATCTGAACTTAAGGATTTTATTTTATTTTTTTTTAATTTAGAGTGGTAGGTTGACCCCAGGCAACAGCTAAGGACCCCCACAAACACCAGCTACCCCCCCAGCAGAGTGGAGAAGACAGTAAGAAGAAAGGCGGTAAAACAGTTGATGGGTTGATATATAAAGACAGTTTATTAAGCCAAGGGAACAGTATAGGAACAGAGTGATGCAAAGGCAATTCCTTACCTCCTAGAAACGGTCTCTGAGCAACAGCTTCCTTGGAAGACAACTGCCTCCTCTCCTACATCTTCCAGCCCCTGAGTTGAATTGCAGAGCGGGATGGTGTGTGATGTGGAATATCCCCTTGGGCACTGGGGCTCACCTGTTCTGGCTCTGCCCCTCCCAGCTGCTTCTCACCCCAGCCCTCTTGCTGAGGAACAGACTGGGAAAGTGAGAAAGCCTTGATGCTCTCCAAGCACTGTTCAACACCAGCCAAACCACCTGTGTGTTAGTAATGGCGTTTTAGCCACACAAAACACGTTGCTGTATGGTCTGTTACAAAGAAAATTACCTCCATCCCAGTCACGTCCAGTAAGCTTAACATGAAATTTCAAATCTCTCCTAATCCTCCCTGAAGTTAGAGTTACCATTTTCTCCTTTTGCTTTGGCTGGTTTGCAGAAATGTGGTGTTAGATATGGCTCCTAACATTAGTCACGAAACAATTAAGTCAAGGTTCATAAAGACAAGACTGTACTCTGTGTGTTAAGCTGTTTGAGTGTGTTTTGCAGGTATCTTACGGTCTTTGTATTGTTAGTAGCTTGTAGTGTTCTCCTTGTTCATGTGATAAGAGCAGCACGGCGCTGCACACCAGCTTTGTTTCTAGTAAGAATATTGTACAGCCTGAACAATAGGCCTTTGCCTTTCCCCCTCCCCTTCCCTCTTTTCTTTCCCTTTTTCAAGAAAAGGTGTCAACATTCAAGATCTTCATTATTGCTTTTTTCGGTATAGTTTAATACCAAAACGTAGACTTCCACTTTTTGATCTTTATGAAAGTTTGTGGTTTTGTTGTCTCACACTACCAGAAGAAAAACAGTTAGGAAGTTCATTTTAATGTGTGTGTTTGTAGGAAGAGATGTGTCAGTGTGTGCATAGTGGTTCGATTTTATGAAAGTTGCACCTGAAATGCTTCACACTGTGCTTCTCTAGTAGGGTGTTTCTCAAGGGTATTTTCCAGAGGGTAGTTCTTCATTTCCCCCTGGTGAAACTGATAAATAAGGGCTTTGTGACTTGAGAAAGGTCACTGCAGCTGCATTTTCTCTACTCGATTACGGAACAAGGATGCGTATCCTGCAGAGTGGAACCAGGCCCCATAGTTCTGTCCCATGCCAGCTAGAACTCTTCCAAGCAGTTCCCATGCCGTAGCAAAAGGACTGAGACAGGAGCAGGCGTTCTGGTAGGCTGTGCTTTCTAGTAAAACAGAAGCACGCAGCTCTCTGTTTCCATGGGCTGCAGTGGCTCGCTCTTGGCATTTGATCTCCCTCATGGGCTGAGGGACATCTTTGACCTGGAGTTTGTTCTGAACCTCCCGGCTAAGGTAAGAGCATAATCATATCTGAAAATGCTGCATCAGCAGCTGGTACTATAGGAACTGTAATTAACAGGTGGAAAAAACCAAAAACAAGCCCAACTTTAAATTCACACATGTCAAAGCAAAGGGAGCATGGATTTTTGTACAGCATTGCTGACTTTTTGTACTGATAGGATGTTGTTCTTTTATTTAAGCTTGGAAATAGTGATCAAAGTGTTTTGGTCCTTGAGCATTTTGACATTGTAGCCTGCAAAGAGTTGCTTATTCAGTGCAGCGCCATAACAGAAATGACGTTAAAGGTGCTTATGCCTGGTATTACAAATAGGGTTGAGAGGTAGATGTTGTAAACCTGAACTAAGGGCCGAACAGCTTTGACCAAGTAGAGCAATTCTGCTTTGTCTGAATCATCCACCTTCTCAACTTTACTTGAGAAGTTTTGTATTTGTTTAAACCCAGGAGCTGACTACATCACAGAAGAGTGGCGGGAACGTGCTTCGGATGATGTATGAGAAACCAGAGAGGTGGTCTTTCACCTTCCAGACATACGCATGTCTCAGCAGGATCCGGGCTCAGCTCAGATCCCTGGATGGCAAACTCAGAGAGGCAGAAAATCCTGTGGTGTTCTTTGAGCGATCTGTCTACAGTGACAGGTATGTTGGCCTGAAGTTCTTAAAGCAAAGATCAAAATTCTCTTAAGTCAAACGCCTAAACAAAAAGTAGAGCGTGACAGAGTTTTGTCTCTCCCTTTGTCATGTTTTTGATACTGGTGAATCATAGTGCCCTCAGTAACTGATTTGTTATCTTTTTCTCATTGGTGTGGCAGCGAAGTAAAGTTACTGTTTTGAGAGGTTGTATTCCTATTGTGTAACCTTGGTTAGGTACACGTCGTTTCCCATTCTTAGTGGGTGGGTACTAGGACAAGGGGCAATGGCTGTAAGTTAGAGCACAGTAAGTTCCGCACAAGCATGTGGAAGAACTTTTACACAGTGAGGGCGACAGAGCACTGGAATAGGCTGCCCAGGGAGGTGGTGGAGTCTCCATCTCTGGAGATAGGCGTCCAGACGGGTCTCGAATATCTGTGCAATACGAGCTAGGGAGCTGCTTTGGCAGGGGGGTTGGACCTAATGATCTCTTGAGGTCCCTTCGAACCCTTGTGATTCTGTGATGCTCCTTCAAAGAAAAGAGGGGAGAAGGAGTCAAGAAGAGTCAAAAGCAATTTCTTCCTTTGTCCCTTATCCTTGTTTTCTTCTATGCTTCTTGACCCGGGCTAGCTATTTTGTGTTACACTACACTGTGTTTCTGGGTGTGGAAGGTGAGATTTGATAGCTAAATCACACCACGTAATCCTTGAGTGTTCACTGTATTCTAACTCATTGTAAATAAATGAGCAGAGTGTACAAACCAGTGGTGGCTTACAGATTATCCTTTAACAGATACTTGACCTGCACAAGTTACTGCTTTTCGTGAGCACTGCTATGGGCAATGGCAGGGGACCTAGATGCATGTTTCTAGTCCCACCATACATCAAACACAATCACTGTGCTCAGCTGCTTCTCTAGCTACTCTGTGGTACGTGGGGCAAACAACGTGGTATCTGCGTTCAAGCTAATTTGTGTTTACATAACTATTTTGTGTACACAGGTATATCTTTGCAGCTAATTTATATGAGTCTGATTGCATGAATGAAACTGAATGGACTATTTATCAAGACTGGCATGACTGGATGAATAAACAGTTTGGTCAAAGCTTAGCACTGGATGGGATCATTTATCTCAGAGCCACTCCTGAGGTGAGGAATAAAAATTTATCACCGCACAGAGAATGAGAGTATGTGTTTCGTGCCTTGCCTGTAAAATGTGACCTTTGTTTGTGTTTCCATAGCTACATGAAAAAAAATTGCTATAATTCTAGCCCTTTTTTATGATAAAAGAATTACATGCTTGCAATCAACTCCAGTGAGGTCACAGCTGTGTGTCATTGCATATTGTTGTATCTTTGTTTTAGGGATTGCTTTTAACATCTTGGGCAAGGAAACAGTTGAGAAATTCTCCTTGAAATGTGATCTCAAAATCTTGAACTATCCTTACCTTCACCATAAGAGTTCTAATGATCAGAGTTCAGTTCAGATGGTAGTATTTCCCTGAAGACTATAATACTTGAGTTATGACTCATGCAGTCTGGAAATACTTAGAAAAAGAATGTTCTTTCAAATGCAGCTTGTGTATTTTAAGTAAAACATAATGAGAATGATTTTTCTAATTACAAAAACCAGAATATATGGCAAAAGCAAACCAGAAAATAACATTGGAACTAAACATTGGGGAAAAAAAAGATGGGGGGGAATCACAAAATAGCTACAGGAACATTGCTGTGATAGCTAGAACAATTTATGGTTAATGTCACAGCTGGTTGGGGGTGTGTGAAGCCCTTTCACCTGGAGCAGTGGAGCTAAGTCAGATGAACACACCCACTGCATGTGAGGATTATGACAAAGCTTTGATCTTTGGGCATCTGACGTGTTTTAAAAGGAGAGGACAACGTAACAAATATATCTTCTGATTATGAGACTTACATGAGCAAGAGAAATCCGGAACTATTTAGAAGAGCTCTACTTGAAGTCATTAACTTACAGGTCGCTTCCTTACTTCCAACTTGGTTATTGTTATAAACAATTGCATAATGTAACATGCCAGAGTTTCTCTGAGGGCTTTCTTTTTTTTATTGCCCTTTCAGTCCAGAATGTATATTTTAATTATGAAGTACAGCAGTTTTAAGCAGTTTTGACTGGGTTGTTAGTGAGGCTTGGATGTGTTCAGGACAGGAACAAATGATTTACTACATTTGAAAACTCCTAAGAGCCAGAAATATACAATGCATTTTTTAAAATGCATGTCTGTACTGTCAAGTGTATAGTTCTGTGCTCTTCTTGTGCAATTCACTGCTACCACTTCTTTTAATAAGGAACTTACTAGACACCTTTCCTTGAGGTGGAGAAAAACAACGCTATATGTTTCCTTGGGTCCTCCTTGGATTTGGCATGTAGCATGTGGGCTCCAGCAGCTGAACATGGCATACTGTTTCTATGTTTCTAAGGTTGTTGGCAAGCTGAATGGTCATCTTTGGCAAAGAGTGGTGCGCAGTAGGAAGAGTTGGCAAAAAAATCTTCTGTGCACTAGACTTCCCCTGTAGGTCTGCAAAAACAACTAATTTTTTTTTAATATCTTTTGGTCTTAGAAATGCTTAAATAGGATTTACTTGCGTGGAAGAGATGAAGAACAAGAAATTCCCATTGAATATCTGGAGAAGCTTCACTACAAACATGAAAGTTGGCTTCAGCACAGGACACTGCGGTAGGGTTTGTTTCATGGTTACTTAAAGGTTAATAAGTCTTCTTAAGGATGTTCTGTAATGCGTTTTCTACCACTGAAACTTTAGCTTTTCCTATGATAGATAAAGCTAAACTCCATGAATATTTCTATCTATATGTCCTTAGTAGTCTTGGCTTTACAGCATGTTAATTATTGCTAGGATATGCAACGTGCCTTGAGTTCTCTTCACAAAGAGCTCTGAATAGCAGAGGATTCAGATGAACGAATTTGAATACACAGTTGAATTTAACATTAGCTGCTGGGGGAACAGGATGTTCAAGAGTCAAGAAGGTATCCTAGGAGCCACTGTAAATTCAAGCTGCTTTATATTCAGAATTCATGCCTGTAGTTTATATATGCAGTTCTTTTCCTGGCATTCTTAACAATAAGGTGCTTGCAGGGCTTTGAGTGACGTATACTTTATTTCAGCTAGTAATGTTTTCTTTGTTCCTATCCCAATACAGGACAGATTTTGAGTATCTGCAGGAAATACCTATTTTAACGTTGGATGTTAACGAAGACTTCAAAGGCAAAAAGGACAAATATGATCACATGACTGAAAAGGTAATTTTTGACAAGCCAAACAAACTGATGATTTGGGTTTATTACCAGCATGTCAAAATGAATTCTGGATACTTCGTGCATCTCAGAGCCTCCTTGTAGCATTCTTCAAAGTCAGACTAGACTTACAAACTGTGTCTCTTCATGCCATTTCCTACGTTAATTTTCCACGTAAAAAAAATAAGGTATGGAGGGAAGGAAATAGTCCAGGCTCATTTGAGAAGACTTTCAGTAGTAGCTTTGCTTACAAATATAGTTTTGAATTTGGAAGAAGTGTTATTGTCTTTGTCCTGCTTCTATCCTTTTCCAGGTATCCTAAGAAGTGTGATGGGGGTGAGAGAGGATGAGGGTGGCTGTTGAGGGAGGGGCAAAGACTGTTATGCAGGTCGAAGCTGGATGTCTAAGGTCAAGTGTGCCTTGTGTGAGGTGTGAAAGTGTCTAACCTGTGGTGCTAGTCAGTACATGAATTTTGGTTCCTGGTACTGTGAAAAGACAGTCCAAAACCACTGCAACACAGAATCCAAGGTTGAGTTTACTGAACCTGTGGCCGAATTTTGACCCAATGCAAACTATTTTAGGTTGTGCAGATACCTCTTGCTAAATGAAAGAGTGTGCTCTAGGCTCTCTACTGGTTAGCAGTGAGCAGTACAGCTGATGCAAATCAGGATCTTTTGCTCTAAAAATATACTTTCCTGTATAATCATCTGTCTAAAACATTTAAGTCATGGAGTTACATTCATGTAACGAACAGCCTTCTAGGCTGCTGCAGCACTGTGTATTTTTAGTCTTGTTTATTAAATTGGCACTATCATGAAAGTTTTTCCCTTCAGTTGTGTTTATTAAAATGTTATTCAAAACCTTGCTCAAAAGAGGTGGTCTGGAGTTTCAGGGTGTGTTTTTCAAATGTTTTTGTTTGTTTAGGAAGTAATGCCGAATATGTGTCAGAAGTATTTTTTAGTTTTATTTGAAGGCATGGGAAAAAATGTCTATTTGATATAAAAAGAATTCAAGTTGAGATTTCTATTTGCATTAAGATGATCTAATCCTTAGCACAAAAAAGGTTCAATACATATTTAAAGCTGGGCCAAACCATAAAGGGTTTTTTAACTGCTCAGGTGTCTGGTATTTTAATCGTGATGAGATTCAGCTGAGGGCAACTTGACTTTTATTTGAGTAGTTGCAATGAGCTACAGACCCTAGCAATGGCATGTGCACATTTCTTTGTGCTTTGGAAATAAATTGTTTACCTCCCAAGAAAAGCAGCTTTGTCCTTTGATCTCAGTTTACCCACTGAGAAGTAGAACTGTTCACCTGATTAAAACCAGCCTTTGTCGTATTTGCTCTTGTAAAGCTTGTTAATGGATGGAATGGCTGGACATGGCAGCTGTGGAGTGAATGAATATGCTTCCCATCTGCCCCATGAGATAAGGCCAAGCTCAGGCACCTAAAAAGGAATTTTGGAGGAGTTCACTCCAATATATCTGATCAGGTTATCTGGGAACAACTGAAGCCCTCTGCTGGCCTTACTTTTTTGGCATTTCCTAAGCAGAGTACCAGAACTGCCCCATGCTTTGAGGCTGGGTGCTTTTGGCCTATGCAGGTGTCCAGTGGGACCCCAAACCTGTGTTTCCTCCTCACCTCTGTTGTGATGCTCACCTACAGAGACCCATCCTGAAACTGTGCCAGCGGCCAGGGACAGCGGCTATCTCGTGATACCTTTTGAGTTAGATTATTGGTAAACTTACATATTACCTTCTCTATGTGAAGGGATTTGGCCTTTTTTTTTTTTTGGTCTTCTCCCACCCCCACTTCCTTGAGCCCTGAACAAGGAAGGGAAGTGTCGCAGCTGGAGAATGTGATCCAAGATCTGTTTCCATTTCACCTCACGGATTCAGACAAAACATTTACAGATGCGCTCTGTGTATGAAAGCCTCTGCCAAAGGAATAGCACCATGTTCTCTAGGGAAAAGATGATTCCTTTCTGTGCCACAGTCTGGCTTGAGTGGACAGATTGGAAAATGCTCCCAGTTCAGACTGTATCATGGTGTAGATGCTAGGATGCTCTTGAAGCTGAGGCGGGAGTTTTGTGCCTAGAGCCTGTGTTCCTTGGGTCTTGTATCTGCTGGATGGTTGTATTTTGAAAAAGGCCTGGTCCTACCCTTGCATTTTAAAGGGAGGTAGTAATTACTCTCTTACTTTTGGGGAGGGGGAGTAGAGGCAGTACAACAAAAAGGCATGTGCACCTGTGGCAAGCAGTGCATTCTCAGCATGTCTACCTGTAACCTTTGGGTGTGACCTGAATTTATAATGTCTGAAGTGACCACACTTACAAGGATAACTCTAGCCTGCTGCTTAGCATGTTTGGATCCAGTTCTTGTGCAGTCACATGGATTGTTTGAGGTGCTATACCAAGTCTGGGTACTTTATGTAGGATCACAGACATCCCACTCAGGGTTCTAGATGGCATTCTATGGACCAGGACTTCAGTATTAATTTTTAGGTGTCTGTAGCCATTAAAACCACTCTGCAAATACTGGAAGTGGAGTTGAACAGAGGCTGAAATATTTATGGGCTTGTTCTACAGTATCGGGTATTTGTCAAGCACTAAGGTTTTGCTGGGTATCATTTTATTATTCATTTGCCAACCTCACATTCCAAGGAACATAATCATTAGGTGCCTTGGGCTGTTCATTGATATTAACTATGAATGGTGTTCTGGTCGTGACTGTGACTTGGTGTTTACCATATGACTGATCTTTTGAGGTGGTCATTATCCTTCCAACGTTTAGGTTAGACCTGCTTTTAAAATAATTAATTTGTGATGTAGGGCTGTAGTTTAGGACCACGGGAGGAATGCATGTCATTCCGATGCCTGTCTCTCTGCACCTGCTAAATTACAGGTACCGTGGCTGAAAAAGTTATTGTCGGACAAGAAATGGCATAGCCGAGCCTAAGATTATTTTTCACATCTCCTTTTTCTGTAGGGAGTAGTAAAGCATGAAGCAGTGGAGAGGTAAATGTAGTTGCTGTATATTTCTGTTGATGAATACTTGGTTTGATTGACGATATTTGTTTTTTTTCGCAGGTCAAAGAATTTTTGAGCACCTTATAAGCCTCTTTGAAGCACAGGCAGAGTCAAACTGTTCCAAACATCTGTGGGATCAAAGCCTGAAGTACAGCTTCTGCTTTTATAGAAGGCCTCTGGAGAGGCAGGACTCAATCCTGTTGATTTAATTATGAGGAACAAACAGACTTTGTGACTAGAGAAATTATTAAATAAATCAGTAGGTCTATTCAGTATTATATTAGGAAACACACACAAGTTCTGAAGATACCAGAATTCTGAGAGTTCCCAAATACTGCACTGCTTTCTAATCAGACCAGTAAGTTCTTGTGGAGTATTTTATTGTATCATTTTAATTTATTTTGCACCCAGTAGCTATTTAATTTTCAGAAAGGTAATGATTTTTTAGACTTCTGTGGTGTGTTTTTAGTGGAACTGATCTATAATGAATGTCTCGTTCTGAGGAAAAATAAAGTAAAACCCATTTTTACTGGTGAGGGAATTTTAATGTGAGCTGCAGTTTTGCATTTTATGGTATTAAAAAACTGCTGCCTGGCAATTTTGATAGTGTGTTCCGTGAACAACCTCACTTGAATTAAGTTCAAATATGTCTGAAATTCAATAGCTATCAAATCAGTTTTGATATGTTTTCGTTGTGCACTGCAAACTAGAAAATTAGGAGGCCTTCCATTCTTGAGCATGTTTGGGGATTTTTTTTTTTTGCCCACCCCCTTCTTCTTAAAGCTCTTAATGAAACAGCTGGTTTTTGTTGTTGGTAAGTCCTCTTTTCCTGTAGAGGAGCATGTTTGTTTGATGAGTACCGTAAAAGGAAGAAGAACATTTTGCAAAGGGCCTCCATCTGTAAATGACGCGTTTCTAAACATTTCCTTAATCACGTTTTGGAAGTCAGAGGTGGCTTCCTGCTTTTGTTCCAGCTTCTCCATTTGTTAACTGTGCCTTCTGGGTGCTTATACGAGACACTGCGATATTGGAAGTAGGCTGTTCTTTTTCATCTTCTAGTAGTAAGAAGGGAAAACCTCTGTTAAGTAGCTGCTGTTCTAGTGCGTCGTGTTTTATTAACTGAGCCACTTCTATTTCAGGTGCGGAAAATACAAACTAGACAGGGTACACATCCCAAGTACTGTGCTTTATGAGCTGCTTTGTTCTGCTTTAAATATTTCTGAATGATTGCACAGTTGGCTTCTGAATGCAAAATTTTATTGTAAAGCATTTTATTGTCTCCTGTGGTGCCTGCGTTACCTGCTAATTTGACATTAAATTTCTTCCTTTGTGGTTGGAATTGTGCTGGTGTTCTCTAACTGTTGACTGAAAAATAAAAGTGGTTGGAAAGACTTTCTCAATGCTTAATAGCGTTGGCTCACTTGTAAAGAAATGATACTGTAGATTGCTGGTATGTAATACTAGTGCAGTGGGTAAGATTGCGATTATGCATTCTCAGTGTATTTGGTGTGTGAGTTCGCTGATGTTTCTGAAATGCTGTGACTGGCTTGAGGTTTTTGTCATGTGTGAAATGAGTTTATGGCATAGAGACATGGGATTATATAAAGGGTATCATATGTATACCTTAACAGATCAGCAGAAGCGTTCTGTGTATTATTTACGTTATGGTGGGATGTAGCAACAGAAGATAGAAAATCTCGGTTTGGACTTAAAGGTTGCCTAGAAAAAGGAAAGATTTTAAGATCTTTGCTCCAGAAGTGAGGTGGAATGGATGAAGATTCAGTTGAGATCTACTTGACACACATAGTAGAAGCCTTTAAAACATTCTTGGCAACAGTCTGAACGGTAACAATGTATTTTGACTAACAGTGCAATTATTCCTACAGTTTCAGCTGTCAAAATTGTGGATTTAATTACAGGAATTGGAATGACAGTGCTCATTGCAAGGAGTAAACAAGTCTGAGTTCTAATGAAGACTTCTTTTTAAACCCATCACAGAGCACACAGAAACTTTGTGGCAGGTTATCTGCATCCCGTTCCAGAAAGCTTTACAAAATCTCTGACTGCCAAGTTGGGCTTTGAAGGAGCAAAGTCATGACCAATAATTAGAGTGTTTTTAATTGCTGTGGAGAAAAAGACAACAACAAACCCAAAACACCCCCCACACCCGCCCCCGAGCTTCACAGGGCTTTGAAAGTAACTGGGCTGAAGTATGTGGAGCTGCGGTTATTTGTGTGTGGGACAGGCGCAGCACAACCAGAAGCGGAGATGTCCTTAGACTGTTCTGCCTGTGCGTCAGCTGAAACATCGCGGTTCTAACTACCTCAGGCTTTCAATTCTCTCAGTATTCTATTTTTCTTGCTTACGTCTATTGCCAGGCTACTGCCAAACAGGTCTGTTGGATTGGGGCTTTTGCCTGTTAGAGGTATGGAAGGTTTCTGAACTGCTACCTGCTCTGTGGCGATGATGTGTTTTCAGTCTTTGAATGCCTTGGCCCTTTTTCTTCCCTTGGGTAAGAGGTACTTTGATCGAACTGGCCAGAAATGCTCGCTTGGTTTACTCAGGTGTGTAGTCAGGATCGGGAAGTGAAACTGGTACGGGTTTCGTTAAGCTTTTTCCAGTTAGGATACAGATTCAGATACAGATAGGTAGTACTTTAATTGCTGTGCAAGTACACGTGTAAGCAGTGAATGTAATATTGCCTCATTTTATCTTCAGTCCTCACAGTTATTTTCTGTGTAGTGGATTTTAAGTTGTCTTAGAACAGCAACCAATTTTGAATGTAGAAGTTAATTTTCTATAATTCTGTGCCAGTTACCCATTTCTACTGTTTTCTGTTTAGGCAGACTTCGTAATAATGGGATTGTATATAAAATGGGATTAGTATTGAGATTGTTCCTTTTTTTTTTTCCCCAGTAATTAAAGACTGTTAAGGAAGCTCCTTGGATTCTGTGGTGCATAGAACAGAGAAGAAAGTATGTAGTAATAATTAAGTTACATCTCAGGAAAAAGCAGTTTGCAACTGCTGTTGCCTAGAGGTTTCAGCTCAGCCAGGTGTAGGGACTCTTGAGGTTGTTTTCCCAGCTTCTGTTTAGACTCACCTTGTGACTGAGTAAATCGCTCTTTGCCTCTGTCTTTTCATTTTTAAAATATTGATATCTCCCTATGTCGTCAGAAGACTGGGAGGATTAGTTAGTTAATATTGATGTGCTGTTTTGTAGGTCTGAAGTGCTCTTAAATAATTGAGAATGAAGGCGGCCCTGGTTTTAGCTTTTTCATTGGGATGCTTTGCTGCCCTCGGTGAAAGGGGTCACTGGCCCAGATTCAGGGGCCACAGAAATTATGTGTTTGGTTTAAAAGGTATTAAAAGCTAAAAGTGCCACAGCAACTGCGTTGAAGTTCGTTCACTGGAGAGCAGGGCCACCGAAATCTTGCCACTGTTTGCAAGGAAAGGCGACTTTTTAGAAATTTAATCTTGAAATTAAAGGTGATGGGAGGAGCTGTGCTGCAGCCGTAGCGGGGAAGCTGCGTGCTGAGTCTGCCGCAGGAGGTCATCGTGTCCTCGCTGCCTGAGCTGGCAGCCAGAAGGGCATTAGTGTTCTAACAGTGAATGGCTTTGGAAAAAGGTAAAGGAAGAGGTCACTGCCTCGCTTTGCCAGAGCAGAAACATTAAACTGATTAATAAATACTCTACTGAATGAGATAAATCTTGATCTAGAGGGAGGGGAATAAAGCAAGCCCCCATTGGATTAAGTGAAAGACTAGAAAAGGCTGAGCTGATGGCAGGGGTTTTGACACCAGAAGGGCTTCCGTGCAGTCACCAGCTGTTGCTGTTCTGTTGAGTGAATATTAGCACATGGATAACACTAATCCTGGTGTGTCTGAGCGATAACGGTTTTCTAGCACTGAGCTATCTGGCCCGAATGCAGGCAGTGAGCAGTGCTAATGCTGGCAGTGTGCTGGGAAAATAAAGTAATTATAAACTCTACTAACTGAAGCCATGCACGGTACTTGAAGTGCTGTACTGAAATTCTGATTGAAGTCCAGTAGTGACAAGGATTCTGTACTGGGAGTAAGTGGTGGAGTGATGTATGTTACCTAAGGTTGGGGTTCAGTGTTGGTGCGAAAACACTGTAATGCTCAAAGCCTAAAACTCTGGGTGTGTAGGTGACTTCTTGTTCCTAGGTGTAGGTTTTAATGATAGGTGCATAAATAAGACAAATACAGTGCATGCCAAACTAGAAAGTAGGCTCTTGCCCATTTCTTGGATTTCTGCTGACTGCTCTTCCCAATGTATTAGGATGTACTTGAGATGTATGTGTGTTTGTGTGTGTGTGTGTGTGTGTGTATATGTATATCTCAGGAACGTCCGGCTAGTCCAGCTTGCACCATGTTTGCTGGCTAGTAGCACTGGCAGAAGGTGGTGGTGGGTTCCTGTGAGTACTTTACAAAGACGTTGCCACTGCAGTTCATTCCACGTGCTATTCTGTGCTTTCTCCAGACCTTTTCTCTCTTGCATTTTGTGCTTCTCTCTCCAATTTCCTTCTAAGTTGTTGTGACTTGTCTTTTAATAACTCCTAAAAACATGATCTCATACAAGTTCTAACAGACCTGTTAAAGCCAAAGTTTCACTAGCATGCAGCCTACTTGAGGATGTGGCTTCTGCCTCTGTTCCAATTGAGTTTCTTAGGCGTTCTAGTTCTCTTCTCTGAGCAGTTCTCCTGCGTTAGCCCAGTGCATTTCTGTGGCTCTTCCTAACTCCTCCTGGCTTCAGCACCGTCCATGGATGTATGCTGACAGTGTGCTCTTTCTGAATAATTCTGTTGAGATTTGCCTCCCCTAGTTTCTTAATGATAGCTGTTGCTCTCTGCTAAGGTCCCCACTGCTGCTTTGGCTTTGTCCCCTCTGTGGGGTTAGCTCACGGCCTTTACCCTGACCCTCTCGGCCATGTACCATGGCCTCAGGTCATTGCCTGTTTTGCAGCAGTGCTGCTCTGGCTGGGCTGCCTGTGTCCTGGTTGGGCTGTGCCGCAGGAGGAGAAGACCCGCTGTCAGAGAAAGCAGGGCTTGACTTTTTAGGCATCTATTCCTGGTCCGCTCCACTGTTTGTTTCACAAGGGTTTATTGGAATGATCCAGCATTGCTGGGTAGGTATTTACACGTGCTTGTTCTTTTCAACGCTTTGGTTGCTGTCTCTGCTTTGTTATTGCCTAGGGGATGAGGCAGCGTGTCCACTGACTGAAAAGCCTGTTCACATGGCGGGTTCTGTTGCAGGGTACTGAGGCTACAGTCTGACCACAGCTTGTTAGGAGGCTTGTAGCTTTTATGGCCGGCTATAACTACAGTTCTTGCTGGAGTGTGCTTTAAACATTGTGGCATGTGTTGTGAGAAAGCAGTATAGCTTTCCCTATGAATGGAGCACAGCAAGTGGAATTGGGTGGAACTGAGCAGTTTTAGGTCTTGGAGAGTTAATGGAGATGCCTTGAGGCTGGAAGACCTCCTTTTCTCAAGCAGTCTCTATTTTCAGCATGTCTCTTGCTGTTGTGTGTGCATTTAAAGCCCATTTTTCTGTAGCTAATGAGCACCCTATGAGTGTCTATTCTTAGACATTCAGTTGTGAAGTACCTATCAATTTCACAGTTTCAGCTCTTAACCTGCTGAGGTTTGCTCTCTGTCCCCTTTGAACATAATCATGGCTGAGACATAAGACTAGCCTTTTCCTCAGAGAGAGGACAGCATGATGCTTAGTGGGTGATTGTTCTGCTGCTTGTGGCTTCCCATCCCATTCAGCATTTTATTCTGAACAGGACTGATCTTTGCTGATGCTAAGATGCTATGGCACAGTGTGGTCTAGAAATTCTTTCTAAGTGTATCCACCAAATCTTACTGCACACTTCAACTTGTGTGATAGGGATAGAATCTTGATCCCCTTTGTAGCTATTTAGCTCAGGTAAGTAATGGCTTTTTATGGTATCTGTTAATGACTTAAGAGTTAGTATATGCATGCAGCGGGGCTGATGGAATTTGTCCTTGCCAGAGATGGGTCACTAACTCTTTCTGTCTGAAAATTTCCTTTTCTCCCAAGGTTGTTCACCCATGATTCACTCTAACTGGTAATGCATCTTAGTTTTATGTTTTATTGATGGTCTGCACTTGCCCATTGCTCTCAGATGAGGACACCTCCAGCATCTGGTTATACTTTTGGCTTTAAATACTGCTGTTAGCATTGCTTCTGTGATTGCCTTTACAATCTAGCCAGACTCCTGTCAGCAGTAGGTCAGAAAGCATTGCTGGAAAAGTGGCAATTCCCTGCCTGCTTGCTGTGGAGCACAGACTGGAGATCTCTGTATCTGTCAAAGTCTCTCTCAGAACCCTCCTGCTAGCATTGTCTGCAATCTCGTCTCCTCATTTGTTGTGCTGGTTTTGAAGGATTTTTCTTTGCCTTTCTTCTACTCTGCTTGTCTCCAGCATGGGAATATAACCTAATTCTCATCCTGCACCCATCACGATGCTACCCAGGGGCTGAACCCTGGACATGTCATTTCCTTAGAACAGCAGATACATCGGCTGGTGCTACCTGCACTGCTCTGTCCTTGCACCTGCTGAGCTCCTGCCGTCTGAGCCGGTGTACTTGGGCTGAACTACTGCCCGTTACCATACCGACCCTTGTCGTGGACAGTGGTAGTTACTTTAGATCTTGGAAGACATTTCTGTAGGGGATAGATCTAACCTCTCCTACAACATTTCCTGCTGGCTGGAATAGTATGTCCATTGAATGATCTTGTCTTTCATGAGGAAATACTTAAGGTCTCGAAGTTAGATGTAGACACTGGAATTCATAGCCTTTTGATGTAAGTACTGATTTCTACTTCTGATTCTTGAATTCAGGGTGTTATGTTTGGGGTTTTATTGTAAGTACTGATTTCTACTTCTGGTTCTTGACTTCAGGGTGTTATGTTTGGGGTTTTATTGTATGTTGGTATTTTTACTAGAAGTCTTCATAGTCTGTCTTTAAGGGGGCACTATGTTCATTGGACAAAGCAAGTAATGCTATTTTTTTTTCAAACATTACTCCATGCAAAAGGTCTGTCTTTTATCTCTCCCCACCCCTTCTTTTATTTGAGTTAGACAGCAGCCTTATTTCTTCATTTTTTTATGTCCTGTGGCCAACTCAGTGCATGGATTTCTCAGCATGAAAGCCGAGATGTTACCAACAAGGTTTTTCCTAACATCCTGCCTGTCTGCAGTGTTTCTCAAAGTCGTTTGTTGGGAATCCTGTTAACTTGATGAACGGCCAGTGTATTTCACGTGTCAAGCACTGAATAACACGTTAGGAGTCCGTATAAATTGCACCTGGCTTTCCTCATTTAGCAGAAAACCTCAGCTGTGACATAGCTTCCGAGGTGTATGCACACCAAGGGAATGCTGGGCTTGTGATCCTGTGCATCTGCCCTGCAGACTTCACACACACCATCGGTTTTGGAGCTGGTGCGACCTGTGACAGAACTTTCACCTCTGATTTGCAGTGCTGCCTCTGACCTGCGTTAACAGTTGCAAGATCACAGCACTAGTTAAACAATGGCTATTATGACTCTATGTTTGGCCTCAGGTGTGGTGTTGGGTTTATTTTGTTTTGGTTTGGGCGTTTTTTCACGTGGGCTGAGGGCTGTTGTAAAAGTGGCTTTAATCTGAAAGAGTAACAAAGTGTTAGAGTTGGAAAGTCTGTGGTTCTGGTTGTCCCTGCTGTGGCAGTGTGTGGTCTGGGACCGGTTGCTTTTCCCTTGGAGACTCCCTGCTAATATCCACGCTGCTGACAGTGGGGAGTCCCTAAAGGCCTGTGCTTGATTGTTAATCTTCTAACTGCTACATGAATGGTTGGTGAGGACAGAAAGAGAGGGAAGTTGCTCGTGTTTTAGAGAGGGAATTGAGACAGAGGTTAAGAGACAAAAAATATCAGTATAAATTCAGATATAATTAATGCCTGAAATGAAAAGTAAGGGGTAAACAGATAATGAATGAGTAGAGGGTCCCTTTGTACCCGAGTAAGATGCAATGCCAGCAGGAGCTAGGATGCAGTCCCTGTAAGTGATGCCTGATGCTGCAAAAAACACACATCTGAGAAATGCAAAGCTGGAAGTACTTGCACGGGAGTTGTCAGGTGACATAGGAAAAGGGGATTGCACTCCAGAGTTCTTCTAATATGATTTCTACCAGTGTTTATGTGCAGCAACTGTACAGTTTGACAGGCTACAAAATCAAAATGTTTGGAAGATGAGGAACTGCATCAAAGGGCAGTGTTAGCCCCAGGAGCAGGGGGTGCAGGTAACAAGGATCAGGTGCTGGCTGTCTTCGCTGAGGTAAACCAGTGACCAGAAGATGCTTGCTGTTGCTAGATGCTTGATGGTAATACCTGCCCCCTCACAAAAAAGGGGAAGATGAAGAATGCAGAATTGAAGAATAATTTGTCATTAAAGAGTTTTGGTGCAGCAGAAGCAGGGTGAGTAATACAAAGTCTGGTAACCATTTAACAAGAAGAATGGAGAGAGACAAAGCTGAGCGCAAGGGAGAGGAAAAGTGAGTCTGTGGTATTGACTGTTGGTGAGGATAAATCAGAAAATTAGTCTGGCTCAGGCTGACATTAAATTAGCTAACTTAAGAAACATGCTGGTTTAGAGTATTTTGTGATTAATCTCATTGTGTCCTGATGCATTGTAAATCTAGACTGTCCCCATGGCATCCAGCAAATCCCACGTGCTCTCTCAGGTTCAGCCTTCATTGGGCTGGGCCAGGTATTTCATGTCTTGATTTCCATGTAGAGATGTGCAGATCTAGTTGTTTACTGATATCACAGAGACTGTCAAATGGTCTGGGGACAAACCTGCCAACAGTGCTCCTGCTGGGTCTCACAAGCGGACAAGCAGACAGATGTTGGAGAGGGAGACACTCGTATGGTAGAGCTGATTCTCATCTTACTGATAGGACTTGTTCAGTCTGGCAGAATATGAGAGAGAATGAGATGCCCTGGACTAACTTTTTGGGTTGTGTTCATTAGTGAAGTTTCGTTTTAAACCAGTTTCCCAGGAATGAAACCAACCAGCATAGATGGGCAGGCTTTCTGTCCTTGCAGGAAATAGCTTTGCTGTAATCCAGGGTGAGATCCAGGTATTTCTAGGCTAGCTTTGAAGTAGCCTATTGCTCTGTGGAATCCTTTATGATCTCTGTAGCATGCAAAATCACCGAGAGTCTCAGGAAATAAGACTCAAGTGACTTGCACACTCTGGTTGGGGCTGACAGAGCTGCGCTGTCAGCAGCAAACCTAATGCTGTTTCCACTTCAGTGATGACCTGTATGATGTGGGCATTCTTTTTGCCAAACAGCAGCATTTCATCAAGTTCCTTTAGCTTTGTGTAAGTGATGAGAGGGGAGAATCGCACCCACAGATGGGATTGTTTTGTCCTGCAGTGGTCAAATTGAAGGTTCCTACCTTTTTTGAGAGGCCCATGACAGCTGGCAGGTTGGGAATATGTGGGCTAGCCGTTCTTAGCACTGATTTAGATCACTTCTACAGGTGGTGTGCTTTTATGGAACCAAATATAAGCTTCCTGGTTCCCAAGGCCTGCTTTCTCCATTTCCTTTTGCAAATCCTTTGGCCCTCAGCCTCAAGAATCTGCAGGCTACATCTTGGAGTCAGTCTTGTAGACAATTAAGACTGTTTGGTATTTTCTGGGGAAGGAGCTAGTTGTGTCAAAAGTGCTGGAGTTAGTAGATATTTTTTCTGTGCATGTAGAAAATTATATGACCCTTAAACCAGAAATGGGTAAATACTTCAAGAATGTCTTATTTTAATGCCTGAAAGGTGTTCTGATAGTAAGCCAAGCATAGCAACTACACTTGACCTATCTAGACTACCCGTGACACATGCATTATACTAGTTAGGAGATATTTCAGATATCTGTAAAGGGAGTACAATGTTTTGTTACAATAATAAAGCTGAGCTTGAAAAATGAGAGATTTTTGAACACTGGGTTTTTTTGAAACCTAAATTGAACCTGAGTTACTAGGACTGTCATCTGTTAATGTGCCAGTGCATGGCACATAGATATTATCCCCCCCTTTTAGAGAGGACCAAGTTGAGACAGTGTGGATTGTCCATTTCCTGCGTGACCTTGGACGTCAGAGACAGGAACAAAGTCTGTTCTGGACGTGAGCTGTTGCGTTGGACTATACTGCATTCCTTACTGAAATGACTGAGGGAGGGGTGGGAATGGGCAGTAACCTGAAAAAAACAGAACACGTCACGTAACACCCTACGTGATCAAGACAAGACCAAGTAGGTTTATAGAAGTGAGAAGGAAATCGATTGATGGAATTTTCCTTCCGGGTTTGGAAGCACAGTGTCTGCTCAGCAGTGAGGTTTGTTTGGAAGCACAGTGTCTGCTCAGCAGTGAGGCTTGTTGTTGCTGCTAAGAAGGATGAAGATTGACTCACTTTTTTGTAGATGACCGAGTGGAAAGTGCACCTAAAAACATGCTTGAAGAACTATTACACTGTATCAAGTTTGCATCCCATACCTGATAGAAGGAAGCAGGGACAGAGCACACTTAGAGGTAATACTGTATGGCTGCAGCTAGAATGATCCGTGCTGCTAACCTCTGTCACCCAGAGTGACTGCTACAGCTTAGGCATCTAGAGAGCAGGTGGGGGCTGCGTTCCTGCCCAGCCAGTGACACACCATACCCCCTGTTCTGGCTCCTGCATGCTAGATGATTGAGGGGCAGCAGTGGGAGAAAGAAAGTTGAAGGGGAGCGTAACTCCCTAAAGGAGTTGTACTGTCCTTGCTTTTCTGTCTCTGCCTGCGCAGGCAGCTTGTATGCCCTGGGACACTTACCAAGGTGAGCGTTCTGGTTTGATCCTCGTGGGTGATGGCCGATGGGGCTGAGGAGACTTGATGTAAGCCTACAGTAAGGATGAAGTTGGTCACGCTCTGCCATGTCAGTTCCATATCTAGATGCTGGAGATGACAGGACAATGCTGCTACTCGAGGGTAACATGAATAGGAGAAAGCAGTTGTAAAGGGGATAGACGTTCTAGCTGTGATGGTAGGGCCAGGTGTTTACAGCCCTGATAGTGAGAGCTACTTTGAAAGGGATACTTCTCAATCCTGTCCAATAAACACAGGTTAAAGAATGAAGAAAGCAGGCTATTTTGTCTTGAGTCTTTTGCTGGGGCGGTTATTAGGGTTAAAAAGATAGTTCTCTCAGTGCAGGTTTTTCCTGGGAAGGCTGGAGTAAGTTCTTGTAGCAAGAGTGTGTTTCAACCAGTAAAGGCTATACTCACCTTACAAGCCCTTTGCTGGCACGAAGTGCAGCTCTGTTAACAGTGAGCTCACAGCATAGACCTGGCCTCAGTGTAAAGGTCCGGGCAAAGCCATTTATTTGATCTAGGTCTTAGTTAAGCACATGTTGTAAGAGAATGAGGGTTGGTTGTTGGTTTTTCTTTTTCCTGGCACACAGCATCTTGTCAAAGAGGAACCCATCAAGTTAATGGGTGGAGGTTTTGTTTGGCTGGTTTGGGGTTTTTTGTTTAAAAAGCATCTCCCACTTAGGAGAACGTGTTCAGAAAAGTCATGGAAAAGAGTAGTTTTCTATCCCAAATTTGCCAATGTTTTTGAGTCTCTCTTATTGATACTTCATGTCTTTAATTTGGTGGGGTGAGAGGGAAAATGGTCTCTAATCCAGCTAAACACATCTGACTGCAAACTTGGGTTTGTTTGCTTGAGATTGAGATATGCAGATGAGCTTTCTGTAAATGTTTAATGGAGGGGTTAGAGTCCTGCAGTGCTCTGACGCTCATGCCATTTGAAGTACAGTGCTGTGGGTAGGAGTTGTGGGAGTTGGGGTTTTTTTTCCCTTCCTGGTATTTTAAGTCATCTGGGTTTCAGTTCTTAAAAGTCACTGATGGGAGGTGGGGAAACGAGATGTGTAACATACAGCACAGCTGCTTGAGGAGAGCACGTGTCTGAATTTCTGGTTAGTGAGAAAGTTGATTCCCCCACTCAAGCAGATTCTGCTCCAGCAGAAGTGACATCAGGAGGGGCAGAATGGGGCTGACTCTTATGCTTCTGAAAAAAATTACTTCAGGAATGTAAAACCAGTATTGTTACGATAGCAAGATGAAAAATATACCACAAATATAAAGAATGTAAAGAAAGAAATGCCTTTGTTTCTGAAATACTTGTTGCTATAGTATGTGAGGATCCATTTCAGCCTAGAGCTCTCTGTTTTTCTTCTGTGGGTAAGGAATTTGGTTTGTTTAGACGTTACCCAAGATAACGGGTGTTGGGACTCACTTGTAACAAATGGATTTGATAATAATTATGTAGAGCAGGGAGTCTTTCTAGAGGCTGGTGAAAACCCCCACCCCAGCCCCATTTGGGGTTTCTTCTCTTGCCCTAACTACTGATACAAACTGCTTACCACAGCAGAGTGCTTCTTGTCCCTGGTATAACGTTGCACACCCCCCCCCCACCTCGAGTGATTTTCAGCAGTGTTCTAATGAAATTGTTTATCAGTGTTCACCTATTTGTTTGTTTAAAGCTGAATGCTGTGTGAGTTAGATAACTGTCTCATGAGTAGCTGAAAGAACAAGTTCACAGGTGGTAGAGGCTCATAAAAAGGCTATTGAAGAAATTACAGGAAGTTTTGCTGAACTGTGGGTTTCTTTTGATAGAACAGGCTCCATTGAAACAGTCACTAGTAGTACTTTGGCCTGGTCATAGACTGGCTCGTGTGAACTCATTTCTCACACGCTTGTAGCACAGAATTCACTTGTGCAGAATTGTATCTGCTGAGAAGTTCATATTTTCCTTGTTTTCTTTGTTAGGAAGACACCCTGCAGCATTTGTTCTTTCTGCAATTCAGTTCTCCTGAATCTTTCAGTGTTTTCTTTGTTTTTCATGACTTGTTGACTTGCTGTTGTAATGGAATTTGGCCTTCTGGGATTGAAGGGGTTATACTTGGTGGTCTCAAGTGGACACACTGACAAGAGACTTCCCCACAAAAGACTTTTCTTTTAACTTGTCACAGATAAAATGGTGTACTAATGACTCTGGTAACTCCCCACCAACTCTACCAGAGGTCTGGGGAGCAGCTAGAAAGTAGGAAACAGGTTTTTCTCCTAATACTATGTTCTCATCAAGGTTACCATGTCATTTGGGGTTTGTTGGGCAGATCATGTTTTTATATGACTTATCGTTGGGTTTATTTTCCCTAATGATTTGGGAATGCTGATTGTTTTTTTTTCTCCTGGTCCAGGAACAATTGCTCATCCTTTCCCATCACTGAGGCAGCCAGTTGGAAATAGGCAAAGATTTCATGACTTTTGGAAGCTAACTGTATTCTTTCCCTGCTGAGAGCCTTCCAGCAGAAGAAAGCAAATCTTGGAAGAAATATGCAGCCTGTGTTAACACTCTTCTCTTCATTTCCCCCTCTGACTCCACCAAACCTAGCACAGTCCAGGATCATTCTTTAGTCCTCACTTGAGCATTGTGTGTGATTGGGCTTAATCCTGTGTCCCATTGTCATCAGAGGATGTCACCTAACTCACGTGACATCTATTTCTATGTAATCTGTTGGTCTGTTTCCTCAGCAATGCTGAGGTTCACCAAGGAGCATAGCTTCTGTGTGAGCACAGAGGATGGGGTTGCCTGGGCTTTCAGAACTACTCCCTGCCCAGCGGCGCCCATTGAAGCCCTCCTGATGGATTTTGCCACACTGTACGTGGGCTTTAGAAGGAGCTTCTAGATACTGGAGTGTTTATGAACAAGCTTGCTTGCTGTACCTAGCCAGAGTTTGTACTCAGCGATTCCAAACATGGATTACTGCTCTGTAACCACAAACAACATAGTTACTACTCAGTAATCATAACAACTAATTATGGTTTCAGTTTTTCCTGTCTCATGGTTGCCTTTCCTGTAATCTCTTAGTACATGGGGTCTGGGGTTTGGTTTTCTTATGTCAGAAGAGTCTCTGAGCATTTTTCTATATAAAAGTCTGTCCAACTTGTGTCCGTCCCAGATGACCGAGAACCAGTGGGTGTCATTGTACATGTCGCCCTCTGTGCCATCTCCCTCCTGCTGACTTTGCTACAATGCCATGGACACATGCAAGGCTAGGCAGAGAGTCAGGTATACCCCTCCGCTCTGCTGGCTCTCTGGTGGGGAAAAAGCTGTTCTGTGGAAACAGTTTCACCGTAGAGATTTGGAACGGAGGCCGTTAGGGTAACCAGCACAGCAGCAAGAGCATGGCTGTACACTCAGGCCACTGCAACAGGAGATGACTGAAGTAATAGTCATCCCAAGGTTGTTAGGAGCTTTGGGGTTTACCAAGCTGAGTTTGAGGTATCTCAAGGTGAAAAAGAAAAATGGAAAGCTAGCTGAGCTGCTTACCCCAGTCCTCTAGAGATGAAAGCCTCAAAAGTGATCAGCATATTGCATGAGCATCAACTGCGCCAGCTGTAGAGGGTATCAGTTGTGCCCTTGACCCTTTGCAACTGCCCTGCGCTCCTGTTTGGGCTACAAATATGTCTTTGCTCACTTGCTGTGTGAGTGAAGCTGCTCCAAGCTAAGGAGGCTGGATCTGCATGTTCCTCTTCAGTCAGTCCTAACCTAAGACATTAATCTTGTGGGTTTTTGAATGCCAGACTGTTTGCCTCTAGTTTCTGTGGTAGTGCTGCTGTATGCTGCACAGTTGTATTCTCTGGTGAACTGCAAGGATCTGAGAGTTAAGGCAGTGAGATTGGGAAGTGATAGTAGTAACTCCAAAGCCAGAAGGTACCTCTTGGCTTTGATTGGTGGTCTCTCCTTTTAGTGGTACAAACTGCCTGATTTCGCTCACGGCCTTGAGAGCCCTTCCTCCCTTTCCTGCTTGTTAGGGAAGTGTGTGTGTGCGTGGCATTTGCTGTGTAAAATAGGATAAGTAGGTGTAGAAGCCCAACGCTTTGATGCAATACCATCTAACTGCCTTCATCAAGGACCACAGTTGCTTGTCTTGGCCACAGAGAAGAAAAAAACCCTTCTTGTTCCTCCATGATAATAAGCTGGTCCTGATGGGAATCAGCCTTCAGCAGAGCCCTGGGACCTGCACAGCTAATTGAGGAGAGCTGGAAGCTGCAGCTTGGCTCAGCCAGGCTGCTGACTCTTTCACCTGGCAACTAACAGTCTTTTTTATTTTTTTTTTATCCCTGCAGTTTGGCCCTGGGCCCTTTCAGAGGCCTCTGGGCACAAGATAAATAATCTCTTTTATTTGTCGTAGGTACCTGTACAGCTCCTGATATGGCTGGCAGTATCTGAGACTCTTGCAACCCTCCAGCGTACACTGCTGTAAAGCTGAAAGGTGACTTACTCCTGAAGCACAAAGAGTGAGCAGAAATGCATCAAAGGTAATGGAGGAAGCCCGCAGCCATGGCTGTGGTCATTTCTTTCTGACCAGTCCATGACCAATGTATGCTTGAGCTGTATTCATGACTTAATATTTTGGTTGGGCACTTCCAGCTTGCAGTTATACGATGGAAAAAGAGGAGAAACATACACTGGTTCTCTAGCGTCAAGGAAAACAGCCACCCTCCAGTGCATTTGGGATTTGGCTGTGGGCTGAGTAAGTGTGCCCTGGGTTACAGACTGATGAGAAAATATCCTGTGGGGAAGACCCTCTGCGGTCCTATGAACCCAAAGGAAAGTGGGATTAGACCCTTGGGTGTTGCATGCCTGAGTAATGCCACAGCAGCAAAGGAAAACCTGTCCCTGCGGAGTGCAAAATGTGGTGTTAACAATGGGATACTGTGTCCATGCTACTGTTACAAAAGGTTTTAGCTCAGAGACCTGGCAGCATTTAATTACAGTTGACTTTTAAAACAGCCTTTCTTGTAGGTAAAAGAACATTTTATTATTAAATCTCCAGTTACCTTCGCATACTCAGGAATTTTGAATGTGTGAATTGGTTGCAGAGGCAATTAAGCACCTAAATCCCTTTTGAGATGAGATTGTGCCAGCTTTTTTCTGTAACAAGGCTGCACAGTGTTTATTTCTGCTTTTTGTACAACTGCCACTTATTTTGGAGTTTGGTGGTGTTGGGGTTTTATAGTTGGGTGTTTTTTTTGTCTTTTTAAAAAGTTGTCTTCTGGCTCAAATAACTAAAGATAACCTCACTTATTTTATTGCTATAGCCCTGTGACTGTTGCCTTATAATTATAAGGCACCTGGGAGGAATTTAGGCTAACAAACAGTGATCTTCCTTCGACATGTTGTTACATCACCCATTAAAAGATCAGAGAGAGAGAACCCTTTGTCCTAGGGAGACTGTAGGAAGTAGAGCAGCTTAAGCCAGATAGAACTCCTCCTTTTCAAAAACAATGTACAGGCACACTAGGTAAGGAATTGGACGACCTCATATGAAACTTGCTTCTCGGAGAAGGGAGATGTCCCATAGATGAAGTCCAAGTTTTGGAACAAAAATGTCCCAGAAACAGAGTGGTTCTACTTAAGCATAGGTGGTCTGCTGAAACCAGGTAGTGAGGTAGTGACAGCTCCAACAGTCATGCTGCTGTTGAAAATGTCCCTTCCCACTATGGTTTCAGGTAACAGCTAAGGTGTTCTGTAATGTCAAGTGTGATTGGACAGCTGAGGAATGACCATGGGTTGTATACAGACTCCTTGATTTTTGGCCCCAGCTGCAAAGCAATTGACTGGATGCCCAAACAAGACTGATCTCAAAGTACTGTCCCACACTAAAAAGGGAAGAGTTTATACCACAGACATTGGGAGTGTCATCTGAAAAACAGTGTGGTTCTCTGTCTTGAGAGTGGTAGTAGTCTGAAGCGCCCTGGGACCAGCAGATTGGAAATTCCATATTTGAGCTTTTAACCAATGTGGAAGCTCACTTGGTCACTGCCAGGTTCCAGACCAGTGGTCTTGAATGATGAAGGGAGCGACTGATGCCTCAGAACTGTTGGAAGCTGTCAGGTTTGCTGTTTTCTTAACTTGGTTTCTATGAATACACATTTTAACATGAGCTGAGGTTCTTTGTCAGTCGGCATTTCTTCTTCAATGAAACCTGCAGCTTTGGAATCGTGCCAGGCAAGGAGATGCCTGATGTCACATGATTGTTTTTTTCTAAATATAAAGGACTAGTAATGCATAGCTTCAAGTACATGATATTCTTTTTTCCCCAAAACCTTTTTGTTTACACATTATTTAATAGTGGGTCATAATGGTATGCAGCCCCACAAGGAATTGCAGGTGGCTCACACGTATTTTGACTACATTGCCTGAGTGTATTCCTGGTATTTTCCTCAAATAACCACTGTCAGAGACTCGTGCAGTTGTCTCCTCAAAACTTTTGCTTGGGCACTGCTGAGGAAGTGTGCCAGCCCTGAGATAGAGCAACTTTTTGTTAGAATGACCTGTGTTAAGTCATGATTGGAAGGTGTCAGCCCCAGGGGAATATGCAAGGGATGTCTGTGGAAAGCAATCTCAATGCTGACTGAAAACAAGAAATTCCTAAAATTTCAGATGTGCCCATCATTTGTGGTTATATCTGGGGGTGGGGTTTATTCCCTTAGGAAATAAGTCCCACTTTTTCGGGGAAATGAACTGTGCAATTGAAACTGATGGAGTTGAAGTACCTTGGTGTTTCTGAGAAAACCTCACAAGGTGTGTACTCCTTGGAGAGGTGCTTGGATTTAAGTCATAGCTCTTGACAGCGTTTGCTGGAGAAGGGGCCGCTGGATGGTGCTGTTGTCTTGTGGTTGGCCACCATAAAAACTGGTCACCGGGCATGACCTCAGCTGTTAAGAAATTCCACTAGAGAACTAGTCTTTTAAAAAGGAAAGGACCTGGGATTCAAGGCTGACAAGTGTGGTTGTGGTGTGTAACACAGTCATATCATTTTATGTGAAAGTTATGTCTCCTGATGAAGAAGGGAAAATTAAAGTAGCCTGGCTGGCCGTGAGCATTTGGGAGATGTCATCCATGAAGGCTGTAGAACCGTGAGCAAGCAAGAAAGCAACACCGTTAATCTGGATACAAACCTGAAGCTTGACAGGCAGAGATAAGGGTTTTGTCTAAACTCGTGTCTTTGAGCTTTCACTAAGTTGTAAATTGGAGTGAGTATGTGCACCCATGCACATAGGAGGGAGGCTACACACAGACTTTTCCAGAGATAAGGGGTAGGAAGTCCAGAAGAAAAGGCAAACTATGTGTATGTACAGCTTGCATAGAGATCAGCACAGAAACATTTCAGAGGAGCACAGTACCGTGCTCGGTGAAGATTTGCACAGTCTGACTTTGTCACCATGGGAAAGGAAAATTGCAAAGCTTCAGCCTCAGATCTGCTGAGAAAAACACCAGTAGGATCAGGTGTTGCACAGAGTGAGGGTCAGAAGTGAGACCATGTGGCTCTGTTTGGGTCTTGGTGAGTGTTTGAAGCCATGTCCTGAAGGAAAGTCCTTTTTAGCAGAAAGTTTTCAAAATTTATTTAGCTCTTGTCTTGTGACAAAGATGTTGGTCGAGGTTTTTTTACTGTGATGAGTGTGAACAAAAGTACCATTGTTTTTAGGCACATAGTTCAAGATGGCTTAAAGGGTCTGTCTTTTTCTTTTGAAAGGTGAAGAAGGGGAAGACGTTTGTTCAAAACCTATTGATAAGTGAAAAAAAAGAGGGGGGATTAAGTGTATAATTATGTGTATTGTTTGACTTGACCTTTAAGCTTCCTTGAGCTTAAGCAGACCACTTTATGCTGTTTTATCTACCCTTTACCATGTGTTTAAAACAGGGCCACTGCTAGTTGCCTACCTGGTTAGGAGGTTAAAAGGAAAAGTGAAATACTGTTTATAGCATAGTGAGAGATCTGTCAGACGAAGAGATTAGAATTGGACTGCTTTCAAACTCCAGTTTTAATACATTGTGAGACTTAAGAAAGGAACAATTCCTTCTTTTTGTTGCTGTTCTCATACAAAGAGTGCATATCTATGTATATATGCTGACATATGTGCATGTTTTATCACCACTTTCTGCAAAATTTTACAATACCTTTTGTTGTGACCTCTGGGTTGTAAAATCGAATTGCAGCATGTGCTGGTTTAAGGACCAGCTTGACTCCCTTTTTTTTTTTTGTCCACCAGTTTGGGCTAACTACCTGCAAATTACTTGAATCCAAAGAAAGTTTGTGAAAGCTGGGAAAACAGAGGGTTAAGTGTTTCCTGCTGGAATCTGGGGCCAGCTTCTTGCCTGAGGTGGAGTGCTTCAGAGACAGTTATGCTTCCAGCACTTTGTTTTCTTGGCCAAAGCTGTTGAGGATGTCTCATGCAGCTGTTTTGTGTTCTGTCATCCAGTGAAGAGCTAACTCTGCCTTTTCAGCTCACAGTCCTGGCATTCCTCATTAAAAATTCCTGACCGACTACTTGCAGCTTTCCTCGTTCATGTCTGTGCAAAGATTCAGGAAAGTTATTAGGAGCTAGTGGTAGCCAGAGGGCTGATAACATAGCTGAAAGTAAATGATTAGATAGTGCAAGGTGTCACGCTCTTTATGCTTGTTGGAGTGTGCTGCCAGCTATTTCGCATGCTCGGTGGTGTTCGCTGGGACGAAACAGGGCTTACTCTTCTACAAGAGAGCTGTGCTCAGTGGTATGAGCAGCATTGTTTTGTTACTTGCCTTGCTAGTTTGTTTTTTCTCCGCTCTCAGCTGAGAAACTTTGGCGATGTGTGTCCTTGTCACGGCGCCTCCCGTGACCTTGCGAATAAAGGCAGCCTGTCTGACTCTGAGACTGAGTGCCTTAAAGCTGCTGTGGGAACAAGTTTGAAGTCTGGTGCGCTCAGGGTGGCGATGGGATGATAGAGATTCTGCTCAGCCAAGCAGAAATGCGGATTTCACGTTAGGGTGGGATCAACTATATAGTAATGAGCTCACTGCAGCTTCTAGCGATGGGATTTCAAGTTGTTTCTCGTTTGGTTGGTGCATGAAAGGTAACACTGAGAAAGTAAATGTGCCCTGCTCCTTTCCTGCCTTAGCCACAGCACATCATTATCATGATGCTGGTTGCGGGTGTATGACACCGCTTCCCAAAGGCACTTGGGCTGCTGACGAGTGGGTGCTGTGGGGTGCTGGTAGAGGGGTAAGGAATTGAAAGACAATGTCAGTTTGTGGGTTTTTTTGTTGTTTTTTAATTCTTGATCATGTATGGGTTTTGGCATGATGCCAGTGGAAAAGCAGACAGTGCTGTAGGTTTAGTCATGCCCTGTGCTTATTATAGTTGTGTTGTGGGATTCCAACAGCTTGCCAACTGCGAGAGCCTATCGTTGGGTAGTCATCCCAGCAGCAGAGCAATATGCCTTGTGGGTGTGAAGAGCCACTGCCAGCTGCCCCTAGACACTGGGTGGGAAGAGCTGATGCACTGACAAATCATACACAAATCCCGAGTAGGGAAAGGGGTGTGATGCCAGCTGTGCAGGACAGGGATTGTTGCCAGGCAGGTGTCTGCAGATGTCATGGCTACCCCGAACAGGCATTCCTCTGTTTATGCCAGTGCTGGCTTTGCTCTCCCAAATTACTAAATGTTTGGGCAAAGCATGACCAGAAGTAATGTAGCTGGGCTTCTAACTGCTACGCCTAGGTGCATATGAGGGTCGCTGGGAAGGTTAACGTGGGCGTTTCTGCAGTGTAAGCTGTATGCAGAAAAATTCTTCTGCCCAACTTCCTGCTTTCTTGCTGAGCTTTGACTGCAGGAATAGTGAAGAGAAAGCATGAGAGAGCTCTCCAGGGAGTGAGCAGCAGGATGGGCTTAGGAAGGACAAAGCACTATGCTGAAGCTTGCTTTTCAGCAGCCAGTATCTTCTAATTGCAGCCCAAAATGTAGACAAATAATATAAAAATATAGTGGTGAAAGTGACTTTCAGTGCTAATGGCTAATTTTGCTTTCTGTTTTTAACTCAGCCCAGAGTTAACTTTGAACGTACTTACACGATGAAGACATCGTAATGGCTTGTTTTGGAGAATCAGACTAGCATTTTAATCCAAGCTTAAGTCTGTTTATGTAAGTGTGATGCAGTCTAGTCTCACCAAACTGTTAGAACTTCCTGGTAATTGTGGTGTTTAATTAACAGCCAGTTGCATTTAAGAATGACCTCTCTCTAATGTGGTGTTTAGTGACTCTATTTTAGTAGATAAACTCCCCAGCTTAGCAGTATGAAATTTGTCTTCCTTGCATAATATTCTAAAACACCATTAAAACAGAAATCAAGCTATAACTCAATGTGATAATTTTGATTTATTAACTTGAAGTAGGTAGGAACTCTTCCTGTCTGACTCTTGATCATGTTTATCGTTAAATGGAGATGCTGGCACATATGTATAGGAAACATAAGATGTGTAATAAATACAAACCCCATAAATATTTAAGGCCTGTTACCTCCAATTCAACCTTTAAAACATGCTTCAGTACTGTTATATTGAAAATAACTTAAAGTAGATCTAGGAAAACAGCTTAAAACCAATGTGAGAAACTCCATTACTTACGGAAAATGAAAATGAGATTTTCAGACAACACAAACCATCTCATTGAATCCCAGACTGGTTTGGGGTAGAAGGGACCGTAAAGATGGTCTAATTCCACCCCCCTCCCATGCACAAGAACACCATCCACTAGCCCAGGCTGCCCAAAGTGCCCCATCCAGCCTGGCCTTGAACACTGATGGGGATCAAGGGCAGCCACAGCTGCTCTGGCAATCTCAGTGTTCCCTATAACCTTGCATTTAGCAGCACAGGCTTCATGCAGAAGTGCTCGGAGCGCCCGAGGCCAGAACAGCCTTAGCCGTGCTGCCCATGGCCCAGCTTCCCCCCGGGGCTCGCTTGGGGTGGGCACGCACAGCCGGGATGGGCCCCGGCGCTGGCCGTGGTGCTGAAGGACAGGCCGGTAGCCCCCATCCCCCAGCTGGTTGAACAGCCTGCCCTTACTGGAAGTAACTGGGAGGTGAGACACCTGTCATCAGATAGCACGGCTATCCCCCCGTCTCTCTGGTGACACGTTTCCAAGTCCCAGAGTCATGTTGGGAATATCCTTTCCTTCGGCCTGAGCCAACTTTGCAGAGCAGACTGTAGATCCTTCAAGAGAGGTTTCAAACAGAACATGGTGTGTCAGGCAGTGATGCAGTCACAGTGGGTCTCATTCAGACATGCAGAAGGTTCGGAATACAGTTGGTGTTTGTTCTCACAGTGTGGAAAAACGAGTATCTAAACCACCTTATGAGCAGCTGTGCAATTGCTCGCTCACTTGCTTGGGAAGTGCAGTCTCTTAAGAGTTGTTTTTGGGAATCTAGAGTGAAGTCTTCTGATGGGAGTGAGGATGCAGCCAACAACCTCCTAGCACTGGAACTGCATTTCTATGCTTGGGTTTTTACCTGTTTGCAGTGGTGAAGAAAATTAATCTTTTTTCTGTGTATTTATTGGTTTGAAGGACTGAATGCATTCAGGATGACTGTTATGTTAAGTGGGAAGCGAGGAGTTACTAATATATTAAGAGCAAGTACTGCCCTGGCTTAGGTTTCCACAGCTGTAGACCGTGGTGTGCAGGTCTAGCTAGTACTACTAACAGCAGTGTTTTCAGATTCTTCATCTTTTGTCTCCTTCCAGTGAGTCAGCACCTATTTCTGTGTAAGAAGTCATAACATGAAACACCTTAAAAGGTCTGATCCCTGCTACAATAAACAATTAAAAGGAAAACCTGAATCCTCGCTCCAGTAGAAAATCAAAGCTAAATTGAGCTTCCGAGGAACGCTGTTTTGCGATGTCCTTGATAACAGTAATAACAATAAAGGTCACGAGAGCTCTGTCATCCTGACACATGATGTTATTTGCTTAGAAAAGCTGTCCCTGCTGAGGCTCAGATCAGGTACGTCTGATAACAGAGATGGAACAGCCATGTTTATTTCTAGAAGCTGCCCGTGAACCTGTTTCTCATCCTCGCTTGTCTACAACAGTGAGGTATTTATTTACATGGTCTGAAACTCAATGGCTTCTCTCATAAACCGGAGTCAATGTCTCTGAACACTCAGTACCTTTCCTTTCCCTTTTGTGTGACGATGCCAGGAGATCTTAGTGAGAAAGATGGAGAGGGAGATGGGATATCCCTGATCTAAGATTATAAGTGTCCAAAAAGGACGGTTTCACCCTGACTCTAGTGGCACATTCCTGCCCCCTTCCCCACAGTGCTGCCTTGGAGGTGGAGCGGGGTAAGCTGGGACTTAAGCCTCAGAGTTCTTTTTACTTTCCCTCCTGCCCTCAGTATTTTTTAGAGAGGGGTTTTTTTGGGGTTTTGGTAGGTGATCAAATCAGAGCTCCAGTACATCTTTGGATGTGTCGGTTTAAGGGTGTTTTGTTACCCTACAAGGAATTAAATTGTAAAAAAGTTTAAATGAGAAAGTGTGCAGTGAAAAAACTAAATGGTTGAGCATTTTTCTGTGTATTTTGTGTATTTGGGCTCTTCTGTTTTAAAATATTAACAACCGATTTGAAAATTAATCGAGAGCATTACCTTTAGATTTGAAATAGAGACAATGTATACAGAAGGCAGTAACCTATTCAAGCAAATAAAATTAAATATCAACAGGAAACCTTGAATATATTAGCACAACGTGTTACTGCAAAACCTTCGCTTCTGTTGGAAATAAAATTACTAATGGTGTGTAAATGGAAAAGGTCTTAAGTTTAGAAATCTGATTTCAGATTATTTGGGTTGTTCTCATTTTGCCTCTCTCAATTTTTGACTCAACTGGTTGTGCAGCCAAAAATGTATCACACGTTAGGTTCTGAAACCTCTGTTCTCAGTTTGCTTAGACAATGTGGGACAGAATGTTGGATCAGAATAAAATGCTTTTCTGCTAATAAAGGGAACTCCCCCTTAGTGGAAGGATAGCTGCAATTTAGCTGAGGATATTGATGGCCATTTGTCAGTTGCTTGTGACAGCACTATTAAATGTTGTACACACATGATTATAACACACGCTTGGTCCCTGCAGCTACACCCTCCACTGTGTCACACTGTACACCAGGGTGATAATTGCTGTAGGTCAGTGGCTGGTACCCAGCAGGCTATCCATGTGGTGCACTGGGCTGGAGCTGTGGTCAGGTCTTTCTCTGCAGACACCACTTCCACTGTCACTTTTTATAGGTCTGCAGTGTAATTGCTGTTTTTTCTGCAGCTCTTAAGAGATGGGCAGTGTAGCTATGTTATGCTATGTGAATGTTTCATCCTACTGCATCTGTTGTGTGTGTGTTACCTATTCACTGAGAAAGGCTGTGTGGGCTTTTGAGAAGCTGCTACAAGTTGTATTTATCTTTTCTGTCTCCCATACTGCAGATGTCTTCGTTGTGTTACAGACAGGATGCCAGGGCAGAAAAAACACCACCTGCTTTCTCATGCCCTGTGCACAATGATGGTAAACCTTTAAAGCATTTAGGGTTGGAGGAGAAGTTACGATCTTTTAGGGTTGAAAAACTATTTTCCTTTTTGTCGTTAAGTCACCATCCATTTATTCATTGGAAAAGCCATGGAGCAGGGAGGGATTTGGTGTTTAATGACAAGAGACTGCATCGGGTGCTGTGAATGACTTCAGGTTCACTGCTAAATTTCCTTTTCTGGTGCTATATGCATGATCAATGACTATTATGGTGTGATGAGTGATTAAATAGGAACAACCTGTCAGCAAGATTCGCTGGTGTATTCTTAGGGAGGAGATTAAGATCAGAAGAGCAGGACAGACAAAAGCAGAACAGAAGAGCACTGGAGTCAGGATGTGGTAGATGAGAATGTGTTGCCGTAGTGCCGGGTGGAGTATACATATGAAGACACACAGCAAAAAGTTAAATCCCAAAAAGAATAATTGGGTTTTCTTTCCAGATTTTATCTTCCCACCTTGGGCAGAGACATAGTCAGTAAAGAGATGCCCTTAGAGAATAAGGGAGAACACCACTGGATTATGAAGCCAAAGCTCAGGATGTTTCATAGAACCTGCAGCAGAGGTGCCAAAACTGCTTCTGTACATAGGTACTTTTGCAAAGATTCCGAAGAACTTGGTTCATTTGGCAGGGGAGAGGCAGGATGCTGCTTAGCAGTTGTCGGGACTTCACTGGCAAAGGTTTGGAAACTGCAGAGTCTGAATGCTTCTGCAGTTTTAGGCGTTTGTCCATATAAAGCCAAAGACAGGCGGCTGTTGTAACACTTCCAGGAATGCTTGGTCATAGAAGAGATGTGAATGCTCGACATAACTTAAGCATTATACCTGCCTGACTGATTTGGTAAGAAATGTCTGAGTTCTGCTGGCTGCTAGAATGCAGCCTATTTCGGGAGACAGGCTAAAGCTGAGTCAGCAGCTACAGAAACTGCAGCAGTTTGGGATTTAACTGAAAGAATTTGTATAGCTGCAGCGCAGTAGGACCGTGACACTAGTGTTACACCACTGTACGTAGGAAAAGACATATGAAATCTCTGTTCCTTACATCCATGGGTGCTGTGTTCAGTGTTATCTCCTAACACTGCACTTTTGGCAGCAATCAGAGACTCTGGTTGGTGACCACAACTGCCTCAGGAGAAATTTAGCCACCTGAGGAGTGATGTGACTCACGGTTTATGACACTGGGCAATGACATCAAGTGTGTTCAGAGTGAGTGTGTGACAGGGCTGCCACAAATCTTGCTTCCTGGTTTTGCCTGAAGTTTTGAGGAGATCCCCCCTCAGACTTAACTGAAACCTACTTCTCTTGTAAGTTCACTGGTAGCACAAGGGAGGAAAAGGACATGGAGAAGAATGATGGGGATGAAAAGAATATTTTCAAAGAGCTGTCCAGCTGTTTTCTACTTCAAAGAAGTCCAATTAGCTTCTGGTGACTTTATAGCATGTGGGAGAAGATATCTACAGTTCTTGAGCCTGAAGACTATTAACCTCTAAGATGTATGGATTCACTGTTGAACTCACGGGACAATTGCTGGCCTCCTGTTGTAGCACACTGCAGCATGATCAAGCACCTGAGTGAGCTGATCTCCCTAAAAAGCAAAAATCACCCTTTCAAAGCTTAAGTTGCTTTGAAACTTTTTCTTTTCTTTTTTTTTTTTTATTTTTTTTAAACTGCTACTTTTCATGCTTTTAGAGCTCTGCTAGTACTATGGACTAGTATTCACAGGAACTATTTATGGAAGGACTTGAATTATCCCTATACCTCTGGCAAGGATGCTGACACACGGATGGCAAGTAATGTGTCTAGAGCTACTGACCTTAGTGTGATGGCTGAATATGGGTGGTGGTCATCTTTATCGCATTATGTGGGGATGCAGCAGATTGTGTCTTCTTGTAGCACTTACGGCATTTTTGAACATGTTTTTTTTTATGATTCAGGGTCGTAATTATGCATCCAAATCTAAAGGTTTTAGATCTTGCTTTTGGAAATGTTCTTAGACAAAGTAATGTGGTGAGCACGTTTAGATTTTCCGTTGTGTCACCGCCGTGTGGAGTTTTCTGTTCCGACTGCTCAGATTTCCTCATGGCATTGCCTGAATGTTATAGATGAAATCCTATAGTTTGCAATGCTTGTGACACATTCTCGCTGCTTCCTGGTATTCAATAAAACCAGTGGACTCGAAATAAATAATGTTCAACTGGTCTAATTTTAGCATAAAATTAAGGTAACTGGTTGACTCGTGTTGTTGTTCCAAAGAGTGTCACATTACCCAGGGAGCCGGGAGGACTCACAGACGTGTTCTGTTGGACAGCGTTCGCACAATATCCTCCATACACTGTTGTCTGTTGCTGTGATACAATCGGGGAAGTTCAAATAGTGGGTAAACATTGTGCAACTCATCAAAGAGATCAAGTAACACACACATAGGTAAGGGCTAGAAGTATTTGTGGTGTTGGTAGAGATCTGGGGACGGGTAGAGATTGGAGACTGGAGAACAGTCTCGAAGCACCATGTGCTACAAAGCAAAATGGAAGCAGATGAAAAACCTTGATGCTGGGGAGAAAAGAGAGGATGATGGCATTAAAGCTGTGTCAGCAGGAAGGAATAAAACCTGGCAAAAGTTGTAGGGATCACCATGCATGGCACTGTTTTTTGTCTCAATGCTGCTATCTTAGACGCATTTCTTCTTCCCACACTAAGGAGCCTGGAGAGCTTCCTCAGGAAATATTTCCACCAAAGTACTTATGGGATTTGGTTTTTTAAATTCTGAATCACTTTTCTTACTTTATTCCATCTTCTTGTTTAGCTAGATTCTTCTTAATTTTAAAAAAACATGACCACTCTCTTTGTGATGACTGCTGTTTTATAACATGAGTTTGTCACTGTGTCAGAGCCACCAGGTAGCAATAGAGTTGTCTTTGCTTCCCCAGTCACCCCAGACTCCTGACAGTTGTTTGTTTCTTTCATCTATTTATGCAGATTTATTACGTCCATTCTTGTCTTCCCTCAGCAGAGGAGATCAAACAGAAGATAAACCACTCATGCCTGCAGCAGCACACCCTGGTTGCCTAACCGCCTATTCTTCTTCCAGACGCACCTTACTCCATCCCACGCTTTGTAAAGTGCTTTGGTAAATAGATTAGCTTTGTGCTGTGTTCTCAGGGTCAACAAACGGGGAGCCTGGCAGATTGACGGAAGAGGGAGGATTTTCCTGCAAGCTGCTAAATCACCTCTGAAAACATCTCGCCGCGCAGCCCGAAGTAAGAGGGAGTAACCTAAACTCCTTGGTTGAGTAGTAAAATGAGGTGTTTCCAACGTGGTGCTTGTCTGCGTTCACAAAGAATTTCGAGTGATTTCCAGAGAAGCGAATTCCCCCACTTGTTTTACTGGGTGCCATCTCAGAGATAATGCTGGCTAAATTGAGTTAAACTTCACTGCTTTTCAGTGCAAGGAGGAGGAGAAAGATCCTGATGAAAAGAACTGCAGAGACCATTTTAGAGCCCTTTTTTCTGGTGACATTTTAATAATGCACAGCAGGACTGAAAGGGGCAGTGGGTCAAGTTCCTTGGCTTCAGAAAAATGAAACCTATTTTCTGAAGTTGGGCTACTTCAGCTAGTGACATGTGTGGCATGTAACATTTTGCAGTGTTCTGGTGGCCATTCAACAAATGGGACAACTGGGCAGCAGCTCAGAAAGGAATTGGCCTTATTTATGTCTTTGCATCACAGATAAATCCCTTTGTGTTTCAAGTTTTGGTGTCCTTAGGTGATTACTCATGCTGAAATGTGAGAAGAAACACTACAGAGTAAATTATAATTGCTTTTGATTAGATCCTGCAGCAACTTCTGCAGTAAATTTTAAGAATATGAAAAGGTACAATCACAGCAAGGATAGAGTGAAACTTTGTGCTGTTAGGTGGAGAGAAATAGAAAACAAAGATGGAGCAAAATAATGGGTGTAGAGCACCACAGGAATTTTATGCAGATGGGATACATAGAAGACAGGAGACTGGCTAATAATTTGCAGCCCAGGAGGTACTGTTTCTGTCCAGATCCAACAGTCCAACCAGCTTGAAAGTTTCCACCCTTTCCCTGTTGAGGAGGACTAAATGGGCAGCATCACTGGCATAGGAAAAAGCAGGGAGGCCTGCAGCTTTGCCAATGCAATTCCCTTACATAGGTTCAAAAAGTAAAGTCACGCCTTGCAGGTTATTTTCATGGTTGCATTCTCCTTCCCCCTTGCTCCTCCATCTCCAGTGCTCAAGCCTTGCAGAATGCTTTTTATCACATCCCACAGGTAGTCCAAAAGGCTCTTCCTGCTCCTAACTTTGCAGTGAGGCTCTATGAACTGGAATGAGGGAATTTCTTGCAGGAAACAAGTAAGATCTGGGCTTCCTTTTCAACCCATTGCTGTGCTGGCAGAACAGAGCATAGTTAAAGCAGTGATCAGGTTGGTTGGTGGTGGTGGAGGGAAGATGGAGGAAGATGGATGGTACCAGTGGAGAGGTACTACAAGCTTAGCAACACACGCCTCAGGTTTTGCATTTTTCATTTGCCTTTGTTTCCTTTCCTGTCATTTCCCTATGGAGACTTAAGTTTGTCTACGGGTGTCCCAGGGAAGGGGTTCTCCCGCCAAAGCCACAACAGGACTACCAGTTGAACTGGGACAGTCCTTTAGACCACTAAATGGCAGTAACAGTGTTGCTGTCTCCCTGGACAAAGTCTGGTGTGAGTGCAGCTGATTTGTCTGAAACAGTGAGTTCCTCTTCAAAGAGCAAGCTCAAAGGTTTTCACAATCTGAGCTGTGATATTTTTAACTCGATGCGGTAGGTTTGTCAAGTTGTCTTTATCTGCTGTTTACTGTAGCTTGTTTAAAATCTGCAGTGACAATAATTTGCTGACAAATGGAATGTGTTGCTTTCAGCTTTTCAAAGTTACTTAAAAAAATAATCCCAGGTCTTTAATTTTGTTTGTTACTTGATGCCTTAGACTCCCCGATCTTTCTAGAAACACAGCAAGAAGGGGAAAAAATGTTAATGGGGATGAAAAAACCCCCATTAATAGGAAAATTCATGAAGGGATCATTTTGAAAACCTTGAGCTTGTAAACTGATGAATTGGTCAAGTTTCTAGGAAACAAACCTGCACCTTTAAGGCTGGGCACAGCTTTCCTTCCAGATGGGCTGAAATGCAGGGCTGGGAATACCTTTCTTCCACTTCAGGGTCTCTGCACTTTTGGGTTCATTAATTGTCCAGCTCTCTGAGAAGGCAGTTCTCCTTGCTTCTTGTGCATGGAAATTAAAGCATAGAGAAGTTAAAGCAACTTGACTGGGTTTTCTGGGCAAGTCAGTGGCGTTTTCTGAAATTCAAGTCAGGGCCTCTGAGTGAAATCCTGGTTCCCCTGGCAAAATGACTGAGGGGCAGGTTTCTGCACTTCCTTAGTTTAATAACACAAATTCCTTTCTCCTGTGGTTCTCAAAATACCATATAAATGGAGTTTAGGATCTTCATCCCTGTTCTACAGAGAAGGGAACTCATACCACGTACAATAAAATGCCATTGCTCAGGCTGCTGAGCAGGGAAGTGACATCCTCAGGAATAAATTGCACATCCTTCCTGTTCCAGAGGAGTGCCCTCTGCCATCCCCTGCTGCACAACGCTTGTGTAAGCAGCTTGTCATCTCTAGGCAGGATTTGAGAGGACTAAATGGCAGTGCTGGTAGCATGCTAGCTGGGCAGAGTGTCGTCTTCCTCCGTGCATCACGTTGCACTGCCTTGCCTGCATGTAATCTGAGATAATGGAAGTGGAGGGAAGCAATGTGTGCAATGTTACAAGAGAGCCACTGCGGTGAGGACACCGCACTGCTATAAATACAGGCCGCAAATGCCTGACCCTAATGGGCACTAGAGCAAGCCCTATAGCTGGTAGGAGATTTTGCTTCTTTCTGAAGGGCTGAGACAAGTGTCCTCCTTTGGCAAGCAGAACCTATGACTTAGTGTTGATGTTCGTCTGTCTGCTTCTTTGAATACCATTTTCCTCTCCTTTCCTCACCAGTATTAGAGGCCTCATATACCTGCTTTCTCTTCTCCTGATTGCTTCCTTCATATCTTCTTCACTGCTGCAGTAGGACTCGGTGGGGGGGCCCTCTGGGTCATCTCCAGTAGCCTAACTCTGCATCCTCGGAAGGCATTTTAAATACCTGTCTCTGGTCTGGCAAGAATGGTGACAGGTCCTCCCTCTCTAGGGCCCTTGACAATCCTTCCCATAATACTGACCAGAAATCAGGTGAGTATAATACTGTCCAGTGCATGGTTCTAGTCTTCAGACTTGCAGACAGGGTTTCTATAAACTAGTAGTTTTATAACATAGGGATGGATATAGTAATGCATTCTACAGAGATTCTCTGTGTTACCTCACCAGGTGAGACAGATTCTTTTTCTTTGCCTTTTTTTTTTGTTTGTTTGTTTGTTTTTTCCTTTCTTTTTGAAATATCTTTAAGCAGATCTGTTTGGGACTGAACTGGGTCTTTTACAATAGAATGTTCTGCTTCCCTGTGGTTTTTACTAGGGATTTGGGGGGCAATGCAGACATGCAGCAAAAGCTGGTAAACCAGGATGGAGGAACCTGAGCAGTGGTCTGGCTTCAACCTGTCAGCACTTTGAGAGAAGTCAAAGTTCTCTAGGGTGCCCAGAGGCTTGTCAAGATGGGCTGCTGCGAACATCTTCCTCCCTTCTTCCCAGAAAGGGCCTTGGAGAAGCGAGTGGAAAACTGGGTATAGAGTGTGGACTTAGAGGTTCTAGCATCACTTGGTCTAAGGGACTGAGTGGGAATGACCTGCTCCCATCTCCAGTATTTTGGCATCTCTGTATGGTGGTAGTGATGGACTGCTGTCGCTGAAAGGAGTGGAAAGAAGCAGTTGTCAGAGGGAGTAACCAGGAATGGAGGCTGAGGGCTACGTCCTGGCATCTGCCGTTGCTGAAGGCAGGCAGCCGAGTTGGCTCGCTTGTGGGTAGGAAAGTGAAACTGGTATCAGTGTCTTGAATTTACGAAAGGCAGAGCAGGTGAACGGCTGTGTCAGCAGTTCTACCTTGGTTTTCAAACACAGCTACTTGTCATCAACTGCTTCCTCCGGAGTGTATTCCTGTCACAGCTTCACACCTATTTCCTGGCACTTGGTGTATGCCCTGCCTCAGCAGGGGCAGGTTTTGTATGTCCTGTGCTGCGAAGCAGGCTCTCAAGAGAAGGAATTGGCTTTCACTTAACCTGTGTATCTCCTCCTGCAATGTATCTTTAAAGGCACATCTGAAGCATTCAATGCTACTTGTCTGAGCACCATGCTAGCTATAGAAGCCAGAAATGTGTGTTTTAATACACGGTTAAAAATAGCTTTGTTTGTTTTAAAGCACCCACCCCTACCTGGTATTAATTTCCATGGAGTTGAAGGATTTTAAATTCTCTTGGTTTCTGCGATGGCTGCACACTGAATTTGGAGTACCACCTTTTCCAAACAGAGGTTTAATGACATCAACAGTAAGTTTCTTCCAATATACTGAAATCCTGAGAAACTGCTAATGTCTTAAAGGAGAGATAACTGCTGAATACCCCACTTTTTTTCCATTCCTTTTCTTTTTTCTTGTACATTCAAATTGAACACAATTCAATTCTTCATTAGGCATTCTTGGACTGGTAGCAGCATTGCTTTGGCTTCGTTCCTCAGTATGAGTTAATGTAAGAGTGCCATTCCAGCTTTCCAAAGGGGCAAAACCTACAGGATAACCTGACAGGCTAATTATCAGGCTGTGGTTGCATGTTCAGGTGTATCAGACTTGCGTTTTAATCAGATAGTTTGCCGGTACCAACTTCATTTGAATCCAGTATGAAAACACAGTCATGCTTTTCTGTTTCATAAACCAGAATACATTAGAGCACGTGGTAACCGAGCTGGCTGGGGCAGAGGAGATGGTATCTAGTCAGTCATAAACATTGTTCCATGAAATGCTGAAAATCTTGCGTTGTGCAGCCTGTGCAGCCTGATGCTTTGCACTGTGCAGCCGTGGAGTTCTTGTTCTGCTGCAATGCTTCCAAAACCAGGCTCGCTCGTTTTTTTGCAACTTCCATTCCTCATTTACTCTTATGCTGATAACTTTGGCAGTTTTCTCAGAGAGCTTCAAGTGGGAAGATGTAGCAACAGCATTAAGGGAAACTTTCTTGAAGGGAGGGGATACATGCCCAGCTGTACCCCCCAGAAGTATTTCCAATCTCCTACTTAGGTTAACGGGGTCCTCACGTGTACTTCAAGTCTAATGCAGTTGTTAGCATCCGGGCTTGGAGGGGAGCTGGAAAGGCCTGTAGAACAGCTATGGTGACTGGTGTAGCAAGCTGCAGGAACTGGGACTGTCTGCAAACAAGTGAACAAACAAAAGTACCAGTGCAATAGCGAGAGAGCTGGCTGCAAGAAGATGACAGGCTTGGAGCTAGACACAGTCGCACTATGAGGGTGAGGAGAGCTTCTCTGTTTCAGGTACTGCTTGAAAAGCATGTGAAGCTGCAAACTCAAAAGCTATCTCTGTGTTTGATTCTGCCACTGGTTAGGGGAGCAGTGCTTTAGGTGGCTTTGTAAATATAAAGGTCTGGTATCACAGCTTTTGGACCTGATGAATTTGTCACTTTCTGTAGAAACTATCCATTGGTTAACTTCTGGGGGCAAAAGCCAGGCAGAGCTTTCTGCTCAGCACAATTAATGTGCTGGTCTCAATGTTACTGCTGGCACTTATTACCATTCTTTAACTCAAAAAAGCTTTTTAAAATTTCCCCTGCTTCCCAGAAGTCCTAGTAAAAACACAGCAACAAAAAGTAAGTGTTGTGAAGAATTAATTATAGAAGGAAAACCTCTTCTGAGGCTTAACTCGAAGCTAATAATGAGTTTTCATTGCCTGGAGGTAGGTTGGGATGAGAAGAAAATGGGTAAGGTGCTGGAGTGTGGGCTAAAGCAAGTTTTTGTTTCCTCTGTGCCGCAGATGAATAAGCGCATTTGTCTTTGTGCCTCCACCTGTAAATCACAGATGATAGCTGCTCCTCCATGTGCCTGGTCCACTTAGATACTGAACATTTCAGAGCAGAGGCTGTCTCTGAGTCTGCCTTTGTACAGCACAGCAGGGTCTCAGTCAAAGCAGAGTGCTGGCAGGTCCTGTGCAATAATATCCAAGCACTGTAGTCAAAGCTGTTGTTACCACAGCTACGCCTGCTTCAACAACCTAAAAAAAAAAACAGAAAGAAAGAAGGAACTTCAGCCATAGATGATCTGAGCTGATTCATGCTGGAAATGAAATACTTTCCAGAAGACTTCAGGTGTCCAAGATGGAGGGGAGAAGGGATTTCCTTGGGAAGAGCTTTTGAGTTTTGTATTTTCTCTTATACGCTTGCCTTGAAAAGGAAGGCAGGTATGTTCTGTTCGCTCATCTACCAACTGCTAAGTAACTGCTAAGTTACCAACTACTAAATAACTGCTAAGTAGGGTACGTGATGGATTTCGGTAGAACTGGAAGGAGTACTCTTTTCTGAGAGAGTTGGCTGTAGGATTTAACATGCTTAGAAAAATCTTTTCCATCTCAGTGTCTGAAGGAATTTTTGTGAAGGCACATCTCACCTTTTGAGTGAGTAGTCAAGTCCTTGCTTTTGGCTGCAGAACCAGGACGAAGGCAAGTCTAGGCATCATGAAGAGTAAGCAAGGTGATGCACAGGGAGAGCACTGTGGAGCTCATCGCTGAACTTGGAGGTTGCCAATTTCTTTGAAGCTGGCACACATCAAGCAAATAAGGAGGCTCTGTTCTCTTGTTCGCCCCTTGGTTGCGAAGGCTCGCTCTGCTTTTATCCTAGCATGGATTCATGCATGCAAAGCTTTCAGATGTGAGGTTACTGACCTATGAGGCACTTCTTCCTCCTTCAGCGAGGACACCAGGCTTCCCAGCCCAACTCTGCTTTGTTCCCTTCTTTCTCGTTTTGCGGCAGATGTGATCTGGACTTCATGAGGAGCTGGGCACAGCTCTCCCTTCTCAACACAGCAATAATTCATTATCACTGATGCTTCTTGGCAGCATGAAGCTGACTGTGCACATGCATATGTGTGTGTGCTGCTGTAAGGTCCCACAGCAGCATAAGGGCTTAGATAGAAGTAAGTGGAGTTGGCTTGTTTAGGGACCGTATTTCCATGAGAAGTAAGTGAAGGAAAGGGAGTAAACGAGGTGAGTGGTGTTGAAGGGTCAGGTGCTTGCAGAAAGGCTCCCAGAGGCAGGAGAGAAGGCCAGACCAGCTCCAGTCAGCCCCAAGATGGACAGCTTGGAGCACAGACAGATAGCTGACACGTATTAGTTACACTGCCATTAGGTGAAGGGCTCAGCTTACACCCGAGGCGTATGCAAAGCAAATTGTAGTAGTGGGATATTCCTATTTGTTCTGGACCCTGTGCCCTCTTTACCGGCAGCAGAAAGGTTAGCTTTCCATGGTGTTGCCCCTACTTTTGCTCTCACCCCGAGAGTGGCTGGCATTGCTGCTCTTGGCTCCCCGAGGCTTTCATGGAGACGCTCCCACAGTCGATTGGTCAAATGAAGGAAAATGTCACAGGGGGGAACTATTTTGATCCATTTCACTGGGGGGGCAGAGGGGAGGGAAGAAGGGGGCTATAGTAAATGTCAAAACAGACCTGAAGTTATAAAGTGTTCCTCCAAGCTTGGACAATGTTTGCTGGGCTCTGCCTCTCTCTTTGAGCTGGAACGAATGTGGAGGGTGAGCTGCTGTGAACTGCTGTTTGCCCTCTGCTGAAGGAACCCAATGGAACAGCTGGATCTGTGGACAGACTGGAGGTAGGTCTGGGCATCCAGGTTTAGGACTGGACACTGAGAGTCAGAATCGGTGAGGTGGGATGCGGTGACTTCCAGTCTGAAATGCTAACGCTTCCTTTCCCCTCTGTGGCAGACTTGGTGTTGCACAAGAGTTTTTCCTGTTGATGTAGGACATGACCAGGACATGACTCTCTTCAGGGGCAGGGTCTTCTGCACCAGGTTCTGTTACTGTCATGCAGGAGCACTTTCTAGACAGTCTTAGGAGATGGAGTTGGAGAGTCCTCTGAAAGCAAGCTCTTGATTTTCCTGTACTGGGTGTGAAACCTGTGCCTTGCAAAACATTTGGAAGAGTGCAGGCATTCAGTGGAAACCTGCCCATTTTGCCTTCTTGCTTAATTGATGCTATGTGGATGATTACAGAGGGGTTTCATGAAAATGCTTATTTTAATTTATTCTATGCTAGCATACTAGTTAGTTCTTGGATATCATCAGCCTTGTGCTTTGTTGTCAGTGGCAAATGCTTTTGCTGAGCCAACTTTTTGATCTGTTTAAATAAGTGGCATGACATCTCCCTGGACTGTTGCAGTAGCAAGGTGCTCTCTGCTAGGTGTTAGGAAAAGAAAGGCTGTATGTCTGTGTGCATCTCTCAGAGACTGTTGGATGGTTTTGGGCCTTAATCTGCAGCCATAACTAACCAGCTCTAACCTGCAATTATTAATTGGGAGTGGAGCCAGCAAATGCTGCAGAGTTGGAACCGATATTCTGAGAACTGTAGAAAACAAAGCCAGGGAATGGAGCAGTGAAGGGAATTGGTTTGTGATAACCACGTGTACAAGAAACAATGAGAGACAGAGGAAAACAGAGGACGTGTATAATGGGCTCTGTGTTTCTCAGAGAGACCTAGTTAGGAAGATGTGGAATAAATAAGTCTTTGAGTCATTCCCTTTTCCATGTTTGAAAGCCTCCTGAACGTGTCATCACAAACCATCTGCATGCTGAAGATGTGCAATTTGATAAGGTATGATAGATTGTGTTATAAGTGTGACAATAATAAGGACATGTCTAAACACATAGCAAATATTTTTCTTCTCCTGCGGAACATATTTACGCATGAAAGTAGAGTTTTGGTTTTGTCAGCCAAAGTAGTAGATGATGACACTAAAAGCAGATGCATCGAGTAAAGCTGATTTCTTGCAGTAAGGAAATGAATAGTTGGTTTGTGCAAACTTACAAGTGAGAGGAAGAACTTAGGGAGTCTGTTGGTATCTCTGCAAAAGTACGATGATTTGCTTGTGTGAGAAGGTGAGTGACTCTGCTAAATGCAGGTCAGTGAGGAGCGAGGTCATGTAGGAATCAGCTGATGGTTCGTTCTTGGTGCAGGAAGGCCCACTAGCTGTTTGGGACTAGCTCCTCAGTGGAGGGGGTCATATTGCTTATGCCACAGGAAAGGAAAAGATGGGGATGGCAAGCTGGGGGAGAGCTCTGGAGATCTGAGCTGGCTGCTAGAGCTTCGCCCATGAGACTGAGAGTCACAGGGCAGTGACTGCCACGTGCTGAGAAAACCGAGCTCATCCTCTGCAGGAGCTGCTGGCCGGTTCTGTGTCCTTCCCCTGCTACCAGCTGCCTGATGTGCCTGCTCCCATCCTCCAGCACCCATGTGAGGGCAGGGGTGGCTGGGGCCTGACCAGGAAACCCTGCATTAGGACAAAGCATGCTCCTCCCTCATGCCCTTGCCGGGAAAGAACTTGCTGGGAAGCAGCAGCTTGCCGTGGGAGTGCTCAGGGCTGCTCTAGGCTGCAGCTCAGGTGAGAATGCACAAGGCATAAAGCTGGCTTACAGCCAAAGGTATTTCTTCTTACCATTCTTCCTCCTCCTTTTATTTTCTTTCCCCACCCCCGAAGCATGGGAATGTAGTAATTGCATTTTGACCCAGTTTCCAAAAATCACTGTAGCGTAGACTTTGAGAAGGAGGGCGGGAGGGGTGTGGGGGGGCACCACTTAAGAATGAAAACCAGCCGTTAGCTAGCACCAGCGGGGCAGGACCATCAGCAGGCTGCTGGGAGCGTGTGCCGCCAGGCTCGCGGAGCAGCTGCTGCGCGGCGCACACGGCTTCATGGGGTGAAAGTCATCGCGCTCGCGGGTTTTGATATTTGATCCCTGATACACAAACCTGAAAGACCGAGTTCGGGCCGACTCCAGATGAAGTGCTCTAAGCATGGATGCTTGTGTGAAGGTTTTCAAAACTTGGCTGGAGGCTTCCCGGCAGCCTTTCTTGTGGTTATTTCTGGCACCTCTGGCTGCCAGTTGGAACGTGGGGCTATAGATGCGTGTGGAAGTGGAGAGGGATGGGTGTGAGCGCTTGTGTGGACTGGGAGCCTTTTAATAGAAACAGGCTTGGTCTAAGATGGGTTTTCGAAATGTGCAAAGACTTGGTGAGCAGATGCAGGTATGAAATCCAAACCAATTTCCTTGTTCCGGCTATTAATGCAATGGGGAGAAAAGGTCTTTTGAAGTGATTTCAAACAACAGTTAACATCCCGTGGAATCTCCCCATCAACTCACTAAGGCATCTTGATGCGAGAGGGAAGCTGGAATTTATCCTTGCAAAAGAAGGTGGGCAGCAGAGTAGGAAGAGCAGACCAGAAGATGTTGTCCTGAGTGATGGGAATGCAGTTTCCCCTGGATTCTACTATATTTGTGTCCTCACTGCCTCCAATGCCAACCCGGATCAGGAGGCTGCCCTGACAGTGACTGTCCTTGTAAAATACTCACAGAGGAGCAACGGGAAGCAGCTCTGCACTGACAGGAAAGGTTAGTCAGAAATTCCTCAATGGGGGCCCCCTGATCTTGTGTTTGGAACCCCTTCTGCACACAAGTGCCATTTCCCTGCCCTCCTCATTGAACCCAGTGATCAATTTGCAACCTGGTGCTTTCTTTGTTCTCGTTTCTGTGTGTGTTTTACCCTTGCTCTGAGCTGCCTTGTTCGTTGAGTTATGTCAGGGAGGGCATCCCAGAGACAGATGCTCTGGCTGGAGAGTTTCTTTGTTCATACACTTGGAACTGCAGTTGGGACCCTCACCCTTCTGGGATCTCACCATGATATATTCATCCATTCCAGGGGGGAAAAACGATTGAGCTAACGCTACTTCTGGGGCATAGGTGGCACATGGATTAGTTGCGCAGTGGGTCCAGGAACACCACCGGTGCTTGGACAGGTATTATGCTGCCTTGAAAACAAAGGGTGTTAGTGCCCTGGGCTGCATTTTCCCACCAAAACCAAGGCTGAAGCTAAAGACAAAATCATGCCCTGGAAGGCAACTCTTTGCTGCTGCACTGCAGGTATTAGCTGTGTAATGCTCTAGTCTCTGAGGAGGACCTGGTAGGGTGCCTTGAGGATGTCCTCTCCCTTGGTGGGGAAGGATGGCAGTTTTTAGATAAGACTGTGAGCAAAGAGGGGGAAATGCAGGCGAAAAGTTCAGTGTTCTGAGAGATGGAGCTATTCCTTGTATGTTTGTATTGATAAAGTGATATGTGAGATTCTCCAAAGGAAATATTTTATTCTGGTGTTGTGTAAGCATAAAATGAAAGCTTGCCCTTTGACAGCACTACTATTTTCTTTAAATGCTCCACCAGAACATGCTGTCCCTTCATATCTGTCAATACTCTGTCATGCCCCAAGTCCCGTAAAGCACACAGAACATTGTCTCAAGACAGTCATCTCCTGTTGCTACGTAAATATTGAGGTGAAGCCTGAGATTATTAGCTTTTAAGGCAGAAGATATTGTTTCTCCCATAATTTCTATTAGTCTTAAAATGATATGCCTTGAATTTATTTTGCTTACTGGAAGCCTGTAGAAGCTGAGGCAAATTGCATACTTCATCTCTCATTTGCGGTCCAGCTGTGGATTGGTGCTTCTGAGGTGCTTCACAGCAAGGCTCCACCACCTGCCCTGACTGCTGCTTGCAGAGCACCACACAGTCTTTGCCCTTGAACTTCTGCTCAACAAATTTCCTCCTTCACCTGGAGAGGAGATAGGGGTTTGCTCTGATGTGGGCTGTGTGCTGCAGTCTCCTTTAGGGACTGCTGCTGGAAGATAACCGCAAGAGGTATTTAAATAGGTGGTTTCAGCAACAGGTCTTGTGGGCTGATTACTCCTTGGTGCAGCTCCTCTGAACTCACTGGAGTTGCCTTAAGTAAAGTGCACAGCTTGGCTATAGCTGAACAGTGGGAACCATGGTGAGAAGATCTGATGGGGCTGTCCAGGGAAGGTTTTTGTACCAAAGGTCTTCAGATGGAGTGTGTTGTTTTGGGGTACTTCCAGCTCAGGTTGCTTCTCTCTTGCTTTGTGATGAATCCCTGAGATCTGGGCCTGTTCCTCATCTGCCCAAGCTTGCAGAAGGCTGCTGGGCTGGAGTGAGCTGTTGGCAGTGAGTTTTTGTCAGAATCTTTTCATTGTGGAAGTAGCACCTGCAACTTCTTGTAGGAACGTTGTCTGTGACAAAGGTGTCACAGCTGCTTGCCCAAGAGGGACATGGCAAACCCTCGGCTAAGAACAGTTATGATTGTGCATAATCCCCAAGTGAAAAAGAGCAAAAGTGTTTTATGTGAGGTTTGGTCCTTGTCTGTGCTTGGACAACACATTTGTGATGCTTTGGGCTTCAGACTGTCCTAAAGCAGCAAAGACCTTTTTGAAGCTACATCTGCTCCCAAGGAACTGTTGTTTGCTATAAAATAGTCAGTTTCTGATGGGATTACCAAGCAGATAATTTAAAAATCATTGTGTCCTCAAAGCTTTATTTATAGAGCACAAATTTCTGGCTGAGTATGACCTGCCAATGTTCATGAATGATAACACTGCTGTTCAATTATTTGAAAAGAAAAGCAAACTTTTCTGGTGACCTAGAACAGGCAATGGGGTAACACATTGAAACCCTCCCAAAGGATAAAAGCAAAATCAAAACAACAAACCAAACCAGCCTTTGCTATAGAGCAATATAAATTGTGTCCTGTGTAAAAACAGCCCTGGAGTTTAGAAATGAAATGACAGAAGGGAAAATATGGCCAAGTTACTTTATTGCAAGTGCCAATTCCTCCCATGTAGCCTTTTTCTCCCTATCAAAAGGCTGCTCGACCCTCCCCCCTAACCCCCACCAGTGGAAAAATAGGCAACACTCTAAAAGCTAATCAATAGAAACACTGTTGTTTGCTGGGAATAAAGACTCTGTATTATAACAATAGGAAAATGGTTAAAGGCAAAGAGCTGAGAGAAACTGAAGAAGAAACACTTAGATGAGTATCTGTTGTTTAAATTGGCTAAGTAAGGGAAAAAAAACATGTTCCAAGAACAATAACCTAACCAGTACTGGAAATCAATTAATGATTAATAGCCTGGAGCAGAGCAGTATAGATCTCCATGGACTACTGTGTAGTTTCCTGTTGTGAGAGTTTTACAGCTTCTTTTGAAAAACGTCTATTGCTAGACATCAACCGAGAAGGTTGCTCAGGGGGATATAAGGTTGGGTTCAGTAGAGAAGTTGGTATTTTATCACTGCTGTCACCACTACCTGTGGTAGTGCTGTTGCCTTCAGAATAAGATGGAGCTGGCCATAGCTTGACTTCATGGTTGTTGAGCTAACAAACGTGTTTATCCAAGGCGTTTCCTATAAATCTTCAGTCTGGAGCTTATGCCACCAAAACGGTTTTGTTCTGTTTCATGAGGCTCAGCCATATTAAAAGCCATTCAGACCCCGTGGTGTAGCTCTGGGTGTGTTTACCTTCTGCAGAAAGTGCTCCCTGGCAGGAGGGATTTCACAAGAAGCTGCTTCTTACTGTGGCGTGCCGTATTTTGGATTTCCTGCTGCTGCCGTTTGGCGTCTCCAGAGCCCTGGGCAGGTGTCTGCAGAACATGTCATCTTGATGGAGGCTGTCGGAGAAGAGGACACCTTTGCAAGGAGACTGGAATATCTGCTCTTGGCTGTTACCAGATGGAAAGTTCTTCAATTTGAAGGCTCATGGCTAAGCTTAGAGCTATCCTCTACCTCTGGTAAACAGCTGCACTGGAAGGAAGGGTCTGTTTTGGAATCACCTTACCGCATTCCACCTTTGTGTTTCTTGTATTGTAAAAGGCGTGGTCTTGGATTAAGAGGATCACTGTCATCTGCCATTCAAGCTACTCTTGCCAGCAGAGCGCTCAAGACCCGATGCTGTCAGCGGAGGAGAGGCAAGGGTTCCTTTCCAGAGAAGAGGGCAGAGTTTGTTTTCCTGATGTAGAACACCTCCAAACCCTAATGCCTATCCCCATCTGCTTGCCAGAAGGTAGCGGATAAAGCAAGCTGCTGATTGTCCGTAGTGAGTGACGAGTTTTGCTGGTTGTGTTGGTGGACCTGACCTTACACCAAGAGCGGGTGAGATTTCTCCATCTCCACCCGGTCAGCAATAAAACATTAGAAGCTCTCCTAAGCTGGTGCACAGTGAGAAGGATTTTGATCAAGATGGTGGTTGAAACTTGGTAAGGATTTGGTGCTCAGGAGAATCACTCTGGACTGTGGTCACAGGTGCTATACAAAAGGATCAGCAGGCATGTTGGCCTGTGTCTCAGAGCTGGGAGTTTTTAGCCCGGAATACCAGTAAACTGAGGAATGAGGAAGAGAAACTCATCTAAATGACAGCTGGAGGAGAGCCTGGGAAAAAGAGTAAGTCCTGACATAAATACTGCCTCTCTCACTCACGGCCCACCTGTATCTGGCATACAGCAGAGAGGTGCTTCCAGCTCTGTACCCCGTTTTCATCTACATGCAATCAGCCCTTTGCTAAAGGGGGGATGATGCTAGCCCTGTGACTTCTGTCCTGTCCTGAGAGGTGAAAGAAGTCTGTGTCCCCTCTGCCGTGCTGTGCAGGATCTCACTCTAAAGCAGAGAGGAGGAGGCAATGTGTTAGAAAAGCACAGAGTGGCTCCAGCTGGCTGGGCTGCTCCATCCTGCTTTAGCCCCCTCCTCCATTACTCCTCCTAGACGGGGTACGCATTTGTTGCTTCAGCCCGCCGAGGGTTGTAGGTGGCGGAAGCGTTGTGTTCCAGCATCCTATGCTCTGGTGGTTTTTGTGGGTGTATAAACAAACACGCTTTCTTTATTTTAACAAAGCCCTGTGTTTTTGGCTCTCTGACCGAAGACTGGTTTGGCTCCCTGCCCTCCAGCGCGGAGCGGGACACGATTTGAGGCGCGTGAAATGAGCTCGCTCGCCGGCTCTCCCGCAGAAAGCCCGGCTTGGGGATGCCGAGCGGACACCGGCCGCCTCTCGCGGGGCCGGAGCTGGGCTTTGCTCCAGCCCCGCTCTCCCGGGGCAAAGCGGGCTTGCTGATCTGATCTGAAGGGGGGGGGTGCCTGTGGCCGGGTCCGGGGGGCGTGAGGGGGGGGGCAGGTTTCCAGCAGAGGGCCCCCGAGCAGCGCCGCAGCCCTGGGCAGGCTCCCTGCCTGCTGCGGCCCGGCACGAACAGCGCTGGGGCTCCCGGCGTCAGCTACGGCGTGTGGCGGCACGGCAGCGGGCGGCCTGACGGGGGTGCTCCTCCTGGGAGCACAAGGGGTGGTTTTGCTGGGAAATACGGGCGGTTTAGGAAATGCAGCTCTGAAGGTAGTAGGTGGTACGGGGCTGGCGGGTCTCGCTCAGAGATCCGTGCGAAGCACAAGCCTGTCTTGCTTCCCAGTCAAGCAGAACACGGTGCTTATTTTCACACATTCTGATCTCCAAGCGTCATAGCCTTCCAACCCTAACTAGAGATCTACTGAAAAGGCTTTTGAGGTGAATACACTGTTACCAGAAGTTTTCAGGAGCGTTGGAAGGTCCTGGAGGCAACTCACAGCTCTTTCCTCCTTTTTGATGTGAGTGAGGAGCCTACATGGCTATCAAAGGGACCCAGGGTTGCTCACTGCTCTCAAACAGGTGTGATGCATTACTACTGATAAGCACACATAGTAAAAAAACAAAAGCAAACCCCTCCAAAAAAACCCCAAACACTTAGGCCTCCAGCATCAGATTCTGTCTTAACTCACCTGAGTGCTCTTTGAAGCACCACCTGTTTCTTCCTCCTTCAAAGGATGAAAGTGTGAGCCAGCGCACAAGAAATCAGGGGTGATTTGCTTCTTTGGGTGCTACACAGAATTGGGCAATGAGTGGGCAGACGGGGATGAACTAGGATTATTATGGAGTCTTAAAATTTAAAATCATCAATTGTTGTCCTCACAGCTCACTGAGGCAGGACTAGGAGAAAGCGCGGGCTCTGCTGATCGAGTTTCAAAAGGTTTACTTACATTGGACCTTTAATAACCAACTTTCAGGTAGTGCTCGCTGAGATGCTGTGTTTGGTCTAGTTTTCCAGGGAAAAGGATGGGAAGGACAGACAAGTCCTAATTCTTGGTGACTTGAACACAAAGATGAGGGCTACTGTATTGGTTTTGGTGGAATCGGTGCTATTGGACTAAATCAGCTAAGGAACATAAGGCAGGAGTTTGTTCCATTGAGTTCAAAAGCTAGAATGAGCTGCGTACCTGTATCTTTGAAAATCATCCCCTCCCCCAAAACCCTCAAGGTCCTTAGGAATACCCACAATCAAGGACTGAGTCCTGAAAATGCTGTTTTTGTTAATGTAAAGAGGATTATTTGTATGCACAAGTGTGTTCAGGGTTGAGCCTGCTTTTGTAAATGATGACTTGGCACTGACTGTTTGTCAACAAAGGAAAAGATACAAAAAGCCTCTTAGACAAGTGCCCCTGTGGTCTCCCTCTGCCCTAGTTCTTTTTATTGAAATTGTTCTGTCCTGTGAACTTCCTGACTTAGACTGAATTACTCCCGACTTCACCCCATGCAAATATTTTATCACTCGTTTGTCCGCACCAAGCCCTGGAAATGCAGGAGCTGCCAGTTCCCATCTAGTTCAGCATTGTCTCTGACTGACAAAGCTGTGGTCAGCACGAGTGGCTTCTGAGGAATCTGTGCGAAATGCTGCAAGATATATTTATGGAATAACCTGCCCACGGGGAAAGTTTTACTCTACTGCTTCCACTGAGCATGGGCGCTTATGTATTCTCTAATCTTTCCCATCATAACGTTGGCTGTTCTCATCATCTGTATGTATGTCAGATGCTGTCACTGACAATGGTACCTCGTGTGACCTCACAGAAAACTGTGCCCCGGACAAGCAGGCAGAAAAATAATTTCTGTCTATGACCAAACATGTAGTTGAACGTGGCATCCCATCCCGTGTTGTCATTGAGGCACGTTGCCTTGGTCCTGAGTGGGAGGCTGGCTTTAGTGAAGGCCACCAGCACACCTCTGCTTCACAGTGTCTTTGTGTGCAGAGCCCAAGCCAGCGGCCGTGGAAGGCAGCTTTAAATAGAGAGCCAAAGGCTTCCCAGAAAACCACGTTTCTTCATTGTCTGGTCTGTGAGTGGAAGTTAGTGGGTTTTAGGCCTGAGCAACAAGCTTTCTATTAATTAAATCAAACAGAAGAGATTTTGGAAATGACCGGGTGATTTGTAAGAGGCAACATGCAGGCTGAAGTGAGTAAGTAATGGCAAAAGCTGCGCGTATGCAGCGTGTCGGACAAGTCAGCTCTAGCTGGTGGTTTGGGATTCTGTCAGTCACCATGACTGACAGACGTGATGATTGGGTTAGTTCACTTGGGTGTTTCTCTGTTCATAGAGTGTACTTGTTTTCAGACTTGTCCAAGAACACTGCCTCGGCTCTTGATTTAAGGAAGTGGTTTTGGTAGGGTTTTAGATCATTGAAGGTAGAGATGGTGTATTTAAAGACTGATTTGAAGTCATGCATCCCTGTGTCAAAACATTTTTTAGCCAGAAAATGAAATGCAGAGGTTTGAGGTGACAGTACTTACAATGAATTGTGAGGCAATGGAATTATTATGGGAGATATTTAGATTTGTTACTAAAATAGGGAGCTAAGAGCCAGCTGTTCAGGACCATCCAAGAGGTGCTTTCACCTGAACACTCAAGGTGGTCCTAAAACCCCTATTAGTTGTCTAAGTGTCAAGATGTAACAGCGATCTTCTGAAGCAGCTAATGTGTCTTGTCCTTCAGGAGCTTCCCAGTTCATTACAGAGACCAGCGTAGTTGAAGGTATAAACTAACTGGAATATCATTAGGGAGTTAAAGCATGCAGAGAATAGTCCTTGATTCCAAGCTATCACCTTCACCTTTGGAAGAGGGGGAGATGTATATTTATGTGGGCATTTGGACTTGAACATACAATGCTTCTTAATTAATGTAGTGCTTTGCTTTTTGTTAATACATGGACCGTCAGTAGTTCAAACGAAATACAGCTCTAAGCGATGCTGCCAGTGACCCAATGGAAATCCACTGATGGTCTAAGTACATCAATCTGATTTCCTAAAGGGAGCAGAGGAGCCCAAGTCCCGACCAATTCATGTCCACAGGTCTGAGATCTTTCTGGAGAACATTAAAAAGGAAACAAGGGCACAGTGGCTTAAAGAAAATTTCCTGTTTTTAGGAGCTGGGGAAAGCACAGAGGTGACAGTGGCAGAAGGGAGGAGGGTAGTTCAGCAGGGAGATGTCTTCTGCTGTGCTCTCGCTCCCATGTGCAAGTGCTGTGGTTCCTGTTGCGGACACTTTTTTGCCTGTCCAATGGATTGAGTGTTATTCTCTAATACAGAATTTGGATGGGTGACAAAAGTGGAGCTTCGGTAGTTGAGGAGTATCTGAAGAAGCAGTTGCTGTGTGGTAATCCTAAACCTTCCTGAAGAAGTGGAGTCTTTCCTCTACAGAGCTACAATAGTCTCCTTTGTTCCCTTGAGCATCCACGTCCTTTCTGCTGATGGATTGTGGGTCTGCCATATTCCTTGTGAGCTTTTTGCAGACCCCTGTTGTTTGTTTAAAAATATTTCATGGATCTCATCACCTTCTCCTGGACAGTAAAACTGAGCCCAAGAGCCACAGCTTACCGAGCAACACTGGGGACATTGAGACTAGCGCTCTCTTCCAACATGAGAAGAGAGGCTGGAGAGAACTGTTTGAAGGTCAATTAGCATACATCGAAGTGTGTGTGCCTAAGAGAGAGATGGGAACTCAGGCTGCACGTGTGCGCAGCAAAGTCTGGTTGGCAATAGGTGAGATTAGTCATGCTGGAAGGTAAAGAGGAGGAGGAGGTAGGATTTTACTTCCTCACAAAATCGTAACAAACTGCTGTTTTCTACATTTGTTCTTGTGTTTTGCTCTGTGGTATGTGCTTTTGGCCAAGGTGCTACCTCGGTTGTGTGTTTCCAGTGTTGGGGTTCCCACCGTGGGAGTCTCTCTCCCTGAGAGACTGCAGGCTGCACTCAGCTGTGGTGGGGAACCCGCCCCTCTGTCTGGGCACTGACATCCCTCCCTGTATCATGGGTGAGAGCATCCATCCATTGCTGCTGGGCATCCCCTGGGCTGAGGAAGAGGGTGGTTGGGGACAGGATCGTTTCCAGGCGGTGGTTGGATGGGTACCTATCAAAACCCCACCGACAAGTGAAGGAATGACGGAGAAAGTGATGTGTGGCGGCCAGCACCCCCTTGGGACTGCAGAGGGGGGGCAACGAGCCGCTGAGGGACCACCCGGGACGGCTCCCGCTCTGGCGACGGCTCCGCAGAGCACGACCGCGACGGGCCCGGCCCGGGAGCCAGGGGCTAGCTCTCCCCACGGCCATCCGGCTCCGGAGCACCTGCCCCGGCGGGGCCCGGAGCAGCCGGTGCCGAGCGGCGGGGCGGGGAAAGCGGGCAAGCCCGTAGCCCCGGCAGCCCCGGTCCCGCAGACTCCTCCTCCGGCCTCCCCGCCCCGGGGCCCCGTGACGCCGAGCGGCGGCCGAGCGGCCGGGGAGGGGAGCGGGGGATGGGATGGGACGGGATGGGAGCGGGCGAGGGGACGTCCGAGCCTGCGGGCGGCTTTAAATGCGGGCCGGGGCGGGCGCCGCCAGCACAGCCGCTCCGCCGGCACTGCCGCTCCGTCTCGTCTCGCCGTCGCCGCTCGGTAGCGGGGACCTTCCGCGGGCGTTGCGCTCCCCTTGCGCACCCCGGGCAAGGCGAGGCGGCCAGTGGGGGTGCGTGCAGAGACAGGTGTAGGGGTAGTCAGCGGCGTTTGTATAGGTGCGGGTGCGTAGCTATGCTCCGCACCGCCTGCTGAAGCCGCCCCCCCCACCCCCCATACATACACCTCCTCCTCGCCGCGCTCAGCCCGCTGCTCCCCGCCCGGCCCGCGGCTGCCCGCCGCCCCCGCTCGCCGCCAAACTGGAGGAACGCCGCAAGCCCGAACCCCGGAGGTGAGCGCGGCCCGGGGCCACCTGCGGGAGCGGATGGGGGAACGGAGCAGGGGGGGGGACGGGGACGTGGGACGGAGAGAAACTCGGCGGCGCCCTGGCGCACCTGCCCGCCTGGCCGCCTTCGGTCCTTGCCCGTCCTTTCGGCGGGCAGCCGGAGCCGCCGCTCCATTAGCATCCCCACCGGGGGTGGGCTTGCGCGAACCACCGGCCCCCGGACACTTGTGGCCGGCCCGACCGCGGGAAGCGCGCAGCTCCGCAGTGGCGTGGGCCCGCGGGGAGCGGGAATGCCCGCAGCTTGTACGGCCGGACTGATTTCTTCCCCCCTCGGTTTCCTTCCTACAGAGTTTGGCTCCGTGAGCGCTCTGTCTGGCGCTTGTTATTTCGTGGGGACTTGAAAAAGGCTTCACGGCGTTTGCAAACTTTCTTATTTTCACTTTAGTAAGTTGTCAGCAGCAGCCGGTTCAAGGAAATCGTATTTCCGCTCAAGTTTCTGGTGTTCCACCTGGTATGGGGATGTTTTCCTAGCTGAGACGAGCTCCTCGCTGATCGTTTTCCCTTTTGTGAGCTTCCTGCTACGCGCTGCAGCCCAGAGCTGCTCTGCTCGAGAGCAAACGTGGAAATGAGAATTTAATCATCCTTTTGTTCGCGTTCCCTTTTCCCGTTTCTTTTTAACGACAACGTTAATTATTAATGGCTTTCCCCTTGGCCAGGAGCGCATCCTTTCAGCACATGCATTCGGGAGGAGCCGGTGTACCTGGACGTGCGGAGAGCTTCCTGGTGTTGCGCGGCGTGGAAGAGGCGCCAGGCTCCGCGCGTGTGGCGGGAGCTGCATTTAATCCTTCCACGGAGCTGTGCCTCTGAGTCAAGTTAGGCGCGTAAACAGCGGCGAGGTTGGGCCCCAGGGCGAATCCAGACAGCAGCAGCGCTGTCGGAGAGAGCTGCTCCGTGTAGCATAGGTACTTGGCTTTCTTGTTTCCGGGAGGTGTAGTTTTCTGTGCATCTAAATGTGACTTTGTGCTTAGGCTGCTGGCTACTTAGCGGCTTAATTGTTCTGGTTATTCCTGAAACGTGTTTATTTTCCATTAAAGAAAGGCAGGGTGGCTAGCTGGGTTTAACAGAACGTGCAGAGCTGCATTATGTGTGTGTGGGAACAGAACTGGCTACTTAAAAATTATTGATGGGCTAGTCTGTGGGAATACGCCTGGTTCTTAGGTTGGTTGGTAATCAGAAGGAAATGGTTTGTGTTAAGAGTGAGGTACAGAGACACAACCTCCCCCTGCCCTCCCCCCAAAAAGAACCCCAGCACTTAAGGCTCCCGAACCCCCAACAACTCTTTCATGACAGTCTTAATTTTGTCGTAAGAGTTTCTAGTCGCATGCATAATGATTAAACGGGATTGTTGGCATCTCTGTGTGCTCATTCACATGCTTGCACGGCTGAGAACCCATTTGTCACAGCCTGCGTCCCCTCTCGCCTGCTATTCAGTGCTGAAGCTGGTGCTGAAGGACCTTTCCAGCGTGCCAGGAGATGTGAAGAGTTCAGTTCTGCTAGGTTTTATTTCAGCTGGTGGGCTTTAGTTCTCAGTAACCTCACCTGCCTGTGAGTGTCAGTGTGATCTGGATGGTAAGCATTGGCATGGTCTGCACTGGTGCTTTTTCTGTGGTACCCTCAGCTTCCCCCACCAAATGCGAAATAAACCCAGAGTGTTAAATTAAAATAAATAAATAGTAATAAACAAATAAACAAGTAAATATGAGAAGGATCAGAAGGATTTCTCCTAGCATTTGTAAAAGCAATGGCTGGACTTTGAGGAAGAGGCTACTCCTGAGCTGTGTTTCTGAGATTTCAGGGTGCTGGCAGCTGCAGAGGAACGAGCGCTGGCCTAGGAGGAATTGACAGAGTGGTGTCTTGCTGCTCTCCAGAGCTGGAGGTGGGGTGAGAGGGAACCGTGCATTTGCTTTTTTCTTTTATTTTTCAGTTGTGGTGAGGAGGGATGAAGTTTTCAGTTGTGTGCGCGGGACATCCCGAGCAAGTTCCCACCCTGTCCGCATCCATGTAGCTCCCAGCAAGGTCCAGCAGGTGTTTCTGCAGTTTATAACTGTGAAGATGTTTCCTGTAAACTTCCCATATTCTGATTTTTAAATCTTGAGATTTCTCTGCTGTCAGACAGCACCCCTGTGTACTGGTGCTGCGCTGTGGTATTCCTTACAGGAGGCTTTTCAAAGGTGCTCTGTACAGGAGCTTTCAAAAGGCACTTTGGCAGTCCTGCTGCGGGTGCCTGTAGGGCAAACACTTTGGTTGCTGATGGATAAGAAAAGGTCTGAAATTGTGCACAAAGCGCAGTTGGAAGAAAAAACATCCCTGCGAGAAGGCGTAATCTGTAACTCTCTGCTTTCTGGTCTACCTGCTTATCAGAGAGGGCGCCTTGCTCACCTCCACAAGTGTTCTTCCAGCAGTGGTGGAAAAGCCTATGGGTGTCTGTCTGAAGGATTTTTACCCACGCTGCTGCCTTGCAGATCCATAATAGCAAGCTGGAAGGTGTTTTGGGCAGGGTTGTCAGTGAAAATTGCTGTACAAGAGAGTAAAGAGAAAACCAGTAGGTCTGCAAGCAGCTGTGTTCAGGTAGCAGCAGCTCTTAAGGTGCTGTCCTGACAGAGAGAAGTGGTTGCAAAGGCAAGGTGTTTTACTCGAGCAGAGAGAGACTGGATGAAGCAGCTGCTTCAGGAAGGTGGATGCGTGAAAACACTTGTTCCTGCAGGTACAGAAAGTGATGCTCTTCTGTGCCTACGTGCTACTTTGTTAAACTGGACTTGGTACTCTTCCTTTTTAAACAGTAAAAGCAGTAATTTTTAAAACATGACCTTATTTGTTATCCATGTCCGTATCAAAAATAGCATCAGTTTTACTGGTTTGCACTGAAGTTCCTTCTTATGGGTTGGGAGCACTAGAGGACTTTAGACCGGGTTTAAAGATGCCTCATTAAAAACAGCGTTTGCAGGGTTCTAACTCTGGTGCTGTGGCATCAGGTTTTTCCTCCATGGCACTGGTAAAGAATGACTTCATGGCCCTAGCGAGATAGCATCCTCGTCACGCTCCAGTGACCTGCCTCTCACATATTTTCTTTGTGCATTAGATTTAGAATTCGAACTCCTGCTTTGAGCAAATTAAAAGAGTTCTGATAACTACTATCAGGTTTTCTTGTTTGAAGTCAATTAGCTGCTTCCGGCCTCAAACCCATTGGGAAGGCTCAAAAGGGAGTGCTCTTTGAAAATCGCATAATAGCAGTTTGCAGTTAATATTGATAAAGGAGCAAGGAGCATGTCGCTGTGTTGTCCTGCTGCTTCTGGTGGAAGGAAAGCTGGTCCTTCGTGCTCTCTCTAAATGCCAGAACTTGAAAGGAGAGGCAGAGGTCTTTCTGTTAACTGTTTAACATGTGGATTGAAATGACAATACGGTGATAAAATTACCAAGGTTGCGGTGAAGTCCTACAACCATTCAAAGTAATGCTTCCTCCCCCCTGCCCTTGAACTTTGAGGTGCTGGAGCATCTCATTTCTACTGAGTTTGCTCAAGATTGTATGCAGTTTGTGGCAGGAATGCTTTTTATTGCTGTTGGACAGCATTGAAGACAGTTATAGCTCTCATAATTGGGTGGTAAAACTGTGTGTGGCTTAAGTAAAAAGTTACAGAACTTTAAAAATACCAAGTTAAATCCATACTGCAGCCTGCTGGAGTGCTTGTTCTCGGGTAAATCGCTTACTATCCTCTCACTCGACTCTGATGACTCAATATCGAATAGTGGATCAAGGAGTGGCCATAGCCTTTCAGGTCAAAGCTTGCATGGAGATTGAACTCAAAGATACCGTGACGTGGGGCTAACTGTAAAACCTTGAAAGTCAGCATGTGCTTTCAACTACAACGAAAATACCTCCTCTGAAATAAAAGCCTTTAGCACAGGTCTGTGCACGAGGCTTTCAGGCTCTAGGAGGATGCAAGCTGGCCATTGCTTTGGGTGTTCTCAGGTGAGCACCCAGGCGGTGACCCACCGAGCTGGGAAGCACCATGCTATCATTTGTCTTCTCGATTGTCAGTGCCCTCATTGCGTTAATGGAAGAGACAGAAATGCCTTTTAAATTACGCGTTTTTCACATAAGGAACTTCTGAAGTTGCCACGGGTACTCACAGTGGGGAGAATTGGCATGGAGCTTGTAGGAGGAATAGCAGAGAATCAGGGAAACCTGCATCTCAGTTCCTGGCCTGCAGTTTGGTTAGGTTTGGAACTCTGGAATTCAGTCCAAATTTCCAGCCATGTAAATATGAGGAGAGTGGGACCTGTGCTGACAATAGCCAGCTGTGATCTGTAGTATTTGAGTATCACTGATACTTCAGAGCACATCAGAGGAAACTGGCAATGGCCCTATTTTTAACAGATTTTCTCACCAGAAAATCTCTTACTGGAAGAGATGGTCTGGCAGCACCAGATTCAGAATCCTTTTAATTTGCAGCTCAAATGAACTTTCAACACCTGAGTTCCAGACGTGTGCTAGCAGGGCTAATTTTGCTGCAGAAGTGAAACAATGACTGTAGGGGATTATTATTATTTTAAATGTGTGCTTGTATTATTTGTATGTATATAAATGTGTGTGGGAGGAGAGAGAATGTGGCTTATCTGTGTATTTGGTACTCCTAAGGAAATCCTTCAAGAGTAGGGGGAAATCTTCTGAGTTGCAGCATTTCAAACCCTAGATATATTACTTAATTACCTTTATGGGGGAATAGGGCCATATTTCTGTTTTACCACTGTATAATACATATATTTAGCTTGTTAAATACTCTGTGTTAAATCTGACTTGAAATGAGCCTTAATTGTCCTTCTGTAAGTGCTGATCAGCACATCTCACATCTCAAAGCAAGTCTTGAAAAATTGAACTTGGCGGTGGCGAGAATCATTTGAATGACTTCTTACAAGACTGAGGGTTACTCAAATCCCTTGATTCTGTTATCAATTATAAAAATGGCTTCATTAAATTCTAACGTCATAATACATGATAGTATTTAAAAAAATGGTACCTCAGGTTTTAATCTGTGAAGGGTCACTGTGGCTCACCTGTGGAATTAATGAAACAGGCCCAAATTTTACGTGATTGCTCACCAGTGGAGATATACTTTTACTTTCTTTAACAAGTTACACAATGAGCTGGTATTATGCAAGCAATCCTAGTGGCTTTGTGTGTGCAACAAATATTTGGCTTTTTTCCACTTAAAATTGACTCCCATTGTATATCCTGTCTTTCTCTGCTACTGTTTTCTTATCAGAGCATGCAAAAATTTTGATTTTTTTTTTTTTAAGTCAAGAAAGACGTGAGTCTTCTTGCATGTCATAATCATCTTTATGATAATGTTCATGTTTTGTCTGCTTTGAATTATAGCTGCAGAAACAGAATTTGCCTCTTCTTCTTTGGTGTGTGCAACTTGAAGATGAGAGAATTCGCACCTTAAATTGTATTTTTTTATTTAAATTTTCACTTAATTTTAATCACCTCTTGAAGGTTTACTGATCTGAGTGCCTATTTCAACTCCTAACCTTGAACAGAAGGTTGCACAGTTAACTGCTTTATTGTACCCGTGACAACACTTCTGACGCATTGTCAACCCTTATACATAAGCGTAAAGATCTTTCATCAAGGTTGCAAACTATGAGAAGAATCAGTGTTTAGAATGAGGCTGGGAAATACTTGTTCCGTAGCCGAAGGAAAAGTATCTCTTGAGCGTCTCAAACCTGCTTCGTTGCAGTGGAATTGCAGGAGAGCATGTTTCTCATATGCGGCAACTGAACGTTGCCTGTGGTGTGTGTGCCTCATAGTTGGCGAATTTGGCAATCGTGCAGTGGATTTTGCCCAACTTCTTGTTAAATTTGAATAGTCTGATATCACTTCCATGTCTGGCGGTTCCTGCATTCAGCAGACAAACAGCACAGCTAAAGAACAGCAGCACAGAACAGCAGCCCCCGTTCAGCAGACCAGCCTGTGTCTCTTTCCAGGCAGAAACAATAATCGCAATGAAGAAATAGACAGGCACTTTGTTCTCTTCTGTCCCCAGCGAAGCTTTGTTCCAAAGCCCTAATGGCAGAACAATAGAGCCTGTAGTGCCCTGGGAGTAATTGCACATAAATGGTTTAACATCTCATGATCTATTAGGCTTGGGTTTGTGGGGAGCAACCAAGTTTGAGGAGCATTGTCTGGGTAAGGTGTGCATATGGCGTTATATGGAAGCGATGCCAGAGCCTCTGTAATGCTGCTGACAGGTAAGTGTAGAGAAATGCTGAGATGCACCAAGTTTCAGTGCAGTAAATGTCTCTAGCGGTGTGTAGAGAAGACTCGGAAATGCTATCAGAGCTGTCAACCTGCTCTGCATCACCGCTGACAGGATGGCAGGCTCACATTCCTGTCCCTCTTACAATTTATGGGATGTTTGTTTCTATGGGGCTTTTGCCTTAAACCCGCAGAGCACTTGGGGACAGGTGACTTCTGGCCTTGAAGCAACTGAACTGACTGACCTTTAAGGCCATGATGAAGTCCTGTGGTGGATTGAGTCCTGCCTGCGTAGCTCCACTGGAATGAACAGTGAGATAGGACAGCAAGTGGGGAGAGCTGATCGAACGGGGCTGGAGGGGAGTAGGAGCAAAGTCTAGATTGCAAACGTAAGCTGCTTGTGGGGTGGGGTTGGAAATCAACTGAAGACCAGTGCAAAGTCTTCAGTGCATCTTTGATAGGGACCTGAAGGGTGCTGTTAGAGAGGCGTTGTAGAATATAGATTTCTTTACAACAGGACATTTCAGGTGGAGGGGACCTACAACAACCAACTAGCGTGACGGCCGCAGTTGTGGTCTCAGTCACCTGTAGCCCTGACAGATGACATTGCTGTTTTTGTTGAAAAAAAAAATCTTGAATAGGCAGATGTTGTTAGCCGAGTGTTCACTTTAAATGCTTTTCATTTCGCAGTTATTGTATGTCCCCAGTGTATCCCTGACACATACATCACCAAAATGTGCTTGGAAAGAAAAGATTATTCTTGTCTAAGAGCAAGAAATCCTTCCGCAGGAATGCGATATATGCAGAGTTCTTCCTGTAACTCTGTAAATGCTTCTCACTCAGGATAAAATAGTATTCGATGCTTTCTACTTCTTTATGAATAGTGATTGGTTTCTATCTGGAAAAGCTGCACTTGGGTTTTTAGAAGGAAAGGCAGTGTGTCTCCCACAACGTATGCTTTCCATGTCACACAGATGTTCAGAATTCACTCTGTGGCCTTCAGTGGATAGTTTATATGTTATACTTTGCTGTGCCTGGGGAAGTGGCTTTTGATGACATTAAGGTAACTCAGAGTCCTGACTGTGCTCTCCATGTCAGACAAAAGTGTTTTGGTTAGTTCCGTAGAGGAAAAGGTATGTGCCTTTACTCTGTTTTGTGTTTGGAAAAGGCTTCCTTTGGCTAATGCTCCCTTCAGCTTGATGAAGATAGCTTTTGTAACTGTGAAAAGAACTAAAGGTTTTGTGAAACATTTAAACACAGAGAGTGCTCTTTGAAATAGTGTGCTGTATGGATGCAGAGAAAACCACTTGAAGAAAATTTAATTAAGCTTTGGATGCAAAATGGAGGCAAGGTTTGGTAGATGTCTTCCGTCACTCAGAGGTGTGATGGAGAAGGTGTGAGCGCAGTAGCCCAAGTGGGCCGTGGGGGAACGGAGGGATCTGTGCTGTGCCAAGCTCTGTACGTCCCTGGCAATGACACTGTTGCTCTTGAAACCCAGGTCTGTAGGTAGGCTTTGGTCTGCAGAGCCCAATGGCTCCGAGCTCCTCTGGCCCAAAGCCTTGTGGTTTGCATGGGGAGTGTCCATGCACTGTACCTGCTGAGGCTGGCTTGCAGGCCCTCCTGCTGCACTGGAGAGTACTAGCTTGTACAGGGGATGTTGCTGGTGTCCAGTGGCAAGAGGGAGATGTTGGATCTGCTGGGCTTTGTGGTAGCCCTTGAATTTTCCACCTTTGAAGTGCTTTGAAACTAAGCCTTGGAGCCTGCTAGCATGGAAAGAATGTGAGCAAGTCTGGGCTTGCGCATAGGCTTGAGCCCGTGCCTCACTGACAAGGTAGGCAAGCCCAGGCACCCTTCCTTGACTGTTGTGGGCATTGAACTACAACCATGATGCTCCAGCTACTTAGTTTAATGACTTATTCCTATTTGTGGTATCAATTAAAGGAGTGGGCACGTAACTGCGATCACCCTACTATAGTTTAACCCAGGACGGACACTCTGGACCTGTGAACAAAACAATGAAACAGCAGGAATTGCTGCAAAAGAAAAAAAACCTCCTTATTTCGTAAGTTTTGTTTGGATTGCCCATCTCTTCCCTTTGCCAAAAATGCAATGTATAATTTTTGTTGAAAAGGGATACGCTGCAAAACAACTCAGTGGAAATCCCAACTATATCTTACAGTGTCAGAATCCTCTCCAGACACTGAACGAAGGGAGATCGTGTCTCCAGCTTTTAAAATAATTACTCCAATTAAAGATCAAGCTAAAAGAGCCCAGAGCCAGTGCAGTTCCCTGAACATTAGGTATACAACTTAATTTATTAAAAAGCATTGCAAAACCAACTTAAGCTCATCGTGCTCAAAATATCTCTCCTGGCGAGTAACCTGAATGTCCTCTGGGCCTTCAGCACTGGAGAAATGTAGGAGTTTGCAGAGGTTTCTGTGCACCCTGAAAGCTGCTGTAGTTACTTTTCTACAAATGAAGCTGTATTTCTTGAACCCGTTTTCTGCCTTTTTAATTCTAAAGGATGAACAAGACACTTGTGTTAAGTATTCCTGGTACAGTAACGCCTTGGATTACGAACAGCTTTGTGTTTTCCTGGGAAGTCTTGGCTTGTGACTCTGTGAAGGCACCCAGTATTTTCCACGAAGAGATCAGTACGCTTCTGGTTATGACCCTTAACTTGAAATTCTCAGCAATGTCTATGAAGTCTTGAACTGTGGTATCAGCCCAACTTTCCCTGGCTCTGTTCCCAGACCGATCGTTCCACTCAGCAATAAACAAAAAGTAAGATAATGGGTGCAGATAATAGGGATTTAATATTACCATAGACTCTTTTCCTTTTCCCTTTAAACAGCCGTGTTGCCATCAGGTGCTGGGCGTAGAGCACCTGTTCCTTGTTAACAGGTGTCCCCAAGAAGTCTGGGATCACATGAAGATTTCCAAGCTGGCTTCAACGATAGGTGGTTACACCCTGTATTTAAAAACGTGCCTGCAGCTGATGGTTAAGGTGCACGTGACTCGACCAGAGTCACCAGGGAGTACCTCTTATCTCTCTTCCGTACTGAGGCCTTTATTGCCAAAAGGACAAAAGGCAGCTTCGTATCCAAACTCTGTTGAAAATTAGCTGGAGTTGGCCACCGTTGCACCTTCATCTAGACTAGAGATTTCTGGTTAAAGATGACAGATGAAACTTGAAGGGACCAACTTAAGAACAGTATCCAGGAAAACTCATAGAAGGCTTTCTGTGGAGTTGGGGATGAATTGAAGCAGCTAATGGCCATCACCTGGCCTCTAAACTTGGGCAGGTTATGTATCTTGCTCATGTTTATCGTGGCTTGAAAGCCTCCTTGGTAAAGGGCTGAGTTGCACAGGAATCTGGGAAATCTCTCCTTTCCAAAGAGAACATTATAGGGATGTCTGGGAAGTTCCTATTTATGGACTAGTGTTCTGTTATGTTACTGGATGCAGGAAGAACCAGCTGCACATAGAGGGGGAGCAACACGCAAGGTTCAAATACTCCTGAGTGTCTGAAAAGGTGCTACGGGAGTCTGGTATCATGAGTAGCTTGCCTTTGGTATGGGAAGATGCAAGTGGTCTTAAGGTTTTAGGCTGTCTCTATCCAGAAGAATGATTTTTTGGTTTTTTTTTCTCTCAGGTTCATTTTTTGAGCAAACATTGAAAGAAATGGCTGTGCTAAAATCACAGTTTCTCTTCCAGAAATCTGCTTGGTCTTCTGGACAAGCATGTTAGTCACTACACCAGATTTTAGGTTAATTTGGAGGACCTGGGACCTCCTCCAGCTGTGCTGCTTATCAGCATCAATGTGGTCCTATCAGTTTTTCCACCCAAGTTGTCCTTCCATGGCAATGGGTCACTAGAAGGGAGTTCATAAGAAGCAACTATGATGAACACTTTCTGGCAAGGAGCTACTTTTCAGCTCTGGGTTATTGTTTTGTTCTCAGTCTTGTTTTAGGCTGATATGAGTAAGTCTATTTTGGGCTGCCCTCAATTGGATGTCATGTAGAGGACAGTCTTGTTAAAACTTGGGAGTTGCCTGCTCAGCAGTTTGGTTATGCGCTCTTGGCTGTGGTTGGAGGATACAGTAAATCCAGCTTTAGGGCACTTAGAACCAAATTAAGAACATTACTCTCCCATGAAGCGTAATGCCAATCTAGTAGGAGACTCATTTTGCTGGTAAAGTGAGTTTAACATTTCTAAATGGATTGACTTTATGCAGGATCATGTGTTGTCTGCTTGTGCCGCTCTGTTTTTATGCTGTGTCATGTTCCTTCTGTTTAAGTTGGTGTCCTGATGGTGAATGAACCCCTATCGTTTCGCTCACTGACTAATGCAACAAAAACGCAATCATGTGACCCTACCTGATCTGGGCCAAACCCTTATTAATGGCTAATTGATAGTCTGTGGGTTCAAGTTTAAAGATCACAGGCTTGATCTACTCTTCACTGGCACCACGCTTTGAAGTCAAGGTAGTAAGTAGGTCATGGTGATGCATTGCTCTCATCGGCTGAGCACGTGGAAGAGCAAGGGATGCCCGAGGGTACTACTCTGTTCTCTGTGCCCGTGACCCCCCCATTGCCCACTGCAGGGAATTTCACTGAGAAGCACACAATGTCTCTATTTGCCTTCCTTGCAGTGGCTGTCAAGGGAGTGAACGTTTGGATAAGCTAGTGGGGATTGCAGTGAGGTTCCCCCAGTTGTCTTTTATCCCAATGGCCATTGGTGTTCCATGGCAGCTGCTTTCTTTGATAGTATTGGTAAAACCATGTACAAACCATTTTGGGATTTGTGGTGGTGGTGTTTTGGTGGGGGCTTTTTGTTATGTTCGTTTGTTGGTTTTCTGTTTGGTTTTGTTTCCCCTGCGAGTGCAGCTGGTGGAGGCAAAAAGGGCATTTAGTTTGAAAACCGGCTGTTTGCATTCTAGCTATCAGCTCTGCATTAGTTTTGATTGACTATTATTGAATTAACATTTTATGCCTGCACTGGGACTGATGCCAGCGACCTTCTTCAGAAGAGGTTTTGTCTCTTCTCCCCTGGGGAACAGTTGCTGTGAAGTCTTCCGGACAAAGAGTGGAGACAAGTGAGGATGAAGTTAGCTCGGAGCACTCTCGGAAATCCCGCTGGTTTTCTCGCTTGTCTAGTATTTTTGGAGAAGTTTATTTTCCTCCATCTGGATGATGTGTGAATGCTGACGTTTGAATTTGATGGCTTTGCCTCTTCTTTATAGCTGTGTGCTCTGATCGCACTTCTCTTGATGTGATCTCAAATGTTATTGCATCTCTTCTTCTCCAACTTGAACAAAGTATTTAATCTTACAGGGACTTTCATCTAGAAAGAAAGATTGCAGAAACTGATTTTTTTTTTTTTAATAATATTTTTTCCTTCCCCTTGAGGCCTCTGCTATCCAGAAATCAAATAAACCCCTTGGCATCATCATGGTTCTTGGTCATGCAAGTGTCTCCAGGTCTCGGTCTGTAGTTGGACGGCACACGCCATAGTTGTGTGAGGATTTTGCTGATAAGCGCGCGTCAAGAATTCCTGCTGGTGTAACGCTGTTGTGTGCTGTTGGGCTGTGCCACATGGGCTGTGTGCGAGTGCTGAAGCAGATTACTGAAGTCATCCATGTTAAAAATATCCTTTATGCTGGATTATGTTTTTGAAACTAGCGTATCGTGAAACCGCTTATCACTTCAGAATGCCGAGAATTGGATCAGAAATGCTGTGACTGCACTCCGTGAAGTGCTGAAAGTGCATTAGCTCCCTTGGCTGATTCAGATGTGTCCAAAACGTTTTATACAACCAGGCTTTCTGCCCCGGACGGCTGAGCGTTGTGCTGGATCGGGAATTGTCTGTCCTCCTCCCAGTAGAAAGCCAGCATACATTCTGTACTGCGTGCTTGGCTGGGGCCTGGCCTGGCTCAGCCCCCACGTTAATGTCGGTGGTCCAGAGGTTTGTGATGCTTTTAGAATGACTTCAGCATCTCTGAGATGCTTGGGAAGGTGATGGGGAGAAAAACGTGCAACTCTAGGAGTCGTGCCTTTGAGTGTGAGAAGCCGGAAGGAAGGAGAAATTTCCAAACTATAATTAAAGGAGTGAAATGATGGTCTGAGCCTGTCTTGTATGTTTTGTGTTAGTGGGGGCATTTTGTGTGCTGGGGGTTATTGCTGCGGAGGAGACCTTCCCCCAAACCACCCACATGGGAGGACAAGCGTGGGAGCTGCTAGCTGCAAAGCTGGGACCCGGACTGCTGGATTGCTTTCCCTGGAGAAAACCGGATCAGGGTTAATGATGCCACCGGGCATGCTGCCCCATCCCACACTGTACACACTGCCTGTGCTTTTGCTGAGTGGGAAATGGACTTAAGCTGAGGAACTCCCATTTCAGATAACCTCTTTCTTTTAAACGGCAGCCTGGCAAGACGGAGACACCTGCCTTGACATCCTTGTCTCTCGGTAGGAAGTGCTGTGTCGGGTCCAAACTGCTCATACCTTGCTGCCTGCGACTCCGGGTAGGCAATGTGCCCCAGGTGCTGGAAAGGTTTCCCACAGCTGTTGTTTGGCTGTCTAGATTTAGGTACCTGCATATGCTTGTACATAGGTGTATACAGATCCCCCTATCTGTTAGGTGCTTCTAAAGTCGCTTGCATGGGCTTTTACGTTGTGTGCCGAGCTGAGGTGAGTTACATGCTTGTAATATTGCAGGCAGCTCTTAGTCTGTGATACCTGGCCTTGTGACACAGTGGGCTTCGGCACAGATTTCTTGAAAAGAGCTCTTAGACGAGGCTTGAACAAAGAGCGGCTACTTTATAAAACGGGATTGCTTTTAAATAGACACGGGTTTAGTTGAAGAGCACATGAAAATGCTCTCGTAAATCAACCCTCTGGAGCGGTTTCCTCTAAGGTTTATTGAGCCTCGAGCCATGCACTGAATTATAAGCTTCTTGTACAATGCCTAATTTTCTTAAAGTGGGGCAAGCATACATGGTATGTCTTGCAATCATCTTTTCACGTTCGCCTCCTCCTTTCATCCACTCCTGAAATGGGCTCTCTCCTCCTGCCCCTTTCCCAGTTTTTAACTACTTCTAAGAATTTGCTAACCTTTTTTTCCCAAGCAAATGTTTTTCAGGACTTTTTCATGTCCAGATAGACCTCTGTTCTTTTTATTTCCATTAGCATGTAAAATGGAAAGAAAAAAAAAATACTGTAGGGATTGCCAATCAAATGTGTGAAGCATGGTCAAGTAAGAAGTTGCCTGCAGGACATAAAACTGTAACAAAAATATTGTGGGACATGACATTGTCACAGTAATACATGGCCAAAAAAAAAAAAGAACAATCCCACAGGGTGTCTTGAAATAGTAATTTTTAGGAAAAGTCCACTGCTGCTTGTAGCTTTAAAACCTGACACTGTTCTGCCTCTAGAGGAAACTTTTTTTGTGATTTATATTTCATGCTTTGTAGAAAATTAAGCCACAAAAATGTCTGGTTTATGTTAGCCTCAAACAGATATATTCATAATATTTGCAGTGTGAAATCACTTCATCCCGTTGATTGGCTCATCTCATAAAGCTCCTACGTAAGTGCAATCTTGAATTCCTTTCAGAGCATCCCTACACCCTCTCCTGGCTCTAGCTATTTTCAGTACAGATGGGGAGGGTGTTGGGAACCGGGTGCTCAGCCATAGAGGTTCATCTTGCCCGGCTGGAGAGGGGGCTTTAACTGGGATGCTACTGGTTTCAGTGTAAGCTTGAATGGAACACAGACTTCTGCTTGCACGTATGTCTCCAGTTACAACTCTGTGGCTTCCTTTAAGAGAAGGAAATGAAAACAAACAGGCAGCTGACTTTATCAGTTTTTATAGAGTTGTGCCATTTTATGGTAAGGAATCTAAACATACTTAAACAATGGCTTCAACTGCTACACCTACCGTAGGGTCTAGTGCCAGTGTTCCCCACCCCCGCCCTGTATTTACCTCTGTTCTGATAACATGAAACTTTGTTGTTTTTGCAGGAAAAAGCATCCATTTCATTCTCTCCTAATTGCTTTTCCTAGTAGTTATTTCATTTTTGGAAAATATCCACATTGAAGAGTTCTCACAAAGTTGTCAGATTTAAGTTGAAATCCAAGATAACACATTTTTTTTTGTTGAAATACATTCAAATAAACCTTGCCTTGGTTTCAGGAAGGTGATCTCACACAGTCCCAGGCTTCACCCGTCAGTTGAGATAAACCTTTAGAGTTCTTGATGTTCCAGTCAGTGAGAGTTTTTGAAAACAAGATGTAGTCAAGAACTGAGATTCGTATTTATATCCTGTAATGGGACGTAATTCCAGTCCCTGAGAACACCTCTGTGGAGAGAAACATTTGATGTAATAGTGAGATGACTTAATTGGGAAGTTACTGAAAACCAAACCCGACAAGAGTCCTTCTCTCCCTGCCCCCCACCCCCACCATACCTTCCCCAGGTTTTTCAAAATGTCTCATTAAGACTGAAACCCCTTAGTAATCTGAATTCCACAGCATAGTGTTACTGAGCAAATGGGTTGTGTTTTCCGGAGTGAAATCTGCGTAACTGAGACATTTCAAGATAACAACTGATGCTGAGGTTTGTGTTCTGTGTGATGCCATCTGATGGACCGGAGGCACCAGTGCCTTGTTTAGTGGCAGCCTCTCACAAAGGAGGTTTCTGAGGGACAAAGAAGCACCGAGAAGCTCTGCAAGTGACCTCTTCTCAAGAACATGCTGCGGGTGAGGGAGGTTCAAAAAGAGAAAAGGTGAAATGGCATGAAATCTGTAACGTATGTATGTGATGCATGGCTGTATGCAAGGAGCGTGTTAGCATGCGGACGGGCGCAGGATGCAGGCCTCTTCGTGAAGCTGTGCAGGTGGGTGCTGTGCTCGTCTGCCTTGGCTCTTGCAGGCTGTGCCTGTGTGGGCTGGGGTGGGACAGTGGCTTGTTTCCTTTGTGTGCTGTCTTGCCATTGCTCTGGCCGAGGTGGGCTTCCATGAAAGGACCTCGAGGGAGTGGACAACAGGAAGCATAACCTCTGTGATGTATGCTGTTAGGGGTCTGCTCACCCTGTGTTGTGCTCATCCTTTCCCCAGAGTGCCTTTGAGTGCACTGCAGTGTCAGGTATTGAAAGGCTTATGTCGCTGTCACGCTTGAGAGACACAAACAAGCAACAGCAAACCTTTGAGTTTTCACATGCCCTCTGAAAAGGCAAGTAATCCGGAACGTGCTGTGGCTTGTAAGTTGGTCATGAGATGATAAACTTACAAAGCTCTCTTCCTTTTTGCTTCCTTCTTATTTCAGTCCAGCATGTGCACGATCTGTCAGCAGCCATGTTGCACGCATTGTGGTCTGATGTGTGCCGGCAGCACGTGGGAACTAGAAAGTAAGAGTTGGCACTGTAAAAAGTGGAAGTGCAGCCCTAAGCAAGCCAACAGTCCACCTCCTTCTAGTTTTGGATGTTCCAGCCTTTCCCTGTGTGCCTGCCTTGTCAGAAGACAGGGTGCTTTAGCACCTTGTGTACATTAACAGATTTCAGTCTTGTGGCATTTGTGGCTGTCCCACAGTTCTGTGCAGAAGACGGCTGGCATTGCTCTGGAGAGAGGAAGCAGCATTCTCTGTTCAGACAAGAGGTCTGCAGGAGAGGGAAGAGACTGGTCTTTCTGTGCCTGCCCTACGCGACTGCATTGTGCAAAGCAGTCATCTGGGGTGTTAGGTCCCTGCTGACTATTCAGAGTTACTTTAAAAGAAACTGGGTTTATGTTTGGATTTAAAAATATTACAGTGCAAGTTCTTTCTGCAGAAAGCAGAGGCTTCTGTCCTCCTCTGCTCCTGGTGAGTACAACCTTTTGCTGAGAAAGCATGTAAATAAATGCTGGTTTAGAGCTGACGGAGGAAAATGCATCCAAGATAAATTTGGCAATGTGTTCTAAAAGTGCATCAACCAGGCCATGCTGAGTATAGTCAGAAGCTCATTTTTCTGTGTGATAGAGCCCATATGCAAGGATGTGAGAAAAACAAAACACATCTAGCTCCTAAAAAGGAATTGGTCATATTAGGTCTGTTTATTCAAGCATTTGCGTACGGGCTGTGAGGGAATCAATGGGACCACATCTCCTTCCTAGTTTCCTGTTTATTTGGCCGCTATCATCACAGTATCTGAATGCTTCACAGGTTGCAGAGAACAGAAATAATATTTTCTCTGCTTCTCCACAGCCTGTTGAGAGAAACAGCCGGTTGGGCTTCTTTGCTCATTCTCTCTAGGATACACACGCATGCACTGGGCATCTGACCCAGGTGGCTTGGGGGAGGGCCAGGGAAGCCTTTGGTGCATCCTGTCCGTATGAGCCTCTAGCTCTACCTGATGGTTGCATCCTTGGTGAAGGTTGAATGGTGTTGCTCATCACTAGTAGTTTTGGTGGTGGAGAACATGTCTGTATCCTGCCCAATGGTGAGGCCCAGTGCATTGTTTACTTGTTTTTGTCCCTTTTCTCCCCCGGCATCCCACGCTTTGTGCTCCCATGCTACTTCCCGCACAGCGGTTTGCTGCAGAAAGACTGGCCAGGTAAATGACACCAAGCTCTGAGAAGCAGGCAAGGGGGGGTTGATCCCAGGAAGATCGCTCTTCCCTTAACTTTCCCAGGAAGGCAGATCGCTTCCACGTGTGAGCCTGCAAGAGCCGTACGTAAAGCAGGAGCGGTGGCACCACGTGGCGTCCGCTGAGCGGCTCTGAGCCTGGCCCCTTTGAGCCCTGCCGTCGGCGTGGCCGTTTGGGCTGGCAGGCGTTGCTGCTCTCTGACCTGATGTTCGCAATCCCGTCTTCTCCCTGGAGCCGTTGACACGCTCTGCACCCTGACTCATTGCAAAAAAGGTTGTTCTTGAAATGTGACTTTCACAGGGCTCTGTGCGATGCTATGCAGTTCAGTTAGAGTCAGCTCTGCTCGGGGTTTGGTTTCTCCCCCTCTTTGTTCACGCCAGAGTGTGCTGGAGATTTTCCTGATTGCAAAAGACATTTGCAATGGGTAGAATCGTAAAAGCTTATCAGCAAGTTAATAACTCTGGTTCCTTGCTCCCCAGCTACGCTACGCGTTAATTCGCTCGAGCAAGCGGTATCTCCACGCGACAGCTCACGTGGCCGCATCAGCCCTTCTGCTTTATTTATACCAAGCGCTAGTTTCCCTTGTCTCCTGCCATAAATTCTGCAATTACGGGAATGTAACTTATGTTTTGGAGGGCCCTGGTGGTGCCTCTTGGGGCTGCCAGCAGCAGCGGGTCCCCAGGCCATGCTGGGCGGTGGCAGCACTCCATCTGTCCATCTGTCCGCCACCTGGGCTCACTGCTAGGCTGGCCTCCTGCAAAGCTGAGCCTAATTTTGGCTTCAGACTGCTCTGCAGGTGGGTTGTGAGGGTGTGGTGCTGGAACCAGGAGGCTGGCAGGAAGGATTTGTAGGGCAAAATGGAGACTGACACGTAAGTGTAGCCATGGGGAAGGATACAAGGAGATTTCACTCCTTTTTTGACACCTATCATAAATAATTTGGTTTTGAGGGCGTGCTCAGCTCATAGAACGGACCGTCCATCTTGTCTGTTTCATGCTGTTGTTTTGCCTTTGGTCGTTTCCGTTTTGTACTGACTTTTCTCTCCACGATGAAGCCTGGGATCTGTGCTAGTACTAAATCGATCCTGGTCTTTCTGAGTAGACTGGCATAGGATTCCTGTGAGCTGTGGCTGTGAGTGCTCTGCAAGTTTGAGTTTGAGTTGCAGGCTGTGTTGCATAGGCTGTGTGTGACTCCTGTTAAAATCCTATTCACAAGTAACATTGTTCCTAAATATGTTTGGTAACACTCTTAATTATCTACCCAGAGAGGCCAGTTACTCAAGCAGCCCGTATTTTTTTCACTTGAGCATAATCTGTCAAAGTACCTGGCTTGCTCTGATCTAGAAAACAGAAAGGCAGTATTTTTCAATTAATTTTTTAGGGTTGTGTCCAAAACCCTGCAGTAGCAGTAATGAGGATATGGACCTGGATAAAGTGTCTGAATGTCCCATGCTTTTTACCTTATAGAAAGTAGCTGGTAAATGGGTCTTAAACCAGGGCATGTTTCTGTTCAGAGGCCCTAAAAGGTATTTCCACCCATTCTTCTGTCCAGTGTGTATCATCTCTGTGGGATGGTGAAAATAACTTTCCTTGCTGCGGTGCTTCACTGATAGGACTTTGCCACTCTGCCCCTGAAGATCCAATTGAAGGTTTAATTGTTGTTTCACTTGTGATTATGTTATATATAAATTTCTGCAACTCCCATTTCACATTATTCAAAAAATCAAGGGGACTGAAATATTTTCCCTGTGCAAATTAATAAAGGATGTTTTCTTGCTAGATTTTCAGCCTGAAGAAATCCTGCAGTAATCTGAGAAGGGCAGAAAAGACCAAGTCAAGGGAGGTGGCGCTTGGGAGTCTAATCACTAAACTCCTGCGGATTAGAGACAGGCGCCGTGCCAAGGCTACCCAAGCTCTATTCCTGGCCCTTTAAACCCCCCAGCTCCTTCGGATCTGCTCTGCGCACGTTTCGGGGAAAGCACCAGGCTTGCAATGTGTTGTAAGCAGTTTTCCAACCCTCTGCAGCTAGGAAGCATAGCTGTTAAATGTGATAGAGTGATCCAAGGGCAAAAAGGTGTGCGTGTGTGGGAGTGTGGGGTCTGTCCCTGCTGCCCTGGGTGCTCAGTAGCGAGCAGGGCACCCCCGTGGGCAGGGTGATGCTGCCAGGATGTACTGCTGCTGTGGGGAGCTTGAGCAGGCCTCTCACTAGGTGGATGGCAGCCGGCAAATCTGTCAGCACTGTATTCCTTGCAGGCAGTGGAAATTGCTCCTTCCCTTCCTCTCCCCCATTTTCTTCTTCCCTTCCCTCCCTCCCTCCCATGAGAATGCTGCTTCTCGGTTGCTGCATGCCTGGACTGATGGTGCTGAAGATGGTGTGGAGAAACTGGCTTTGGAAGCTGGTGTTCGAGTAGGGGCTGTGTGCAAGGCATCACACACACGTGTGGCCAAGGGGCCGGACTGTGTTGGTGCTCGGGGAGAAGAGGCAAATGCTGGGACACATTGCATGTGAAACTGTTGAGGACAGGCTTTACAGAGTAATAAAGTGCGTGCGGTTTGTGTTTGGTCTGGAAATCCAGTCCCATCTGTTCCAGATGTTTTCAGTTGTTTTTATAGCAAGTAGCTACTGTAGTGCTGGAGGGGTGGGGGAGAGGGGGAATGAAAAGAAAATTGGGGTGTGACTTCACAACTGTTGCACACGGGCACGAGCATTCATAAAATGTGTTCCCTTTCAGTGCCTTGGAAGAGATGCACAAATAGTCTTGAACAATGGAAAACTGGAGTGTGTGTGCCCGAAGTGCTGGCTTTGTGCATGTCATTGACGAGAAGCATGTCCTTCCCCTTCGCTCAGGGCAGCAGCTGCTGGGAGGTGGCACCTTCAGTTGGGGAAATGTGTTTTTCAAATCCTCGGCCTTCTGGATGTCTGCTGGGCAGAACCAGCCTGTGCAAAGGCGAGGTGTGCTGTGGTTCAAATGCCTGAGTTGGACCTAAGCTTAGGAGCTGGTGCTCATGGTCATGTCTGGGTATGGTGCTGTATTATTTGATGCCATCCAATAATACAAATAAAGTATGTGTGTTTCCATATGCTTAGGCTAACTATGCTGTCTTGAGTTGGAGGAAGACTTGGCAAAGATGGGTGAGTGGCTGCGCTGCTGCTGCTTTCAGAAAATGAGGGCTCTGCTACTTCCTTTTGTGGCTGAATTTTTTATTTTTTGCTCCTTCAGGTAGACGTTGACGTGCAAGGTAGATTCCCTGAGACATTTTCATTTCTTGGTGATCATCCACTCAGGTTTTATACCCTTCTGATGTGCCCTTAAAAAAACTCTGTTAAGCGTTTGCTGCAGTTGCACTTGGATGGGGGTCTTGCGGGATCACAAGTGGGAGCAATATGGATGTGAAGAATTGGAAAGCTTTGTCTCCTCCTGTACTGAATTATTCCATCTCGGGAACACAAGGAGATGGTATTGGTTTCTGATCACTGGCCACGTCTGCCTCTTTCTTGCCGTTGTTCGGAAACCAGGTTATTAAGACAGAAAGCTTCCGCAGTGACTGCCCAGCAGTGAGCAGCAAATGCATGCTTAGCCTCTAAGCGATATGAAAGGAGATTATTTAATATAGCTAGATTTTTTTTTCTTTGTTATTTTATCATTTTTGTATTTGCTTGTCAAAAGTGAATTTGCAGGTGAACCCTTGGAAAGCATGAGGGGTCTTATTTTGTGGATGAAGTACAGCAGCATTGGTCGTGGGCAGCACCATGGGAGGATGTCTGTGGCAGAGGTGGGGAATTAGGTGTCTCTTCTGTACAGAGAAGCAGATGAGAGGTGGAGAGAAAAGGGTGATGGGGGGGAAAAGGAGACAACTACTAAAACCCGTCCCCCAGAGGGATGGATGAATGAATGGGTGACACACATAAATGACTGCTGTGATGGTCTGACTTACTGTAGCTTGGTCTCTGGATAATCCTCGTATGTCAGATTTCTGTAAGGCCAACATGTGACACAGGGCTTGCCTCCCAGCAGACAAGTGTGCTTTGCTGGTATTAAGAGGCTGGCTGAAGCCTGGTCTCCCACTGAGCAGTTGAATGCGCATGTGTGTCTGTGTAGTATGCGTGCTTGCTTCTGTACAGGGCTCTGCAGCCGAGGGCTTTTAGAAGAACTTGAAAGGGAAACTGGATTTCTGCACACTCTTGGCTGTTGCACAGACAGCCCCAAACTTGCCTCTGTGTGTACACATCCTTTTATCTAAAAAGGAGAAAGGAGGAGGGGGTAAAAAATCAACAACTCAAGAAACAGGAAAAAAGCCCAAAGACTTGTAGCCGGGATTACCCTTCTCACACCTGTCACCCTGATGTCCTCTCAAGGTTAGAATTGGAGCTACGCGAGGCCAGCTTAGACCAAGCGCTGATCGGAAGGAGCTCTATGAAGGAGCAGCAGGCACTGGAAGGAGAACCGGATCGCCCACAGGAACATGAACAACAGCCTGCAAGTTAACCTGCCCAGGACCTGGGCTGGTTCAAACAGCTCACTCCAGGAGAAGTCTGAGCATTCCTTTTTTCTTTTCTATTACTATAGGATGGAGGACGAGGCAGTGCTGGATAGAGGGGCTTCCTTCCTTAAACATGTATGTGATGAAGAAGAAGTGGAAGGTAAGAGACCTTGGACGGCTGGGGAGAAAGGGTTGCCTTCACCATTTGTGTTTGCATGTAAGATGGACATATTTGGATAGCAGACACAAAGGGTGCCTTTGTTTTGCCAAGTAATTAATCCTAAAATCGACGGAAACACTGGTAACCTTGACAGGGGTGAAGCTGACTTTTAAAAGAAATCCTCTTTTTCAGTTTGGGATCAGGTATTGTTACATGCTGCTGACATGCATTTCCACTTCCCACAAAGTTGTGTTTGCTGTGTCTTCCATAGTGGCCGGGAAATACCAGAGCTAGTTGGTTTTCTTCCCTCTATGAATATAGTTTTGGCAATGCTTGCGTATCACCACTGCACTTGGAAGTGCTGGAATCTGGTGGCAGGTGTCGCAGATGGAGAAGTGAACTGGAAAAACTAGCAGAATTCGTACCAGCGGTCGGGGGTGAACACTTGCCTGGGTTATCCTTTCAGCCTAGGAGGCATAAAGAGAAGGTTTTTCCCTTCCACAGGGGCTTTTTAGCAGAGCAAACGGTTTCCTCAGTTTTTAGGAAAAGAATTGACTCCTTTGAAAGTGGTTTTATTTTATTTCTAACTAAACATGTTCTGAAACACACTACAGCAAAAGGAATTTAAAGGAGTTTCAATTAAGGTTGGTTGCGAAAAACGATTAAGCAGACAGGAGTGATTTATTTGCAGCAAATTTTCTATTTCTTGTTTTCTGAGGATCAGTTTACTATGTGCTTGATAAACTAGTGGGGGGTGGAGGGAGGAGGACAGGACAATAGGACAGGTATTCCACCAAGAAGGGAAAGGAGGCTGGTATTTCATCTCACACTCCTATCCTCCTCCCATTGACTAAGGTATGTAATTTATTTCCCATTTCTTCATTTGCAAGCAGATGCCTGTGGCTTTTTGGCTTAAAACACTTTGAAAGGTGCAGGCTTACAGCCACGCCATCGCCACTGGTAATGGATGGTGAAGGATCAAGCAGTGCAAAAGAAAATCTCAAAAAAATAGTTTAGAACACTTCCAGCAAATCAACCAGTTTTTTCCATGAAAAAACCTGTGTTTTCTGCCTGTCTGGTATGAAGTAATCTGCATTCAGTAGCTATAAATTGTCACATTGGGGTTAATTAGGCCATTTGCCATCTGCAGGGTTAGAATGGCAGGGGTTCTGTGTTGGCCTTTTGCTTGTAGAGTAAGGGATACTTTGGCAGAGCAGAAACTTTTGAGGGAAGAGGGGGAGAATATTTCTTGTCTTCTGCTGTGATAGATGCTGTCACATGCTGTTGTGGGATGAGCTGCCCATGTCTGGCGCTCCGGAAATACAACACAAACAGTTGGTTGTGAAGAGCGTTGTGGGAACGTCCTTTTTAACTGTGTGCAGGTGCAGAGAAAATGGTTGTGGTTAGTGCTGTAAGGAAGATCTGTCCGTGCGGTGTGGTTATCACCGTGCTTCGGTGTAGATAACCTCCTCTGGTTTAGTTGGGCTGACAGAGCAGTTGCAGTTCATCTCGCTGCGGTGAGGAGAAGAGGGGGTGAAACAAGCATTTGTAATTGCACTCGACAGGCTCCGGAGAACTGTGGCTGCTTCTCTGATCCTCTGGAGAGGCTCGGAGCTGCGTAACTGGCTAATTCCCTTGTTCGTGCTGAAGGCGGTGCCTTGGTTCTCACCAGGCTTGTGCAGGTGGCCTAGCTAAATCTCAAAAGGAGCTGCTGAGGTGGTGGGGCTGGTGCTGATGCCGTAGCATCTCTCAGTGTCACCGTGGGTGGGTGGTGCCTGGATGATTCGGGTGGTGAGCTGGTGCTCAGCCGCTCCGCTCTTCTGGCGTGGGACAGCCTTAAATTCACAGTGTCCCTAGCAAATCTGGGGCGTTACCACAGGGAAAGTAAATGGCAAAGACTTGGGCACTTTCAAGAGCTCTGATTTGCCTTGGAGGGGAAGATTTCCAACCTGAATGAGTCGTGATTCTGCCCATGCCCTCAGCTGCATCTACCTCTCCGCACAGCTATGCGCACTGTATATAAGCATGCTCAATGTATGTGTGTATGGACACACACACCTCACGTACAGTTGTAGTTTGCATGGGTAGAACAAAACATAGACTCACAGACTGGTTTGTGTTGGAAAGTACCTTTTAAAGACCATCTAGTCCAATGCCCCAGCTGTGGGCAGGGACACCCTCCACTAGCCCAGGCTGCCCAAAGCCCCGTCCAGCCTGGCCTTGAACACTGGATCTCGCTGTCTTCACAGGGAAGGATTTCTGCCTCAGGTCTGCTCTAAAGCTACTCAGTTTCAGTTTAAGAACCAATGGAAGGGCTAAAACCTCAGGTTGAAGACCTTCATATGACGGTGGTACAGATAGTTTTAAGTCTCCCTGCTAGATTTCTGCTCTGCAGGAGAGGTGATCTCGGGGAGGAGAGCATGTCGAGAGACCTGCAGGTGTGAGCTCTGAAGTGCTCTCCATCACTCCATCCACTCTCATGGTATGGTTACAACTTGCTTTTCTGAAAGGCTTATGGTGGTGGCACCCTCTGTAGAAGGAGGTAACAGTAAGTGGATTTTTTTACCTCCAGGTGTATTTATTTTTTTGATAGTTCTTATTTTTATCCTGCTTTCATAAGGAAGCAACATAGATACCATGAAGTGATTTGTTTCTTCTGCCTTTTCTTTCCATTCCTCTCCCAATAATTTTTTGCATGGTTAATTTTGATTGAATTTCTCAGGGAGGTTCTTTAAAGCTACCCTTAATTTTGCCAGTCTTGTGGGGGGGACGACCCAAGCAGGGAGCAGAGACAGTTTTCTTTTCCCTCTGCTGGGGTAAGGGGAATCGTAACCTTTACCAGAGAACTGACAGCGTAGTGTTAGGGCAGTGGGACGTGGGGATTCCCCAGCTGTGGTACGTTGCAGGGGTGAATGGGAAAGCCTGCCTGCGAGACATCATGGCATGCTTAGAAAGATGAAGATAGAATTTTCAAGTTGTCATTTTTGAGCATCCCTCTTCTGCATGTTCTTTGCAAGAAGAGAGAAACAGCGTGGTGTTGTTTTATTGGTAGCTGATGGCCTCACATTATGTTGGTGAGATGGAGAGAGCAGCTCAGAATTACCACATCACTTATTAATTTCATTCTATGGTGGCTTTGGGGGCGAGGGGTGGAAGAAGGACTTCACTTTTTAAGGAGGGGGAAAACTGAGATTTTCTGGTCAGTGGGATGTTGAAACATTTTCAGCTTGGGGCAACTGTCAGTCATGACTGTGCCAAGGAAATGTAGTGTTAATACAAACCACACTATACCTGACAAAAGTATGTCTTTTTGGCCTGGTTCCACAAGTTGTGTAATGCTCCTCTAAGATGGCACCTCAGTTGGGTCCTACACTGGAATGCGTTGCTGTTTTGTTAGGGATATCAGCTTTTGAAAATCATTCCATTGCAGCCCCCCCAGCCTGTGTCAGTGGGACGGCTTGGCTGATCGATTCAGTAGGAGTTAGTTAGGAAGAACTTTGCGGGCCCTCACTGCCGTTGCCCATAAGCACCCCGGACTGTGACTTGGCCAGACGAGCGTGGAAGGAAAGCAAACATGAAAACGTGGGCTTTCCTGGGGGAAATCAGGAAGAGGCACTGGCCCAAGCTGAACCTCTTGTGTGAGAAAAGCATTCCCATTCATTTAGAGCACTGCACGTTCCTTTCCTTGAAGGTAATGACATGCTGCTGTAATGCCACTCTTAGGAGTGCTGGTATGTGTGACATAAACGGATTACTTAATAACCAATTTTGCAAGAGGGGAAAAGTAAAGCTCCACCTTATCCTTTGAGATAAGGTATTCTTGGCTCTTGAAGCATAACTTCCCCCGGGCTCGCTGCCACCCGGACTTCATGGTGGGGTGGAGGATGCTTGATTTCAAGTCTGGCGACTCCCTCGCTGGAAGGGCCGAGGAGCGCCCTGGCTGCCCGGCTTGGGCATCTGTCCTGCATCTTGGGGGTTTGCCAGACAAGGGATCGAGCGCATCTCTTAGGAGTGAATTCAGGAAAAAACAGGGCGGAAAGTTTTTCGTGGATCCTGTTATCGTTACGGGATTTACTGTAGAGAGAGCTTACAGTGGGGATTTTGTAACAACTTCATGTTGTTACAACAACTTTATCCCATGTTAGTGCTGCCCACACTTTCTTCCACCTTGCTGTCTGTTCTCGACCCTGTTGTGTCATTGCACTTTGCTGGGAGAAAGCTGTGGGATGCCATAAGCCTAAGAGCCTTGCTTGATGGTTGATCAATGAGGAGAGAAGTTGAAAGGGTAAAGATAACTGTGAAAATCTTTATCTGTGTTAATAGCAGGCAGAAGGTAGGAGAACTGAGCTGTATTTACCTGTGTCCTTTGTTTTCTTTTCCTTCTCTCAGCCCCACCCTCAGTTTTTTTGATCGCTGACTGTAGGCAGACCTCCTTTTTTCAGAAATAAGCAGAAGACCCGCTTCGTATCAGAGTCTTTAACTGCTTCTGAAATAAATGCGATTAAGGCATGAATCGGATAAAATCTCAGAGATAGAGCAGGCTGTGTTTTGCTTTGACAAAACCAATTCAGGCTTCACCCCAGCAGAAGCAAACTGATGAGGACTTGGGCACTGCCTTTTTGTTTGCTTTTCGTTCAGCAGCTGGGGGAGCTTGGGAATGGCAGGCACAGATTGGGACCCAAACCCTGCCCCACACAGCTAGTGAAAACCCAGACAGGTGGTTTGCACTTTCTCAGCTTTGAAGTATCTGGGTGAAAGATTTCCCATGAGCTTCTGCCCAGCTTTAATTCTCCATGACACTTTGTGAGATGCTGAAACACACTGTTAACTGGTCTGTTTCATAAATGAAAAGGTCTAGTGCTATGGCTTCCGGCTTTTGATAATATGGTAAATCCGTGTGGAAAAGTTGGGAGTGGTTTCTCTGTGTGTGTATATTAACTAAATCAGCAGCACAAATGCTGGAAGGTCTGTGAAACATGAATCACTCGTGGTTTGTTCAGAAATTACTGTCATTAAGATAATATATCACTTTTCAGCTATTTATTAGTCTGATGCTAGTAAATCTACAGGTGTGCTTTCTATTGGCAGATTGCAGCAGGCATCTGTGTTCCCCCAACATTGCATGGGCTATCGTTCTGGTCACTGGAGATGTCTTTTCATCTGTTGTCAGGCATCAGCACTCCCTTTGAAACTGCTGGAGTTGTGTGCAAAGGTGCTGATACCAACCTACTCCAGGGTCCGTGGGAAAAACTGCAATCCAAGTTCAGGTAGTGATAAATTGACTTTATGTAAGGTAGCGATAAAGGGGCTGCCTGTGCAGGAGAAATTGAGAAAATGCTGCAGGGGCAGCTGAGTCAATATACGATGCGGTTTGCCCAGTGCGAAGGAAAGGTGGTGTTTTGAGCACTGATAAGTTTTGCACTGACACAGGTGATTAGCATAGGGCACGTGGCAGTGAAGGAAGGTGTTTCCGTGCCATTCTGACAGTGACCAGCTTTTTTCCATCTCTGGTAAGTTTAGAAACAGCCATCCGCTCTCTGACCAGGCTGAAAAACTAGTTAGGGCCATGCTAATTCGAAAGGTGATCCTCATGTGGCACCTTTCAGCCTTTGATGGGAGCAGCTTCTCCGAGAAGAGGTTTTCATGTGCTGGGGCCATCCTGAAGCTGCTGGTCTCTTCCAAGAGATGATGTTGCGCAGTAGTCCAGTCCAGGAAAACAGGCCTCTATTGTCTCATTGTGCTCATGATAACAACTCTACAGTAAAGGTTGAAGTTCTCTTCTGCTTCAATTTCTGTAGATACCACTGGCTGGTGGTATCGTGTGCACGTGACGGTTACGTGGTGGCTTGGTCCTCTCCTGGGTCATTGGGGTTAGGATTCGAGTCTAGGTCTGTCTTCTCCCACCTGTTGTAGTATATACCCCCCTCTGGATATGACAGTTCAGGGTGGAGATTGAAGGACCAATGCTGCTTTTGCCCCAGATGTGCTGATTACCCTTCCTGAGGTTTTTTGGGACATTTAAAATTAAAAGTTTACACAGAATATATTGGGGAGGCCCAGGCGCAGGGGTAAAATAGGTAGTGCCGGTGTTTGCTCTCCTTGGCTGTATTTAGCAAACTCTGGCTTTGCCTGTGTGACAGATGGCTAAGAGATGTACCCCATGCCATAAATCGAAGTGTAGAGAAGTAGTGAAGGCAAATGATGGAACACACTTGGAAAACAGGGGAAGATAGTAAGGCAGAAAGTGGAAGGTACCTGACCCCATGTCAGGGTTGGGTTCCTTGAGACTTGGGCTTCTTTAAACTTGGCCACATCAGTCAGAGCCTTTGTGTACGTAGGGAACACAGTAGTGTCCTTCCCTCTTTTATGTGTGCCCAGAACTGGTGGAGCTGGGCTTAAACTGGAAACTGTAGGGCAGTTTCTATAGCTTGTTGGGCTAAATGCAGTCTGTACGCCTGTTTTGGTCATTTTCTCTTCTTCATGAAGGTCTGCCCTTTCCTTTCCTTTGGGTGACATCCCTAGTCTGGTTGCACAGAGCTGCAAGAACTTCCTTAGCAGTAAAAAGGGGCTGAGAAGGGAAACGTGCTGCTGGAGAGGCATCAGGAGGCCTTTGTGAAAATGGGGTGAGCACCATGGTGTTTGCATTCCTTCTCAGTGTCCTGCTGGCAGCAGCTCAGCCTTCTAGTAACCCCGGCTCCAGCCGCAGTCCGCCTTTCATAAAACACACCGCAGCCTTTATGTGTTTAATTATAACTCCAGCCTTGGGATCAAGGTTGGCTTGCAGCGCGGCGGTTTCTCTCTGTCGTGAGGTGGGACTGCAGCACCGAGCAGTTATGAGGGCTTCCTACGAGCTGCCTGGTGCTTTGCAAACCCAAGGAAGCAGGATGGAGGTTTCAATAGATCCCTGCCTGGCACACTGCAGTTATATGTCTTGGGTTTGTTGCTACGCTGCGCCCAGCCTTTGCCGTTTGTTCTTCAGGCTTTGAGCCATGTGCTACTCCATGCAGGGATGAGGAGCCTGTGCTCTAAAATGACTATGGTGTTTGCTGTAGAGTGCTGGCTTCAGCAGTGTGCCTTCCTGTTGCTTGTCCACAAGTGGTAAACCAGCAGCCAACCTCTGGCACCTAGAGAGCAGCTGGAGGTTCTTTCTCTGAAATTGGGACAGCACTTGGATGCCTTAGTTGTTATACCACGGCTCTTAATTGTATTGGAGGATGGTCTGAAACCTACCTGTATCTGTGAACTTGATATGCCAAGTACCGTTTGGCATTACTTTAGTCAGCCTTGGTAATTAATAAGATAGGGATATGGGAAATGAGGCCAAGATTTTTAGCCAAGATGGGCTATTTTGGGTGGGCGTTAGGGGCATTTTGTAAGGGGACATAATTTTAAAGGAGCTGTGGTTGGTGGTCAAGGCAGATACCAGAAAATCCAAAGGTACGGTGCTTCCAAACAGGTTGGCATAGCTCCCCTCCTCCACCTTCTTCCCCCTGTGTTCTTCAAGTCTTCCTTTTCATTCCGTGGAACCCAAGCAGTACTGGCCAGATTAGATCAGATCACAGCAGGACAGGTTCGGTGGCTTCTGTAACCTCTCACAGCTCCAAAGAAGAGAGAAAGAAAAGCAGCTTATGGGGTTGTGGGTAAGAGTGGCTTATATAAAGCTCAGTGAGAATACCCCAAATGCATATTTGTTGTTCTGCCTAAACAGTGTCCACCTGTTAACTCATTGCCCGCTTCCATATATTTTCCTGCATGGTGCAGTACTTGATAGTTGTCATTAATGTGTGTCCTCTGGCCTTCATATTCTGATCCTATCCTACTGATTCCTCGTGTAGTTTTTGGTGACTGATTTGGCCTGCTCCTTCTGAACAAACAGGATTTGTAAGATCAAGAAGTCAACTGCAGACCTCACTTCAGTTTTTCATTCTCTTTTCCTGTTTAGGTATTCCTGGCTTGACTTCATGTGAGCTCTTGTAAAGGTGTCCTGTTGGTGAGGGCTCAGTGCTAACTCACTTTTAAAACATGTTTCATTGGAGTGGCCTCTGAATCTTGTTAGGAATCTGGCAGTTCAAGTCTGGGTCATCCATCGGGCGCAAGCATATGTTTGAAGTTGAGAAATGCAAGCTTCAGACAGATGGCTAGAAAGACTCTCCTTCTGGCTAACTATAGTGTTCTTACATGGGAACCTTTTAAACACTCAAGAGGTCACTTTACGTGAAGATTGAACTGACCTTTTGAAGATACTGAAGTTCTAGAATCCCGAAGTTATAAAGGAAGAAAAAAAAAAATCTCCAACTTAGGTGTTGTCTTCCTCTCCACAGCTCAGTTCTGTGGCCCTTGCAGTGGCTTCAGTAAAGCACTCATTATTAAGGTGTGAAGTGCAGGAACAAAACCACAAAAAATAATCTTTGGCCAAGTTCCCTGCTCAGTAAAGTTACTGCATCTTCATTGCTGCTGCTGGCTCCTCTCTTGAATGCTTTCATCTTAGCTGTGAATTCAGGGTTCTTCTGTCAGAGCTGGCAGAGAAGAGGCCCCCCCCTGTTTCTAATCTTGTCCCTTCTTATTTTGTGTCAGTGGCTCAGGAGCAGCTGCTTTTCTTTTTGCCCTTTACAGCATCTCTCTTGTTGCGGGCTCTTCTCTTGATGGCTGTCACAAGGTTGTGAACCCCCTCCTCAATTTTATGGCTGTCCTTTGGCAAGTAATGGCTCAGGGCCTTCTTCATCTCAGGCCTTTTCAGCTACCTGCTTACAAACCCATGCTTCTTTATTCCAGTTTTCTCCACACAGACATGATTTTTTCTGCTTCTCCCAGGCAGTCCATTACCTGGCATCCTTTGCACAACCCAGGCATCCACCTGCCATCGCTGGTCCTGTGGCAGTCAGCTTTCTGTCCCTTAAAAGTCCTTGGGTTCCCTTCAGGGAAGCTTCATGTGGAGAGATGTCCAGGTATCACTACTGCCAGGCGTGCCTGCATGTTTCTGCACTGATAAAGTCCGTACTGGGACATAACTGTATCCAGTTTATGCAGGCTGCCCTCTTTTTGGAGGGAGTTGAAGCTTTTCTGTGCTTCCACTCCTTGACAGGTCTGTTGTGCTGTTGGGAGCAGAAGGAATCTGGTTTATCTCTGGCTGCTGTACTAGCTTGTTTAGATTTTGACAAGCAAAAGTGTTCAATGAATCCTTCTGCTGTTTACTAGATCGATAAGACTTTACTCACCTGGAAAATGAGTCACTTGGCTATCAGGATGTTCTGCAAACCCTGCAGGGACAGAGTGGTGACCTGGGAGTGTGCCTTGTCAGCCCAGCTGGAGGATTGCTTCTGCCTGGGATTGTTTGGAGTTTCAGCACCCACGTTCATCTGCATTAATGGGAATGATGCTTAGTACTAGGGAAAACCATCGTGGTTGTGTCTCTACTGCACAGAACAGCCACGTTTGCTGACAGGTCTTGTGGATTTCCAGGTCGTTTTTCCTACCTGGAATTTAAATCGTCCTAATGTACCATTCATGGTATTACAGGGTTTGGTTTTTGTGCTCTGTGCTGTCATTTGTGTGGAAATCAACGCTCTTTCTTCTCGGCCCTGGGAAATCTTTAGGTGTAGTCTGATTATATGGGGGAATGACACATCGGTTACCACTGGTGCGAACAGTTGTCTGAAGTGGGGTGTTTTGCAGGCTGGGTGCCTCATCCCATGGGTCCCCTATCATTGTGTGTGCATCTGGATGTGCAGAGCGACAGCTGTGCCCCAGTGGGGCTGTGCTTGCTCCTCTGCTAGCCCTGGCACCTGTAACCCCTATAAAATCAGGTAGAGTTAAGGGCACTTGGCACGTGGCAGCGTGGCCTTTTGTTCTTATTTCTTGAGCTGATTTGAAACTAAGCAGGGCTTAGTTTGGGACTTGCTTAGTGCTACTTTTAGTAGCTCCCCTTTAAAATGGATCATCCCCGTGATTTATTTGTCCTTCTGGGCCATCAGCTTTTTATGTCATTTATTTCCTCTGATTCTCACGCAAAAACAAGAAGTACCCTTCTGCTGCCACCCTGGCTTTGAAACGCAGCCACTAAAAGCTGCACTGGCCCAGCTGTCATTGTGGTGGCCTGTTGGCTAGTGCCACGTCTCACTGGGTGCTTGGCAGTACGCTGGCACCTTCGTCTTGGCTGTGGAGGTGTGCCATGCCATTGCCTGCTGTCAAAGCACATGGTGTGCTGCATCCCCAGCCTGCCTCATGTGACTTCAGAGCTGCAATAGATGCAGATGCCTAAATGTTAGACATGGCTGCAGAGCAAATTTTCATCAAGTTAGCTACTTTGTTAGCAGTAGGGGTGAAAGCTGTGCGCTCCTGGGACGTGTTATGAGCCACACCGTAAGTAAAGCTTCCCCACCCTGATGATATGCTGTGTTTAGTTCCATCCTGATACGAGACTGATGGCCAGGCTGTGGAGGTGGGCAGAGAAGGGCACACCTTGACCTGCCTCTCTTTTCTTATCGGTCAGCCGTGCCCCAAAGTCAAATCTCTGGGGCGTCCCAAGTGAAGTCCTGCATTCAGGTGCCCTGAAAAATCTCTCCTAGTCTTCTCTGAGACCCAGGGAAGACAACAGGTGCCCGGCACAGGAGGCGTGACAGGTCAGAGCTTATGAAGGAGTCAGTTGTGTAGACATGTCAGCTGTAACCACAGGAGCTTGTCCAAGCATGATCGGGGACAGTGTGACTCTCCCATTTCTTTGGGAAGGAGCCAGGTGAAAACTGCTAGTACTCAGCTTGCTTTCAGTGCTTTATACATGTTTATCGTGAGGTTTGGATTTAGTTTCCTTCTGAGGTACCAGTCTGAGGTTCTGCATGGGCTGGTCTGACCAGCCTCAAAGTCTCAGTAACCCCAGATGTATGGAAAGGGATTCCTTCTTGGATGTTATGCACCAGGCATGCTTTATCCTTTGATCCTATAACTTTGGGCATCTTTCTCCAAATTACCAAGTTCTGGTTTTGCTAAGTAAAAGCCATTCCACTGTCACCATTTTCTTAAAAGAGCCGGTGCTGAAAAACAGAGAGTATCAGAAAGTGATCTCTTTCCACTTGTTCCTTTGGCTGTATGTAGCTGGAAGGAAAAGAGAATTTCACTGTTAATGCAGTCTTGGGCTTCAGGTCTGCACCGGGTCGTGCACTGAGATTGCAGAAAGCTGCAGGCTCAGTTCAGTGTCTGGATGAATGCAGAGACCTCAGGCACAAATGGTGTGTGAGTGGGTTTGCTGCGGTAAAACTGACTCAGGGCATCTCCTGTGCCCAAACTCTAAGTCTGGACTCTGAATCATGAGCTGCTATTCCTTAATAGCTCTTAGTAAAGCAAAAGGTGTGGTTTTAACCAAAATTTTTTCTGTGGGAAAAATACCTGTCAGACAGTGAGTACTTCTAGCTCAGGTAATAATCAGATGAAACAATTTCGCTCTGAGCTTTGTGCGCAGTCAAGTTTCTCCTTGGGCAGAAGCAGCTAAATTCAGATGTTTTGGCTGCAACAGGTGTCGGTTCATGGGAAGCCATGACCCACCACCATCCTTCAGCAAGGAAACTGTGCCCCTTGAACCTGCAGGCCTGGCTGTGTGCCTCTTAGCAACGGGATTTTTGTGTTGTGAAATACGCGCCTCTGGTTAGCCAAAACAGCTCTGAACATTACTAGGTGCATGCAGAGGCTACTCGTTTTCCTGGGGAGGGTGATGGGAACAGCCTCCAGAACAGGCTGCCAGTGCACCAGGCCCACAGGAGGAAACTGGCAATTAGCCTGGGCCGGGTGTATGAGAGAAAATTACAGCTGAGCGGGACCTGGGTTACCAGAAGTTTAGCACTCGGCGCTCTGCCTCCCATCCTCCACCAAGCCGCTGGATAATAGCGCAGCGCATGTGTGTCACGTGAAATTTATCGGGCATTGCCATTTGTAGTTGATGGTTCTCATGGGAAGGGCTGTTACCCTGGTGAGTAGGAAATGTCTCAGAAACCCCGTGCATTGAGAGTACGTGTCAATTGTTTCCTTCCAGGCGCTTTGGGAAGGGAGCCTAGAAGTTTATCTCAGCATTTGCAAGGATATAAACAGATGCCAAGCACTTCAAGTACGCAGAAAAAGAAAATGTCTTGCCTGGCTTCCCTGAAGGGACTGGGAGCTGGCGGTGGGGGGGGAGGCCAAAAAGCAACATTTAGGAAGTCTCTCCCTTGCAGAACAGGGCAAATCACTGCATTACTGCTATACACACAGCCTGTGTGTATACTGTTGGGTTTCACGTTACCAAAATCTGTACGGTACACATGTGGTCAAAAGATTAAAGAGATTGTCCGGTTCTGTTGGCAGCATATTAAAGTATTAAGACTACAGGCTTACTATGATGTGTTTTCTATTATCAAGCTGACCACAGAATTAAAGTGAGTCCAAGGAGGACGCCGTTTCAACACAGATACTGGAATCGCCCTGACCTTTTGCATCAGGCTTTTGCATGTGATCTTGGCTGTAAGAATCCCTTGGGAGCAGCTACCGCTGCCCTGTCCTGTGGCCACACACGCTCAGATAGGATTGCTCCTTCCTTCCAGTGTTGATGCCATCTGCCGTGTAAAAGCTGATGCTTCCAGTTGCTGTAACAGCTTTGCTGGTTTCCTTTGTGGGTGCTGATCCGTAAGGTCTCACTGTCAATGTCTCCAACTTCCGTGTTGCAGCTCTGCCCCTTCCCACTGAGGTGTGTGACTGTTTCTTGGAAGTCACGGTGCTGGCACGCCGGGCTGGAGGCAGCAAATGTATGTCACTTCCTCTGTCCCAGTTGTGCTGCCTGATTTTGGACCTTGTTCAGCCTTGGATTTCTGTTCCTTTTTTCTGTCCTGCTTCCTGTGATGGGAAGTTGTCAGTGTCTGGTACTGTGCTGGGCACCTGTACAGCGGCTGGCACCCAGCTTGTCATGGTGTCCTTTCAGTATCTCAGCCTGGACAATACAGGCTAAAAAGTAACTGTACGTTCACCCTGAAAGATATTCACTGGTGCTTTATTTTTGTTAGTTTGTATTGCAATATGGCAAACACTATAGATCTGTGTATTTATGCTGTTAACTTTAGCCACCAGAAGGGTGATCGAGCCATCACAGGCACTGCTGCACCATCATGGGTGAGAAGGGAATTTCGTCATGAACCTCTGCTTTCTATTACAATTTCCACATATATTTTGGCTCTGAAGTCCTTTGTTAGCACACTTGAGTTCCACTCTGGGGATGAACATACGTTTTCAAGTGTTCATGTTGGAGGACAATTTTATTTTTCTTTTCATTTTGTTGATCTTTGAGAATTAAGGATGAAGGATTTAAGAAGCCTTTTTCAGATGCTTTTTTTAATACTTAAGTAACTACAGCAGCCTGCATTTAAAATTCCTGCTTCATCGTTCCTGTTTGCTTTTCACAGGAGCTACTGCTTGGAGATACGTTACCTCAGTAGTCTTAGAGTCAACTCCCAGACTGGTTCAGACAGGAAGAGACCTCAGAAATCCACCCAGTCTCACCCCCTTCCATGGGCAGGGACTCCCTACGCTATTCCAGGTTGTCCAAAGCCCTATCCAGCCCGGCCTTGAACACTACCAGGGATCCATGGGCATCCACAGCTTCTCTGAGCAACCTGTGCCAGGGTCTCACCACCCTGACAAGGAAGGATTTCTGCCTCTGATCCAGTCCAAATCTCCCCCTTTTTAGGTTACACCTATTTCCCCTTGTCCTGTCCCTCCCTGTCCTTGAAACCAGTCCCTCTCCAGCTTTTGTGTACCTGCTTTAGGTACTGGAAGGTGCTCTAAGTTCTCCCCAGGGCTTTCTCTTCTCCAGGCTGAACCACCCCAACTCTCTGAACCTATCTCCATAGCAGAGGTGCTCCAGCCCTGGCATTATCTTCGTGGCATCCTCTGGACTTGCTCCAACAACTCTGTGTCCTTCTTGTCCTAGGGACCCCTGAGGTGGATGCGGTACTGCAGGGGAGTCTCCCCAGAGACTCCCTCAATCTACTAGTCACGCTGCTGGGGATGCAACCCAGGACACGGTTGGCTTTCTGGGCTGCGAGTGCATATTGCTGGGACATGCTGAGCTGCTCATCACTCAACACCCCCAAGTCCTTCTCTTCAGGGCTGCTTTCAACCCATTTTCTGCCCAGTTGTGGACAGGACCTTGCTGGGCTGTAGGGCACATATGTAGATGTGTATGAGACAGTGTGATGTGCATAGGGTATGAGATGTTTTCTTGAGCTGCCAGCCCCATCCTTGCACATGGCTCACAATTCCATTATTTGCAAAGCCCTTGGGGAACTCAGCTAGCTATTTTAAAGTTGCCATCAAGGAGGGCCGCTCTGGTGAAGCAGCTTTTTAAAAGACCTCGTATGCTTTCAGTGTGAAAATTCACATGCAGAAAGGTGAAGGACTCTCCAGATGTTGCAGCCGGCCTCAGAAGTGTGTGGAATTTGAGATGGCAAATGCAGGGTCGATTTGTTGTGGAATCTGTGTATTTTGTGCCTAAATTTTTAGTTGCTCCTCTGTAATGCGGGAAAATTGGTGGGGAAGGGTCAGTGGTGAGGGATGGTTCTCTATCACTTTCTCAGCTATGTGACTTTATCAGGTGAAGCTGGACTTTTCCGTTACTCGCTTGACTTCATTCATACTTCTGAGCTGAGGGGAGTATGGCTGCTGCAACAGAGACATGGAAGCAGCTGTTAGCTGAATGGAGAAGTGTTGCAGGGCTGTGTCCGCTAACGCAGAAGCACGTCTTGTCTGGCTTCAGACGCTGTTGCTGCCATCTTGCTGGGGTGCCTACCCATTTGGCAGGTTTCAGGGGTGATGGGACTTCATGCTGTGAAGTGTGTTTTGTGAGGCTTTTGTCTGAACATCCTTCTGTGGCAGGTACCTGTGGGTGTTGGAGTCAGGGTATCTTACCAATGCCACAGCAGTCACAGAGGTTGAAGGCTGTTGTTTGGGGCGGGTCTCCCCTCTCTCTGGGGAGGCACCTTCCGAATGAGTTGGGGTGAGACTGTGCTGCAGGATGGTGTGCATCTCCCTAGAGCTGGATCCTCTGCCTTTGGGTGAATACATCATCTGGTATGCTTACAAGGGACTTCAGTAGTGCTGTATTGTTGCAAGGTGGAAGAGTGGGCTACAGATAGATGGATGTGAGGTGAAAGAGACAGTGACTCCACAGAGGGACAGCTCTGCAGAAGCACTCTGCTGTGAGTCGAAGTAAATGACTGTACCTACAGACAAATACATTTACTTTCATGCGTGTTTGTGGCTGGTTCATCCAGCTAAATGTGCTCCAGTCAGTAATACGGCATGTGTGGGTTTTTTCTGACACGCTGCACTTGTCTGCACAGAGACAGGAGTGGGGAACCCAAAATGTAGCCAAAACCATACAGCTATCATTTAACAAGAAGTAGACCTGAAGGACCGGCTTTTAAAGCTTACACTGAGGTGTCTGAATTATCCGGACACAGAAGATGGCACGTAAATGCTTTCTGTAAGCACAAGGAAGGATATTTATCCAAAGCTGGCAGGAGTGCAGGAAGCCCTGGAAATAAAACGTTGTTATCAAACTTATCAGGAAGACGTAATGATTGGCAAATGTGGTTTAAGTGCTTTAGTTTGAAATGAAAATCTATATGAAAGGGAAAAGGCGTGCTTTCTGTTTATAGTCAGCAAGTGTAATTTGGCACTTACTCTTTTATTACTTAATTTTTAAGTACTTAGCAGTTCACCCTAAGTTATGTTAGTAGTCCTTCCTCATCCGCTCTGCGGCAATAATACCCTAATGGCACTTTGACGCTTGTTATACAACGGGCTGTGTAGTCAAGTGGTGTAAATTTATTTGCTCTAAGCTCTTCAATTAAGCTGGATCAGTCTGCCAAGGTAGGTGTTAGGTCCAGCTGGTGTATTTGTTAAAACAAATGGAAAAATTAATGTAGGATGTTTCTGAAGAGCACCGTATCCAGTATATATAAAAGGAGTGTGGTGGCCTTCTCTGGGTGTTATTTTCAACCAAGTCTCAAGGACGGAATAATTATCCGAGGGTCTGCACTGCATGCACTCTCAGAAATGATTGTCCAGGGATACTTTTCCAAATGGTAGCTGAAGCGCTCCTGTCTCACATTTGGAGACAAGAAACGTAGTGCTAATTAATGTTAGGCCAGCAAAGAAGTGTACTCTGCTTGCCTGTTTGAATGCAAGGTGACGTGAACTGTGGTGGCTGGTGCTGCATGAGCTACACGCAGCCCGAACTACATGCAGCCCAAGTTCATGTTTGTTGTGCTTGTGTTCCCTAGGTCATCACACCATCTACATTGGGGTCCACGTGCCGAAGAGCTATAGGAGAAGGAGGCGTCACAGAAGAAGAACTGGGCATAAAGAAAAGAAAGAAAAGGAGAAAATCTCTGAGAACTACTCGGACAAATCAGATGTAGAAAATGCTGATGAGACAAGTAGCAGCATCCTTAAACCACTCAGTAAGTACTGGTTTCAGTTGTCACTCACTACAGTGGTCTGTTGTCTAGCAATCTGCTTCTGATCTGGTCTTGGAGGAGGAAACTGGATCTGCGAAAGTGGTCATCTCATGTTGCAGGGTTGGAGCCGTCGCTTGCTGTCGAATGGTTGCTGTGGCTTGGACAAGGCGCAGGCTGGAGCAGACATTTCATCCCTCTGCATCACCTGAGTTGTCTCCTGAGCTAATGCCAGCCAAGAACAGGCCAAATTTTAAACAGCAATTTGACACCACATGTAAAGAGATAGCAAGGAAACGCAAAGACTGAGTAGATACCTTAAAAGACCTCTTGCAGCTTTGTCCCCAGCTTTCAGGACGTCCACCCTCTCTAGAATTCAAGCACCTATTCTTCTTTGGTGTGTGAGCCGCCAGATCTGTAGAAATTCCTTTTTGCCTTCTGGATGTGTCAGTGACTTAGAGCAATTGTTTCCACTGGCTCATTGTGCCCATGGATGAAAACCGGTTTCTTCCATCAGGTTTTGATTTTCTGCCTTTCATTTTGTTCATCGTTGCTCCTGTTTTGTGTTACTTGAGAAAAGGTTAATGGTGTTTTCTCCTCTATTGCTTCTACAGGTTAGCACATTCTTGTCGGCTCCTGACCTGTATGTAGAAATGTGCACTCTTTTCATACCACTCTGAGAATTTCCCCATAGGCTTTTCTACCCTGACCTCTTTGCACTACCTATTTCTGAAGTGGGATCACTTAAATAGCACACAGTATTGCAGGTGTCCCATGCAATAGCATTAGTACTACTTTTTTTAAAACTTTTTCTGCATTGTTCACTGTCTCATGTATCCAGATACTTCACTAGGTTCTTGCAGGGACTTGCTGTTTTGTACTGGTGGCCAGATCCTTTTACGAGCTGGCACAGTTAATTTAGAACACCGTAAAGGATACGAGTAGTTCAGATTACTGTCTTGAATTTCCAAACATCAAATTACCCGTTGCCTCAGATCCCCAGGTTTTTTTCTTTTCTAAAACTCTTCATAGCTGACCTGAAGTATTTGTTTCCTATGCCTTTTTTGCTTGCTGACTGGCCTTTTTTCTCTGGTCCTGTGTACGTGGTGGTGCCAGGCTTCCTTCAGAAATCTCCCCTGTTTTGCTTTTGGCCTTCTCTGTTGTTCATCAGTGGGCCTTTGTTTCCACTTCATCCTGTGTTTCCTAGGTGGCTACTGACCTGAGACAGTTGTTAGATGTTCAGGCAGGCTGTTTCAGCTTTAGATGTCTCTGAGTGGCACTTGGCTGAAGGCTTTTTGAGGGTCTGAATGGCTCATGAGCACCATGTCTCCAGCTGTTGACAAGCCATGTCTCCAGCTGTGACTGTTTTCTGTCATGGCAAGCGTGTCTAGGGCAAGACTGGTTCTCTTCAGACAAAGCTTACTGGCTTAGTCTGAGGTTAATTACTGGCAATCGTGGCAAGAAATCTTCAGTTCTAACCCTGGTTTTGTTTTTTTTTAAAATCTTCACTTGTTAATAGTAAATGAGTGAGGGGGGTGTCTGTGGTTCAAATTCAGTTTCAAACTGACAAGAACACTAGAAGCGAAGAACTGGAGAATTTTGAAAATCAATTTTAATGGGGCTGGGAGAAAGCTGTAATGCGATCTGTGCTTGAAGAGAGATGTCAGCAGAGAGTCTGTGGCATCGGAAGCTGAAATACCTGTTAGGGCTCTGTGGTTTGGTCGAGTGGGACAGAGCGAAGGCGTTTGCAGCAGAGTAGGGCTGGCCAGTGGCTGCGTCTCCTGCCAGGAAGGAAAGACATTTGGGTTTTGCTTTTCTCCTTCAAACGGGGAAAAAACCCCACCCTCAGAAACGGAGTAAGAAGCAAAATGCAGAACATGGAGACAAGCAGAGAGCAAGCGTGAGTCTAACATGCTCAAGGTCAGTTAACAGGGATGGCTGGTTGTAAGGGCCAGCTCTGCAGGGCCTTGAGGATGTGGGCACGCAGTGTTTCCTTGTCAGCAGAAGGGGAGGGGAAAATCCAATAGCGGTGCTGGTCCCCAGGGAGAGAGGAAATCCTGAGCCCGCTGTGCCCTGTCATGCAGCTCATCGCCTTTCTCATGACTGGACCCGAGAATAGAAGAGCGAGGGTGTTGCGGTTCCCAGGATTAAGGGCTGCTGGGATGCCGCTGCTAATGACCTTTGCGTAACACCGCTCTGCAGGACGGCTGTCTCTGACTGGAGACTGTGGTCACTGCTGAAAAACGGGGCTCGGGTTCCCCCGCACTTCAAGTACCCGTCAGAGAGTGAGGCGCAACGAGTGCCTGGCTGAGGAGGTGACACGTAGGGCACTGCCTTTGGAAGGGCTGCAGGGGAGGCGATAGGTGTACGCGAGTGTAATGGGATCATAAAGACAAAGTGCTGCTTATGTGGTGAAAGGTGAGACAGAGGGGCTGAGCTGGATGGTGCTTCAGTCTTTTCCTCGGAATCGGGAGATTTAGGATTTTTCTGTTCTGTTTAGTTAATGATGTTTCAAAACAAGCATGAAAAAAACCCTGATGGTCTCCTGGAGTGGTATGGTGCATCTCAGTCTACAAACCCAAGGATTTACATAGCTCCTTCTCTTCCTTGGTTTTTGCTGTTATTAACGTGGCCAGGTATTAGACACTGTCAGTTTCTCTTGTATATAATTTGTAGTTTATTTCATCATCAAATATAAGGATACAAAGCTTGGTTCCTTTAAATAATACAATTATTAAAAGAGTTCCTGGAAGTTTAGGAAAACGATTGTCTCCATTATACTGAGGGCTTTTTTTTTTTTTCTTGAGCAGAAAGCTTCACCCAGCTTTGATTTGATACATTACTTGTATTTCTTGCTGTGTCCCGTGAAGCCTAGACCTAGATGTCTTACCTGCAGATGATTTCTCAGCTTCTTTGGTGAAAACTGTGCAAGCAGATGCTGACCAAACTGGGATTTGACTCACCAGGTCAACCTGCTTGTCCCACAGCCGACGAAGCTGATGAAACACGTCTGTGGCTGCAGGCAACAGAATAAACAGGTCCAGAACTGCAAACCTTCACCATAAATGTCTTGTTCCAGTTCAAAACTGGTCTAGCTGTGCTTCTGTATTTGGGAACCTGTGCGGTCCAGCAATGTAATTTATTTTTTAAAAATTTTTAAATTTGTTAAAATCTGTGGCCAGTTCAGTCAGATAAGTCAAACTGTTGCTTTATGAACGACTTACAGCTCTCCCATCTGGAGATGGCTAGGGGAATTGAACACATCCAAATACATTCTACCTGAAGTAAAGTATTGCTTGGGAAAGATGTCTCCTTCAAAAATCCAGGTAGGAATGTTCTCTGCTGCACTGAGGAGGAGGAGAAGGCTAGAAGGTGATGTTCCTTCTGCAGAGCCTTTTCAGGACGTTTCAGGTTTGTGAGGCCCTCTCAGGCAGGCTGCTGACACTGGTAGCGATGTGGCTGCCATTAGAAGCGGGCTGCTATAAATCTGTTTTCAAATAGAGCATGCCAGTACCTTATTTCTAAAAGCACCTCTTTTAACGAGTCCAGTCATGGTTTCCACTTAGGGCCAGTAAGAAGGAGACGCTTTTTAGCAGTGGTTATTCTATTCTGCGCTATCCAGGAAGCTGGCATAGAAGTGTTTTTGGGGTTAAAACAAATGAATAAAATTGCATTAAGTGGGCTTTAAAGGCCCTCCTCTCATCTGCCTAAAACACATGTAAGAGTTGGGAATCAGATTAAGAGTTATGCTGTCAGAACACTGCAGAAAGGGAAGGAAGGCATATTGAGAGACAATGGGTAACGCGGGGTTTTTGGAGGGAAGGCTTAGTGATTTTTGTCATGCTAGTGGCTGGAGTATTGACCTGCTGGTAGTTGGGGCATATTCAGTTGGTCAGCGCATTCACTGGGGTGAAGGAGAGACTCGGCTGACAGAGAAGAGAGTTACTTGGTGGTGCAAAGCCAGAGGAGGCTTGTCAGCTGGCATGGGTGGCGGCATCAAGCCTGGTTTTGCCTGGTCTCAGTGTGAGGGGGGTGGTGCAGGAGGCATGAGACAGGGGAGGAAGGAGGGAAGCAGATAGAAGTTTTTTCTTCAGGACAGGGCTGCGATCTGAATCAGTTTCCCTCTTCATCACTCTCTAGTAGAGATGCACAGAGATGTTCCCACAAGGGCATGCATCTCTACGTGATTTGGGAAGTGGTTTCTTCTTGCCTGGTTGCTCTCCAAGTTAATTTGGCTCACCTCCCTGGCTCAAGTCAAACAAAATCATGTCTCTTGGTAAGCACCATCGCTTGGTAGCAAGTAGCGTGTAGACACCAGGTTTGCACACAGAGCAGTTCCAGGGTGCTCCGCAGGGATGCCCGTGCTTGTGCAGAACTTGCTGGAGTTGTCCTTGGCCTGGCGCAGCTCTGCAGCCCTTGGATGCACAGTGTGTGCAGACAGTAGGTGTTAGGGAAGATACCCATCTCTCTACTCTGAAACTCCGATGGCGCGTTTGGAACAGAGGTGCTTGGAACAGGGGGAACAGACTTGGGCTGATGTGATTACCAGGTCAGAAGAAACAGAAGAATGTATGATTATGGAAATCCTCATCTTTGCTCATTTGACCTGTGTGTAGCCTCTGCTTTCTCGAAGGCGAGAAGTTTTCTGGGTGTGTCCCTAGCTCTGAAGTCAGCAGCTGCGGTAAAGTCCTGTAACAGGCAGAGGTGATTCCGAGCAGATGGAGAGCAGGAAGCCCAAACTATAAAATGCCTGTCCATTACCAAAACATCCTGGGGAGTTACTTGTGTAGTCAAGGACTAGTCTTACAAGCTCTGAAGCAATGGCTTGCAGTAGGACCCTCAGGTCAAACCCTGAGGCGTTTTACCCAGAGTAATCACAAAAACCACACCAGTAACATAGGTGACCAAAGACTGAACATCCTCTGTTCTTCAGCATGATTGTAAAGCCAGCTGACAATAAACATCCTCAAATCTTGTTTTTGGGAAGTTAACTAGAGGCATCACTTTGAAATTTTTCTTTTCCTCTGCTTAAAAAGTAGGCGTGCAAAGGCGTGGGCACGGTGCTTGCGCGCCCCACGTTCCTGCAGAGGGTTGCTTGCTGCTGGGTGGTTCACTGACTGGTTTTCTTTATGACCACTCATGGGTCTGAAAAAAATCGCAGTTTCCCAAGTGAAACATTACTCAAAACTCAGCATAGCACTCAAGAAAGTGGAGCAGGAGCAAAGGAAACTCAGTCCTCATAGTTTTTTTGAAACAGGCATTTGGGGCACCGTGCCACCTTCAGTGCTGGGCTTCAGGAATGATGGTGAGCCTGAGCCTCGGGGGTGGGTTCAGCAGGGTACTGGGACCCAAAAGCAAGGGGCCCATTAAACTGCTTTTTGCAATAGTGTTTTCTTAGCACTTGCATTGTGAAGAGAGTAAAACCTGATTTTTGCGAGGAGTCAAAATGTTGCTGGGTGGATAAATGTAACTGCAGAATCTGAATTCTGGAAAACCTGAAAGGAGGGGTAAGTGGTTGTGAGCCAAGGGCATCCTTCCTGTTACAGCAGCTCTTCTGCACATGGTCACTTGCCGGCCAAGCTTACTGAAGGTTTTCTTTACTAGCTGAAGGGTGTAACTGATCCTGCTTACAGGACACAAAACCAGAAACAGGGAAAAGAGGTTGAAAATCTGGATCTGTCTGTTGGAGTGGTTTCTAGAGGACCCGTATAGCAAGAGCGAGGGATGAGATGATACGTCATCCCATCAAAAGTTTGTAAAGGTTTGCAGTTTGCTCAGAGAAATTCCTTTTCCACCCACCAGCAATAGTTCTTGAAGGTTTTAGTGAAAATACAACCTCTCTTGGGCCCTCAGATGTGGGTTAGGAGGAGCATGTTGCTGAAAGAGAGAATGTTTGCACAGTCATTTCATTAAGGTGCTGTTTGAGGCTTGTGCTGCCGTTCGGGATGGAGTGCCTCTCTCCCAGCGAAGGTGAGCTTGGGTCTGGGTGGATGAGATTTGGAAGGCAGCTGCTGGGTCCCTCTGTAATGATGGCTAAGTGCTGTCCCCCACGACAGGTTCATACACACATTTTAACAATTCTAATTTAAAAGGCAGCCTTCTCTCAAGAGTGAGCTCTCTCTAACCTGGGGCTAGGAAAGCTGCAGCTCTGGAGGTTCCTATGTGCTTGGGGTGTGTGTATGAAGACTTGGCTGCTGAACACCTGCACTGAAGTGGTCCTCGGGAGGATGTTTGATGTAGAGAGAGAACTCTTATCTCTAACAGCTTGTCTGAACCTGAGAGATCCTGCAGCATCAGTTGGCACTGGTTTTATCTTTTGAAAACCGTTCAGTCAGTATTTAGTTTGTATCAAGACAGCTAGCGATGTGAAAGATGTCACGGTGAGCAGTCCCGTAACATGCATTCACCGTGATGATTTGTTCACGCGGAGGCTTTTTCATTTTTCATCCACGTACAAAAGGCTGTTGCTTCTGGTTGATGTGGGACCCCCCTGAAGTTGATGGCGTTCATATCCTTTGTTTCTTTGGCATTGTGGCTTGTTTCTTGCATAACAAATAGGTTTTTTGGTCCTTTCAGGTTCTTCAGGCCCTCTGGTGGGTCCAAGTGCCTAGATAAGAGATGTGCTCTGTGTGTGTGTAAATAGTTCTTTGAAATCTGTCTGTTAAGTGCAGCACCTCGGAGTGGTGCTAGCCAGTTATCCTCCAAGGCCAAGCTGCTCTGCTTTTTCGCTGTGTTCTCTCAGTCACTCACTCACATGGATCTTTAGCGCAAAGGAAAGCCCATCTAAGGGACTGAAATGTCTATTGATCCCTTGCTGCTCTCGACTATCTAAGTGCTTCATCGCTCCCATAACTCCTGCTGCAATCTGCAAGACCTGAGCAGCTGAGGAGGTGTTTCTGGATCACGGATTGTCCCAGAAGTGGCTAAGTCACAATCTGCTCGCCTAGTGCTTCTCATTTCTGGAGAACCATCGTGTTCTGTCTCCTTGCTCAAAACCGGTGTGGGTAAACAGTTTGCTTATGCTTATGAAATAGTGTTTCCAACCCACTGCTTTAAACAGGGCCCTGTGGTAGGCAAGTCTGTCTCTCCAAAGTGCTATAGGTAAAATATGTGGAGCAGCATGCTGAGGGCTGTGCTGCAAAACAGGGACGGTGTGAGCTTTCACGTCCAGAAACAAGCAGAGGAGTGGACAGAAGGCTCTGTCCCTGGCACTGCCTCTGAAACAGAGACAAAGCTCTGCATGAAACCACTCCTGAAAAAGGCAGTTGGAGCCCATGGATGTGGAAAGCATCCCTCTCTAATTTTAAATGCAATCCGTTTGACACAGTTATGCATTTGGTGTGGCTTTTCCAGGCTTTCTGTGGCAAGCCTCTCCTCACAGAGAGCAAGGCTTGCAGCTCTCCAGCACTACGTTGCCTCTTCTCAGGAGTGCTTCTATACAATATGGGAAACAAGTTGTTCACAGGGTTACCTGTGGCGGTGTGAGGAGAAGACAGCATGACGGGTCAGACGCTTACAGAATTGCTGCTGTTTGTCATGAAGTGACTATGAGGTGGATTAATCAATTGCACGTCTCTTCAAAAATGTGTTTGCTATTTGTTGGGCTGTTCTAAAATGGTTTTCCTACCTCATGATGTGTGATCTGGTTTACTGCAAGGTCAGTGTCTGCTATTGTTTCCCAGGTTGGAGTGCCTGCCTTGCAGGAAAAGATCCTGTATAACGGAGAATGTCCCAGTTGATTTCCAGTGAGAAGTGGAAGTTGCTAGTCCAACTGTGGAGCAGTCCCTCCATATTGAAATCAAATTAATTCAACAAGGATATTTAAACATCCATTTGGGAAGGTTCAGGCTCAGTGTCATTATGCTACTGAGAGACACTGCAGGATGGAAATGAAGGTTCCTCCCTAGCAGAGCAGATGCAGCATGGTCAGGGGTGTGCCAAAAGTTCTCTTTCTGTTAGTACAGTTGGATTTTTCACCAATCCGATGTCTTTCCTGGCTTTTCACAAGCCACAGGGATTTTCCAAAAGCTTCAGCTCACCACAGTGAGAGTGAGGGCAGACCACTGTTGTGAGGACCTTTGAGCAAAACCAGGCAAGATGGCCAAATTGACTGATACTTTTTAATACACGCATTTCACATCGGGAAGGTGGTCAGGGAGACTTTCCCACAAATGTCAGGGAATGTGTGGTGGTTTGGTCTTCAGGAACTGCACAGCAGGCTGGTGCGTTGGTCCAAGGCGGTGGAGTCAGCTGCAGCATGCCTCGTTCTGCCCCCCGCTCTCTGGTGCCGCGAGGAGCGTATTTAGGTCACGCGTAGTGCAACTGCGGAGGTAAGCGCAGAAATAATTACTGCTTCGGTTGCAGACTCGCCCTCTGCCATAGCTGGGGGCCTGTCAGAAAGGCTGTTGGGCCACAGCTGGCTGCGTCCATGGGAAAGGGCAGGAGAAGGTGCTTGGAGTGGGCAGGTGGTGGGAAGGGTGAGGTTTAGGAGGTCAGCCACACAGAGCCAGCAGCTGGGCATGGCACCGTCTGCTGACACAGCCCTTGCCTCTGCTCTCACCCTGCAAAGGAGAGGTTGCATAATGCAGGGAGAGACTGCTAATTACCTGGGCTGAACATGGGACTATGTAGGGTAAAGCTGACTGTGTACTGGCCCTGAAGATTTGGTCAGGGACCTTCTTCTAGGGGGTTGGGCTCCTCTGAGGCAGCACCCTTTTCATCCCTGGCAGGTTGCCTCATTTTGTGGTGACAGGAGGCTCTCCTCCTTGTCACTGCAGGGAATGCCATCCTGGAGTTGCTTTAGGTTTCAAAGTGGATATTTTTGGGTTTGTGGGTAGGTTCAGGGAAGAGGCTGTGACTTCAGAAAATTGGAGGAAAGATGAGGAGATGAGGCATAAGTAGATGTTACTTGGAGATGCAGATGGCAGGCACTTAAGACTTCTTGTAGGTGTGGGAGTGACAGAGAAGACATGTGTAGGAGGTGACAGCCAGCCCCAACTTCTTTGACCCATTAGTTACTCCATCTCTCGTTGGTGGGAGATGGTCTGGGTGGTATTTCTGCTCTTCCTGTGGCTCCGTTCTCACTGCGGGGACTCACAGCTCCCACAGAAGTGCTTGGACAGGATGAAGGCACACAGTGATAGGAGGTTGGGTCTAGCTGTGAACTGTCACCCTAGGCAAAGGCTTTCTTTTCCTTCTTAGCAAGAGTACAGGGCTTTTCTCCACTAGTTAAAAAAATTGCTTTCTTTGCAACACCTCTTGACTCAAGTGTTGGGTTTTTCCTTTTTTAACTTGACTTGTGTGTATGCTGATCGCATAAGGACTTCTTAGGAACCCTCAGCCTTGCATAAAGCACTTGGCACTTCCCTTGCACCTAACACCCACCTCTTTTAGGCAAGCACACGGCTGAAATTTGGCTCACAGCGTGGAATGGTGCTAAGCTGCACCATGCTCCTGGTTTGCCTTTGCTGTGCACTAAAGGCTGGCAGTCCCAAGAGCTGCTCTGTGTGAGTGCAAACACTGCAGCTTTTCATTGCTGCCGAGTACATTCTCCTGCTCTTGCCTGCATATCCCCCCCCGCTCCCCACGTTACGTTTTCCCCTTTCCCCGTTTCGGTATGTTTTCTAAACGAAGTATTGAAGCCTGGTTTTAATAAATCATTCTGATGAAGAGCAGAAGTCTTGTGCCTCTGCCAAGCTTTGATTCCTTGCTTGTGACAGCTGGGAAAGGAGCTAAGGTTTGGTGGTTTTTTTTATTTTTTTATCCCTTTGCACAGTCTGTATTTTGGGTGGGTGTGATAAGAGGTAGGGCTAAACCGTTCCTCCCTGGGTAGGTGTGTACTGAGACTCCCACACACAGTAACTGAAAGCTATCTTTGCTGGTGGTGCTGGCTGGTAAGGCAAATACCGAGTGCCTCTGGTGCAGAGGGTTAGGGCTTTCCCTGTCCAGAAAGGGATGGTAGTTTTTCCTTTCAGGGTCATTTCCAAAGTTGTGTTTGAGAATAAAGGCTGAGGAAGAGAAGCAGTTGTCCCCAAATAGGTTGGGTGCATGTTAGGTCTGGTGAAATGCAGACTTGAGTTGGGTATCCATAGGGAGTATGCATACACATGCCTATTGGGACATGACACACAGTGCCTGAGCTTTGCTTTATGGTCCCAAAAGGATCAGTTTGAGATTTCATGAGAGCCAATACAATACCCAAAGTAGGACTGAGAGAAGAAAATCCAGATGTTTCATATAGTTAGATGAGAGGATTCTCCACAGAGTCTACCAACACCAAGACTTCAGAGAAGAAGGAAGCAATGATTTTCTGTTGCCACAGGGAACAAGATCATTCCAGCTCCTGTTTCCAACACTATTTCCAAGACTCCCTGTGGTGACAGACCCTGAGCCTGCCCTCGTGCCTCCCTCCAACTCACTTCAGGACCGACAGTCCACAGAACCCTCTTCTTTGTGTAAGGCTTGCTGGAAACCAAGCTAAGCAGAGAATTTGCAACTTGCTAATCAACTTGTACTCCAGGCAGTTGCTCCTCTGTCTTGGGTAGTAATGACAGAGCAGAGAGTACGTAATACACAACACTTCCACCTAGCTAGTAAGGATCTCAGTGACATCTGCTTTTCCTCTCTTTGTTAGTACAGTATTTGCTGTCCACCAGCATTCAGCTCCAAATATCATCCATGCCTCACACACCTACAAAATAAATACACAGAAGCGATGTGGCACTGCTGCTGACCAGTTTTGCCTCTTAATCAGTAAGACCAAACCTGATGTGAACAAAGCCATGCTTTCTGGTGAAACATGAGTCAGAAAACCCGCTGTATGAAACCGAAGGAGAATGTCGAAATAGCTAGCAGGCCATGTGCATTCACTTGGTAGTGCCTCAAACTCTTGTTCATGCACACATGTTCATGCATAGAGAAACCCAGAGCTTTGGGATGGCTTGTTCCCACTCTGTCCAACGGATTTGTGTAGAGTTTAATCTAAAAAAGGAGGCTTTACAGTACCAACCATCACCTACACAATCCCTCCCTTCTCACCTATAGAAATATCTTTGGCTTAAAATGAAAATGCTTCTAAATGACTTCGCCACACACACACACACACACCCGATGGTAAATTCCTTAGACTTTTCTGCCCCTTAGCAGTTTCACGTGAACGCAGAGAACAGAATTAGGCAAAGAATTAAGGTGGCTTAGGTAATTATAGCGGCACATGCTATCAGTTCAAGACAGAGATTAGCACAGCGAGCTTCCAGCTAAAGGAGGTCTTCCCCTGTACTGTGAAAGGAACTAGCCTCTTTCTTGCTTTGTCTGTCTAAAACACAAACAGTGTACCATGTGGAAGCGGCAATATATACCCCACCAAAACTTCCTGGAGGCACTTCTGTTCCTTAAAAACTGAAGGAGTTTGAAGACCAAGTTGAAGAACCACTTTAAATCCACAAAGCAGACAGCACTGCACCCTGTGGCTTTAAACCCAATGTAAAGTTTATATTGAGCTATTTTCCTCTGCATCTAGCGTGACGACTTATGTTACCTTTGGCCAAGGAAGATTTCTAGGGAGAACTGTCTAGTAAAGAAGAAAGCAGCAAAGACCGTTCTTAAATAGCTTACCTGCAAAGCTGCAAGCAAACATGGCTAATCAAGGCCGGAGTGACCGGTAAAGGAAAAAGCTTTGTGTCGCTCATACCTGCGGCACAAGGGAGGTGTTTTGAGACTGATTCATTGTGTCATTTTTGCAGGTATCTCCTCTGTTCTGCCCAGACGACAGTTATCAAATGCACAATGTTCAATTCTCATTATCTCAAACTTTGCAACGATTAATTCAGTATTAACTAGATGGGTTTTATAATTTTACTTGCTTCTCACGGGGAAGTTAAAGCTATAGACTTTCTCATAACCAAAAATGTTCATATCAGGTCTTCAAATTGTAGAGAAAATTTAGAAGTATGGCAGGAGTGTGACAGCATCAGGGTGTCAAATCCAGAAGGCCAGCTGAAATAACACTACTGCTGTACTGATACTTCATATTCAAATCAATTTTGTTACTTCAGGGCTGACAGTAACATTTCAGTGGAACTGCTCAATAGCTGTAGCTTCTGTATTGGTGCCATTACCGTGGCAATTTTTGTGACTGTTTTTTTTAACGGTTAGAACAGTGGGGGCAGGTTTTAAAGCATACCTGAAAAGAGGACACTGTTCCTTTAAATGCACGGGCCTTAGAAATAATCCTCATCAAAAACACATTATCGTTTCTCTTGAGAAGAAAATGATCAGATTCATTCCTCTCCCTTCTTCTGCTGGGGCTGCTCCTTTCGCACACATCCTGAAATCTCTGAAAGCAGAATTCAGCTGTGAATTATTTTATCCTGACCTCTGCGTGGGTGGAAAACCCTCTCCTGCATATCCATGTTACTCCAGGCCCAGGCATTTGCAATGGCTTCACACGGGCACATTGCAGTGGTCATATTTTTAAACTCTTTTTCAAATTGGAATAGCTTGTCAACACCAGTCTGACTGCACCACCTCCACAGGGACACAGAAATCCTAGGAATACAAGATGCTTTCTAAATCCTACACAATGTACCCCTATAAATTGCTGCAGTAAACCTTCGTAAGCCAGCGTTCTGTACCCAAATACCTGCCAGCCTCGATGCAGTTGGAGGTGGCTGACACAAACACTGAAGTATGATATTGCTATCTCTGAGACACAATACACATACAAGAAATAAGTAAAGCTGGAGTATGGAATTTAAGTCTACACTTTCAACTTGAGGAACCACATGTGGTGGTTTTGTTTGTGTGGCTTAACAGCCATTCACTTCCTGAGGATGTGCTTGTGCTACTTTAGAGGTCAAGGAACACGTGGAAAAACCTATGAGAAACGTTGCTGGAAAGAAAGAAAAAGTTACTGATACTGGGGAAAGGAGAAGGGTGCTGGAAGCAAGCCGAGATGTTCTTCCTGGGCAAGAACTTGGTGCGTGGCCACTTTTGCTCACAGGAGCCTGCACGGTGACCTCAGCACCTCGGCCGCTTGCAGCGCTCGGGACAAGAGGAAGCCCAACAGCCAGAGCTTTGATCCCCTTGGTTTTTCAGCCCCTTGTCCTCAGACCCAGGTATCAAGCCTGTGGGGAGAGCTTGAGACATCACAGCAGAGGAAGAGAGAAGGTAAAATTCAGGGGACAGAGTTTGGAGTTTCCCTTTGGCAGGGGGCTTTCTCAAAGCAAAGGACTTACCAGAGCAAGACACAAAACTCCGTCTACAAAGAGCACCAATCAGAGAGGATAATGTGGGAAATGCTGTTACATTAGGATGAGATTTATTTTCACTCACCCAAGATCCCTGGCATAACTGTCCCTCTGAGGACTTTCAACACCAGCTTTCAGGACTTGCCAAAGGCACACAGGGCAGCTGGTGGCAGCTGTTGATCCTTAGTCTGGTTATTCTTGGAGCTGGTGTCCTTATTTATGTATGTATGTATTTATTTATTTATTTTCCCTGCTCTCTGAAATCTCCTTATGCATTAGCAGAGCTGCTGTAGATTTGCCTACCATTTCTTGCTTCTGTGCTGCAAAGAAGAAGGCAGCTTAGCATTAGGTTGGAGGGACTAGGACAGAAGTTGCAGCTGAGGTCAGCTGGCAGGAGAAGTGTTAGAGGGTAGGGATGGGTGAGAAGAGGGGCTCTCTGAGTGCTTCCCGTGGCATGGAGCTGCATCTTCTCTCATCCCGGGAGCTGCAGGGAATTATGCCCGTGACCTACTAACCTCCTCCAGTTGGGATGGTGGGGTTGGGAAATGGGTGCACAGATGGCAGCTCTCTCGACGGTGGCAGATGCTGCTGATCTAATGAGTAGGATCAATGGGCGTCTTAGCAGAATTGTGGTGAGGGGGGTAGGGATGTCTGTAGAACTGCAGCGCTGCTCCCTTCTCACTAATACCAGTCATTTCTGGGCACTTTCCCTTCTTCTCTTGGCACCACCTCCATTTATCTCCTCCTCCAGATTGGGCTGGCACAAAGATAATGCAAGTAATTTTGATTGCACAAGGAAGCTGTTAGGGAATTAGATGATTAAGAAATGTGTGGAGGGCGAATCAGAGATGTCGAGGCCAAAAACCTGTTTTACTCGGATGCCAGTAGGTTGGCATGACAAAATGGGAGTGTTAATAAAAAGTCAATCAATCAGATACAGAGTAACCTGCTGATAGCAGAGGACCTTCTGCCTCCCTGCAGAATGCGTGTGCTTTGCTGGAGCTCCAGCTTGCCTAAGTGTGAACCCTAAAATAAATACATTTCTGTCATAGAAAAAACAGCTTCATTATACCCTTACAAATGCTTTTGAGGAAAGACTTGTATTCAGGCTGGGTCATCTGCAGCTGTGGGTCCTGTCTAAGGGCCACTCCTGGGTTTCCTTTTCTGCTGGGGTTATTTTAGGGATGGTGAACTTGCTTTGAAGCAGATGCTGCGTTGTGAATGTTTTCTTGCCTTGAAGAAACACCACCTCACCAGGAGGCAAGAACTGCATCTCTCCTATCTCTTCTGTCTCTTTTATCTCTTTGACTTCCTGATAAGTCAGAATGAGCTATTTTGCCTGTGACCGAAGAACCACCACCAAGGGAGATGGAAGTATTTCCAGTGTCAGAAACCCAAGAAATAAACAAGATAGGGTGGAAAAAGTCTTAGCCCTGGTATGTTAATTATTGCAAATTATTCCTGTCAGCCATTTTCCAGAAAAATGGTATATTCATTGAAATAAGTCTGTGAGATATCTGAAACAAAAGCTTTGAGAGCTTTGGGTTATTCTGCTCAACTTTGAATCCTGATCCAGCATCTGTTTGAGCAGGGGAGAGTCTCTGGGTTTATTTGCTGACTCCTTGCCCACTGAGTGAACTTCAAACTAATGATATTAAGTACATCGAAATTATGCATAGGGAAGAGCTTGGTCATCTGAAAGCTGAAGAGGAAGACAAATGTTAACTGAAATGTAAGCGAATCTGCATAGATGTGTTTGTACTTGTATCGCCAGATTTCTGTCTATAAAAATGCAGATCCCTTTTGCTGCATTTGGCTTTATGGTTTCTATGCTTGCTGGAAGGGTAGCGTAGACCACAGCAGCTAAATGGAAATAAAAGTATGCATAAATCAGCAGAGCCTTTCCTTCTGTTCGTAAAGAAACCTATGAATGGACTAGTCTCAACCTGATTGTGGTTTTGGGCTTGTGTTCAAGTCTTGCTTCCAACCAGAGACCTTGATATTTAAATATAGTAATGGGAACTGAATTCATCCTGCTGAGGAGGGGTGTTTGACTTCAGCTCTGAGCTGTGGGTATGTAATACCCTGTGAATTGCATGGCTGTGCATGAAAGGAAAGGTATTTTGAGCCTCCTGATCTGTGGAGACCTCCAGCAGTTACTCTCTGTTGTGTTCACGCTCAGTTTCATAACGATATGACTTACTAGTCTTGGATTTCAGACTCTGATTAATAACTTGGCTCCCCTGTGTTGAAGCTGCCTGGGAGTTTGGGGTGGGTTTTTTTGCTAGGTGAAGTGTGTGTCCTTATTTCGTACTTGCTCTCCTGCTTGGGGAGCCTGGGCAGCAGGAGTCTGCGGCTGTTCAGTCTGTGCTTTTCCTTCTTTGGAACCAAACAATTTTCCTGATGTAAAAGCAGGGGCAAGCGGAAGGATGCTGGAAGGTCGACATGAAGCAGAAAGCATAGGTGTCAAAACCTGTTTGCAGGCAAAAGGGAAGAGCCGGGCTCTGCCGCAGGTCAGCCTCAGAGAGGCACCCGTGGTCATATGCATGTGTCTTGCAGTGCCCAGCACTGGGGAGCTTCACAAACAGGGTCTGACGGGGGATAGGTGACACCGGTAACAGACTGGCTTCTATGCACACCGATACATGAAACAGTTAAAAGTGTTTACAGTGCCACAGCAGCCACTTGGTCCTTGGCTGAAGAGCACAGATAGAGTTGTGGGTTTGGGGGGGTATTTTTATTTTTGTTTTTACAACAGATAAGTAGTTCTTCTGAAGTGAATCATCAGTGAGGGAGAAAGGACAGGGGCTAAATGACACCACTCACAGGAAGCAGCAATTGGGAAGTTTGCTGTAGGCAGTGAAATATGTGCTGGGCTTTTTGTGCAGAGAGGTCAGAAAAGCTAGATTGAAAACAAAAAATGTAGGTATCAGGACACTTGCCAAGTGTCCCGCACCAAATCTTGGCAGAGACAGTCATTGCACAGACAGGGAGAAGCTAAGCTAAGGTTTTGCTGTGGCCCATGGTCACAGAATCACAAAATTGTAGGGGTTGGAAGGGACCTTAAAAGATCATTGGGTCGAACCCCCATCAAGTCCAGGTAAGGGAGTCTGTCTTCACAAACTGTGAAGTCACCTCTGAATTCCCTGCCTGGAACCATGGGCTTGGAGAGCTCTGGATTGGAGGCAGTGTCACACATGTCCTCGCAGCAACATTGCCTCTTAACTCCCACTAGAAGGGGCTGAATGCAGCGTGCAAGGTGACTGTTTTCATGGTTACTGCAGTCTGTGCGTGATGGTGAGACTGGCCTGTCACAGCTGTGTGGCAAGACTGAACTTGGGAGGTGGCAAATGATAGATCCACAAAGTTCCCAGGGGTGTTCAGGGGTTAGCTACGTGGATGAGGTATGTTTGCTCCTGCAGAGGAGATACGGTTACACAAGCTTCACAAAACCACGTGTTTTTGTGTTCTTGAAGGCAGCAGGAACTTTGAGGCTGGGAAAGAGCTTCATAGATTGGGGAAGGTTTTGATGTGTAACTTTGGCCATTTGGTCCTAGGGCCAATAAAAGCTTTCTGGGGCATCTTGCAAATGGGTCAGGCTCCAGATGCTGGCGAGAAGAGGAAGCCTGCTTCTCGCTCCTCGCTCGCAGGCAAAGTGCTGACTTGAATATTCATCTGGGCACCAACTCTTCCTTGGGCTTTGGGTATTCCTAGAGAACATGTCTGACCCCGTTTTGTTGGACTCGCTCTTATTTGGGTTTCCCTTTATCTGTCTGGGACTTGTTCTGCCTACTTTGTATATCATGGTTTTCTTGTTCTGGCCTGTTTCTATGCAAATTGGGAAACTTCAGAAGGATGAGTCTATAGAACATAGAAATGCAGTCAAGTGACTTCATTCCAGCATGCATTTCATCGTGGGAATAAGAGCTCACGCTGCAGAAAGAAAATGCTCACCACCAAACAGTATAAACTTATTTAATGGCAACAATTGTTCCTTGGGCAAAATCTGGCTAAAGCTTTCTGGAGGGGATTAGTCTAGGCTTTGCATTAAAGCTGGGCTGAAACATACTCCACATTCCTAGTGGCAGAAAAGTGGTGCCATCCAGAAGAGCTTCAAGAAAGCAGGATTATTTGGGAATTGTCAGATAAGTGACTATTACAGCTTGCAGAATCACATTTTCTAATTGGAGGCAAACAGCTATGTAACCACAGAATATGCTGATTTACATTATTCATGTGGCTTTTTTTTTAGAGTGAAATTTTGTCAGCTGTGTGGTTCAGGTAGCAAGCTCGTGCTCTGAACTCCTCATCCAGCATAGTCATGGGAATGGGACAGTTTAGTTCTTTTTCCTTTGGCCTGGCTGCAAGGGCTTTGCAGCTCCCACAGAGGATGCGTGTCGTGCTTGGAGCCTTCTAGTAGGGAAGTGAGCAGGAGGTAATGGGTGGCTGCTGAAGATCTGGGGGACGAACAGCATCCTTCGGGGTCTCCACAAATAACTGGTGCTGTAGCCTTTCTCCAGTCTGAACCTGGTTTTCGCTAAAGCAGTGTTAGTGGGACTTCTGCTCAGTGGTGAAAAGGGAAGAGTTCCAGTTCTTTTACCTGGTATACTTAAAATGTACATGCAGTAGTTTTTAATTAATTGCTTGCCTTCAAAATGAGATTGTTCTCTGTCTTGTGGGTTCCTCTGATGCTTTGGCAATAAATAAGAAGTTTCCAACAGCAGACAAAACCACATTTGGGGTTAAATGTGAGCATTATGTGATTGTTGGACCTTCCATTATAGAAAGAGGGCTGTGATCCATAGGATTTGGTCATGCTTTGCTGTAACAATCGATGGTACAGGGACAGGCTGCCCGTACATCTTCCATCAGCACCTATAGGAACAGCGCTGGCAGAAAGAGAGCTGTGATTCAGGACAGCACCAAGGAACAAATTTAACCTGCAGCATATATTTAGCCTGGCTGTTTTCAAGAAGATTTAAATCCATATTTAAAGCTAAGCATCTGTTGAAGTGCTGTGCAGATTGCTGATATAAATAGTCTGCTGAACTGGAGCTGCTCTGTCTACGTGGGGAAACCTAGGAGCGGGCTAGATTTCAGGGAGTGCTTTCGTCTGCCCTGCCGCACTGGGATGATGCAAGCAGCGCAGCTTTGCCAGATGGCTGTTTCTGGTATAGATTCTCGCCGCCCTTACGCCTTTTCTTTAGCTCGCTTTCTAACGACCGTGGGGTTTTAGAACCAAGGAAGAATTTCCTTTGTCACAAGTGGGAGAAGCGAAGCACAAAGGGGACTGGAGTTTGGCTCCTACCCACCACCCCAGGTGACCCTGGACCTGTGGGGCTTTCCAGAAGTGTGGTTCTGATGAGAACTGTCACCCCCCACCCCTTGCTGGAGTTTACTGTAAACTGATCCTGGGAGGATGAGCTGGGCTATCTTTTCCCTGGAAAGCTGCCAGCATGCTCTATATATCTCACCCTGGTCTCCCTTTGTAAGCAGAGTTAATGTAGAAGGGCTTTCTTCTTCCAGCATTACTTAAGACGGGCATTCTTATTTTACCTATTATTTTTACGTGTCTTAATCCCAGGTAGGCTGCCACTAAATGGAGTGCTAGGCATTTTCATGGCTTCTCCCTGTTGTTGTGAAAAAGGGGTTGTTAGAAAGGGCAACCTTGTGGCCAGATCCCTTGGGGCTGGCATCTTTCTCAAGCCAGACGCAGTTAGGGTGATGAGCAGCTCTGAGTTCCCCTTGGAAGCAGTGATGCAGTTGCTGACCTTCTCCCCGACTCACAGGCGAGCCAGGTTTCTTCCCACCTGCTGCTGTGAGATTGTGCACTGACTCCATCTTACATGGAAAATGCCTGGCAAGAGCTGGTGGTGGTCACTGCCACCCAGCTAGCCCTTGTGGCTAGGCTGCCTCCGATGGCTCTGTCCATGCTGCTCCATCCAATATTTCCCTTGCATTTAGTTTTCATTTCCAATCTCAAAGCATGGGGTTTGGGGTTTTTTCCTGTGTGAAAGTGGTAACACATGTGGATTTCTGTCCAAAACTTCTGCCTGCAGCATATAAAGCATTTATCATGCCTGTGGAGTGATAACCGCTTCTTAATTATCAGAGGGTTAAATATGAAGAAGCTGATAAAGACAGGAGCTGGGGAAGGTTTGCTAATAAAGAAGGTCATGTTACTCAGCTTCTGCGTAATGTCATTCTTCAGTCATTAGAGCAAAATAGATTTTAGCACACTGTATCCTCATTAGCTCCTTACGGAGAAGCCCAGTGCCACGAGGACATGAACACTGTTAACAGCTGGCGGCTGGTACCGTCCGTGCAAAGTGTTGACTCTCAGGACATCCCATATTTCACAACAGTTGGAGCCGTAGGCTCCTTACTGAAACTTGGCAGTGTTTGGGAAGCAGTGGGTGCATTTTCTTTCCCTTTCTGTGTTGAGAGCGGGTATAATACCCCTTAACAAACCACGGGGCTTTTCTTTGCCCTTCTCGAGAAGGGGACACGGACTGTTAGCAGTAGGAAAAAAGAATTTTGATGGACCCATTTCTGAGGTTTTCCCCAAACTGACTTTCTGCACCAGCAGCAGACTTTCCTTTTGGCAACTTAATTCTCTCTCCATGGCTACTTCTGAGTGCTTTGGAAGTCTGCAGATACCCCACAAGTCCGTTTGAGTGTTATTTTGGGCTTGCAAGAGTAATTAGTTAGACTTCTTGACATCTACAGCTAATCTAAGGTTTGTGACTTGACTCTTTTCAATACTACCCTGTGACTAATGTCATAGTTTTGCCATTTGTTAGCATAACTGTGTACTTTTTTTTTAAACTGGAAAAATACTAAAGTATTTGCTTCATCATTCCACGGCGGTTATTGCATACTTCTAATGGCTGAAACCCCTATTGATCAAAGTTCCTATGTTTATAGCCATTTTTGCCAAGGAATTTGGCACCAAAGTGAGCAGGGCAGAAAAATGGAAGGTGTAATGCTTTGAGGAAGAACCTGTTCATTCCTGTTGTCAAAGGGGAATGTGGCTGCTTTAATCAAACTGAAAGGCTTTGAAGAGAGAAAGAATTATCAAGAAATAATATTAGTATGCACATGTAATCAGTTGCAGCCGAGATTGCTTTCTGGGAAAGAAGAGGGATTTTGTGTTTATAGATTTCAGGAATGCTCTGTAACAAACGTGCAAAAACGCTCTGTTGATCCCTGCTTATATTGAGTCCTTGCTTTTGAACCCTTGGTAATGGTTGTTTTACAACAACTTTTGTATTTCTGACCAGGAAAGGCATTCACGTTTCTTTTCACCCATTTTGCTTAAATGGAGAAGTACTGTATTGACTCTGGGATGACCTTGAAATTTGGACTTAGGAAATTGATTTCCTTTTTGGCTGAAGCCTGCCAGTCTTCAGCACGTTTTGGAAATTAATATTTTTATTTCCTTTGAGGTTTCATGTGGTTACAAGGTCTCAAGGGTAGAGCTTTGGATGCCCAGAGATTTGGGGCTACCTCTGTTCCCAGTGAAGCTGGTGGTGAGAATCTGAGTGACTGCAGAACTCATGTCACCAGCTCAATGACCTCACTCACAACTTAATGTTTATCTTCATCACTTTCTCTTTTGGTTGAACCACTGGTACAACGATCAATACGTTTTTGCTTTTCACTAGCATTAACAGGTACCGCATTTTAATGACCTACGTCTTCCTACTTACAAAATCTTTACTAGCAAGTACCACTTTTTGGAAGTATTAAAGGTCCTTCTGTTTTTTATAACAAGTATTTTATTTACTTATTTTAAGTCCTTTTTTTTGAGAGTAGCATTTATGAACTGGTTTTAGCATTTAAAAATGGTGACTGTTGAGGTCTGATATCACAGCATGTGTATCTTTTCTGATGTTACATCTTTTTTGACTGTGGGTCAGGCTTGTGGTATTTATTACAAGCGGTTTCATTTGCTGCCTGTACTTGTCTGAAGTGTTTGGGAGTGGTGCTTGACACTGTTTTTTTTTGCAATTATTTAAACTTGGTGCTTTTAAGAAATGCAAAGAGAGAAGGGTTGTGCCTGGTCATTTGAACATGGCATCTGTAGGAGCTGCTGCTGTCAATGACTCGTTTCTGGCAAGGGTTGATCATTTGGACACTGCTACCACTGTAGCTTCAGGTTTTATGTAAGAGGAGAGGCCCAAGATAGAAGATTTAGGAGAGTGTGAGACCCTTGTATGGGTGTAGGACAGCACTCAGTGTACTAAGTGCCCTCCTGGGTGCCAGTAGCTCTTGCCTTTGCCACCACAGGCATGAACTCTGCAGGTGATTCATCTGCTGTGGACGTCAGCGTGTGCCTTGGGGGTAAAAACAGAGTAGTGGTGCACCTACTGAGGGAATCACGAGGGACTTGCGGTGTCGCTTGGGTTAGTCTGCGCCAGGAGCAGAGAGGAGACAGCAATTCTGCTGGGAATATACAAAGCCCTGCCTGTTGGCAAGGGAGATGCGGTGTTCTAGCGGAGAGCGAGCAACACTTTGTTTGACAAATGGTATCTTGGAGACAAAATCCTAACACTTGTACTTCTGAACTTGGGAAATATCCCAGAAGTGCACCAGCATGCATACTTGTTTACATGCTTATCTGAGAGGGTTATCTGCCTGCTTTGGGTTTTGCACTGAGAGGTGTGATATTCCTTAAAAAACCCTTTAAACCCAAGATGTAGGTATGCCACGGGAAGCGGGGAAATTGGAATGGCAAGTCTTCTGAAGGCCGTCCCTCATTTGTGATGACTTGTGCTAGGGGAGAGGTGCTCTCTTTGACTGGGTGCACAGAGTCAGAATGGTCCCACTTTTCCCAAGACCTGCACGTGGGTTTTGCTGTAGGCACACGGAAATTAATTGGCTTTACATGTATGCTTTCCAAGCAGCAAGCTTGCAGTTTGTTTTCATGCTGCTCCATGGATGTATGCATGCATTATTTGATGAATGTGTTTTCTGCTGGCAGGCAGTCATTTGCAAAGTGCAGTTCTGGGCTCTGGGGTTTTCTTCCTTTTTCCTTTGTGGTGGTGGTGTGGTTTCTTAAAAATACATCTGCAGTCCCTTCTGGTTGGGGGAAAGTACTTATTGCAGGGAAAAAAGGAACAGCTATTTCCTAGAACGGTGTTAGGCATGGGCTGGAGGTGAGATCAGTTTTCTGGCTCAAAACCAGAACAGCTTCATGTGGGTCTCAGATGTTGGGCCACTGACCCTTTAGCTCTAGTTCTGTTTCAAACCAAACTTGGTGCTGCAGTAGGTATGATGCTCTTGCTGTCAATGACAGCTTCATTCTTAAGATGACTGGGATGAGCTAGGACAGCACCAGTGTATCTGGGGCCTCCCAAGGTCCTAGGGCCATGGGTGACATGGTGAACCAGAGGGTCCCTTGCACATCTGACAAGTGATTCTGGAGTGTCTTCCACTAACACGTGAAGAGCTCAGTGGAGCTTGTCCACGTCGTGCTGTAGCCATGCTTTCTCTGTTCCGACTGCAAAGTGAGTGCCTGTTAAAAGCCCACACAGCCAAGGCAGCATGTGGTGCAGAAGAGAAGATGCCCTGTCCTCGGAAGCCCACGGCTTCAGAAACATAAGGTCAGTGCTTCACTTGTTGTAAAAACATACTCCTCCAAGTACATCCAGTGTGACATTTTTTTCGGGCAATGTGGGTTTGATGTCCTTCGTTTAGGAAGAACAGGCAGATTTTAGATATCAGGAGGAAGAGTAAATGTTTTGCAAGTAGTATTTTGATTCCTATCAAGGTCACGTATTTTCAGTTATGCAAAGCATGTGCTTAAAACGGGAATCTCTAGTTGAGGACAGCTTTCAAATGCAGTAATCTTAGAGAAGAAGTCCTTGAGGTTTATTGCTCACAATTTCCTGTCTCTTTGGGGGATAAAAGCCAAATGCATTTCAAAGAAAAAATTTATCTAGACCGTGTCCTCCTTTGTCTGTGAACCTACAGTAAACTGAACCACTCCCATCTTTGATATGATGTTGGCAGATACTGAGCTCATCTCAAAATTAAGCAGAAGAACCTGGGCTGTGGTTGAGGAATCGGGTATCTGAAAGCACTGTCCACTTCTCTGTGGCTTCTCAGATTCCACAAAGTTGAGAAACACCTGGAAAACAGCTTCTGGCTTTTCTTTTTCCATGTTCTTTTCTTTAATGCATTTGATGGAGGCATGTAGCAAATAGTCCCTGCCTGTTTCTTCTGAAGTTGCTTTTCCATATGAGGGAGTTGGGGGATGTCCTTAGGATGTTTGACAAGGTTGGGATATTGAGAAGTGCACAGTGTTCTTATTGGAGTCCATGAGTGGAAGAGGTGCTGGGGCAATCCAAGCATGGCAGTTAATGCACAGCAGGTTGCTGGCAGGTTTATTTTATTATCTTTTACTATTATTATTCTTTTTCTGAGTTTGCTGCTGCATGAAATCCATTTAGTGAAAACTTGGGGGAAGAAAAGAGTTGGATGTTGATGTATGAGCACATGTGCTGTCCTCAGTTTGACTTCACATATGCTGCTGCATCAGCCAAGGGTTCAAAATTCTTTGAACTCTTCTTTTAAAAACTGGAAGGCAACGAAGACTTGGTAACATTTCCTTTGTACAGATGAATGCGGCCCTTCGTATGAGATGGTTTTCAAGTTCATAGCCTAAGCTTCTTTTCCAGTAACTGCTGTAGCAGGGGTCTGTTCTTTGGTCACTCTGAAATAAGTGAAGCCCCCAAAAAAGTTGATTTTCCTTCTTAAAATGTCTGCAATGTAAGTCATGCAGCAAGGGCATGGGGACTCCCAGAAAGGGGGTTTCAGTGGCATGTATTCATGCTGCTCCTAGCTGTATCCCTGTCAAGTATTGCCCAGCACTTTGTTGTAGAGGACTGAGGAAATGAGGAAGTTCCTCTCCCTGCGCAGAGCTTTAAGCAAATACTTTGAACTGAGGGGCAGGGGAAGGTGAGGAATTTCATTTCCCTGAAGATCAGCTGCATATTTCTTAACATAGTTTCTCTGTCTCTTTTTAAAAGCTTACTAGGCTTTAGGCACATCTTTTAAAATTAATAAACCCCTTCTGCCTGTGTGTGTGTGAGTGTTTGCATACACAAATAAAACTGTTAAAAATCTGCAGTCTGAAATGGCTGAGATGGAGCCACGTGTGTCTTGGCACGTGTATTACACACATTCTCAATGAATTCCTTTCCCCTCTGCAGCTTCAGTGCTGCCTCCCACTTGCAGGCAGCTCCTTCCCTTGTTGGTTGGGGTAATGGTACTGTTTTTCCGGAGCTGTGAAAATGTGCATCTTCCTCCCTCAGGTTTAAGTCAGCAGGTGAAATAACGTGTGAGGTGGTTCACTACGGTGCCTGGTTTACCTTAGAAAAAAATCAATATTAAAAAAATTAATAATTTTGGTGTCATCAGTGACTTGAATCAGCAAGTTGCAAACTTGAGTTCAAATATCAGATTTTAATCTCACTATAAAATTTTCATGATTTCCTGAAGGGAAGTTGCTTCTCAGTGATTGATTTGCTGTTAATATTTCTTTCACGCTGAATCTATCATTCCACTTTGGTAGCCAAGTCACACTTAGAAATGCTTGGTTTAATTTCATAATGTAGTCTACAGGTGTCCAGCATCTTAATTTTTGTCCAGGAGAAATTAGCAACCAGTGCATTTTTTTGGTTGTTTATTCTAGGCAGAACCCACAATGAATCAAGGAATCGAGGGCAATTATTGTCTGAGCTACTGAGCTACTGGAGTTCCCCGTTCTCCTTTGATCTCATCTCCCTATTCTTTATAGCTCTGAATTCAGAAGAAATACACAACCTGCCCTGTTCTGTCACCTCCCTTTTAATTTCTTCAATAAGTTGAATAAATTTTATGAAATAAACTGATGGTAATACTCTTTCTGCAATATAGACGATGCTGCTGCTAATAAACTTGTTTAGCACATTTGCATATCTCTGCTGAGATGATTAATTAGCGATTCTCACTTCAATTAAGCAATTTGACTTGCCCTAGTCTTTGGAACCAAATATATTTTCTGCTCTTTAGTCAGTGCTGTAGCTAACCAGTTGTCATGTTCTTGGTAGATTATGGAACAGGTCAGGTCTTCATTTAATTTGTTAATTTTTGAATGTGTTTATTAAGAAAGCATTTAAAAGCAGGTGACTGGACCAAAATAGAAACCAGTTTTGTGTTGTCGTCTTGAAGAAGTAATGATTCGCTGCTTGTAGCCCTGTGGCATCGCAAGCGACTTCCCAAGATAACAGGAGGGTTACACAGTGGTTGGGAAGTCAGCAGAGAAACACTGGTTTTGCCTGGACAGGAAATTATTGTTTGAGAGTAAACATGGGGGCAAGAAGTGGTGCAGTTTCCTTTGCTGGAAATGCTGAGATTCAGCTTACAAGCACTGGATACCTTATCAAAGGCCTTGCTTTCAACACCAGCTCAGGGCAGATGATTTCCAGAAGTTTCTTCAGACCAAGGCTTGTCTGTAATTCTGTGGTCTGCAGGTAGAAATCTAGAAGAGGAGGATTTGACAAGTGATTTAAGACAGAGATGCCAATATGAGCAATGAAAGGTGTTTCCTTGTTATAGTGTCTGTGGTGCTAGATGTACTTTTTTTCCTCTTCACCAAGATCTTATTCTTGTAGTTCTCTGCTATGAGGGGCTTTCCTTGAAATGTATGTTTTCCCTTCTGTCTCATGTTGTATTCCTGTAGTTGGGTTTGGAGGTGTAAATGTCTAGTTTCTGGGTGTCTGCCTTCTCACAAAGTGCAAGTATTTCCACCTTAGGATCTCTTTGTTTTGTGCAGAGGCAGATGGATATAGGCTAGTTGCACCTTGATTCAAAAGGTTGACTTTTAGTATCTCAGACCACTTTTGTTCAAGGGGAGTGACACCATTCCTAGCAGAAGGGGGGATTTTCAAGCACTTGGCTTTGACTCTTTGAAATACAGGAAAGACAACAAGTTTTTGGGCGTGCAGGCAGTCCCGTGGGTGTCTCAGGTCTGAAGAAACAGTTTGCTAAGTGAGGAGCTGCCATTCTGGGCAGGAGCAGCATGAGGCCTGACGGACTCCTAGCTTCTGATGATGGCTGCTGCCAAGTGGTTTAGCTTTGTCCAGCCTGGGTGGTTTAGTTGCTTGGACTGAACCAGCGCTTCCTGTGAAAGAACTGCCCTTGTTTGTGGGAGCAAGCTGTTTGCACAAGTACAGCACATCCTATATGCTATGGCCATCAGCTGAGGCTCATACAGAGCGGTTTTTGAGAGCTTACTGGTGCCAGCAGTACCGTTTTTGTAAAAGTCAATCACACAGCTCACTGAAACGGCTCAGCAGCAGCTCTGGACTGGAGAAACAGGCCTTGGGAACTGTCTTGAACACAGTTGTATGGTGCTTTGCTATTGACAGTGGGAATTCCTTCCTGACCAGGCTGTGACCTGAGGGTTTTGTCTGGAACTCAGCCTTCTGGGGACATCCTCCTCTGCACTTGCAGAAGTGTCTCCTTCCTTCCATGCTCTCCAGCAGTGCTTGCCAGACTGACCTTCCTGACAGCAGTGTGGGAACTGTCAGCAGCAGTGTTTGGTCCAGCGTTTTCGTAAACCTGGGTAGAAGAAAGTTGCCTTTCTGCCCTCAAGAGGATATGTATAGCTGGACATTGTCTTTCAGTGACATCCTAACCATTCCAGTCTTTATGCAGTCATAGGTGTTTTCCATCTGAGCAATATACTGTTTGTCATCGTTATTCCAGCACCTTCGACTTTCCCCTCTGCCACCATCTGGTCTTGAATGTAAAGCTCCTACAGCTGCTGTTCCCACAGATTCCCTTCGGAAAGGCCAGTGTAGCCTATTACAGAGAATGTCGAATTATTTTAGGATCACATTTCACTGGGAATAACTCGGCGGGCATGGCTTTGACTCCCCTTATTGCCATCTAGCTGAAAAGTTTGTCCAGTGCCTTTGCTAGCTTATCTTAACAGCAGTCTTGTGCTTTGTTTGAGTCCTGTGGGAAGTTAGCATGCAGGAACGTGGCAGGTAAATGGCTGGCTGGAGAGTTCAGCGTGTCTCTGGCCATGACGTTGTTTTCTTCACTGTTGTCACAGATACAATCTGTTGTTAATCCTCCAAGTCTAAACCTGTGACTCCCCAAAGGACCTGAAGCCTTTTGTTGATTTTGATTTTCAGCCTTATTATAGACAAATTAATGTACATGAGTGACAGCACGCCATCGAGAGACGAGAAGAAAATGAGTAATTAACATACATTGGGTATTACTGATTGCTTTTATGATTATCTGGATTTTAAGGTATTAGCTGGAAAAATAACTCCTAATCCCTTATTAAAGATAAAAGGCAAGTCATTAAAAGTAGAAGGTTGTTTTCAGTCCTGAGAAGCACTGGAAATATGTCTTGGCTCCAGCAGCAAACTAACCTTGAAAGCCTGTAATTCCAAGTTACTCAGCTTAGTTGTTCTCCTCGGCAAGGGAATTTCTGAAGTTTCCCATGTGCTGGGAGGTGGAGGGGGATGCGAGACAAAGCGACCCTTGTCATACGAACTGCGTGCTTGGCACCGGCACAGGGTCCTTTGAATATCGGTATTAACTGAGCCCTGCCCAGCTGCTGGGCTGTGAACTTTCAACAGCCCCGTCCGAGATGGCTTAACTGTATGGCATGCTTCTGCAGGCTGGCTTGTAACGCTGGCTGCACGTTTCTCTTGGGGTATGAAGCTCCCATCGCGCCTCAACTTCTTTCTGCCTCCCTGACAGCAGCACCTGCCCTTGCCTGTGTGGCCACTTAACTGGTGTCATGGCCATTTAACTGGTGCCACGACCATTTAACTGTTTTTGTGGCCGTGCACTAAGCAGCACCTAGAAAACGGACCGGTCCGAGCAGAGATGCCAGTCCCAGGGTGGAAGGGGAGTGTGTGGCTGAGGTGCTGGGAGCAAAAAAGCATTCGGGCTCAAGAAGGGTGACGTTTCCATGTTGCTGTTCTTAAACCCACCCCTGAGTGCATGCCTGTTCCTGAGGTCAGAGGGGAAGCAGCAGCATTCTCATGCTGAGTTATCACAATTAATGATTTGCAGAATCTTGCCACAAACTAAGACTTTCTTAATAATTAGGTATTTTTGAAAAACAAGTAGTCCATTCCTTATTTCTCAATAGTGGATTTTAAGCAACAGTAGGACTGCAGAGTTTGTAAGTTTAATTCCCATGTTTTAACAGCTCAGTGTTTCAATTAATCGTGTTTTTATACGTCTATACTTTTAAAAAGCAATTTAAAATGCAGTGGGAGCAATTAAAAAGAAATAAAGATAGCATTTAATTACTCTAAGGAGACCAGTACTTATGATTTACATTTGAGGGAATGTTGTTTTGATAGAACACATTTTGAAAAGCACTGCTCATTGCTGGTTTGCAATTTACATCCCAAGTTGTTAAAAAGTAGTACCTGGCTGACTTCTTTCCTTCCTTCCATCCTTCCTTCCCAGCCTCCTTCTTGTTTTGTTTTGTTTAAGTCCTGGACACTTCTTAAAGCCAACTCTGCTTCCAGGTGCTCAGTGCTTTTGGAGATGAGGCCTTGGGAAGGTATTTAAAAGGTACAGGTAGAGTTTGACTCTGCGTTGAGGTGGCCAAGGCCGATGCCCTGAATGCAGAGGAAGTGGTGTTGTTTTGCAGCCGTTCTGCTGTTTTGCTCTGGGTGGTCTTGAGGGACAGCACATGAAGTCAGACTTGTTGTGCTGGGGCAGCCCTTGGTGTTTCCAAAGAGGTAGTTGTCATGGAGGGTCCTCAAAAAACAATCTTTTTTGTTGACCTAAGTACGTAATAGCTCCAGTCAAGGTGTATGTGGCAAAGGTCACTTCATTTTGGAATGATGCTGTCTGTGCAAGAAATGTATCTGATTTCTCTAATGCATTTGGAGCCCAGGCATCCAGTCCGTTTGGTTTAATTGCTCCTAGTGCCTCCATTTAGCCTACTCGGGTCTGTCTGTGCTGCATCCTGAGTAATTTGGGCGTGGGCTCCTCAACAAAACGTTTTGGGCTGCCACAGGACACATGGTTAATAATAGTTCCATCTTGCTAAAAGCCAAAGAAGATGGAGCAGGGGCACTTGGTGAGAAGAAGCCATGGGAACGCTTTGCACAGGAAAGACAGCACATAAATTTTTCAAGTTGGATGTGGTTTGGGTTTTTTTGCAAGTGCCTCTAATATGGAGAGTTGGCTTTTTCTTACTTGAATGTCTAATCTCAACTTCCAGACCATGATGCCAAGCAGATCATTAAAACCAGCATCTGGGGTTTCCAGTCTCTCTTCATTACTAAAAGTTGTTCTGAGAACCTGGCAAAGTGTTTGTGCTTGGGCAGCAGATGGGATAACTGGAGTTGGAGATTAGCTATATGTGGTGTTCACTAATGGAATAGAATCAATTAGGTTGGAAGGCTCGTATAGAGGTCATCTGGACCAAACCCCTGCTCAAAGCAGGGCCAACTTGGTAATTAAGTTATTAATGTTGGGTTCTAAGTTATGATGTCGTGTCCAAAGCACACTTTCGTTAGATAGAAGGGCAGCCCCAGGGAAGCATGCTGAATTGTATGTTTTTTCTTCCAAATCATTCCCATCCCTTGGGATGCACCTGGGCTTACCGCGCTCAGAGCAGAAAATGCAGAGGTGTCACAGAGCTCCATTTTAGCACGTCAGGTCCAGAATCACTTGTGTCACAATATGGTATTGAGATGTGGCCTAGATGTGCGCTAGTCAAGAAGCTGGGAAATGTGGGTGCTTGATTTTGGTTGTCATGGGGTGTCCCAGTGAAACATCCCTCTGATACACTCCATGTGCCTTGTTCCACCCATTTTGTCTGAAGTGGGTTAAAAAAATGCCAGTTTTCCCTGTTACATTCTTGATACCAGGCACCTTCTCTCTCTCTCCTCCTGTGGTTTCATCTTGACCTCGCACACACACGCTGTAAGGGTGAGGTCAGAGAATTAGCCCTGTTGTATTCTCTTTTGCATAGGTATGATAAAGGTGACGCCATGATCCTGTAAAACATGCCATTTGCTCCTGGCTTGCCCGCTTTGGGGTTAGACACGGGGTTGACCATTTGGAAGGTCACTGCCTCAGCAAAGATCACCCCTGTGCATTTTGCTAATTACAAGCAGCAATTCTGTTCAGTCCAAGCCATCCTCAAACTGACCCCCTACTTGTTTTTTCCTCCCAACTGTCTAATAATTAACAAGCTACTTAATGCACGACAAAAGACCAATTAACCCTAAAGCATTTAGTGAACTACATGTAAATTAGTTGTAAAATGTTGCTGTAAACATTAAATGTTAGGCAATTACATAAACCAATAATTGCTAAAGTTGCATTTAGGAGCTTAAAAGAAAGAAAGCAAAAAAAAAAATAAATCTGCTTAACTAGCCCTTCCTTTCCCAGAACTCTGCTAATGGTTTTGTTTTTAACTACAGCCACCCCGGTCTGCGTGAGTCCGGACAGGCTGTGGCAGCTCAGCGTAGCTGTGTTTTTGGCGGTGGAAGAAAAATAAAGGCATGCTAACCTTGGGCACTTCTTGAAACTGTGGTGTGGTCAAGCAATGTTAGAAAACCTCTGAAGAGCAGTACCTGCGCTCTAGAAAGATATGGCAATCAGATGAAATAGTTTGGGGTGCTTTCTTCCCTCTGTGTTAGGTGGTATCCTGTATTACGTTACCAATTCTTAACAATTCTTGGATTGATTATAGTTTTTTTGGTTTCAGGGTGTTGAAAATGTTCCAGGCCTCACTAAAACCTCAGGGCTGGATGGGGTCTTATGAGGTGTGAGCACAGGGGATCTTGGCCACTTATTGCTGAATTCCTCCTATCTTTTCTTCCTCCTTCACGTCCCAGCTGCAAAAAAGGTTAGGTGTTTTTCCACCCACCTCTGCGGTGAATTTTCACACAAAGAAACCGGTTTGCTTTTCTGCAAAACCTTTAATCCTCTTAATTGGCTGTCATGCTCTGAGGTGGTCCGGTTCACCCACTGGTTCTCAAGCTCCTGCTGGTAATTTTCTTAAATAATTAATTTTCCTTGTATGCCTTCTGTACTTATACTCCAGTTTTTGATTGAATCTTCCTTGTGTCTCATGTTCACTCATTTTCCTTTGACTCTGGCTTTGTCTTGTGTTGGACTTAAGATGTTCTAAAGTGGAACAGTGAAGAGGGGCTCTGCCTCCTTTTTCATATATTTGTGCTTCCTTGCAGCTTTTGAGCCTCTGTTGTTTCAGTAAAAGTATATCTCTGTGGCTAGCTTTGCGTTCCTTCATTAGTCTCCAGATGTGTCTCTAGATACCAAATTTCTCATTTGTCAGTGTGAAAAAAGAGAGTTAGGTTTGTTTGAACTAGCTTTCTTCCTTCCTTGGTTTTGGCAGTATCCTTTTCCTGAGTATATTGATCTTAATTACAGTACAGCCGCTTACCGAAAGCTGGCCTATGCTTAGTTTCACTGTGTAAACACATGGGACAATGGTGGTGGGGTTTAGTTTTTCATGCACAGTTTTGCTAGCATAGGTCCTGGTTGTATTCATTTCGCAAACATGGAAATACTCGATGCTGGTGTGTGTTCGATGGAATTACAGAAATCTGCATAAAGCAGCGTAACTGCCTCCCAGTGTAGGTGAGTCCTTAGCAAATCCCCTCAAGTTAGTGCCTTGTCTGAGTCATTTTTCTTTCTTATTGTACCCTGGAGTCTGATGAGAATCGTTCTTTCCTCTTCTGTGCAGTAGACACCAACGTTAACAATAAAATGGGGCCAGTTGATGTGCCCCAGGGTGACACAGGAGGGTAGGCTATGCATTCCTAGCCTGGCACGCGTTGCACAAACATCTTGTCGTCCTTCTCTTGAATTTTAAATTCTTTTTACAAACTTCTTGTATCCCAAGTTGTTTTCTCTTCTTGGACATTTGTTTGTGCTTTTGACATTTGTTGAATGAGAGTATTTCACCAAGCAACTGAGTTGTTCTTATACGGAGGGAGGGATGGGACTGCAGGTTTTGGTCGGTCTGGGTTCTGCTTCAGAGTAGTGGGGCGCAAAGGAAGGTGCAGACCTTGCCTGTGAACCATGGAGCCTGTTTTTCCCCAGCATCATCATGTTCTGTGGAGGTTTAGTGCTCATGTAGGAGGTGAGGGGTGAGTCTGTGAAGCTAAGAGTAAAAAGGAGACAGAAGCTTGAACTCTACTTGCTGTTGCATGGGGAAATGGGTGAAGAGCAAGAGCTGCAGAAATGTCAAAGGCTTTTGAGAAGGACTTGAATCAGGAGTTTCTTTCTGGGAAGGCAGTTGGAAGGAGTGTGCTGCTGGCAGCCTGAAGCCACTCTGAGCCTCAAGTTAACGGTGGTTAATCTTTAAAGGCAGGAACGAAACTGGTTATTGTATCTGTATCTCAATAGGGTCTTTCTGCTACTGAAATACCATTGCAGAAGCCCTTTTTTGAATCGTTCTGACTCTGGGAGAAAAAGAAAAAGCCCTCAGAGAAGCGATTTATCCAACAAAAGCTTTGCTTTGCTACACCACTAACAAACGGTGACAGTTTCATGAGGATGTTGTCCAGGGATGCCAAGTGAGGGAAGTGCTGAGGACAGGCTTTTATCAGGGCTTAAAATACAGAATCAGCGTGGTCACCCGAAGTGCAGGTCTGGCAAGATGGGTCTACTTGATTCACCTCACTTTGTTGCAGCAGGGAAGTATGAGGAAAACCAGTGTCCAAACATGAAACTGACTGGTTTTGTAACTGCTCCGTCAGGCCAAATCCTGCTGCCCTCCAAGTCAATGAAAGCATTGTCTGAATCCACAGGCTGGCTTTGCAGTTTTGGAGATAAGTGGCTGTTAACCTTTGAGAGCCAAAAGGGTGGTTTGTCACTGAATGAGGCTTTTCAGGAGGTGATGGAAAAAAAGAAAAGCTGAGCTTTGTTCAAAGAAGGTTGGCGCCTTACTCCTGCTGATATTCAAGATGAGGTGGCCTCCAAAGATCCAGATGGATCTAGGCTACCGAATACACACATTGATGATTCCAACGTGGAGATGTGCATTTGTCCAAACGGCCAATGCATACCCCTTATCCCCATCACATGCAGAAAAGGAGAGCCTCCCACATCTGCCATGTGCTCTGGTGAAGACCAGGTCTGCTTCTGTCAGTAACAGAGAGCTCTCCATGTTTATTTGTACCTTCATTTTCCCGCTGTCAACTGCTACAGTGTCCCCTTTGCTGTACTTTTCTCAACCCAAGCAGGAGAGCTGTTTTCATGGCTGTTTAAAATGATCCCTGGTAACAAACACTGCCTTTGAGTATTGATCCTTGAGATAATTTTACACACACCAGTGTCATGTTATGAGTTCTGAAGAAGCGTTTGTCAGCCTTGAAAATGAGATTCAGTTTGATGCAGCTTCTTGGGTTAGTTATTCTATCAGGTTTGAGGTACCTATCTTGGGTCTGTGACCCCTGGCAGATGAAACCCACTCAGGTGGGACCCATCCATCGATACCCATGTCATAAATAATGGTCCGGTGTGCCAAGCAATGGAAAAATAAGACCTCATTGATTTAGCTCTCCCTCCTTCCTCTCCCCCAGCAGTAATTTGTGCTGCTGAGCCTTAAGGCGGGTGGGAGCCCGTGGCATCTCTCTGCTCCGTGGTGCTTGAAGCAGGGCAGGTGATCACGAAGAAATAACAGCCTGCAGAACGCTCTCTGTGCATGTATTTTGGTCTCGTACACCAGTTAGTCTCCTGCAATGATTGTAAGGAATAGCAATGAACTTTTTTTTTTTTCTCTCCATGCCTGAGGTGGACGAGGCAACATTTAAAACAGGGTGAGAGGGGGAGCAGAATGAAAGAGTTGAAAGCAAAAAGTGTCGGATGCCAGAGACATTCAGTACTCCTTGAAATACTGCCTGGCAACAGAGATGGGCTCCGTTTCAGCCGGAGACACTGGCTGAAAAACACATGGGACAAAGGGCTCGGCACGCACTGGATCAGGGGAAATGAAGAATTGAAATCCTCGCATGTTTGTGCTTGGGTTCCTTCCTCTGCAGGTCGGTCTCTTCTGCCGAGCCCTCACAGGAGAAGACTTCTGAAGTGCTGAAATGGTCAGAGCTGATGTGGAGATTGATTGAACGGGACAAACAGACAATGATGAAGCCCTGCCTGTGAGAAGAGCTTAATAGGCATAAAATTGACTATTCCAGCCAGAGGGCTGGTTTGAAAGCACAGAGAGGGAAGGGAAGTTTCTTCTTGTCACTGCATGAAAGCTTAAATTCAGAAGAAGAGCCCAGAGTTGTTATAGTTGTGTCCTTAAAAAATGTCACTGTACTCTCACCATTACCTAAAAAATGGGGGCATAGGTAAATGATCAGTGGCAAACCTAAAAAATAACAAATAGTTTGGCAGGGGGGCTTGTAACTGATGCAAGGGAATGACAGTACTTACTCAGGGACTGCGTCACATCAAGACAGTTTTGCAATTGTCTTTGGGGGAGCCACGTTACAGTGTTGGAGGAGAAAATACCTTTCTTTTTGCTCACCAGAGGAGCAGGAATTTCCTCTTGCGCTGGCTCATGTTGAGGAGTTGCTTTGTGCCCCCATTGTGTTGTTGATGCGATGGTGCTGAGGGTACAAGGGCAGTTGTGCATGATCACTAACGTGACTAAGATGTTTAAGATATGAGAATAGGACCCTGTCGGGATCCCGGAAGGGTAAATGGCACACGTGTCTGCAAGGGACTGTGAAAGCTGTAGTGCTTTGAAAAGGAAAATGGAGAAAAGCCAGAGGAAAAGGAAAACGCAGAGAATTAGGGAGCAGTTTTTGAACTTTGTTACATATGGCAGCCGCTGCACTGCTAAATGGTTTAACTGGAGACTTGGCTGTTAGTTGGGTCCAAAGGAGGTGCGATGCCAGACAGCATCCCGTATCTCTGTGACAGGGGGAAACGTTACAAAGCTTGGAAGAAAGCCAGGCTTTCTCTAGATGCTGCTTTTTCTTTATTAAAGTCTTTTTTGGCAACTGCTCAGTAATAGCTCCTTAAAAATGTGCTGCTGTAGCAGTTTTGCACAACTCGAAGTAAGATGGCTGACCTCCAGGACTAGTCAAAAAATACCGTCGTGATCCATATTTTGTAATGAATCTCTTGTTATGTAGTTTTATATCATGCCAGGGCTTAAAAATGGTTTGGTTTGTTATAGGGCACAGGCTAAGGCACAGAAGTGTGGGCTACTTGTTTAGTAAAAATAAGTGTTGGAGGCATCACTGCCTTCAATGCAATTAAAAATGGCACTCGTCAAATCCAGAAAATGAAAAAAAAAAGGAGGGGGGAGATAGAGAAAGAGACCTCTCCAGTTTTTCTGTCAGTTCATAAGCTAGTCACTGGTGATTAGCATCTCGCTACAGTGTGCCCACAGAGAATTGCGTCCACGTACAGCTGGTTCCGCACCCTGGAAATCAGTGGAACCTCGCGTTGTTTTGAGCAGGCAGAGACTCGCGTTGTTAATACATTAAATATTCAGTCTGGCTCAACTGGCTAATCGCATCTCTGTGGGCGGCTATCAATAATGCATTCCATTTGGACTATGCAGCTGCCTCTGCTCCTGACGATATCCTACAGATATCATTGTTACTGTCTACGGCTGAAAAAAGCAGAGTGTTTTTCAAGACAGTTATTGATGGTCTCTCTCTCTCTCTCTCAAGTGGAACAGTATTGGGATAAGTTCCCAATTAGGCTCAAGGTATAGCATCCAGTGGTCTCTCTGTCACATCCGTGTGGTAGCCACCTTCCTCCTCCTGTGGGCAGTGCATTTATGTTCAGGCTGACCAGCTTGTTTGTTCGATGTTGCTGCTTTTGCTGGAAAGGTTGCCAGATGGTTTGTCCATGCTGCGCACCTTGCCCTGTCCGCTGTCTGCCATGGGCAAGTTGATTTGGGACGCATTTGGGAGAAGGGTCTTTTTCTCTGCCTCTGCGTGCCCAAGGAGGGTTTCAATAAAACACCTGTAGACAGAACTTCCATACAAGAGCACAGCAGCACTGAAGACAACAGCAGCTGAGAAAACTCAGCAAATTGTTACGTAAAAGCTACCATTCTTCTGGCACTTGAGGGGATACGTTATTAGTAAGCATTTGTCTACTACTGAAGAGTTTTTGCAGATCAAAGACTTAATATGTGCCACATGCTGCAGAGGAGCTTACAGAAGAACGTGTACAATCATGCAGTACAATCATCCAGCAGAAAAAAAAAAAAGGATTATTCAAGAGGCAGCCAGTGATGGGAAGGGTCACGATCGAGGGATGGGGGATGTTTGCTGCAAGATGGATCAAGCAGCTTGAATAGCACTCTCTGCTTTTGCCCCCCATAGTTGTGAAAAAAACAGCCTGGGGTGGGATCTGGGTAGAGCGGGGAGCGTGCCCCGCAGACCGCTAAATTCAGCTGTGGACAAGTCTAATCTGCCTTTCAGCCAGCCAGCACCAAGCGTGGGGTCAAAAAGGGATCATTTACCTCTGTGAGGAAGAAAAAACAAGAAAAAAGGAAAACAGCGATTCTCACGCTTGCTCAGAGTGATTAGCTGGTAGGTTGATCCCTCAGAAGTGGGTTCTGCAGGGCCCTGGGGAAGGCCTGGTGTGGGGCTGCTAGGCAGCGGTTTTAGGTGCAGGTGTTTCCGTAAGCAGGTGTCGCGTGCAGATCTCCGTGCAGTTGGCTTCTTCGGCAGCACTCAAGGATGCTTTCACTTGATGGAGCACTTGGGGAATCGGGAAATGGTTTCTCAGCTGGGTTGTGCTGCAGAAATTGGTGTTACGTAATTTGACCGCTATCTCTCCCATAAAGAGAGTAACAGTACTTACCCAGAAAGGTGCAGGAGGAGCACAGAGAGCCTACATGCCGTGCTCGAACAGGAGCAGCGCTCCAGAAACACTGCACAGTATTGCTAGGGAACTGAGAGCACATCCTTTGCCTCACCCTGTGGCCTTCGCTTAGCATGTGGGGTGCTGTATGTGGACCAGTGAATATGTCCAAGGTGATGATTTTTGGTGACTCCTGGTTTCAGGTTTGACTCCCTTTGGGTTAGTCTTTCAAGGAAGCTGGTAAAACTGTGAGCCATAAAACCCTCCCTGCTTGCTTTTGAATGGTTCTCTGAAGTGTCACATCACATTCTCACTGTCACATCTTACCTGGTCTTGATTTAGAAGCTTTCCTCTGCAATTTTTGCCAAATCAAGTAACAGAACTTGCTCTTGACTTTATTAATCAAGCCAAGTAGATGCAGAGCAAGAATGTAACTGTGAAGACAACATAGTGTGACTTCTGGTCTTATTGGGGATGTGTCATCATCATGGGTTTAGCATACTGCTGCTTCTGATGACAGAATTCAAGCGAGTTGTAATGGACTTTGTTCTATTCTCCTGTCCTTAGGAACCATTTTTCACTGTCTCTGTTCCATGGAGCTCAGTGCTTGTGTTTCATCTGACCTGCGAGGCACGAAGCCCATATAGGTTGTTGCTGTTGGGGGGGTTGGAAGAGTAAGGCTGCCTGGTTTGCTGCTCTTGTTAGTAATGCTGACCGGAGCATGGGGCAGTTATCCTTGGCAGAAACTTACCCCCAGGTAGCGCCTGGAATTGTGGCTAAAAACACTCAAACTCTGGGGCTTGGCTGTGTAAGAATGGCCAGGAAAATGAACAGCGGTTGATCAAAGGTGTAAATCATAAGGGAAGTAGCAAAACTGCTCAAGGTCTTGTGTCAACATTCACACGTTTGAAGTTGTTTGGGGTAATTGATTAATTTTGGAAGTGAAAGAAATTAGAAAGAAAACGTCTTCAAATCTGATAAAATCTGATCTGCATAGGTGTTTCACTTAACTAGCTTGCTTGGACTTCAGATGGGAGATGGATCTGAACCAAATTTTGGCTGAGAGCAATCCCAGAAATTAATGGGGAGTATAATCTTCTCCTATTTTAATAAGGGTATTTGGAAAGCACGTTTGACAAATAGCCTTCCTTGATACCGTTACCACAGGCTTTGAAGAAGGATTTACACCAGGTCTCTTGGGGACTTTTGTAGCTGCTGACATACTTCAGAGTAACAGAGAACTTCATGTTAGATGGTCTCTTTGGCCTGGGATCGAGGAAGCAGTGGCTGAGGTGCAGGTCCCATGGGTATTGAGACATGTCACTGGTAACAGCAAGCCAAGAAAACAGGAGGAAAAACGTGTTGGCTGGTTGGAGAAGAGGCGGTTTTACTGAGACACGGACACAAAAGAGTCTGTCCCGTTCCCCTACCCCAAGGCAGCATCATACACTTGAAGAACTGAGCTATAACCACCTTCCACCCACAGCAAGTGAGGCTCTGCTGAAGCAGGATGGTGACTTCAGGATACTTGCCGATTCCACGAAGCCCCCTGGCATTGCGGTGCATGGCAGGGAGCACTCCACGCCTTGCTCCTGTTCTTCCATCGTGCAGGGCAGTGCAGGAGGGCTCTTCACCAGAGCCAGCAGTTGCAGGAGGGAGACCGACGTCAGACCGGGAAGTTCAGCTGTGCTTGATCTGAGGTTGTCGTGCTAGAATGTGTCTCTCTCTGTTTCTGAGCTCCCTGAGATTTCTTTCTGTTGATGGAGATTGATTTTGCCTTTGGGAACCTGAGGGTATAAATTGTACTCGTAATTGGCCTGAACTGAACTAGGAGAAACTGCTGATGTGTTCATGCTCTTCTGCAAGTGGTGTAGTTTATAAGTCACCACAAACTGCTGGTGACTGAACGCAGAAGCAGGAAAGGGGCCGGGGGCAGGTGGGGGTGGGGGTAGGAGGATCACACAGCCCCAGACTGGTTTGGGTTGGAAGGAACCTCAAAGCCCTTGTGGTTCCACCTGCCCTGCCATGAGCAGGGGACACCCTCCAGCAGCCCAGGTTGTCCAAAGTGCCATCCAGCCTGGCCTTGAACACTGCCAGGGGTCCAGGGGCATCCACAGCTTCTCTGGGCAAGACGTGTTGCTTACAGATGACAAGACCTCTGTTCAGATGTTGAATTGGAGCACTTTACCATCTGCAATTAATACCTTAATTCCTCTTCCATTCAGGGGAAAAATATAATCCTGGCTGACTAAATCTGTGGATTACTGTTTTCTCTGCTACATATGTCTGTTGGGCATCAGGCTGTTTCTTGAATGAGATAGCAAGGAAAATAATATTAAAAAGACTTAGTGGCAGCAGCAGCTGATCCTGTCATTAATGGTGCTGGTTCCAGCAGCTCCTAAACTGGATGGATTAGGGAGAAGCGAAGGTGATGGTCAAGGCTGGGGCAGGCTGGTGGGGTTGGTGCTCAAAGGTCGGGCAGGGGGAGGTCTGCAGAGTTCACCTCCCAGGTTAATTGCTCTCTGGTTCTTAAGTCTGATACCGCCCCACACTGAGCACACAGTGTTCACTCCAGAGATTAAGATGAAAATATGTTCTCCTTGCTAAAGAGAGCACATAAACAACCCATAAACGGCCCATTAACTTACAAAATTGCAATAAAGAACATGTGGTAAAGCAAGGCATAGGAGACCTGTGACCCAGCAAATTCCTTAATTGGATTTTGACCCTTATCATCTGTGCTAAATGCAGCTAATAGGAAATTAGCAGAAACGGAAGAAGAAAAGAAAGAAGGGGTGAGGTATGATGCATGTCTAGGTTGGGTGGGAGCATTTCTGTAATTGCTCTTGGGATGCAAAATGTGGGGATGGTTGTGGGATGACCAAGTTACAGGATCAAGTCTCAAGGTTACACTTCCATCTAACAAACCCACTTCAACATGACTGGAAAGAAGGGATTTTCCCATTGGCTGCAGCCAATGCCTTCAGCAGCTCTGGAAGCTCTGCAGTCATTTCTCTTCCAGGTTGGTCCATGCACCAACTGCTTGCTCTGCTCCGTGTCACTTGTTGAAGTGATCGGATGTCCCGAAACCCAGGATGTTACTGCAACAGAAATAACAAAAAACCTGTTGGGTTATAAGCAACCCAGTGCTATGGTGGGATTTAGCAGCCTTGGCACAACCTGTGGCCTCTCTTTGAGTGGGTGTTTTGTCCTGCATACACCTAGGGAGACATCTCTGCTCTGAAACATGTGCAAGAAATTGTACCCTGCCTCCTCAGGCTCGTTGGTTTCAGCACAAGCTCCTGGCACCAGTGGTTGAGTAGGGCTGATGGTATCAAGATGAGCTCAAGTGTTAATTGCATTTTTAGAAAAGGATCATCTTAATTATTTATACTAATGTTCCGTTTAGACGTGGATTTTTAGTCCAAATTGCTTTTATAATTGCAGGGACAATTTTCAGGCGTAAGGCTGCGTGTTTGCAGATAGATTTTTAGAACTGCTCTGCAAAGTGCATCTGTTAGATCCAAGTCAAATAAATACTCATTTTGCACCTCACAGATCCTGAGAAATGTATTTGAGAAAAAAGATAAGTGCTGTAGGAATTGCCTATGCATTACTATATATTCAATATATATGCTATATTCTTCTCTGCTACTGGGTTGGGATGCTAAAGAAGGGACACATGGCTGCTGTAGAAACCGAAAGACTGGTAGCTGTTAGTGTGCCCTAAAGCCTGTGCTCTCCATACCATCCTGGCCGAGTGCTGCAGGGGTGTCCAGATGCGTGGCTCTATGTGTGGCTTCAAGCTGAAAGAGGGCAGGGCTAGATTAGACATTAGGAAGAAATTCTTTACTCTGAGGGTGGTGAGACACTGGCAGAGGTTGCCCAGAAGGGGTTGTGAAAGCCCCCTCCTCCCTGGCAGTGTTCAAGGCCAGGCTGGATGGGGCTTTGGGCAACTTGGGCTAGTGGAGGCTGTTGCTGCCCATGGCAAAGGGGTTGGAACTAGGTGATCTTTGAGTTCCCTTCCAACCCAGCATGTTCTGTGATTCTGTGTTGTCACCCCCAGCTGCAGAACCAGGCAATGTACTTGGATGCCCAGGGAACTGCAAGGGGGCTCATGACTGCAAACACCCTTTCAGCAGAATAGAAATCTGTTCTATATTATGAAAGAATCATCACCCTAACTGATCAATCTTTGATGAGTAATTCAAGAAGAAAGCTATGAAAGTTTTGTGGTTGTTTGCTTTGGGTTTGTTTTTTTTTTTTGGGGGGGGGGGGTGTTTGTTTTTTAAAAAGGGAGGAAAAGGCATGTTTCTTAGTGTTTTCTTTTTTCCATTACAAATTGAGACGTTGTTGACCCAGGGAAAATCAATGGTGATTGGACACCCGGTGTAATTAATTATTTTGCAACAGACAGACAGCTGATCTTTTCAAAAGAAAAGAGTTTTTAGCAGAACTGTTCAAAGTTCATAGTCTGCTGTTTAACTCTAATGCTAATAAACATCCAGCAGAAAGGATGTCTGTCTTAAAATTTCACATGATCACACCTTCGTTTTAAGGTGATACCATCAGAAAAAACCTGCAGACCCCAAGAAGTCCTCCAGCAAGGTGACTCTGGTGGCATGAGCTCCAGCTGCCTTTGGGAGATGCCCTTAGGTCTTGGGACATGGACAGTGATGTTCTTGGGTTTTAACTTTGAATCACCTGTGTTTCTTCACTGGGAAGGGCCTTTCACTCATTTTTCTTGAGCTAATAATGCTGATGAACTTTGCTTGCGCTATTAAAAGAGCAAGTGTTGAACACAGTTGCTTGTGTCTAAATGGGCAGTCTCTTCCAAATGGGAGCAGTTGTTTTTTTTCAGTGCATTGGTGCCTGACTAAATGCGTTGGGTCGCATTCTTCATGTATAGATGAGACAACCTTTCTGTTAAATATTCCTGTGTTTTCCAGCAGCAGGTCCGGGGAGGTTACAGCCTGCCTTGCAGGCCAATGGGAGCCCTGGCTGTGTTGGCAGGGAGGGGAGAGCCAGCAGTGGGATGCGGTCACCGCAAGCCCCAAAATGGTTTGGCCGAAACTGGTTTTACGTCATATAAAAAAAGGGGGCGAAGGATTTCAGCTGATCAGAGTACGAAAGGTCCTTGGGCACGCACCATAGAGCGTATTGGTTTTGAGCTTGATAGCGCATTTTTTACAAGGGCTGCAAATTGTTGTAACATAGTTAAGGACTGTAGGAAGAGACAAGTTTTCCTGAACTTTACTCCCAGCTTGAACATTTTAGAAGCTAAGTGAGAGGCAAGGAAGGGGAGAGAGGGAGATAGACATACCCTCGCTCACGCCCCTCCGTCGGCAGCAACTAGGATGTCAAATGGAAAAGGCAGCCTGGAGAAACAGCTGAATGGCTTTGGGGAGAAGGGGAAGGAGAGGAGCCGCACATCCCTGGTCATCTCGCAGGCCGTTAACCGCAGTATTTTCACCTCTGCAGTCTCCCCCGCTGCCGAACGCATCCGCTTCATCCTCGGAGAGGAAGATGACAGCCCGGCGCCGCCACAGCTTTTCACAGAGCTGGATGAACTTCTGGCCGTCGACGGACAGGAGATGGAGTGGAAGGAGACTGCGAGGTGGGTTGGTTTTCCTTTACCCCGAAAGGGAAGGGCAGCTGTGCAGGACCCCCACGGGCAATCCCTTTGTGACATTCAGCTGGGGGGGATAGCCATGCTATGGGATTGCTGGGAGAATCCACAGAAAGGAGCCTGTATAGTTCGAATTGCCTTTCTTTGATAAACGAGAGAATCTGGGGAGTTGTTTAAATATTCATTTGAAACAAAAACTAGAGAATACCAGAGTCCAGATTTATTTGAGTGGGTTACAGACGTATGGGGTATTAGTGCTTTGCAGTCAATGACAGGGACCTGGCCAGAGCTGTCAGAAATCGGTACCTGAATAAAGCTCCTGCAGGCGTGTCAAAACTACTTCAGTTCTGTCACCCAAAAGTAGGTTTAAGCCTCACCCCACTGCATACCACCAGTTGGGAGATTTTTTTCTTTCTTTTGAAGACATTGTTCACAGTGTGTGTCAAATACTGGTTTGAGTTTCTTGGTTAGGTTCTCTGCTTGTTTCTTTGATGCTACTTTTGGTTTGATCAAAAAAGCCATGCCAAAACCATGGCAAAAAAATGGCTTGTTTTTTTTTTTTCTTTTTAAAGCTGGTTGACACAAGTTACCTGTAGTTTATTTCTGAATACCGCTAAAAGAGCCATTGGATTGGATTCTGATCTGAAGACTTCTATTCAGCCTCTAGCCTTATAAATTGTGTGGCTTGGGTTTTTTTAATACAGTAAAAATAGTTTATTGGGTTTACATTAAAAGGTAAAGCCCTAATTGCAGTTTGGTTGCTGTGAAGGCCTGATACATCCCACTAGAAAGAGGTGCTCACCCAGCTGGGAGCGGTTCAGGGCTCTGCCTTCCCTATTCCCAGTCTGCCTCAGTCACTTTGGGGCTTTTCGTTTTCCTTTATTGTGGCTGGGCTAAGCTCTTTCCCCACCTTCCAGTCTTAAGGGCATCTACTGTGTTGGTAGTTAGCCCGTGTTGTTTGGTTACCCTAATCTTCTTTACCTGCAATTTAATGAACTGCTCCACCACCTACCCCTTTACCCTCTTATCTTTATTTTTACTTCTCGGTCACTTGAAGAACCTGTTTAAAGACTCTTCACCTTTTACTCTTTGACTTCTTACTTGTGGGTCATCTGTTTCTCCCTTTATTGCTTTTTTTCCCTCTTATACTTCATTCAGTACTTGCATTTTGTCATTTGCAGTGCCCATCTTGGCTTTTTACAGCCAATTCTGCTTTCCTCTGTCCATGCACACAGGACAGGTCTGTGGGAAAAGGTTTTAATAACAATTTGCTAAAGTTTTTTCATGGTTGAGGCGCTGCGTAATTCCTAAATGTGGCCCAACCTCCTGACTTATGTGCTGTTCTGTTGATAGCGATCTGGCAGAGCCTGTGATCATTCAGGATTTTTTGGTATCTTCCTGAAACGACTCAGTCTTGCACAGCAAACCCTGCTGTAAGCTGTGGAACCACTCCGAGTGCAGGGCGTACCAGCCGGAGCTGGCTAGCTCAGTGCTTCTGCGGGCAGAGGAGCTGCCAGCCATGCAGGTGTAAGGCTTGGAAGAGCATGGAAGCCATCAGGGAAGAGTGTTTCTATTGAAAGGGTTTTGCAAATTACACGCTCCCTTCCACAGCCGTTCTGGGCAATGGAAAGATAAGGGGTCCGTGCCACAGAGAAATGTCTAGCAAGAACCTTAAGGCTGCTGATTCAAAGATATTTCCAGAAGGGGACCTTTAGTTGCTCATCCTGGTTCTTGACTGGCATGCATTGAGCTGCCTGTTAACAGCCCCGGTACAAGTGGACTGTAGCTGTCCTCCTGCAGGAGGGGACATTTCTGATGGTAGATAAGAACAGCCTATGACCAGGGCTCAAGGATGTCATGTTCCTTCATGCAGTTCTGTCCCTTGTTAGCATCTTGTGGTGTTGTGGCTCACAGTAAAGGGACGCTTTGGAAGAGCATCCTTAGCATACCCGGGGTTTCACCACAAAGCCTGTAAATGCGTTAGAAATAGAGCAGCAAAAGGGAAGGTTTGTTGCTGTTAAAGGGTAACCTGAAGATTTGGGTCACTGGGTACCCCTTGTTTGTTTTCTTGGTGCTCGTGATCGATTTGCCTGGTGTGGATGGACAGGTTCTTGCACTGAGACAAGTTTGCATTTCAGCAGTGGGCTACAGGGCAAACTAGAAAAAGACTTGAAGCAGCTGGAGGCCGCCAGTCTATGCTGAGGTTCTGTACAGTACCTTTGGGGACTAAAATGTGTCCACCGTAGTGTGTGGATTGTCATCCTGCAAGGTGAGGGGATGGCAGACAGGTCATGGGGTGATGGAAGAGGCATGAAAAGACTGTGGGATGGATGGTGGGTAGCTTTTTTTTGTCTTCTGTTACAGTCTTTTTTTATTCTATAGGCTCTGTCAGACGGTACATCTATATCCTTCAGCCTTTCACACGTTATATTAATGCTCCTTTTACACAGTCCTTTTTGAAGGTCTAAAAATAAAACCCATGGTGGCTCCTGCCTCTGTGGTAGCAGGGATGCTACCTGTCTTCACAGTATGCATACACTGACTGTGCCATTGGCTCCTGGGCACACATCGATTACAGGGTGTTATTCTGGAGGGAACCAAGTGCACTATGGCAGATTTTTCTTGCAAGCCTCAGCCCTTTGGAGCCAATGAAGCTGATAGGTACCCAAGTTCAGAAGTCCCCAGTGCTAGGCGAGCTTTGCCGGAGCCATCAGTGTCATTTCCAGGGCCCAAGAGGCATAACAGCACGTGGGTGGTTTATGTCATACCTTGCTGCTTCTCTAATGTGGTCACGGGGATGTTTACTGGCTATTGCAAGTGAAGTACAGCTTGCAGTCAGGAAGATTATGTGGATGTCAAGAGCAGAGTGGAATAGAGATCAGGAGGGTAATTTGGCTGTTTGTTTTCTCAAATAACAGTGGAGATAATCTTTTGCCTTGAAACAGTACGGTGCTGCTAGGCTGCAGACAGCACTGCTTTCAGTGCTCGGGCAGCTCTGTTGAGAGCTGTACAATTCTCCAGTCACGCGATAGTAAGCGTCAGCCCCACAGTGGAGGGGGCAAAAGAGACGGCCGTGAGGTGGACACCTTGAAAGTCCACCATGTTTTTCCTGCCCACAGGAAAAACTAGCTGTGAGCAGGCTGTTGTGCAAAAGCAGATTTTTAGGAACAAACCCAACCCAAAACCAAAGGAGGTGGCGTTGATTAAACGCGCGGAAAGCCACGTGCAGAGCTTGGCTTAACTAAGTACTCACGTTGGTTTGCGTAGGGGATGGTGGGCTTCAGAACCAAGAGTCTAAAGCTGCTTCGGGGTGTTTGGAAAGCACCTTGCTGGCAGGGAATTCCCGCTGGCATGGGTGGCGGGAACGCGCCCTAGGAAGACTGTGCTCTAGAGATTGGTGAGTTAATATTTGGTTTATTGTATTTGTATTGTGGGTTATAGTGAGAAAAGCAAACAGAAAGCAAATACCAGTAGTCGCGAGTAACGCACTTCCACCGAAAAGACAAACGCGTGGTCATTTGCCCGAGTGGGACAGACTGCATCTCAGTCACACCCCATCTCCGTCCTTCCAAATTCGTGGGTTGGCAGCTGCCTGAGTCCCTTAGGTGTCCTAGGAGGTACCTGGGTTTTGTGAACTAAGCAGAACCTTATTAATTTGAGATGTAATTCAGGCTTTTAGCTTGGGCAAAATAGCAATTTGTTGGGTTTTTTTTCATTGTTTGAGTTTTTTTTTATGGTCTCAGAAAGCATTATTTGCAACTGAAAGTATAATTGATTAATCCTCAAGTAATACCTTTTCCAGGATTAAATATAATTTTGCTTGGTGTTAATAACGTTCTTTTGAACCAATTTATGGGCTTCCTTCCCTTTACAAGTGGTTTTTTTTTCTCTTAATAATCCCCTTTTATTAGTCACTGGAATTTTCACTTTCCACATATATTAAAACAGTATCTTGAGACAGGATTAAAAGGCACTTCTGCTTTGTGATTAGATGCTGTTAAAGGACCTTCCTTGTCCCGCACTCTGAGCTTATACCAAAGCCGTTGCTGGGTGCTGTGCTAAAGGCAAAAGGCCTGTGGCCATCCTTTTCCTTTTCCTGGCGTGGCAAAGGCATGAGCTAGGGGAAATCTCCTCAAGCCCCACAGAAGGAGTAGTTTGCTCTGTCCTGGGCTACCCATCCGTGGAGACCCCTGGCTGGGTGCAGCGTAGCCAAGAGCAGGGTCAAGGCTGGAGGTGGAGGTGGAACCTCGTGCTCACCTGATTTGGGACATGGGTTTAGGGGCATAAAGAGTATTTTGCAGAGAATGGGATTTCACCTTTGCTCTAATCTTCAACTAGAGGTGAGCTTTCTGTGGTTTTTTTAGACCTACTTTGTTAAATCATTAAACAGCAGCTAGAGTGTGGAGGGAAAGAACCCTTAGTTGGTGTCTTTTCCTTTGGCAGCTCACTTCTTGTGCCAAAAACACCTTCAGATTCGGTTGGGATGCGCTTCTCAGTCTCATGCCAGCCCATGGGTACGAGGCAGTATCATCTGGTGCTGCTGAGTTTTGGTGGTGGCTGAAACTTTCAGATTTTATTGTCTGGATTTGAATACTTGAATACAAGTCAGCTTATTTACAGAAATGATGATTTATTCCTGCCCACCCCCAGCCCTGTGTGTTTTGTGGTGCTCAGCCCTCCTCATTTGAGATCATTTAAGTGTTACTGTAGTTACCTGAACTTCTCTCCACCGGGCCTAGGAAAGCATCAGTGAAGCCGTGCTGGTTGCTGTGATGCAGGGTCGGGTTATAGTCTGCATGCGCAGACTGAGGACGGGGTCACTGGTCTTAGCTCAGCTGCCGAAGCTGCCTTGGAACAAATTTAAGGGCTGTAAGTTTAGATCCTGATGAAAGTGGTGAATGATAATGTGTTTTATTTCACATTTGCAATCAATTCTTTGCAAGCAGGCAGAGAGTTCTCGCTGCTCGGCTGGCACATACCTATTCATTTGCAACTCAATCATGGATTTGTGGCCTTAGAGATGTGTGGGAAAACGTGTGTGCTGGAACTCATCAGTATGCCGTGATGGTTCAGCTGTCTCACCTCTTACAGGGGTGTGTGTCTGCAAGGAGCCGACCACTTTAACACAATCTTGATGCTCTGCCCTCTCGTAGGTGGATCAAGTTTGAGGAGAAAGTAGAACAAGGTGGGGAGCGATGGAGCAAACCTCACGTGGCCACCTTGTCCCTGCACAGCTTGTTCGAGCTAAGGACATGTATAGAGAAGGGCTCAATAATGCTGGATATGGAGGCCTCTTCTCTCCCACAGGTGGTGGGTAAGTAACGCTGCCTTGGCTCTTTGCCTTGGCTCTTCCCTACAAAGTTTTATTAACCTGGGTGATGGTTTTTCAGTGATGGTTTTAATGAAAAAGCATTGCTTTTTTCAATAAAAGAGGAAAACAAGGAAGTAATCCTCCAAGGAATAACAAGGAAAGCTAAAAAGCACGTGGAGAAGGAGAACAGAGTAGAAGAATCGACTTCAGTGGTAATTAATGCTTGCCTTGAACTGTGTTTTGGTGACTACATAGAACCATTTGAATCGTGAAGTACATATCCTGTGACATCGCGTGTGTGAGAGGAACAGCGTAGGTTCACTACCAGAAAGGTAACATGGAAAAGACCATCTCTCCAGAGTCAAGCACTGACTTGTGTGGAATGCTGGCCCACCTGGTCAGACCATGGGCTGCTTTTGGACAGGGACCCGGAATGGGCCCCCAAGGCAGGCGAGGCTCTGTTTGGGATGGTGTGTTCCCCTCCAGCAAAGGGGAGTGAAGAGCAGCTGTGGTACCTGATGATGTTTCTCTCTGCTGAATGGCATGGCAGTTTTTACTCAATGGCCTGTGATGACTCTTAATGACAGTGGTGAGAACTATACCATGTTCCCAATGACATGTGAGAAGACATTATAAGTGGAAATGCAATTTACAAGTGAGCCATCCGATGGAAGTACATGCAACCAAAGCACCGAGTTTAGAAGCCATTGTGTGAGAGGGGGTAGGAGATCAAAATGAAATAAATGAAAACAAAACTCAGAGCTTTGAATTAGAATTGCAGGGAGCGGAATCAAAATTGTCCTGGCATGAAGCTATCTAATGTCAGGTGTTGCACTAGTTTGTAGGGCTTGGAACTACAAACACTGCCTCTGATGGTACCTGTAGAGTTTTGATCTTAGTTTTGTAGATGCTCATGGTGGCATTTTTCTTCCTTTATTTTTGTGTCTGTGTATCCAAATGCACAGCTTTGCAAAGTCCAAAAAACCCCCACAAACCCAAGTAAAAACCTCTGCAGTTTTAAGCTGAATGCGCTTCAGAAGATAGCAGCTGATGTCAGTGGTCCAAAACTTTAACTCTCAAATATTAAATTTCCTTTTGAAGTTACTTTGAGATGTCACCTTCAATATCCTTCTTCAGCACCTGAATTAAATCTAATTCCTGGAAGATTAAATTATGAATCAGTGGCTGCTCTTGCCACAGCACTGTCCCAAGTGAGGTATTTTTGCTGATCCAGATCCATGATCGGATAGAGATGTCTCGGAAGCCTGCAGAGTTGGGTTCCAGAATTGTTTCATCATGATCACTTAGTTGATGTCTGGGAAGAAAACTCCCAGAAGTTTTCTTTGAGGAAAACTCAAAGGAGGAGTACTTGCCAGATGGAGAAGCGTAAACTTGATGAAGACAGACATGATGTTCTGAAGCAAGAATTCCAAAAATCACTGACAGAAAATAGGAACAACAAAAGTGTAGAGGAGAAGTGGCACTCTACAAAAATAAACCTTTTGCCACAGATTCTGTGTAACCATACCTACATTTTTTGAGTTTGGGTGGAAGAGCTGGGCTTTTTTCCCCAGTGATTTGAAGAGGCATTCATTCTTGGGCAGCATGTAGAGGATGACTTTCTGACTCACTGAGTTAGCAAATGTGACGCATGTTCTGCCTCCTCTTTCCCATAACTTTTATTATTAGCACAAATAAAAGTTACTGGTAGACAAATAAGAGCTGCCACTTTCCCTTGGGGGGACAGCACATTAACTGAAGTAATCAAGGGAACAGCTTAACGTGAGATTTGATGCACAATAGAAATTCTTAATAAGTCTGGCTACATTTTTTCACCTCTTTCATCTGGGATGGGGGAGCAGAGGAGAGAAGTGATGGAAAGCAAGCATTCTTTGTGGTGGGCTGGGAGCCTTTTTCCCTGGTGATCCAGTTAAAGGCAAAGCCATATATTTGCTCCTGTGACAACTGGAGCAAGTTCTGCCTTTCGTAGTTGCCGTCATTTTACTTCAGTCTTGAGAGTGAGTGATTTAATTAGTTATTCATCCTCAGGACTTTTTTCTATCATTAGATTAGATTTTTTGGGGCCTGCGAGGTGAACTCAGGCCTTGTTGAACCTGATGGAAGTTTTACCGTGCTATTTTCTGGAGCGTACTGGAACTCACATTGTAGTTGTAGCTTCTTCACAGAAATCCAGGGTCAGAGCAGATTCCCTTCCCTAACTAAGAAGCATCTTATCCTGGGAACAGTTGATTTGAAATAGGCTCAGTAGCGTGTATGAAAATGACTGAAGGGAGTCTGGGTGCAATAGCTACCTGCTGGATGGAAGAGCTTACATTCTGTTTCCAAAGAATTGTCTAAGAGATTCCCATGGAAAATAAAACGGGGAAATCTGGTGGTGTTCCTGAGAGGGGAAGGAGAGCCTTCAGAAAGGTTGGGAGAAAACAGGTCATCACTTTGCCCCTGCTCTCCCTCAATGCAGCTGAGTTTTGTGTGTTGAGATTAATCGTCTTCTCTCCCTCACCTCTTTCTTTGCGTGCGACAGAAATGATAGTTGACAATCAGATTGAGACCGGGCTGTTGAAGTCTGAACTGAAGGACAAAGTCACCTACACGCTGCTCAGGAAGCACCGACACCAGACCAAGAAATCCAACCTGCGCTCCCTGGCCGACATTGGAAAGACCGTCTCCAGTGCAAGTAGGATGTTTACCAACCCCGATAATGGTAATGCAGAGGCTAACTGGCTATAGCCTTCCCTTTTAAAGCAACCCACCAAACTTGCCCGCCAAAAACTAACTGCGTTGCCTTGACAATGCTTTTCTAACCCACAATTAGTGTAGCAAGACCTCTACTGATGACACATCAGTGGTGGGCTCTGAAGGCTGCTTTGGCCGTGGCACGTTGCTCTAACCATATCTTCACTGGACTGAGTGAGAGAGGAGGGGAGGTGGCAGGCAGGCAGCAGGATGCAGGAGGCACAGGCAAAGGCAGAAACATGCTCTCATGGCAGGCATGTGGGAGATGATGGAGGAGCAGCATTAGGAAAGAGATTTCCAAAAAACTCCAACCATGCCTGAACCTAACAGGGTGGTCCTCTGAAACGTTTGGGCAGAGGCAAAGCTTTCGTACGCGTTCGATTTCTGTAGCAGACGGTGTCGATGGCACTCTTAATCAGAGATTATGTGATAATTACATCTAGCTTGCAGTTTATTGCCAATCATTGTCCAGTGTGGGTAAAGCTGATTTCCATCTCGCTTTATACATCCTATAGCTGTTTTGTGGTGTTTGTTGTGAGTATGTCTCTCCTCCTTAGAAATGGCATAACAGGTAGTACCGTGGCAATGGCAGTGTCTGTACCTGTGTGCGTGGACACAGACAGCTACAGAGGCCTTGGCAGGGACTCTGCCCTTACCCACCCACGCACTGTGGGTGTTTTGAGTTTTGCACTTGTCTCGTGAGTGCTGATGCAAAAAGAGCAGTTTCAAGCCTGTTGTCATGTCTTGGATGGCTGTCCGCTGCCTCCCACTGCAGCCTGGAAATCAGTCTAAAAGTTGCTGGTTTAAAACACCAAAAAATGGAAGCAATTGAAGAAATTTTTTTTCTTCTTGCTACAATAGAGGCCTCTTAGCTTTCTGTCTTCTCCTTTTAAAACTCAGCCTAATGTTTCTCCCTAACTATCACACATTTTTAATAACAATAACATTGTTTAAATAATATTTCCTACGTTTTATCATCCTTTGCTTCTGCAACAGGTGTGTATGTGCATGTGAAGAATGTTTATTGCTTTTGATGATGCATCATCTTGTCATGTATAAGCACCTTGGTAATGCAGAGGTTAAATGAATATCACAAAGACCCGGTGACCTGAGTCAAGGGAATGTCCTGAGTGGGCACCTTTTCAGTGAATATCCCTTCAGGAGTCCGATGGAGCAGAGAGGGACTGTGTGCTTTGGAGAGCGCTGTCAGGAAATTCCCGTTGAGCAGACACCTTGCTAATTGAGTAATCTATTTAATTAGTAGCTAATTGAGAGCTGGATCCAGGGGAAGTGGTATGCGGGGGCTGTAGTAAACTGCTGCGTTTCAAGCCCCTCTGCTCATTTCCCATCAGCCTCAGGCATAACATTTGTAGGTTCCTCAGTTTTTTGCTCTTTAGTTGTCCAGGAACTCCAGTCCCATGAGGACTGGGCACCCAGTGATTAACTCGCGTTGGTTTTCACTTGGGATTAAGAAATTGCGTTCTTTTTAGCACATGCTCTGAGGCTTTCCACTGTGTCCTCCCTACTGTTTGTATGGGAGGCACCAGCTTTCCATTAAAAGGAGGGAAGGGCTGTTGCAGGCAAAATGCATAAGCATTATTTGCTATTGGGTACTGCCTCTGTGACTGCTGTTCTCTCAGGACCTTTGAAAGGATGAACAGGTTTGCTTGGAGGAGGAGGATCCTGGACCATAGCCGCGCTGTATGGGAGGCAAAATCTAAGGCAGACACATCTTTAGCACATGTTGCCTTCTGCGTGGTGTCAGGGACGCCCTAGGTTCCTGGCTCCAGCCCCAAATGCTGTTCCTGTGTGTAGGCACGGCAGCACTGAGGATTATGGGGACGTGGAGAGATGCTCCCGTGCTGGCCCACAGTACGCTGGCGATTCTGCAGTCAGATCTAACCACTCTCATAGCATGTGGCAGGCAAGCTGACTTTCTGACTGCTGGGTTTGGGCAACAATAGGCTTGTTTCCTGTCCTACAGTTGAACAAGGAATCAAGTTTAGTGTTCTAGTCAGAGTATTACTCCTCAGGAAGTTCTGAAGGTGTAGAACTGTAGAGAAACCTTTAGGATTGACTGCATGGCATTGCTGTGATTAGTGCCTCCTTCGGACACAGCAAGAGTTAGCCAAAGGGGCTAAAATATGCTCTGTTTACAGCATACATCCATCTTCCACCTGTGTATTGCATCTATTTTTACTGCACCATATGCTTGTAACAGCTTCCTCTTTTTTTCAGCAGCAGCTGGTGAATGTCGAATTCTTCCTCGCTGCCGTTAAAGTCATTCCTTGAGGAGCCATCAAAGCCTCAGGGTGTTAAAGGCAAATTAAAACTTAGGAGGTTTGAAGGTAAATGATGCACAGTGCATTACATAAGCGTACCTTGACGTTAAGCCCTGTTTCTTTACTGTACAGAGCAAGACTTTCAGGGCTGATTAAAGAGCAAATAACAGCATGCTTACCCTGGGAAAGGTGATGCCGACTAAGGGTGTTTGTTGAAATTCTCACTCCAAACCCTGTTTATTTCTCATGGCAAAGGCCATCAGATGTTAGGTGACTTCATTTTTCATTTCCTTTATTTTTTCTGTGTTTTAAGGGGCTGTGATGGTCCTGCCTCAACTGGACTGATTCTCAGGAATTTCTTCCCTGTCTCTGCCAGCCCACTGGATGACATTCAGCCACTCTTTTCATGCTATATTTTCCCTCTGTTTCCCCACCTGGGATGTTATGTGTTAGGAGACTATGTAATGCATTATGGTCTGTGACACTGCAAGTGCTTTGAGACTTAAGGAGGGAGAGACTTGTGTATGAAGGGAAATAGTTTGTGAGTAGTTGTTACTGTTATTTATTATTTACACTTTAATGAAGAAGTAACTCCAGGATGTGTTTGATAGAGTTATACCACGGTCCCCAGAGTTCAGTGAGTGCCTCTCATGTGCTTCTAAAGGCAGAATTGGTCCTTTAGACAGATAAAAATTTAATGAGGCCAACAGGAGTGCAGCTGTCCCTTGACATGGCTAATCCCAGTAACAAAAGTGCCATGGCCCCAAGCGCCCATAGATTTCCCGAGTTTCTTTCCAGGTAGGTGTTTCCTTTCAGCGTCTACCTTCTGTTTCAGCCCCAGTGCCACTTTCATCCAATATTGATGCTGCCGCCAGTTCATGAGAGCGGTGGCCTGTCTGTGCATCGCTTAACTGCTCACCTCCTCACAATGGGTTTATGGGCTGGGGTGTTTGAGAAGCAGCTTGGCTTTCTGCTTGACTGACATTTACCGCCGTTGTTAGAAGGGGGAACTTCTCATCTCTGGTTTGCCCATAAAATGCATTGATGTAAATTGCAGAGCACCCTGCTCATATAATGGACGACATAATTACCATGTGTTCAGTAAGGGTGGTTAATGAAATGACTTCTACTGAAGCTGAACTGGACCCTGCTGTAGGTTATGTATAATATATAAATATATTACACAACTTACTGGCTCTTACTGGACAGTCACAATTGATTTGGAACCTCCGTTTTTTGACAGGTACCTAACTGGATTAAATTACTTTCAAAAACATTTCTTTAGGAAACACTTTAGCAAAATGTCATTAGTATGGATTCCACCTGGGGTTTCCTACTGGGCAGTTAAGCTTGGAACCCACATTAAATAACAATAAATTTCTTCAAGGTTATTTGTTACATCTGAAATCTGGAAATATCCCCTGAGCCCTGGCTGTCAAACATACTGAGGTGCCTATATCTCACTGAAATAACTAGGAGGTCTTTGGGGCTCTAAAATTTTAGCTTCATGGTAAACCTGTGTAAACTCCTGTTCTGGTATTATGTTCAATCAAAATTAAAAAAAAATTAATGCCTCCTAAGATATTCTTTAGGCATAAAGCAAGAAAAAAGGTAAATAATCAGAAGATGTGAAGAGTTAGCCTGGGAAAAGGAGTGTATTTTCACTCTGTTGCGTATGGTTCTTATTTCCACCTTCTGAGCCCTGTACAATTGCGTGAAATGCACGTAGAAATTCCCAGCCTAAGAAACTGTGATTTACCTCCCACCATGACTGATCCCTGAGCATCTCCAGCTGCTCCCTCTGCCTTGGCAAGCCTCACCAGGGCTGACTGCAGCTCCAAGGCCCCTGGTAGCAGTCATCCTCCTCCCTGATCTTTCGTTCCCCTGCCCTTTTTGAAGATAAGACTCTGTAGAAATCAGATTGGCATAAACACAGAACTTTGGTGTTCACTGAAGGTGTGCACCAAATGCCTTTTATTCATTGCTGTGTCATAAAGATTGATATTTGGATCTTGCTTGTGGGAGGAAGTTTTCTCAGGAACCCTTTGGCTCTTGGGAAATAAACTGGGCGGAAGATGGTAAGTCTTGTGTGCCATTGGATGGAGGAGGATAAATCCAGGCTATCCATTCCTTTGCTCTCCATTCAGCAGGAAAAAGATGATTATTGAAAAGCTGAACCAACAAAGCTGGGCCAAGTAAATACTCAGAGTTACCTTACAAAGACTTCAGCCTTTTCCTTTATTTTATGGGTAGAAAGTTGAGCCCTATGAAGTGTCTGAGAAGGACGTTCTGATTTTACATCTCAATTAAACTCATGTTTTGGACAGGTCTTTTTGTGCATCTTGTTCCACTGACTGGCTTTCTAAGAATTCTTTGTGTCCTTTCCTGGCACGGGGCGCAGCACTTGACATGAAGCCCTGCGATAAATAATGTACACACAAGTGGCTCTTCAGCAGTCCTTGCCTGGCTGGCACACTTTTGGGTCATAACACAGGTCTGCCCTGAGAACCATGGTCACCCTTCCTCATGGAGGTGCCTGGGTTGATTTGTACTAGAGCTTCAATGGTGACGTTTGGTACACATTGTTGACATTTTTATTTAAAAGCATGGTCCTAAGACCAGGCTGCCAGAGGCTGTAGAGAACCGTGATGTGTTTAAGTGGGTATTCAACCACTGTAAGTAAGGGGATGCTGCCCATCACTGTGGGGATAGGGCCCATGCTGCCCAGACACCTCAGGAATGAGATTTATTTTCACTGTAGTTTGGAAAAGAGTTGAGTTCAAATAACTTAGCCTGCAATGTCTTAGCTAATACGCTGAGAGGAGGATAGCCAGCAACAGAGCTTTTCTGGTAGAGATCAGCTTTATTAGAGTGTTTTTCATAAAAACTTCATCCTCAGTCCCCTTAGGGAGTTGAACGATGGTGTCAGCTGAATAGTGCCAGCACAGGAGGAGAGAAGTTTGTCAGAAACGAGACATTTTTCAAGGAATGCTTGGAAAAACCCCACCAATGTATTCAGCTGATTTTGTCTTTTGAAGCATTGCAGACCAAGATGGTCTGGGTACATGCATGGTCAGGATGCTCCAAGTTGGCTCCTACACGGACATGACGGAGCTATTGGTCTCACAAAGTGCTGTGTGTCTGCCGTTTTTGCTGCTGTTCGTACTGACTGCACCGCGGCTTGGGACCGCTCGGCACAACGAGTGCTGCAGCTGCCTTACTCGGTTGCTTGCAATCTGCGTACAAGGTACCTGAATTGTAGACACCGGGGATGGAAAACTGGCTCCAGACTTGGCAACTGAATGCTGAAAGGTGGAGCTACGGAGGAGATGTGCTCCAAATGAGCAGGCTTACTGCTTTGGTCACTGAACGATGCAGAAAGGTGCACCTGTGTATAGCTGCGACTGTTCAAACACTCGGTCTCCTGCCTGCCTTGCTTGTGCAATCGCTTCAGCATTTCTTTCTTGCCCTATTTTTATGTTGTTGTTTCCTCCCTCTTCCTTTGACTTTTCAACTTTGCTCTCTTCCTCCTCTCTGCTGCTGCTGCTACTGTCTCCTGCTTGCACCACACAAGCACGCAGCCCACTCGAGAGCTCTGTGCCCTGCCTAGCAACCCGCACCTTGGATGATGAAATGGGAGTTCAGCGCAGCCCCAGCGTGGGATGGCTCAGTAAGTCCTGGGCAGGGGGACAGGGGTGAGGGCGGGCGGGCGGGGGGAGGTGAGAGGCAGAGAATAGCTAACTCACACTGCCAGTCTCCTAACGCTTGCTGCGGATGCCTTCCTTGTGGAATGGCTGCTGCTCTGGCTGTTCACATTGCCCCTCTGTCCCTTCTCCATGCTCTGTTTCGCTCTGTTTGGCTTTTTTTCTTCATCTGGGATGAAACAGGTAGGTCAGCCCACACTCCCCTTCGGGCGGTGTCTGTCACCCTCCTAAGCTGTCTCGTGACTTTTCTTTCCTCTCTTGAAGGGCTGTGAAAAGGGCTTCATGAATTTTGCCACCAATGCAATGTTATAAATGCAAAGAGCTTAAATATTGTAATATCCACGTGAAGTAAATAACAAAAATGGGCTGCCTTTGTGACACAGCTAGCAGGCCCTACCAGCTTTATCTCTCAGTGATGAGCTGGACTCTTCTCATGTCCCGCTTGTCTCTGATTATCCTCTATAAGCCATTGCTGACAGGAGCATTGCCGTTTCCCTAGGAAGGCACAGCTTCTTGTCCTGATGGCACAGAAATGTTCTTACAGGCCATAGCAATCCACATAAATCTGAATTTCAGGATATTCCCCATGAAAGATAACTGTTGAACCTATTAGTAGATAATAACGGGAGGAGGTTTGGACCACCTGCCTTGCTTCTTGCAGCAGTGCTTGACTGAGCACGGCCAAGGAGAGGCTTGGGCTTGCCATGGCCTTTGCCAGAGAGACAGCAATGTGAATTAGTCCTGAATCAGGAAATTACCCTTTGTTAGCAAACTGCGTAAGGGTGAACACTGTGTGCCAAAGTCTTTGGCTGAGGTCTCAGCAGCAGAAACTTTGTACTCCGCTGGTTTGTCCAGGCTCCGAGAGCCTCGTTGCTTCTTTCTGTTCCTGTATTTTCTCTTGATTCAGAGAAACTGCCCACCTGAGGACTCTCAGGTTTCTAAGGTTGGGGTTTTTCTTTCCTCTGTCTCAGGTCTTTCTCACAAGTGGCATTTCTAGGCTTACCCCAGAGACTGGGATCACCTTGTGTCACTGGAACCTCCAAACGTAAACCCACAAGTATTGCACATGTTCTTCCTGGCTTTGGGTCTTCAAAGGTGCACACCTGGTAGGAACCTGAGTCAGAAGAGATTTAGGTTGTACAGATTTGGGCCACAGTGTCCAAATGGCTTTTGAACCAACATTGTATGTACATGTTGCATCTTGCATTTCTAGCAGCATTTTTCTGTTAGTGACTTTGCTTGGCAGTCAAGATAAATTTCAGGGATTTAGGGAAAAATACAGGCTGGGATACTGTTAAGTTCCTTAGGTCAGCAAAGCTGGTAAAAGGTGAAGCTTGTGGTTTCTAGTCTGTGTTAAAGAGATCATCAAAGTCCATGCTGAGTGGGACTAGTCTGGACTTGAGGGCCTCATAAGGCATCTTCAAAAGATGATAGGCAGAGACACAACTTCAGGGTAGAACAGTCATATTACATGTTTAAGAGGTTTTGGCTGTCAGCATTAAGTGGAAAATTTCCTGCAAGGAGATGGAGATACAAATCATCTTAGTTTGTGAGAACCCTGTTTAAATTGGGATTATGAGACGCTTTCTACCTCCAAAGAACAAAGAGTGCGTTGTGAATTTTCCGTGCTCAGATCTTTTAATGCAAGGCCAGTCTGGTGACAGAAAAAGGGAGTGAATAAGGTCTGTGTGTTGTGCCAGGGAGCTGGAGCTATGTGCTCACAGCTCATTGTGGGGAGGACTCTCAGAAAGGGGTGCAGGTGCAGGTTTGCTTTCTTCTCAGGTTCAGGTCCTCCTTCCTGGTAGGAGCTTGGTCACTGACTGAACTAGGAGAGATGTCACACAAGCATCTTGTTTAGAGAAAATATCAAAGCAGTGCTGAATTGCCAGCAAGGGTTTATGGGCAGGAGGTGCTCAAACTGTGACAGAAGGGGTTTCCTGTGAGCCCTCTCCCCGGAGCTTCATGCTGCTTCTCGTGCAAGGTTGTGTCTAATGTCCCTCACTTCTGGGCTCCATGCACTGCCACTTCGTTCAGCCTTGTAGTGGTAGCACTGCTGTAGCTGTGAGGGTTTAAGAGGTATAGTTCAGGTCATGTTTGTGGGGAAGCGCAGTATTTATTAAATCAGAGGGTTAAACTGATTTGATAAATCAGTTTAAAATCACGGGAAAAGGCAGGCAAGTGTTTTGGCACAGGGGTCTGTCCAGGTCTGGAATGAATACAGGATGCCTTGAGAAAGCTGCTGTGAGTTTGATGTGGTTATGGTGATCATGTTGGGGGAAGGGGCTGCTAGCAAGAGGCAATAAAGTCATTAGCTTCTTCCTCTAGAGAGAAGGGTGATTATCTCCTAAGAAATGCTCGGTCTTGGGTATCTAATACACAAAGCAAACAAATGTGATCTGGAAAAATACCAGCCGTGAAAGCTGTGAGCTCTGATTTTTAGTCTCTTCGCTCCAGAACTGGACCTAGAAATCTGGAAAACTGTCAAAGGAGGCTGTAGGAAATTAAGGGATACCTTCAGCAGGTGCCTTTCTCTAGAGCTACTTAGTGCAGCTCTTTCAATCAGAATGCATTCAAACAGCATGAAACAACCACAACAAATAAAATCATGTGTATCTTCTACCCTCACCTCAGAGATTTTTGGAAGCCATGCGTAGTTCCTTTGCAGTTGGAGTCATTAGCCATGTCTGGACTTGAGAGGCCTCATAGTAAGGCTTGAACAAGAGGAAATCAACCTCTGCAATGCTCTCTTACCATGCACAGCAAAAGAGCAGCTCTCCCAAAAGCATGAACTGGCCTTGGCCTTGGACAGGGTGGGATACCCAGCTCTGAGAGCAGTCCGGTATTCCCATCTGAGCAGGTCTTCAAACTTCTCCAGATCTGTCCAACTCTGCCAAAGACTTTCTTGTTTACTTTCTCTCACTCGGTAGCACTCAGGTGATAGGAACTGGTAGAAGCTTTGCCTTGGATCTCTGAGCTGCCTAACACCAGTTATCAATGTGGACAAGCTTCGCATTTTAAGGAAAGTGCTTCCCTGATTCTGCAGTGGGTAGTAGGGCTCAGATTTGCAAAGCAAACCATGTGTGCATCTGCACCAAGCGTCCATCTTCCGTTTTAATTTATGGGTACATTATATACTTGCGAAAGACTTCCCAGAATTGGCAGTGTCTGTGCAACCTTTAAAAGATAATTAATTGCACCATAGAAGAAAAAGGGGCCCTGTGTTCCATGGAGGCATTACAGTAACCTGGGTTTATTGGGGGGGAGCACAGGGGATGACCTGTTTGTCCAGATTTGCTTTTTACCAAATAGAATAGTTATGAAATACTCAGCACAGAAGGTGTTATGAGCAAAAGAAGGTCTCCTCCACCATGTAACAGACGCAATGTATGTCAGCAAGTTTGATCCCTTTTTTCCTGTTTATGTGTTTATCTCCTGCGTACCAATTCATACCAAAGATTCAATCAAAATGTGTAGACATCTTTTAGTCTGACTTGCTCATAATTAATTAGGAGACTGGTTACTAATATATGTGACTTAAACCGGTCTTCAAAGTGGCATTTCTCACTCTGTGAGTAAACATATTTGTAAAAACTTTGTAGAGAGAGGTGAGGTGCTAAATCTGCTTCACAGTAATAGCAGGAAGGGAAGAAGCTGGGGAATCCCCCTTTTCTAATATCTAATTTATCTGATTGTGCTTGGCTTGATGTTCCTAGATATGGCAATAACACACAGCAGGTATATTGTGATTCCAGATAGCTCATAAGAAAAACTGCTTTGAGTCTATCTCCACATACAGTTGAATATGTTATAGAGCAAGCCCTAACTCTGTGAGTCCAGATCTTTTTCTTCCCATTCATTTTTCTTTTTTTTTTTTCCCCCCCTTTTGTTTTTTCTTCTCATTATGCTAATTCATCATAGAGCTTGTTTGAACTGGGAACTGATGGACACTGAAAACTTGGACTTTCAGTTCGGTGTGAATATCAAAGCACAAATGTAATCAATATTGTCTCAAAACACAGCCTAAGTTGGGAAGTGCCAATACTTTTTGAGTATTTGCTGCCTTTCCAGTTACATTCATGGTCAGAAACTCTGTGATAACAGCTCCTGTTACTGTGCTGCTTCTTGCTGCGAGTGTGGGTGAGAAGGGATGGGAAAATTTCAGAATAATTAAAAAATTCATACTGATGCTGTGGTTTATGATACTGTACCCATCCCAGAAGTTGTCTTTTTTTTTTTTTTTAAACAATTCTTTTTTTACAATTTTGTGTCTGGGCTCCTTCAGTTTTACCTACAAATACTTTTTAGTGGGATTGTAGAACTTAATTCTGAAATCATGGGGCTTTTTTTCAAGCTCTTTCCAACTATTTCTGTATGTTCTGCTAGGCTCTGAGAACACAAGAGCAAGTAGGGTAAGTAGTCCATAAGGGAGCAAACAGCTCCTTACTAGCTGTTGGGCAGTGCTGGAATTCTGGTGTGTCAGGTCTACGGATGAGCAATCAGTCTTTGCAGAAGAAAATGGAGTTGAACTGCTTCAGCTCTTCGTCTCTTGGGGTTTTCTTTATCTCCCTGGGGTATCTGGTGGCAGGAATTGGTGGCTGTGGGCCTATTGGTGTGGGCCATTCATGGTTTTGAAGTTTGAGAAAGTTCACAAGCTTACTTAAAAGAAGGTAGTTTTTTATTGTTGACTGTTTTGAACTGTCTTGCTGATTGAGCTGTGTGCCAAAGTCTGGGATACTGAGGAGGGCAGGGCAGTTGCCATCTCTGTAGGAGAGCTCAGGCAAGGGGTTTTTCAGGTCAGAGGGACCACAAGAGCCCCTGATGAAGGATGGCTTTGCGACTGGGACCTGACCGTCCCAGCAGCATTGGTATGAGCACCCTGTCACTGATTTGCTTTTTCTCCCACAGGCAGGAATTGTGGGAAGCCTTTAGACTCCTTTGGTGTCTGAAGAGTCTTGGGAGCACTATGGGTACAAGATGACCAAGTGTTAGCATCTTAATCTCCCACGTGCCACAAAGTCACAGAAAGCAGCCTGTCAGGGTCTTAAGTTCCCCACATCAAACTCCCTTGTGCAAGGAAAGGTGTTGCTGTAGCCTGAGCCTCTGTGTTCTTCTCGCTGGGTCCAAACAGGTTCTTTAATTGGTGTTGACATTGTTCTTACAGGCAGCCCAGCCATGACCCACAGAAACCTGACTTCCACCAGTCTGAACGACATCTCTGACAAGCCTGAGAAAGATCAGGTAAGCTTCAGATTCAGACTTTGCTTGGTGATGTGTGGTTAGGGGCTGAATGTTGGGGAAGGTGCTTTTCACCATAAAACTGAAGCAGAAGAAGAGGGGTGAACAAGGTGAGTAGAGTATTTTATGAGTCCTGTGACTGGATCCTCCACTTTTTAATCCCCAGCCCTTGCAAACGGCAGGTTAAACTCTTACAAGGCAAGATGTACATGGCATCTTGCTGGCACCCATGCGAAAGGAGGGAGAATACCCAGATACTGAGGTAGTCCAGATCCTCTTCCTGCTGAGAAGAGGGTCTTTGAGGGATGCAGCAAGGGTCTGCCCAGGGACTGAGGTCCTGCAGCCCTCCTGGTTGTGCGTTTACAAGGACCACAGAGCAGATGGGGAGCATTTAGGGCAATACATCTTTACTACAGCAGCTGGTGGAACAGAAGATGCTGCCTCACCCTGCGCAGCTCTGCATAGCTTCAGAAAGGCGACTGTGCTGACACGGAACAGCTCCGAAGTGGAGATGAGTAATGAAGCTAAATTTGGGCTTTAGTGCCGAGTCTGCACACATCGGGCCAATTTCTCCGGCCACGGGGGGTGTTTGCCCCCCGTGTATCGTATGGGCTGGCTTTGTGTGTGTCCTCATCCTTTCTGAGGGGTAAGAGTGAGTTTATTTCAACTCTTATAAAACTGGTGCCTGAATGAAGGCTCTGTGCAGATTTCAAAAAACCTTTGTCTTGGTTCAGAAGTGGGTTATTCTCAAAGCGTGACTCTTTCTTTTGGAGAATCTTTCTTTTTTTTTTTCCTTTTTCTTTGCGTGTCTTTGAATGTTCTTTAGTCCCATGGTTATTCTGAATGCAAATGAGAGTTACTTTGGAAAATTATTTGGGTAACACAGTTATGCTGGCCAGCTGAGAACGGCTAGTCCTTCAAATGATGGCTGGCTGTAGTCTTCTTTAAGTGCAACTCTGCCTCAAGGGGACACACCAACATAATCAGTGTATAAAAGTGAATTTGGAGTAATTAACTATTGGAGTAATTAACTATTTTAAAATAAGTAAACCCCATAGTTTAACTGAAAGAGATGGATTGCAATGTGTCATACCATACATTTGTATTGGCTGGTTTTGCAAAGTAGTTGGGGTTTTTCATATAAGCAGTCACACCTGGGGAAAGAATTGGATTCAAAAATAGCTTTTCCCCTCCCCCCCTTTGGAAAGACTGCTATGCTTTGCATTTTGAATCATGTTATAACCCAGATCTTACAGACAGACTGCCAGAATGCTAGGTCTGAATGTTGCAGCAGGCTCTGTAGATCTGAGCGGTGCAAACAGTCTCAGTTGCCCCTCCTGCTGATACACTTCTGGACACATACAGATGATCGGTGCTTTGTGTAGAATTTGCTGTAAGAACAGATGCTTTGGAATTGATGGTAGTGAAATCTGTTAGTAAATCCAGTCTGGAAGCACACTCCAAAGTTTTTAACTTTCAGTGTCGATAATGCTGGACTGTTTGTAGTGAAAACCGTTACATGAAGACTAACTAGTTCCAATTAGTTAATTAGGCTGTGTCCCGCTGATGAACTTTGTGCAATGGAACCCTTGTACTGTATGCCTTTTGGAGCTGGCCCCAGAAACCACCTTAGATCTCAATTTTTGTTACTGATTGACTCGAAGTCGTGTCTCGCTGGAGTTTGTAACATTGTGGTGATGCCTGGACCCTTTCCTGAGCAGAACTCAGCATGCTGTACAGGAGGGAAGGGAATAACCCATCATGTTATGACAACGGAATGGGGAAAGGGCAGATTTTCTTGCCCTGATAGCAGAGTGACTGCCGTTCATTATTTCAGTATCCCAGCTGGAAACGTGACAGTTAACAAGGCCACATGGCAAGGTACAGGTTTGCTGGAGAAAGAGGCTATTTCCATCTTTATTTGTGTGTATAAGAGCAGTGACAGGCTGAAGCCTAATTGTAACAGTTGCTTGAAGCAGGACTAGGCTGAAGCTCTTGTGTCAGTCACTATTTTTTGCAGAGAGAAAGGAGGGTATTGTGTGTCCATGTTTTAAAGGAAGAAAGGCTTTGAGCAGGCTTCAGTATACCTTCAGTAACAGGCCTGCCTACCTGTCTCCTTAATTTTCAGTTCTGCAACCCTTAATGTTAATTGAAACGGTGCAACTAACAGCGTACTGATATTATAGCCAGAACACTCCTTTAATCTTGTAGGTTTTTACTGAGCAGAGAGACACCAAAGTAAAACCAGAGTAGAGGTTCTTGATGCCATCTCCTCAGACTGTGAAATGTGCTCCTCAGAGGATTTTATCCTTTGATTTCATTTTGTTTCTGTCTCTGTCCTCTCTTCACATACTGGTGCTGGTGGCTGGAAGCAGCTGTAACATTTTGAGGCAGATGCACCTTCCCAGGCTTTTGGCCTACCTGGGAATGTCATCTTCTCCAACTCCCAGCTTCCAGCCCCAGTGATATTTAACTTCATCCATCCTGAGGTGCTTGGTCTCTGCTTAGCAGCAGTTCCCTCATATGTTTTTGGAAGAGCACTTGGCTTCCCTGCTCCTTTCCCCTTCTGTTGTGAGGTCTGAGTTGAAAACTGGTATGACCAGTTGTATGTCCCTGATAATTCTTGGGGATCATTGTCTGTGGAGGCAAAGCAGGAACAGATCTCTCAGCTTCACCACTAGCGAGTACTGATTTCTTTCCCATTCAGTTCCAAGTTTGCAGCAACTGGTGGTTTACAAGGATATCATTTGAGGGCAGAAGCACTAAACCAAGCCTGGAGGTCAGTAGAGGACACTTTGTGAGGGGGAACACTCTGTGCAGAAGAGTGGCATGTGTTGGTGTGTTATCTAATGCACTTGGCCACTTCTCTCTCCTCTTGGAGCTGGCAGCAGTACTTGAGTGTGGTCACCTGGAACAGGCTGCCTTCAGGTGGCTTGGGTTGTGGTGGTTTTTTATAGATAATCCAATTAAGGGGCAGTAAGCAGCTGGGACCTCAGCTATAAAGGCAAAACCCCAGACTGATCCCTCCAAACATAGGCACTTCTTTGAGGTGTCTGTTGTTGAGCCTGGTCTCCCGATCTTATTTTTGAGTCCTTGCAGAGAGCTGGGATTGCAGAGTCGGTTCAGGTTTCAGGTAGGCTGGTTGCCTCGCTGGCTGCAAAAGCAGCCCTGCTAACATAGACAACTCTGTGAAGAGGCTTCAGTCTTTATGTTTTCATACACCTGTGCTATGGCAGCACCTGGGTGAGTCGGGTGCTTCTGTCACAGCAGGGCAGAGAGGTGTTAAAATTGCTCGGGATTGTGCTGAGGGCGTGGCAGTGGAGTCTTCTGGAGAGCACTGGACATGCTCAAGTTTTCCCTGAAGATCAGTTGGAGAATGCTCCTGCAGGATGCCCTCCCTGAGGTTTGCCAGGGCTCCTCTTGTCCTGCCCAGCAGAGAAATGGTGAAAGATGCCAGTGCTTAAAGGTGAATGCGTGATTGAGATGGTGACAGTTGAATTGGCAGAGGAGCAGCAAGCCTTGAAGAGAGTGGGAGAAGACAAGAACCCTCAGCTTTCCCATGACTGAAACCTCTGTATGATGAAGAGCTGGGCTTTGCTTTTCTGCATAAACACTTAACCTGGTTCTTTGTCCTGTTCAGCTCAGTGGCTTTTTCGTAGATTGCAGAATAAAGTAGAATGCATACAGCACCAAGGATAAGAGACAACCTTTGTAGTGGTCCTGAGACACACTGGCATGAGTCTAGCCAGTGGTAATAGCAAGAGAGATGGTATTATTAAAATCACAGATAGCACTCAGATTTGCTGGTGTTAAGTGTTGTGAGTCTGGTTCCTCAACCCTTATGGAAGGGATGGTTTTATGCTTACTTGGAATTTACTTTCATCTTGCTTTGTGTTGTTTTTCTCATACTCTTTGCCTTCTTAATACACTTTTTAGAGTTAATCTTCTTACTGTGTAACCATTAAGCTCTTTCACAAAGAAAATGAACTTAGGATCCCGCTTGGAAAAGACGAGTCAGGAAAGAAGCGAGAACACTTGGGCTCTTTCCAGTGGCATGAGCTGCTTTACTGCTACTGGAGCAACAAACCCACTGCTCCGCAGCTGACCTGCTCCAGTTATCACGACCTGTGTGGTCAGCTTGTTCTTTGATAAGTTTAAGATCATCACGCTAATTTTTACTGTCCTCTTGTCCTCTGAAAACATCAGTGTAATGCTATTCACTGAAAAAAATGCAAACACATCTTGGCACAACTTAAGGATCTGGGTTTTTTTAGTCCCTTTCCCCTCTGATGTAAAGTGTTTACGGGCTTGTGATAAGCAGTTAGATTAGCGGTTTAGGAGAGGTTGCCGTGTGGAAAACGGTGGAGTTGGAACGTGTTTGTTGGCTTGGTGTAATTTTCTTTCTTAGATTTGAGGCTGGATGAAATAATTTTGTCATCACAATAAGGCTGAGTGAAATCCTAACATGATGGGGAAATCTGAAAGTTCAAAAGCTCTGGGTTACTTGTGAGGTTGGGATATCTGCTAAATTAAAAATGGCATGTTACTCTTTTTCCCCCTCTAATTTACGGAAAGCAAATGATTGTCAAGCTGAAACAAGAGGAAGGGCCAATTACCAAAATGCAGAGTTTGCAGAAAATCGTTACCTGTAGATTACTCATTGCAAAAGTCGCATCAATCATATTGATCCGGATCTCCTGTGCCTGTGGCAGACAAAACATGGTGCCCCCCTGCCTCGCCTGTATACAGAGGCTGCTCTTGGTGGGCTGTTTGTCACGACTGGTGGTGTCTGGAAAGGGAAATGAACCAGGCAGTGATTTCTTGTTTATTTTGGTAGAGCAGAGTCGGTTACAGTCAGCAGCAACACTGTGTGTGGACACCAAAGCTTGGGCGAAGAGGCTGTGCAGTCAGTAAGGTGTGGATTGCAGTAAGGATGGATTGTAGAGAGCGTCTGTGGGCAGTACCAAGCTAGAATTTCTCACTGAGAAAAAGTCTGTGTATTTTCAGCCTCAGTTTACTCTTACACTGTTATTTTGGGGTGTTGGGATCTGCTGACGATCACCAAAACATTACAGAGCTTTTTGGCTGTTAGGTTCCCTGCTGAGCTCATGGGATCAAAAGCTGTAACAGGATATTTAATGATGTCTATGAGAGGTTTGTTGGGGAAGAAGCAAAGAGGGGGAAGAGAGCATTTATTCCTGTTTCCACTGCTGTAGTCGATAAAACATGCTCTCAGGCAGGAGGTGTAACAGCTGAGCTCTGAAGGAAGTCTTCCCTGTCAGCATCCAGCCTGTGTGGGAAGTTTGCCCCACACCCAAATACAAAGGCTCTTGATTCATTCCTCCTGCCACTCTCCTATCCGTCAGGAGTGCTAAGCACCCAAACAGCCATGTGTGGTGAAGAGTGTATTATTTATGAATATTGAAGTCGGGTGATTTGCACGACCTGGCTCCTCTCTGCCATGAGAGTGACGGCTTGATTCATCGCACTGTATTACCTTGAGATTGCAGGAGAGGCTGGTTCAGCATCCAGAGTCTCTTGCAGAAGACGCCAGAGCCCAGACTAAAACTACTCTGATGATGAATAGCTTCAATAAAGGCCACCAAGTTTTCATTTTGCTGTTTTATCATGTTTTTGCTTTGGGCTTGTTTGATGTCTTGGCAGTTTTATAAGGATAATTAGGGAAGAGGAGGTGCATTCCCTTCCGTTGTGTTTGTGTTGGCAGAACACTGCTTCTGAGGTAGCAGTGTGTAGAAGTGATTTGCCTTCATTTGTCTTATTTTATGAGGTGTTGGCTGCAATTAACGCACTGGCCTTTAGCAGCTAGAGAGACAAGCAGAGGGACATCATTTTTGGACATTTTCTTTTCTGTTTTCTAGTTGTTAAATCAGTGTCCAGGGTTCCTGCTCTCTCATAGGCTGAGCTCTCTGTTGCCAGATACATCAGTGGTCCCGGAACAGTGTCTGAAACACCAGGACATCGCATGGCAGGACATTTCCTCCAGCTCTTGAAGGCTGAGCTCTTTGCTCAGGTTCTTCTCTAACACCATCTTTGAGTATCACCAAATGGAAAAACCTAATGAAGATTTCTTGAGCTGTCAAAACTGTGGTTTATCCTGGTATGGTCCACAGCAGAGATGAGTATAGAAAAAGCAGGTGGGTTGTCCAGCAAACCTGGGGAAGGTGAGGGGGACACACACACACGTGTGTGTACATGTGGGTTGTTCAACCAGCTGCAGCTGGGAAAGATCTAACGCTTCTGCCGGTTTAGGTGCATCTTAGCCAAATTAGACATCTTCTCTGCATTTAATGCAAATCACCTTTTCTGATATATTTATGTCTCTGGGCCACTTCCTTGTTTGGATTGTTCTCGTCTGAACTCCTGCCAGCTTGCACACAGCCTCTTGCCAAAGAGGGTGCCTGGAACAGGGGTGTGGAAGAGAAGAGCTGGGCAGCGGTTCAGGCTGCGGGGTGTCAGGTGAAGGCCTACACAGGAGCATCCCAAGCTTCACTCTTTTTTGCAGAAGCCGTAGTTTTGCAGATTCAACTTGGATCAATGTGATGAAGTGCTGAGCTCCTTTATTGAAACACACACACAGCTTACATAGGTTTCTGTATCAGTACACGAGTTACATTACAT